>NC_046184.1:208553693-209168693 GCF_011004875.1 Balearica regulorum gibbericeps | reverse complement strand
GACAAGGTAAACAGTATCAGGCAAGATAGTTTAGAGAAGAAAGATTGTGGAAGTTATGGAGAAGATTATAGGGGATAGACTCAAATCTCCTATTTTATTCAATTAGGCTCTCATCCAGTAAAGGTCTTAGGCACACATTTAACTTGAAAAAAACCAAGCACTGAGGTCCAGTCTAACTTTGCTTACAGTTAAGTAAAGGGATTTGTTTGCTCGGTGAGGGCTTTCAGCACATATGTAAGCGCTTTGTGGAATCAAAGCCTTGCATAGGAATAAATGAGAAGTTACTGAAGTCCATGGAATTATGTCAGACTGGGAATGAAATATGGATGGTATTTCTCCTTGTTCTCCCCTCAGTATTCTGTGTAAGCAGAACCAGTTTTATTAGAGATAGCCATTATGACAAAGCTTGACACAAAATGCTACTGGCTTGAGAACCTTCATTTTAAATGCAATTAAAGTTTAATAACACATTTAAGTGTTATTGAATATCTAGAGCTTTATGATTTGCTTTCTTAGATAGATATGCTTGTAACTGATGCTATGACTTTTTTTTCAGACCGTGCCATTCTTTTGCAAAGTATCTAGGTAGAAAGTTAGGACAAGTCTTAGTTATCTGAAACTATTTTGGGCTTTCTTACTAGTCAGTCTTCTTGGAGAAGCTGAAGGTCTCCTCATTGTATAATAAGGACTTACATTAATGTTCTTCATTCCTCTGGAGCCACAAGCATTACATAAACCCTTGCAAATTAATGAAGCACAGTTTCTGGTGAGGCTAAAACTGAACAACCAACAGCATTGTGAAAGGTGGGTCTTGAGTTTGTGTGAGACCAATTCCACAACTGAGAAATAAATACTCCTGCGTAGCAGTCTCACCTCTCAGTTACGCAGTAAGTGAACTATTTCCACAACCATTTAATATCCCCCCAACCATGTTTTATGACAGCACTGTTCTCTTTTTCCTTATTTATGTGGTGCCTCTGAAAAATTTGCTGCAGTAACCTTTCTGTATGCAGGTCCAAACTATGTTTGCCAAAGGCCTCCCCCTGAGAGCAGTGCCACTGTGGATTATGTTAAACTGAAACTACGGGCTGTAACCAAATGCACTTCCCTCATTTCTCTCATTTAAGAGAATCATAGAAACATAGAATCATAGAATGGTTTGGGTTGGAAGGGACCTCAAAGATCATCTAGTTCCAACCCCCTGCTGCGGGCAGGGACACCCTCCACTAGACCAGGTTGCCCAAAGCCCCATCCAACCTGGCCTTGAACACTTCCAGGGATGGGGCATCCACAGCTTCTCTGGGCAACCTGTTCCAGTGTCTCACCACCCTCATAGGGAAGAATTTCTTCCTAATATCTAATGTAAATCTACCCTCTTTTAGTTTAAACCCATTACCCCTTGTCCTGTCACTCCATGCCCTTGCAAACAGTCCCTCTCTACCTTTCTTGGAGGACCCCTTTGGGTATTGGAAGGCTGCAATAAGGTCTCCCCAGAGCCCCAGAAGCATAAGAAGTCATTGAGGTGGGTCAATGAAAACGGTTGTTGAAAAGAACTATCCCTAGAAGAAAGACATGTTACTGCTCCAAAAGGCAAGTGTGCCGAGCTGAATTTATTACAGGGCAAAGTTTGCCACACGTTGATTAAGAAGAGCAAAGTTTAAATTTGCACATGAAAGTATTGCAAGCTAAAAACAAAAGAAACAAATGTAAGAAATAGAAAAGCTGGGACACCTTAAATAAGAGGATCAAGATTTGTAGCTGATTAAAAAAGCATGGAGTGCATACAAGGTAATAGTCTTTGTTACTAGATCGCTTGCTAGTAAAATCTAAACGTACATTCTTTATGAACAAACACTTTTTGCAAATACTTATTGTGTCAGGAAGTGCTTGGTTTCTTCATGCATATTTTCTTCAAACTTTTTTTCTTTCTGTAAGTCTAGGTCCACTGATTAAAAAAATAAAGGAATAGTGTAGACAATAATGACATGGTTTCTTCCATTCATGTACATTCAAAATTAATTGTTCAGTAATTCCAATTTTCATCTCAGGGAAAATATATAAGATATAACTAACTTGAAAAAAATGCTCTTGTTCCCCTAAGTAAAAATTCTTCTATCGTTATTCATTCCTTTTTGTTTAAAGTCTTGTGAACACTTTATAAACTAGAATAGATTAATAACTTCTATTTTCAATTATGCTGGGCTGTTGGAATTACAGCAGTAATTCCTCCTTACTTGGTAATTTGTTGCCTAAAAGCAGTTTTGCTCTTTAAATGTTATTAAAAAGCAAAAGTTTTTTCCTCTCACATACACAATTTGAAGCACACTAAATCATTTAAATGATGAATGATACACCAAGTATTCTTAAGTAGATTTTTTGGATGTTCTTTTTATTGCCCTGTACCCTTAGTGGAATTTAGCTATCATCATCTACTTTGGAAGCCAAATATGTGAATTGCACTATCAACTGAACAGTTAATATTAATTAATTTTAAAGAATTTAGAGTGGAAAGAATTATAAAGATGTTTAAAATCCAAAGGTCAGTAAATAGCATCATTTTTCAATAATTTAATACAAAACAAACTTTGCTATTTGATTAAGAGACACTAGGGGAAGGTGAAATACGCTTGCCAGGAATGAAATGCATTTACGTTTTGCTGCCAGTAAAGGTAACTGACTGACATCAGAGACAAAAAGAAAAAACAAACAAGATGTAGTCAATTCTCTGTGAAAATGAAAAACATTTTTCTGTAATTAAATTGCTTCCCAAAGGAAATAAATTTTTCAGTTCAATGCCAGAGTCTTTCATCAGATAACATTCCCCAGCGTCTACAAGGAGAGTGCTGGAACACTAAGGTACTGGCACTTTTCAGTATGTAAATCTATAAGATTTTATTTGACAAGAATTAATGCTTTTAATAGGAAAAAAGCTAGTTCAGCAGAAAATTGTTTTTATTAGCTAGTTGCTGCTCACTTTCATTTTCAATGTTTCTCTCCTTTCCCTGTTTTGCTGCATATTGGTAAAGGAAATCACAGGTACATTCTCATCAGGTTTCTCTGCAAGTGGAGCTACCTGTCTTCTAAACTGTCCTGGATACGTCTTATTCCCCCAAGACATGCTGTCTGCAGGGAAACTGAGGTCTTTAGCTACCCATCTAAAATTTCCAGACATACAGCAACTTGATGAATTTATAACGGCTGATCTCTGTAAAGATTTCAGCTCTTTTTTGGAAGTAGTTCCTTCGTGAAGGGTGTTTTTGGAAACAGATGATCAATTCGCTCCAAGAAACCAAAACTTAGTCCATGGTGGTAGTGAAGCAAGTAAGAAAACAATTGAAAGCATCTTCAGATCACTGAGGATGACCATTAAATCTAGAGCTTATCATTGAGTGACATCTGACATTGAACCTGTGTTTTGTCCTCAGTCCAAGGAGATTTAGACCTGTATTTCCCTACCACCAGTTTCCAGGGTAGGCTGGAGTGTGGATACACCACTGAAACTCTCATCCAGTGCACTAAACAATGCAAAATTCAGGCAGCAAAAAGGAAGAAGAGCACGAGTCGTGTCTTGACTCTGCCACAAGTGGAAAAGCACAAATAGAAAATATAAATTTGCAGTTGCAGTCCCAGCTCCTAGCATTGCTGCTGAGTTGCACATTAACGAGCTAACACAACTTGTTGAGAACAGCTGCTCCTTAAATTAGTTCACCAGGTGCTTGCCTTCTTCTTTTGTGTGACATGTCACACTATTACTGTAGAAGCAGATGGATCCAGAAAATCAGGTATTTTTATTAGTATTCAATGACTGTTGTAATTTGAGATACAGAATTTCACAGTGTTTCTTCTGACATGCTGTGATATGTTTCAAGAAGATGTGATAAATGTTAACAAGGCATTACAAAATGGAACTATAAAAAAATAAAACCACCTTTATGTTTTTTCCAAAACAAGATTTTTTATAGTTTTCACTTTGGACCAAATTTGGAAGATAGTTTTAATTGTGATACAAAATACCAATGTTCTCTGCGAAACAGACATTTCTTTTCCTTTCTTTTAACACTCTCTAAAAAACCTCAGTGATGAGCAATAAAGTAACACTGTAGTAGTAGATGCTGTACCAACGTAGTTATGTTCCAAGTCTACTGCAAAATCCATGACTTCCAGCCTATGTTCTACTTCTGTACCAACTGCCCTTGCTGCATCCATATCTCTTTCAAGTCCCTCTCTGGTTTCTGCATAGACCTTTAGCTGGAAGGAGATGGCACCAGAAGCAAACCAGATGTCCCTTGTCTCCTCCCTGAGGGATACCACTCCCTAGAGCAGTGTTGCCGAGCATTTGGGATTAGCAATGTCAGGAGGTGACTGAGGAATGTCGAGGTTTGCAGAGCGGGGATAGTCCTGCATGTTAAGAAAGTGGGCGAGGAACAGGGAGTCCAGCGACCTTCTGCAGCCCTTACCTTGAGATAAAGTTCTCAGGGAATATTTAGCGTCTCAGCATGTTTTATCTTTTTAAATACAGAACTCCCAGTCCTTTGGAATAAAATTGTTCTCATCAAACAAAGAATCTGTACCTACCACAAACTGTTGTTCTTCCTGGGGAATGTTTTGACTGTTTACTTGTTGTTCCATATAATTTCTAAATGATAGAATTCACAATTGTCTATTGAATGCCAAGGTAACATTTGACTTTAGGTTTCCCATTGAGCTTTATTCTTTGTTTTTGCTATAGAAATGAGGAACTGATATTTAGAAAACCTATTATTCAAAGCAAGTAAATAGCCATGTATTTTGAGGAACAGTGCTTGCTCACACAACCTTCCTTCTGCAGGAACAAAGACAGCAAGAATGACTTACGTATGCAGAGTTGCAGAAATTAAAAAAAAACAAAACAAAAAAAAACCCCAAAAAACCCAAAAAACAACAAACCAAAACAAAACAAAACAGCAAACCAAACTCTTTGCAACACTGCTCCACATTAGTTCACACAACTCATATAGCACATCTACTTTCTGAAAGCAAGAATAATTGACAAAGTATTGGTGTTAAATAACACTTCTAATCACAACCATTGCCCTTCCGTCACTTGCATTATTTTAAGCTAGCCTAGACAGAGATATTTCGAAGGAGTGTCAGATGTGTACTGAAGTGTGATCAGTTCAATGCTAATTTAGCTGGACATTTCTCATGCTTTGATTATCAAACCATATAAATGAAAAAAAACCCCACCGTAAGAGAGTCATACCAATTCAAATTCAAATATTTTGATGTATAATGCTGTATAAAAAAAAGGAAACCAAAACCATTTTGTAATATAACTTTTAGAGTTGTTTGTTATTTAACCTGTTTGTTACATTAAAAATTGTCTTCCTGTTATTTCAATGAACTAGAATGAAGCAATTCCGCACAGTACAACAAACTTCCTAGAAATGTCAGTTCCTTGGGGTAACCTAGCCTAGAGGCTGGAAGGTTTGCTTTTGCATTGGTTTCATTCCAGGGATAATAAAGCTAACATAATACGGAAAAGGTCTGGCAATGTCGTATCTAAAAAGGCATCACTGGTTTACACAAAGATTCATGTGTTTGAAAAACACACTTAAAAGAAACATTCTCAATGAGTGAATACATGAGGAGAATGACAGAAGTGATTTTTAGATATCCAAGTAACCACTCCTCTTAAGAACATCACCACCACTGGGTAGCACCATCCTTGACTGTGACCTTCCATCTTTTCCAAAGATAGGAACGACACAAGAGGATGGACTGAAGTCAAGGCAATTATTATCAAGGAAACTATAAAAGCTGGTACCAGCCCATCGACATGGCCAAGTGTTTTTGTAAGCAAGCTCCTTTTAGCAAGAAAGGCAAAATGGGAAAAAGCCCAGTTTATGTTTGCTGACGAATTCAGTAAGTGGACCAGGCAGGACAACAGTACTGGCTGACTAAGGTTGGTGATTGACATTATGATAGCTAATGAGAGGTAATAGCCACCAAGGTACTTCACAGCCTGAGTGTTTGATGTTTGATGTGTCAGTAGAAAGGAGTAAATCACCACAGTGACTGATAAAAATAAAGAGGTATTTTCTATATGAAGAAGGACAGTTCACAAATCATTGTCCAAAACTTCAATACTGGTGGCAGGGACAGGCTGCAGAATCTTCACATCCTGTCTCTAAAAGGACATCAGTGATAGATCCCTAATTTTTCAACATTCATGTTATGCAGGGAAGTATTACTGGTTTTACTAATTCTAAAGTGAGCAGAGCCATGGAAACATAGGTAAACCGACAAGTTTACAGGGGTGAGTTTTTTGCTTTGGTTTTTTTTCCTGTGAGATTAATAACCTGGTTCTTTATCTCACTAATTTAGCAATCAAAGGCAGTTAAAAAATAAAACACTACTTTGACTATAAGACACAATATTTTAAAAAACCCTCTCTATCTCTGTTTTTAACAGTCAGATGTCTTAGACATCAAAGACTTTGGAGCAGAGACTGTAAACCAGGTTGCTGGATTTTCCCCCTCTGCTCAGAGATTTGTCTTCTACCCTACAGAATCCTACAACGAATCTGTGTGTAGAAGAGGAGCAGAGTGTCATACCATCACCAGAGGGAAGACATTGCCTCCAGCCCAGCCTGCCTGACAGCCTGATGGTTAGGGTACCCTCCCTGAGCCTGAGGAGTATATTCATCATTAGTCTTCCTGCATCTTGCCTATATTTGCCTATATGATCTCACTATGAAGATATTGAATATAAACAGATATCATATTATTCTGTATTTGAAATAATTAAAAAAAATCCAATAGCATTTAACAAAGTTCCCAGTTGGACAAAAGTTTTGAGAAGACCTACCAGGTGTAGCCCAACTGTCATTAAAATTTTCAGATGAGAATAGGACTTGGGTGAGAGCACGTAATGGGCAGCTTGGTATCTGCTGGGAACAAGAGATGCTTAGGTCTGGGTAGATGCACAACCTTGAAGATGCGTCAGAATTGCCAATGTTGAAATGATGCATCTAAAAATGTATGAAGTAGTGACTGAGCTCGGATAAAATAGAGATACCATCTTACTGTGCAGGGAAGGAGAGTCAGGAACTGTGGTAACTCGGGCCGTGTGAATACCTTCAGCATCCAGAAGCACAGCCACTAAGACTGAGCAAACTGACACAGTACCAACAAAATGAGTGGTTTGGGGACAGCTCCAGGGAACAGACATTCGCGTGACATGGTCCAGAAAGACTTCAGAAACCTCACAAGGTTGTAGAGGACAGAGGATAGATATTCAGACAAATATGGTAGCAGACTGATTATTTAAGAGAGTTAAAAGAGGAAAAAAGCAGAAAAAAGTCCCCTCCTCTCAGAGGAAAGAAAAAAAGGAAAAAAATAATAACATGCCATCCTTTCACATCAACCCAGACTTGCTGCAGGACAAGATGTGTTAATTAGGCTGTTTCTTTTGTCTTCAGAACACTGTCTCTCTACTCAATAAATCTTGTTTAGGTTTTTTTCAAAAATTAGATCCTTTGATGGAGAGTGCTCAGCAAATGAAGCATCTTGCTCTTCAGAATTTTCTCTTTCTTTCTTTCTTTCTTTCTTTCTTTCTTTCCTTCTTTTTATCCTCTTCATCCAGTGTGTGGCCTCACACTTCTCAACATTGCATTGCACAGAGAATATTCTGTTTCCTTGGAAGCTTTTTTATTGTGTGCATTACTGCAGAAAATAAGCATCTTTAACTTTCACAAATTTGCATGCAGCATTGTCCTCATTTTACAGATAAGAAACTAAGCTAGAGTGTTTTGTCCCTTAAATGCTTACTGATTCTGAGTTGGTGAGGTTCTTCAGTTCCTACATCTTTCAATTTTTCCCTCTTCTGATCTGCAGTTATGTTGGCTTTCCACTTGTTACATTACAAGCTTTACAGGACCAATAGCCCTCCTCATTTTTGTGCCTTGTCAGTGTTAAATAAATAAAGCAGGATGATAGAAGATAATTTTTTCCCCACACAGATTGAGAAAGAATTTGTGGTTCTGGCCCTCTTGCCAGGCACAAGTCAAGTATTAGTTAGTTAAACAATAGTTTGGGGAAGAGAGAAAGTTTGGACTCTCAGTACCTTTCCTTTGCCTCCACTTTTACAAAATAGTTCTCTAATCCAGGCTGTACAACTTACAGGCAGATTCAGTGCATGAGGGAATTCCTTTAGGGACTGTGTGCTCTGCAGTCCACAAGCACACGTATTCCTGTAGACTAAACATAGCAGATATGTCTCTCTAGCACTGCAAAGCCAGGTTTTCAAAGTTGACTGTCCTGGAGGCTCCAGTCTCTGTGCAATATTAAGTGACCCAAAATGCAGAAAGACAGCATGTAATTTGTATTTTTATTTATTGAATTCCAAACATCCAAGTTCAGATTATAAAAGCCCAAAAAAATGCTTTAGCATGCAATATCCATTCCAGGTCAGGCAAATGGCCTCATACACTGCCCTGTCTCTGAGGGTGGCCAGGGCCAGATGCCTAAGCAAAAAAAAAAAGAAGAAAACAGTGAGAGTCTTAGGGATGCCCCTGCATAATAATCTTCCAGCGTCTCACTGTTTGTGGTCCAGGGAGTTCCTGAGGTGTTTTTCCTTCCATTGATTGTCCATCACTTTAAGAACCATGTAGACTTTCAGTGTCCACTACCTCCACTGGTAAGAAATTCTACAGCTGAACTATAGGTGAACAAATATTTTCTTCACCTCCTTAAGACCACTTACCTTCCAATTTCATCTGGTATCTCCTGTTTATTGTTTTAGAAGTACAATTGTTCTGTACCAATTTTTACCAAAGCACTCAGTATTTTAAAGATCTGTATGTACCCAAAGGTATGTTTCTTCCTGAGCAATATCTCCTAATTCTGCTATTAGTTATTTCTCAAAACTTCAATCACTTTGGTCGCCTTCTCCGTTGCTCCCCTAGTTGTACTATAATCTTTTGGAAAGGGACGGACACTGTTAACACTGGTTCAACGGAACCTTGACATTGCTTCTGGACTCTGTAATTCAAATATATGTAAGGAACAAAGGTTTACATAGAAGAAACTGAAAAATTCAGAAAAAAGTGCAAAGTAAGACAATTGTCAAGTTTGGTCAGAGTAGGACCAATTGACAGCTTGATGAATAAAACAAAAAATATACTGTAACATGTAAAGGTTGTACTGAATATGCAGAGAAAAATATTACTAGAAAATGTGGAAGAATAATGTCACACTGTAGCTCAAAGTTATGAAAAAAAGTAATCAATTGGAATTAAAAAGAAAAGCTTGGTGTTTTTTTAATGATGACTAAACAAGAAACGATATGCATCAACATGTAAATAACATCAAGGAGCTGCAGGTGATGGAACAAAGCTGATTCAGAATTGCTAAAAGATACAGTGACTGAAGTTACAAACATTGTGGGTGGTACTGAGCCACCTAGCCACCTGCTAAATCAAATCAAGAATCCTACTTACTAAGTGATGGTACAGTGTGGCCTAACAGGAGGAGAAACTACAGAAAATCTAAAGAAAAGGAAGCCTTAGAAATAATGAGCAGCGTCAAAAAGTATCTGAAAGTAGAAACAAACTATGAAAAGACAAATTATCGAAGAAAGATGGTACATTGGGGGTCTCCTGAAAGAGGCTGAAGAAATAATTTGTGAAAAGATAGTGGGGAAAGAAACATTACTGCCAGCTTGGAAGAAGCTGCAATATGACAGCCTCCAATCACAAAGTTGCACAGAAGAAAGATAACTAAACGCAGACTGGGAAAGAGAGGAAAATAGATATGATTTAATTATCTCAACAGAGCTGGTTTTAGCCACATCTGAAGACAAATAGAAGAAAGGTCATCTGAAAGAATGTGAAGCTGCTAAGAAATAAAGAAAAAAAAATGGTAAACAGCACTTTAAAAAATGAGAAATGGGAATAAGGAGAGGAAGAACTCCCAGTCCTTGTCCTTATTAAATGGGATTTTGTCAAGTTTAATTCTGTAAAGCATTCAAACATAACAAACAATCCACAGAAAGCATAAAAACAAGGATCAGGCTGCTGCAGAAGTTCCTAGAGTGAGTCATCAGGCCTGGCCCCTAAAATTGACCAAAAGTTGTAGGCAGGAGGAGAAAACTTTAAAATGCTTCAGTAAAGCCACCCTAAAGACTGCTTTGGACTTCTGTATCGGTAACTTGGAACAAGGGGTTCTGGTTGCAAAGGCAGAGACATGTCAAGGATTGTAAGAGTATCAAAGTCTATGGATAAATATTTATGTTATGATCAGTTGTTATGAAGCCATACAAAATTTCACAGGGCAAATCACATGGGATGGGGAAAAAATCAGATCAGACTTTAATGCAACTGAATTCTTAACAGGAAGGTCAGCCCGAGGTAGAAAGTAACACAAC
The DNA here is from genome assembly GCF_011004875.1 of Balearica regulorum gibbericeps. Lineage (NCBI taxonomy): Eukaryota > Metazoa > Chordata > Aves > Gruiformes > Gruidae > Balearica > Balearica regulorum. The sequence goes on along the minus strand of NC_046184.1, from coordinate 209,158,286 downwards.
CAAGCCTCACAGCATTTCAAGATGCAGTTCAGATCCTGACAAAAAGAGTGGTTTTGTTCTCACAAAGAATAAAGTTAACAGAAGTCATTGTATAATAAATCTCCATCATTATGGAGGAAGAACTGAGAGTTCCTTGGAACTGCTCTGAATTCTCATTTGCATTTAATGTCATTTTATAACTCTCATGTGCAGGTAGAAAAAGGAGTGAGAGCAGCCTCCCGAGGCTCCTGGAGAGGGAAACCTGCAAGTCTGAGTCTGTACCAAGTGTCAGCTGGGACAAGACCTCAACATGTGTTTCCGCAATTTACACCTTCTTATTTCTGGGATTTTCTTTTGAAATGGTATTTCTAATTTCATAGCCAAGAACTGAATCTCTTGCTCTGCTACAAATCAATCTTACTGTTTGCATTTTGAGCATTTTAAAGGGAATTTAGGTGAATCTGTCCAGTAAAAGATGCCTTCCTTTTTGCAGGGCAACCAACTGCAATAAAACTTTGCTACAGGTCTACTCTCCCTCTGCTTCATGTAATCCCACTGTGTGACACATCTTTATTGCAGTGACAGAGGAAATGGCCAATGCACAAGTGGCAGGAATACAGCCTGGCAGAAGGCAAGTAACAACTTTTTTTAAAAAAGAAGTCATTAAGGGAGACCCAGCAGGAAAAAGAGAGCAAGTGCTTGCCACCTTCATGCCCCATAAAAGAATCATCATTTGCAGCATCCATGATGCTCACCTTAAGATGCTGTAAAGCACTTTATACCCAGAAAAACTTGGCGGATAATGATACTGGCTACATATCAGTACCCTCAGAGTCAACAGGGATTCACACAAATCATTATGCATCATTTTCTTTTCCAACAACATGCTTCTGAGGAAATCATTTTTTGGATCTTCACATTCTTCAAAGAGATGGGTTTCCATGGTCTTTTCCTACTCTATTTGCACAGCTAGCTCTATTCTTTTAGGACTTGCTGTGAAGTATTGGAATTCTTTGCTTTTGATTGGAAGGAGAAAGGGCTTAAATCTTAAATCCCAGTCTCCAAAGGAAGATGCCATTGGTTGATCAATCATGCTTTACAGAGAACCAATTGAGAAATTCTGTCAAACCTGATATGTTATAGATTGGGGATTTCAAAAACTATCAACATTTTAAAGACAATATACAATTAAGGTCATCGTGCCTTACGTTCTGTGTATCATGGGTTAAAGGACTTAATCCAGCAGTTCCTACAGTAAGCATATAGAATAAATACTTGATGCTGTGCCATTTTTCTTAAAGATGCCCACTCTCATTTAAACATTCAAGTGATAACTCTTCAGAAGAGATAGGCAAGAAAGTAGAGGTGGTGGGGTGGCCCTGTATGTTAAGAAGTGTTTTGGTTGTTTAGAGCTTAATGATGGCGATGATAAGGTTGAATGTTTATGGGTAAAAATCAAGGGGAAAGCAATAAGGCACATATCATGGTGGGACTCTGTTATAGATCACCCAACCAGGATGAAGAGGCAGATGAAATATTCTATAAGCAGCTGGGAGAAGTCTCACAATCACTAGCCCTTGTTCTCGTTGGGGATTTCAACTTACCAGATGTCTGCTGGAAATAAAACACAGCAGAGGGGAAGCAGTCTAGGAGGTTCACGGAGTATGTGGAAGATAACTTCCCAACACAGCTGGTGAGTGAGCCAACTAGGGAAGGTGCCCTGCTGGACCTGTTGTTTGTGAACAGAGAAGGACTTGTGGGTGACATGATGGATGAAGGCCATGTTGAGCATAGTGACCATGAAATGATAGAGTTTTCGATTCTCAGAGAAGGAGGGGTGTCAGCAAAACTGCCACCTTGGACTTCCAGAGGGCAGACTCTGGCCTGTTTAGGAGCCTGGTTGGCAGAGTCCCTTGGGAGGCAGTCCTGAAGGGCAAAGGAGTCCAGGAAGGCTGGGCATTCTTCAAGAAGGAAATCTTAAAGGCGCAGCAGCAGGCCACCCCCATGTGCCGAAAGACGGGCTGGTGGGGAAGATCGGCCTGGCTGAACAGAGAGCTTTGGCTGGAACTCAGAAAGAAGGAGAGTTTATGGCCTTTGGGAGAAGGGGCAGGCAACTCAGGAGGTCTACAAAAATATTGTTAGGCTATGCAGGGAGAAAATTAGAAGGTCTAAAGCCAAGCTAGATCTTAACCTGGCTGCTGCTATAAAAGTCAAGAAAAAATGTTTTTATAAATGTATTAACAGCAAAAGGAGGGCTAAGGAGAATCTCCATCCTTTATTGGATGTGGGAGGAAACATAGTGAAAAAGGCTGAGGAAAAGGCTGAGGTACTTAATGCCTTCTTTGCCTCAGTCTTTAGCAGTAAGACCAGTTGTTCTTGGGGTACCCAGCTCCCTGACCTTGAAGATGGGGACAGGGAGCGGAATGAAGCCCCCATAATCCAAGGGGAAATGGTTAGTGACCTGCTCCACCACTTAGACACACACAAGTCTATGGGGCCGGGTGGGATCCACCCAAGGGTACTGAGGGAGCTGGCAGAGGTGCTCACCAAGCTGCTTTCCATCATTTATCAGCAGCGCTGGCTAACCAGAGAGGTCCCAGTTGACTGGAGGTTAGCCAATGTGATGCCCATCCACAAGAAGGGCCGGAAGGAGGATCCGGGGAAGTACAGGACTGATCTCGGTGCCAGGGAAAGTTATGGATCAGATCACCTTCAGTGCCATCACGTGGCACGTACAGGACAGCCAGGTGATCAGGCCCAGTCAGCATGGGTTCATGAAAGGCTTGTCCTGCTTGACTAACGTGATCTCCTTCTATGACAAGGTGACCCACTTAGTAGATGAGGGAAAGGCTGTGGATGTCGTCTACCTGGACGTTAGTAAAGCCTTTGACACCGTTTCTCACAGCATTCTGCTGGAGAAACTGGCTGCTCATGGCTTGGATGGGTGTACTCTTCGCTGGCTAAAAGCCTGGCTGGATGGCCAGGCCCAAAGAGTTGTGGTGAATGGAGTTAAATGCAGTTGGTGGCCGGTCACAAGTGGTGTTCCCCAGGGCTCAGTACTGGGGCCAGTTCTCTTGACTATCTTTATCAAGGATCTGGATGAGGGGATTGAGTGCACCCTCAGTAAGTTTGCAGACGACACCAAGTTGTGTGGGAGTGCTGATCTGCTTGAGGGTAGGAAGGCTCTACAGAGGGATCTGGACAGGCTGGATCAATGGGCCAAGGCCACTTGTATGAGGTTCAACAAGGTTCAGTGCCAGGTTCTGCACTTGGGTCACAACAACCCCACACGATGCCACAGGCTTGGGGAAGAATGGCTGGAAAGCTGCCCAGCAGAAAAAGACCTGGGGGTGTTGGTTGACAGCCGGCTGGATATGAGCCAGCAGTGTGGCCAGGTGGCCAAGAAGGCCAACAGCATCCTGGCTTGTATCAGAAATAGTGGGGCCAGCAGGAGCAGCAAAGTGATGGTCCCCCTGTACTCAGCACTGGTGAGGCCGCACCTCGAGTACTGTGTTCAGTTTTGGGCCCCTCACTACAGGAGGGACATTGAGGTGCTGGAGTGTGTCCAGAGAAGGGCAATGAAGCTGGTGAAGGGTCTAGAGCACAAGTCTTATGAGGAGCAGCTGAGGGAACTGAAACTGGAGAAGAGGAGTCTGAAGGGAGACCTTCTTGCTCTCTACAACTTCCTGAAAGGAGGTTGTATCCAGGTGGGTGTTGGTCTCTTCTCCCAAGTAGCAAGTGATGGGACAAGAGGAAACAGCCTCAAGTTGTACCAGGGGAGGTTTAGATTTGATATTAGGAAAAATTTCTTCACCAAAAGGGTTATCAATCACTGGAACAGGCTGCCCAGGGCAGTGGTTGAGTCACCATCCCTGGAGGTATTTAAAAGATGTGTAGATGTGGTGCTTAGGGACATAGTTTAGTGGTTGGACTTGGCAGTGTTAGGTTAACAGTTGGACTTGATGATCTTAAAGGTCTTTTCCAGCTAAAATGATTATATGCCTATGTATAAAAAATCTTCCATAGCCATTGGTAAGAGTTTTTAGTAGTTTATTAATATCCCTGTTCAAATGTTCCACTCCATTCTTAATCTGAATTGATATGTCATCAATTTCTAGAGACTAGATCTCAGGCATGCCTTGTTCTTCTAGATCAAAGAGCATGCACCATCAGATTTCTTTTCTTCTGTTGGCATATTGAAAAGGTGCCTTCATCAACTTTGTAATATTTCTATTTGTAAACTAATTAGGCTCAGTTACCACACCTGAAACCAAACTTCAATTCTCTCACTTCTTTTAAGAATGCTTAGGAATAGCTTGATGCTTCTTTTTAAAGAGAGTAACCAGATCTAGACAAAATACTCCAGTAGCGGTCTTTTCTGCACATGACTATAACACCATATCTTTATTGTAGCTGACACTCCTCTGATGGTAGATCCAAGTACTGTATTTACCTTCAACTACACCACCACATTTGAGGTTTGCACTTGATTTGCTATGAATCATGTCCCAGCTCCTATCTCAGAACCAGACGGTTCCTCACCATATGTATACACCCTTTTTCCTTGGCATTCCCTATGACTTTATTAAGAAGCCAATTATTCATACGTGCACTCCTTATCAAACTGTAGAAACCTATTTGTATAATTGACCTGTCCTCCAGCTTGCAGGTTATTTGAGAGCTGCATATGTGTTCATTTTACATTCCTTTTTGAACCATTAATAACCAGTTCAGTAGCACTGGGCCAAGACCATCATGAGGAAATACCAGATGTTTGCTGTTTTGTTTTAGGAAAATAAGAATAATATTTTTATCATTCAATATATGCTACACTTATGCACATATGAGCATAGTTTCTTAACCAGCCCTCAAGCAATTCAAATTTATCAATAGATTAAACATATCTGGTATCATTGCTTTCCCGGAGACAGTCTTAGCAAGCTAATCAACTCATCCACTGAGTAATTTTGAAGACTAAGTTAAGTACTTAAGTATTTGCACTTCAGGATTTAGGATGTTTAGATATTACTATTACTTGAAGTTTAAAAAATGTTATGAAGTTTTTAAACTGAAGTTGGAGAAGAGGAAACAGCCAAAGAGCAGAAGAAAAACAGCCATCAGTCATTCCAACTGAGATAAACAGAGACTCAATAACCAAATTTTAATATCTTCTTTTCCTGGCAAGATTGCCTGGTTTTAATTTGCTAGACCAACTTGTTGATTTGTTTTTTTTTAAAAATATTTACCTGTCTGGAGAGAGATGCACATGAACCTAAAGGAGAAGAAGATGTACTCAGTAGCACAGCATAAAATCTTCAGACACTGGAAAGAGGTGACCTCATCCTATTTTTACCTGAGTCAGCTGGTTGTAAGTGAGCTGGGCATGAATCTGTTCCTCAATTCTTTGGAGAACTCAGGTTCACTATTAAGAGGGGTGATGCAATTCCTCTTCCTCCACATTAATATAGTGGATATTTTGGAAGTTTAAAATGCACAAAAATTAAAGGAAACTGAAAGGTTAGTCCTCCCATAGAAACATTAACCACATCATAAAGGAATGTATCGCAGTATGCGCTGTAAGCAATAAGAGAAATTATCCAAGATATTTATTTGCAGGAGGGAAAATTATGAACAAATTAGAGAAAATAAATTCACTCCTGAATGCCCATAGTCTTTGTAAGGCACCATTTAGCAAGGACATTGCTTTTAATTCCTTTTCTAAGAAAAGCAAAGGAAAAACCTGCTCTCACTTAAAATCTGAAACTAAAATGAAAAGGATCTAATCTAAAAGTTATGTTCTAGTGAGGGTGTCCCTGCAAGTTCATCTTCTGCTCTTCATATTCTTGTTTTCTGTCCTCCAGCATGCTTAGATAAGTATCCCAAACCCATGAAACTCCATGCAGCATTCAGCTTTATTGACAATCTCTTGACAGTCAATCTTGTCACATTGGTCCAAGCCTCAACTTATGTCTTGGTCTGTTTTCCTCATAGCTGTTCCTTCCATTTCAGCAAAAAAGCTGCATCCCTCTCCTGCATCCCAGTAAAAGCCTTCTCAGACTGACCAGGACTACATTTCAAGCAAACTGGGAGAGGGCCATACAATACACTAGCTGGAACAGACTTCTTAGTTGTAATTACGCACATCCAGAACTAATTCATCTGCCCACACGTGTTGATTCCAGCACAAAGCTATTTCCCCACCAAGCAGGGACATAGATTTCTCCTTTTTTAAAGGAAATGAGGTTCCAGACTGCAGTGGGGCTACATGTCTCTCTCCTTGTTGCAGTGAGGCCTAGGTACACATACACACAGAGATAACCTCTCTCCAATGTTTTGACAGAAAACAGTAACAAGCAAAACGTATTTCTCCAAATTATTTTAGGTTTGCAATTCATACTTCCTGTCAAATGAACAAATGAAAAGTTAGTCCTATTCCTGGAGGGGTTGAATTGGGAGTTTTAGGTTACGAGTTTTTTTAATCAAGACAAGATTTTGTGTCCTATATGTGATTTCTTGGCAGCTCTTTACAAGTGAAAAAATATTAGAAATATAAGGAAAAGATTTGTAAGGTTGGAGCTAAATTCTAGTGCCATTTCTTCAAGCCTAATCCAAAAGAATTTCATTAAATTCAGTCACATTTCTGTAGATTACTGCAGTGTAAATGAAATTCAGTTTGGTTTCAAATGTCTAAGCAATATTTGCAGTGTACCTGGACATTTGAGCATCCAAATATCTCTTTCCTCTTGCCGAAAGGGTTTATGCACACAGCAAGGTAGTTAGCTGAGGTGAAGGTAAAAGGGCTGCATATCCTGATCCAAAGTTTGTGTGACAAATTCTCTGTGCGTTTGCATAGCTAGCTAACAAATTTTGAGATTTTTTTTTTCCTGAGAGTTTTAAGTACCTCAGTCAGCACATCCTTATCTCTAATAGTGAAAACTGGTCTTCAGCCGTGAGATGCTGCATATAATGGAAGAGGTTTACATTACACATAAGGTTTCTAGGTTACACGAGCTTAGTAATGACAGTGAATCACCTTCTAGACCGTAAAGCAGAAAGCACGATGGTTTCCTCCAGAGAAAACAGAGAACGGTTCGTGCATAATGTGTAGCCTTGTTAAAATGTTTTTCCCAATGGGGCAATAAAACAGTTCTGGGAAGTCATAGAAGGGAGGAAATGTTGCCTTCCCTTTTTGCCTTTGTTTCAGAAATAGCAGCTGTGCCAAAGATATGAAGGGATGAGAAGTGTTCAGAAGTGGAAAAATGAGCAGATTTAGGCTGCTATAATTCAAACTGTAATAGAGGAAAATCATAGCTACCGTGTAGAGACACAAGAATTATGAATATGAATGAGTGAATTTTATATATAATTAATTCTACTGAGAAGCATAATTAGTTAATTGTATAATGGAAGGGAGATTGTTGCTTCCTCTATGCTCCTGAGCAGCAGGGTGCCAGGCACCATGATACACCCTGACAGGAATTTCTGTGTTATAAGCAGCTCAGTTCATGGAGATGCTGCGCCTTCACCCTAATCTTGCAAAGGGGAAAGAGTGGGCACAGCATCACTTCCACCTCTCTGGCTCTCGCAGGAGGTATCATAGCTCAGCTTAGAGTTGACAGAGCCATACAGAGGCATTTCAGTGCTTGGGGCAGGATGTTAATTTGCCTTCCTCCCACTGCTCCAGCTCCCAGCCCCAGTGCTTCTCCTCCACCAGGCAGACCCTGTGGCCATTAATGTTCTTGTTCTGCATCCCTGATACTCCCTCGCACACACCAAAGGACAGTTTTGCGCTGACCTGAATATAACTCTTCTCCCTGGAATATATCAGTAACTTTAAGTTGTCCTGGGAGTTCAAGCTACATTTTCTCAGCTCTAGGAGAAATGCAAGATCCTCAGCATTTACAAAAAATGTTGTCTTGAACTGATGATACGCATTTTCATGGAATTCATGTGGTACTTTACTGTGCTTCAATTTTCTTTTGTTACATTTTCAGGCTTAAGAGACTACAAACAAGGTTCTACTTTCCCTTCAGCAAAAGAAACCTCAGTTTGTTAATATTGGACATTTAATAGGTCCATTCTTTGCAACTCTCTGGGGTTTTATATTTGCTTTTAAGGGCTTATCAACAGAAAGATATTCCTGTGAACAATGATATTCCTGTGGTATCGTCTGTATCACTGGCTTGTTGGCTGAGCTCAAGTACAGGCAAAAAAAGTAGAAGTGGAAAGTTCTCAAACATCTTTTTAAGTTTGTTTCTTCACAGTAGTTCAAAAGCAGAAAGTTCTGTTGATAAGCAAAACGTCCTCAAGCGCAAAAGCAAGACTTAACACTCAACCCCCTGTATACTGCAATACACTGATGTTAATTTTCAGTGTGACGGTGAAACAATTTATTTCAGTTTTGTGGGCCTTAATTGGTTCATTGCATGAAAATAAAAACCAAAATATTTTTGTCTGCTTTTAAAGAAATTTCAGGTCCTTGAACATGAAAAACTGAAACTACTTAGCAGATCATTCATGGTTTGAAAAATGCTATCTGTTCCATCATGGTTTGTTTATGATACACTTTTCATCATAGCTCATATTAGTACTTGAAGATATGCTGTTGTCTTTAGCAGAAAATCATAAGTTCAATTCTTTTCTTTGCCTATGTATTTAAAGGAGACATTTGGGCCAGTTAGCATTTTCCTCTTTCTAAATCATTGTCTTGGCTGTATATTGCTGCTCTAATTCTTAAAATGCTGCAAGAAGGCATCAGAAGTTGTAACCTTCTAGGAGGTTGGCAAGCAGGAAAAGATTTTGAAGATAAAGATCTCTGAAAATAGGTACAGTCGTGTTTGGAGCAGAGAAAATATTTTTTGCCTGATGTTGACTTCCTAATAGGAAACAGCCTCAAGCTGTGCTGGGGGGGGCGGGGGGGGTTAGATTGGATATTAGGAAAAATTTCTTCACCAAAAGGGTTATCAATCACTGGAACAGGCTGCCCAGGGCAGTGGTTGAGTCACCATCCCTGGAGGTATTTAAAAGATGTGTAGATGTGGTGCTTAAGGACATGGTTTAGTGGTTGGACTTGGCAGTGTTAGGTTAACAGTTGGACTTGATGACCTTAAAGGTCTTTTCCAACCTAAACGATTCTATAATTTTATGATTCTGTATATCAAAGTGGACACAGTCTTACAACTACTCAATAATGGAAAAAGATTTCTATCTCCATAAGTCATCCAGTAACAAACAATACAGGACTAGCTAATTCAGCATAACTTAAATATTTCTCATTATTCAGAGAAAGATTAAGTAGTCTGAAATGTTCTGTGAGAAACTGAAGCACTCAGTAAACAATAGACCATATCCAAGTATAAAGTGGAAATGACATATGTCAGAGTTGCTGAATAGTCTTGTTCTCTGTCCAAATCAATCCTTTCTCGGTCCACTGGAAAAAAATCATAACTTGATTGGGAGGAACCTCTTCAGTCAGTGTACTCAGACCTTTGAGGAACCACTCAGGGAGGTTTACTTTATAAATGGATTAAGCTGTGTCTTAAAATTCATTCTTATTTCAGTTCTGTTCCTGCTGTTACTACCAAATGATCGTCACACAGCTTCATTCTGCAAATATCTAGATACTTTCTTCTGTTATCCAGCTTTACAAATGTATTTACATTTTCTGAAATCAACCCTGATTTTTTTCCAATGCTCTCTTTGTTCTCTCAATGTTCAATGTGTCTCAATGTTCTCTTTTTCTCAGTTGTTCCTTCCCAACACATTTACAAGGAGCCATGACCAACAGGCTTTGCTACCCCAAACATGGAACAGGGTTATTCTCCAGGGTAGCCTGATGTTTTGCATCCCAGATGTGTACCATGGCTGGGTTATGACTCCCTTTCTGGGAAGAGACCACAATCACAGACAGGTTTCCAGAGTCTTGGTCAATGGCATTAATACTTCATTCTCTCTGGTGGAAATATGTCGTCCAATATATCACAGCATTGTGTTTGTTGTTTTAAAATTCTTCACTGAAGCCCAGATAAGGGAAATTTATTGCATTTTCTTTATTTAGCAAAACCCAGAAATCTTATCAGAGAAAATGGTTGGATTACTGAGTATCTTTTGCTCTTGGGAAATTGATGTTGCTTTTTCTCCATTTCCCACACACCATCCATTGGTAAAGGTCTTTCTTCTTCAAATTACACTGTAAAAAAAGTCTTTCTTATAAGTAACTCAGGCTAACATACTGTGTTTCATCCTCTCTAAAAGTTGCATATAATGCTTCTCTCTCATCTCTCCCCTTCTTCGCTCCACCATTTGGCAATAATCCTCACTTATACACTCATGTTTAATGCAATCAGAATATCAGAATTCTGAAATGAAATATATCTCATTCTCCCCATACTTACACTCTCTCCCGTAGATGCTAAGCATCTTGAGATCAGCTTCCATTTCAGTTCTGGCAACTTTAATAACCAGTTTAAACAAGATATTGATTGAATGGAACTTGAGTTCTGGTAGTTTGTAAGATAATACCTAAGATCGTATTTAGAATTTCTGCAAAAAGGAAAACAAATGTTTCCCATGTCCGGGAGCAGCAAGAGCAGGGCTCCTGCACAAGGGAGGATGAGCTGGGAGCTGCAGGTGGCTGCAGTAGAGGCATGGTGCAAGTCATACATATGAGCAGAGCAGGATGCTGATAACAGGATCCATCAGCAGTCCCAGACAAAGGAAGGTGATGAATTCAGTCCAGCATGTATCTAAGGGTCCAGAGCACCAAGAGATGGGCTGGAGACAAGACTAGAGACAAGTTGACAAGATATGTCCAAAATCCAGGCAAGACACAGGGCTATATATATATATATATGTATATATCATACCGTATAGCTCAGGCAAGGCATAAAGACACAGCCCAAGTTTAAATGGAGCAGAAGGTGCATGGATTGGAGGTCCCAAGGTGAGCTCAGTCAGGACAATTAAAGCCTGCTGGTGCACTCAAGCATCATGGCGGTCTTGAAAAGCAGAACCTACCCTACTCTGCACGGTTTTGACAAAAAGAAGCCCTGGAAAAGGAAAGGATGAACAACATAAACTTGGGAAAGAGTCTGGAAATAGTGTATCTATCTGCATGAACAATTCCTTGACTTTGACCCCTTCATAGCCACCCATTTCTGCAGGCATCCAGCAGACAGAAGAACCCCTTTACTGTTCTTATCTGCCCTATAAATCTTTTCCACGGTCAGCAAGATCCCAAGATCCCAACACTTAAATGCTATTACACATTTCTCTTCTTCTTTTAAATGCCATCTAGTCCAGGCTGCAAAAGAGATGGACAAAACTCCAGGAGATTAAAAAGAAGAACAGAAGAATTGAGTGCAGTCATATTAAAAAATAAGCAGTGGGAGGTGTTACAGTCTTTCAATTTTTTCCATTTTTCCCCTTGGAGAAACAAAAATATTTCTTGTTGGGGGGTAGCAGTCTTAAGAATGTTTTGACACCTGTATAAAAATGTTTTGTTAAATTATGTTGCTAATCCTTTAAAATGTTAATATGCAGGCCAACATTTATTGACTTGATAAATGTCATTGTATTCAAATGGCTGTAACGGAGATTTTGTTACAATAATTCTGATCAAGGTCACTCCTAGATAGTCCTGTTAATTCTGCAGTTTCAAAGGGAGCCAGGGGAAGCAAAGAAAACATATGCAAACACCACAGCAAGGTTTCAAGTCAATTTTTGTGGCAGTCCTTCTGTTTCATAAGCCACTTGATCCCTGGTAGAGTTTAATACACAGGATGTCCCTAAAAAGCCTAAGACTGCATTTCTGGGTAGGGCTACCTCTCCTTGTGCTGCAGTCAACCCATATTCTCACTTGGTAGTACCACTGGCAGTATGATTTCTGAGAGGGTGGCAGAGTACTAAAACTTGCTTTTTCCTCTCTTCAACAGAAATGATCTCCGCCTGGTGATATTCTGGACACCCTGTAAGGACCATGGGATGAATGGACTCTCTGGAGAAGAGTAAGGGTGTGTTTCTTAAAACAGAACCTGCTTCTGCAGTGAAACAAATTGTATTTCTTGCAGCAGCAATTTGTAAAATTCTGATGGCAAGCCTATAGCCTCAGACAAGAGTTTATTATTTTCAGTAGACTATGACTCCCTTGCCCCCCAATAAAACAAAGCTGTGATTCATCAAAGTTGTACTTCTTTTTTGCATCGATTTGACCAATTTGAATTTCCATTATGCTCAAGTACAACCTGTAAAGAAACCTACTTGTCTTACTATAGTAAGTGTTCTCCTATTAGAGACCTGCTGTATAACAATGCACCTATATAAAATGAAATAGTTTTAAAACATTCAAAATCAATGACAATTTCTAACAGTCACCTCAGTCTTCTGCCACTTTTTCTTTTTAAAGTTGCAAGTACATTTGATGCCATTTCTAAATTCCCAGGAAATGTAGGGGCTGGCTTAAGTTCTTACTGTGAAGAGAATCTCACCAAAGGTAGTACAAGGTGAAAATATTGTGACAATGATGTTTTCTGTTTCATTTATAATGCAGCAGAAGATAGAGACTGTAATGACAGGAGATATGTATTTGGGGTTTGAAGGATGCTGGGATTTACAGGTGGCAGAGCATGGCCTGAACCAGCAGGTAGATGAGATGTTCAACCCCCAGCCATGGAACGCCAGTGGCAACTTCTTAAATGTGTTTGGAAGAGATGGGGGGCACAGGAGCGGGAAGCAAATGAAGTCCTGTCAGGTAATTATCTCTCCAAAGAAAATGTTTTTTTCCCCTTATTAGCTTATACGGTAACATTGACTTTTTTTTTGATTGGTGTCTCCAAATCTCTGTATGTCTTTTTCTCTGTTTCGTAAGCCTTCTTTCCCACTTTCTCTTGACTGCTCTGGCACAAGTCATTGACAGGTGTTACTGTAACTTTCATCACTGAAGTATTTTACATGAGGAAGTACAAAATCTGGTGATACAAATCTAAAGCGTGACTGCAGTCGCAGTGCTTTACAATTAAGACAAGGTTGATGAGGGAACGGTTTTCTCTCAGCTCTCAGACTGCACAATGTCTACATTTTGTAGCTGGCTACAGGTTCTGTCAAGAGAAAGCAGATGGGGATGTCATGATATTTTCATAGTGAGAGTCCTAAACCACTCTAAGACAAATAAAAACAAAAAAAAACCCTAATGATATACAGACTGCTAATACTTCCCCTGCTGAGAGACACAGCTTTAATTAAATATATCCACAGTTAACTAACTGCAGATTGGAGTGAGTACTGGGACTGAAAGGTCGCCAGTGAAAGATCAACAATGACAGCCAACAGTCACATTAAAAAAGAAAACAGAACACAAACCTGCTTCTTGGGCAGTGCCTGGGAAAACAGACATTTTCTCACAGATAATTTGCAAAGTACTCCCCATTTCTACAATTTAAAGCATAAAATAGCAATCAAAAATAAATAAACACCACCACCAGCACCCAAGGATGCCAAATTTCAGATGATGGAGGCTTGAGCTGCAGGGTCGAAAAGGTTCCCAAGACAGTCTGGCCCCACTTTGAAACATCACCTCTCACTCTCTCTATATCTTTTTTTAGCTTCCTCTTGGGACCTGCCAAGCCCAGTAGCATTTCCTCCAGAAGGATTTTTCATATGCCAGCGAGTTATTCCTGAAGGGAATGAGCCTTCATTATGGACAGAAAAGGGCATCTGGTTCAAATCAAATCCTGGATCAGACAGCAGGAATATTTTGCCTTTACTGATACTAGACTTTGGTTGTTTCCAGGGAACAGAATGGGGCACAGAATGCCAATTCAATTAAGCAACATTGTTATTTCCTCTAACTCCAGCAGCGAAGTTCGCTGTTGCAAGGCAAAGTCTCATGGGAGCCACTAGTTCCTTGCTATGTGACCTGGGGCAAGATTCTTCATATTCTCATACCTCAGTTAACTGGCAAGAGTGTTGAAGTCTTAATTAACATGGGAGAGACATGAAGGTGAGTGTAGAAAAAGTGCAGTTGTGTCATTATTACTTTCGCATTTGGACTAGCTGATGCATCTCTGCTCCTATTGATCACCTTCCAAAACTGTTTCAGTTTTGAAGAAAATACAGTGATTGTTTGACTATGCTAATTTATAAAGTAAGAGTTATGCTACAGCTAATCTAGTCAAATCTAGAGGATTGCTGAAAGAAGCAGTTAGGGCTCCCATCTCCTCTCTGCTCGAGTGCTGCCTTGCGCTTATGCTTTCCTCACTGCTCTGTGAGCTGGTAGTGCTCACTAAAGGCAGGAAAAAACCATCTACCCCCATTAAATTAATAAGTCTGTTGGAGTTGTGGAGCAGACCTGGTTCGCTCAGACCAGATAAGCTCTGGAGACAGCAGGAGCACATTTCCAGGGAGCTGGTGTGGGGTGGAACAGGGAATGCCACCTCCAGCCTGGGAGCAGTGACCTTCCTTTGTCCCATCTCAGCCTTATACATGAAATATACCCTCTGCCCAAGCAGACATAGAATCATAGAATCATAGAATGATAGAATCATAGAATGGTTTGGGTTGGAAGAGACCTCAAAGATCATTTTAGTTCCAACCCCCCTGCCATGGGCAGGGACACCCTCCACTAGACCACTGTGTTGGTTTTGTGTGGCCAGGTTTTGGGGGGGGGGGGGGGGGCGGGGCTACAGGGGTGGCTTCTGTGAGAAGCTGCTAGAAGCTTCCCCTGTGTCTGATGATAGAGCCAATGCCAGCCGGCTCCAAGATGGACCCGCTGCTGGCCAAGGCCAAGCCAATCAGCACCTCTGTGATAACATATTTAAGAAAGAGAAAAACAGCTAGAGAGCTTTTGCAGGCAGAGAGAGGAGGGAGAAGATGTAAGAAACTCTGCAGACACCAAGGTCAGTGAAGAAGGAGGGGCAGGAGGTGCTCCAGGCGCCGGAGCAGAGATCCACCTGCAGCCCGTGGTGAAGACCATGGTGAAGCAGGCTGTCCCCCTGCAGCCCATGGAGGGAGGATGAGGGGGTGTAAAGATTCCACCTGCAGCCTGTGGAGGACCCCACGCCGGAGCAGGTGGAGGCACCTGAAGGAGGCTGTGACCCCGTGGGAAGCCCACGCTGGAGCAAGCTCCTGGCAGGACCTGTGGATCCGTGGAGAGAGGAGCCCACGCCAGAGCAGGTTTGCTGACAGGACTTGTGACCCCGTGGGGGACCCACGCTGGAGCAGTTTGCTCCTGAAGGTCTGCACCCCGTGGAGGAGACTCACGTTGGAGAAGGTCGTGAAGGACTGTCTCCCATGAGAGGGACCCCATGCTGGAGCAGGGGAACGATGAGAGGAGTCCTCCCCCTGAGGATGAAGCGGCAGAAACACCGCGTGATGAACTGACCATAACCCCCACTCCCCGTCCCCCTGTGCCGCTGGGTGGGGCGGAGGTTGAAGCTGGGAGTGAAGTTGAGCCCGGGAAGATGGGAGGGGTGGGGGGAGGTGTTTTAAGATTTGGTTTTATTTCTCATTCCTCTACTCTGTTTTGCTTAGTAATAAATAAGATGAATTCCCTCTCTAAGTTCGGTCTGTTTTGCTCGTGATGATAATTAGAGAATGATCTCTCCCTGTCCTTATCTCGACCTGTAAGTTGTTTTTTTTTTTCGTTGTACTTTTTCTCCCCTGTCTAATGAAAGAGGGGAGTGATAGAGCGGCTCTGGTGGGCAGCTGGCCCTCAGCCAGGGTCAACCCACCACAACCACATTGCCCAAAGCCCCATCCAACCTGGCCTTGAACACTTCCAGGGATGGAGCATCCACAGCTTCTCTGGGCAACCTGTTCCAGTGCCTCACCACCCTCACAGGGAAGAATTTCTTCCTAACATCTAATCTAAATCTACTCTCTTTTCATTTAGACCCACTATCCCTTGTCCTATCACTCTGGGGCCCCCAGAGCTGGACATAGTACTGCAGGTGGGGTCTCACAAGAGCGGAGTAGAGGGGCAGGATCACCTCCCTTGACCTGCTGGTCACACTGCTTTTGATGCAGCCCAGGACACGGTTGGCTTTCTGGGCTGCAAGCGCACACTGCCGGCTCATGTTGAGCTTCTCATCCACCAACACCCCCAAGTCCTTCTCCTCAGGGCTGCTCTCAATCCATTCTCTGCCCAGCCTGTAGTTGTGCTTGGGATTGCCCCAACCCATGTGCAGGACCTTGCATTCCCACAGATGATTCAGTTTTCAGATAAGGAGCACAGGGTCAGTAAATGTGGCATTTCCAGAAACAAGGGGGAACCTACAGAAGTTATGAAGTCTTAAAATTCAAGAACAGTTTTAAAAACAAGCCCACATATGCCTGCTTGGCACCCCATGGTCCTGGAAGCCGTTTCTCGTGCTTTCCTTGCTTACTTCTTTCAGAGCTCTTTACAGAGAGATAGGCACCCAATAAGTGAGACTGCAGGAGTTGCACAGGAAAGTATAAGACAAAATGTAAAGTCTCTAATAAATATTTAGACCATTCCTTCATAATCCTACTATGGCATCAAGACAGCTTGCACATTAACTAGAACTGATGAAGGGCGAAGGAGAAGGGAGGAATTCGGTGGCATGTTTCAGAGGGAAAAAAATTCACTCAATTTTCAACTCTCCATGCTTTTCCAGTGACAATTGTTAGGGAAAAAAAATATTGTGTAGAGCAAAAGAATCGCTTTCTCTTTCAAAATAAAATTTCAGCTGGGTAGTTTTCTCCCCTGATCATTCTCCCGTTTTTTCAATACTGATCACTCCTTTTCCAACAAAGGGGAGGGGGCAGAGTAAAGGAAAGAGAGGAATTTACAGTTCACTACAAAAATAAAGAATTCTCTTTCATCTTCTGATCAGTAAGCCTCCCTTTGGGCTGTTGGAATGAGGAGAACATGATTTCAAAAGTTGGAATTTGTTTACTTAATTGAAGTTATTTCATTAAAAACTGGATGTTGTTAATATTGCAAAGTCATCTAGTAGAAGGGACTGGAAGGAAAAATTGCTTCAACAGTTGTTTTGGTCCAAGGCATATTCATGCTCTGTTATCACATTTGTAAAGTAAAAATTTCCCAGCAAAGGAGAAAAAATTCTCCCTCATCCAAGCTTCCTCTGATCTTAATTGTGCCATGAAATTCAAACTAACTCCTACAACTACTGATGAATCAGATTAATACATCTAGAGTGCACAGGCGTACTAACACATGCATCCCTTTCTTTGGCTCTAAATTAAGAATTATGATTGGTTATCCTGTGGTATTTAAAAATTAGAAATTGTTCTTTCTCATGATCTCCCTTGATTTTAGAAGAAGCCTGATGAGAACCAAACTATATTTCCTTGAAATTCTTTATTTTTCTTCTGCTTGTTCCCACCCTTTTTTGGATTCCTCTGAAGTTGGAACTTGTCATATTTGTTATATAATAGTTGAGTAATCTTCTATTTTTACACCCCCCCCCTTAATCCTTATTTTTAAAGTTCAGCCACTAAGTGCCGTAAAGAAAAAAAAAATCAACAAAGCCCTCACTCCAGAATAGACACATTGAGTTCATAAATTGAAAGGGCCTGTCAGGCAACAGTGCAAAGACAATTCGATGCTTCACCTTAAAATAGCAGATCTAGGAGGTATTACAAAAATGTCAATTAACATGCATTCACACCAATTGAGGGAATAGGAGGCATGTGTCCTTCAGAGATCTGGCCTGTCATCTTCAAACCTGTGTTTGAAATTAAGTTTAATTAACCCCAGAGGATAAATCAAGACATGTAGCAACCCACTACTTCCATCATGAATCCCTTGAAAACAAGGAGCTAACAAAGATATCCTAAAATTAACTATTATTGTCTTTTAGCAGGGAGAGAGAGCGCAGACATTTCCTGACCCATATTAATAATAATGCAACTTCAGCTTCAGCAACAAATATAGTATGTTATCCAATTATATGTGCAATGCCCTCCAGTGAGCCTAAGGATGTGTCCGCTTGGTTTCTGGTGCCGGAGATGTGTGTTCTTTCCATGCTGTGCACCCTCCCCAACCCAGACAGTGCTCCACCACTTGTCAGCTGCTGTGAAGTCCTTGCTCTGCACTGGGGAAAACCAGAAGCAGAGCTAATCAGTGTCGTCCTTACTCAGGACAGTACTGTAAGACTGCTGTTCACATAGCCATTAGCAGAGACCTTTCTCACAGGAAAATGGAGAAGGCTGTTGGTCTGCTTCTGAGGCAGATTCTCAGCAGGAATATATCAACTAGTCAACCGGCAATCTGTCCTTATGCCTTTTCCGACTGTTGTCATGCTCTTTTCTGAGGGCTAATTGCACGCGTTTCTGGAATCTGAGACTTTTCTGAGACAGAACTCATTCGGGACAGCATGGAAGAGGGGCCATTACCCTTAATGAATAAACCAAGCAGCCATAATGACTGGGACCTTGAACTCCGGTTCATTTGTGTGTAAACTATAGACTTTTCAGGCATATGTGTATTTTTTTTTCTCTTTTTCCCTTTTTCCCTCTTTAAAATTATACAATCTCCAAACTTCCAGTGGTAAATCAAAGTTAAAAAAAAAAAAACCAAACACAAAAAAACCAAACACAAAACCAACACTGAGCCTATTAGTATGCACTTTGCAATACAGCATGAGTAAAATTTTTAAAAGATATGGGAGATGTGTCTAAATTATAATCACAGTGTCAGACTCGCTAGGCTACAGTGGCTGTGAGATCAGCAAGGTTACAGTCTCAACCATGAAAGAGGATAAAGACTGAGGCTGTTTGCTTGTACAGTGATGAGCCCCATGCTGCTCTAGTAAATTATTCTTTGTGCTCCAGCCGATTAGGTGAAAGCAGGAACCACAGCATTGACCAGGTCAGTGCTTCCAGCTTCATTGCCCCTTCCATCAGTGAGGTGGCCCAATGACTCATAAGCTTCATACAATAAGAAGCCAATTTACCTTTAATGTACGCAGAGTGACAGGGATAATCCACGAACAGCCCCATCCTCTGTGCGGCAGGGACGGAAGGAGAACCGGAGGCAGCAACTTCATTAGTTGTCCCAAGCTTTGCCGTACTCACTCATTCCCTTTGGGACCTATGTGATTTTCAGTACGTCCACAGGCAGCCAAGGGAACCCATGCACAGAAATGTCTAAGACACCTGAATTTCATTAATACATTTGCTGTGGATAAAACAGTTCACAGGGTTGCACAAATAAATACATCTAGCTAACGCATGGCTTTATATAAAAAGTGGGAAGCTTTGTAGTGCTTTAATGCAATTTTAGATTGAGATTTTATTTATAAGGTGACTGGAATGCTGTGACTGCAATCAGAAGGGCTTCTTCATTTTTAAACAGGCACATTTTGGAAAAAAATGGTTAGCATTCATTTATTCATAGTCTCAGTTACTATGACCCAGAATGACTCATGTTTACAAGTATCTGCGTGATTCTCCAGGCCACCGATTAGCTTTTATGCAGCTTTTGAAAGGTGCCACAATTTACAAATTTTACACCAATATGAAATAAGTAATCAAATCACCCCTAACTTGAGACACTGACACTTTAAACTGAGGCAATGCCATTAACATTACAATAATGATTTCTTGGATTCACAATATGATGAAGCATAGGTCAGGCGTTTGCAGCCTTTGCCCACCCAGGATGGGTCAAAACTTCCTTTTTTATTTTTAAAAGCCTATTAATAATTCATATTAATGTACTGAGCATTCATTTGTTGTATCAAACTCCAAAATCAGGGTAAATTTAGCAGATGCTCAGATAAACATCTGTAGCTCTTGTTAATAAAAACAAAATTTGTTTTCTTGGAAGGTCAGCCTAAATGTCATCTTCTGCCTGCCTTATTCTCAAAGATTGGATTTCTTTAGAGAAACAATTCATGTGAAACTGTTTAGTGTCATAAATTCCCAGTCCCAAAGCTACCAAGAGCGTCTCCTGGCTGAATATCATACCTGGCTCTCGTACAGATGTCCTGATTTGTCTCATGCTTTAGAAAGAGCTCTGCAATTGTTACCTTTGTATTTAATATTAAGAAAAAATAAATCAATATTTAAAAAAAAATAGAAGGATAGGTGCTACTTTGAAAAATGAGTAGTTACATTGGGCTCAGCTTAACCATATTGTGTATATTGAAAAAAATACAATGTGCAAGAAGAACAGCTTGGGTAAGGCTGTATATACAAAAGTGATTTTATTCCAGCAGCATAGCAGTTTATTTCTTGTTAGTCATAAAACTAAGGCAATTTAGTTCTCTGTTGCAGACATCTAACACTGGTTATCAAGTCCATCACCACCCTTCAGCAGGCAGGTAGAAACCACAGCAGAACTAATCATTTTTAATTGTATGGCCAAACTTTGAAGAATCTTGGCACAAATTTCGAGGCAAGGATTCCTGTGGTCTCAGCATCACATCTACATTGCCCTCTGCCACGGAGCGCACAGAAAACAAGTTAGCTTGCCTGCAAGAAGCAGTCTAGCCATAGTAAGTCAGAGATTGATGTGGGCTAATTTCTCCTGCCGAGAATGTGAATCCAGCCTTAGAAACAAAACAACCTCTGTTAGTTCAGGTCTCTTATCTAAATTACATTGGATGTTTTGAGGATCCAGACATCCAGAGTAGGTCTAGACAAGTGAATCTTTACATAAGGTAGTCACAACCCCCTGGATGCCAGCAAGTCCTTTTTACTTTCATTCTTTATTTCATCGTTTTAATTCTCCCAGCTACGCTATGATGTTAATGCTTGTTTGATTTGTAGGGGTTTAAAAATGGTTTTTCATATAAAATATTTTCAAATAATTCAGATTATACCAATGGGACAGTATAAGAGGGCAATATTTCTCTAGTTTTGTTCTTATTTAGGTGGTCAACTTAACAGGGAAGACGGAAGTGTAGTACCAAGCCCATCGGGAACTTGATCTAATCAGAGGTTTGTAAGTGTTATTGCTGTACAAATAATAAAATATCTGAATCTCTTTGAAATTTTGGAACCGCTGACTCTTAGTTATTTTTGTATAAAGAATAAAAGTCTTTGAAGGCCAAAATTACCAGATTCAGTTATTTTAGTGTGATTAGTAATGGAAGAAAGCAGTTTGCTGACGACACCAAGCTGTGTGGTGTGGTCGATATGCTGGAGGGAAGGGATGCCATCCAGAGGGACCTGGACAGGCTGGAGAGGTGGGCCTGTGCGAACATCATGAAGTTCAACAAGGCCAAGGGCAAGGTCCTGCACATGGGTCGGCGCAATCTCAAGCACAACTATAGGCTGGGTGGAGAATGGGTTGAGAGCAGCCCTGAGGAGAAGGACTTGGGGGTGTTGGTTGATGAGAAGCTGAACACGAGCCGGCAATGTGCACTTGCAGCCCAGAAAGCCAACTGTATTTTGCCTTCTGTGTTTAAAAGGCAATATTTTATTTGGCTCTAACATCAAATAACCAAAAATTAGCCACCTGGATGAAATGCAAGCATCATCAGCATCCATCCTAGTATTTAGTGTGCAAAAAAATAGAGGTCAAAGTGAAAAGTGGTAAGTAAAAATCTGACTTCACATTGATGTGGCATACTTACTGCATGCCCTTCACAAGTCTCTCTGTGGAAAACAGCCAACACAAAGCCTCCTCAGAGTATAATTCAGCAGCGGCTTTTATACAGCTGCCCATTTCTGGCATGGTAGGTTGAGGTAGTATATCCAACTAGCTAGCTGTAGTTCAGTTCTGTGGGCTCTAGGTGATAAATTATTGTTCACTGGTATTATTCCAACTCAGTGGGAACAACTTTGGCCAGAACTTCTGCTCCCCTCTGCCCACAAATGCATCCTAAATCATTATCAGATTATCTATCCTTAATGGGCAATCTGTTGACCTGAGCAGGCAGCATGTAATTTGTCCGCATAATATTCTGAGCCCATCTGTGTGACTGATGACATGAGCTCTTCAGATTTTTCCAGTCTTTTCCTGGGCTGTTCCATGAAAAGATGTAATGATTCCAGAGAAGTAGAATTTAGGACAAGTAGACTATCTTGCTGCCTTTGTGAGGTACGGTTAATTTAGATAAACTAAAGTTTAGAAGGTTTATCTGTCAAGTATATAAATGATTTTTGTACCTGGGATGTAAAATACAATGCAAACTTGTAAATGGAGTAAAAATATTTATAATTATATTAACAGGGGGTGGTAATATCCAGTGGGCAGGCAGTCACTTTTCCTTTTAAAGTTCTTACTCTGATGGCATCTTTTAATGGATATAGCTTTCTAAGCATATCAGAAAGAGTAAATCCAACATAAAATCATGTAAGTAATTTGTGCCTTCTCGGAGACATGGGATTGGCATTGAATCTTGAATTCAAGAAAAAGACCATATAAAACTAACAATGATTAATGGTCTATTTGTCTTTTTCTTTTCTTTCGTTGATCAAAGTCAGTCCTTGTTGCAACTGAGAATACCATGGATTTTGACAGACTCACAACAGAACATTTGCTCCGTGAAGCTTTCATAAACTTTGCCGGACACGACCTGGGGAAACAATCTTTTTTAACTGTGGTACCACTAATCAAATGTAGAAATAGAAGGATAGTTGTTGATACAGTTCCAGTTTAAATAAGCTGGTTCCAACCCAAATATCTGACATGTAAAACAGACAAGGAACTAAATAGCACAGCTGAATTCATGGAAGTACTTAGCCTGCTAAGATCCATGTTTCCCCCCAAATCTTTACAGAATTCCAATTTTGCCTCTTGTGCATAGTGCAGATCACTCCCTGTGAGGCCAGAATCACCAAAGACAGAGATTAGTTCTAGCACCAACTTGGAAACACTAGTTCCTTAATTCTAGCTGTAATTATTTAATGTTTTTTGCATAGGATATTCTTGGTTCTGTCTCTGGGATGTCAGTGCATGTCATGGTGGTCATGCATTCCATATCATGGAAAATGAAGTTTAGGCCAAATAGGATAGCTCTGTAGTAGCTGTTTTAATTAACTCAGAGAAGACAAGTTTAAAAAGGGCCCCAGTGTTAAACAGCTCACCTCCCAAAGCACGTCTGCTTACCCATTTTCGTTCTGACGGTGATTTATGGCTGTGATTCTTGCATAGCAAAGTAACAGCAATACTGCGCTAGGCCATATGTTACGAGACTTAAAGAAAACAAGGCTGTCCGTGAGTTGTATTCTGCTATGTTACACCACAAGCTGAGACTTCTATAGCAAGACAAAATACATATGTAAAACATACATACTTAGCTACCTCACCTCCTCATGTCCTCTCAGCCTGCTACTTGTTTCCACTCTGACACTCTTTTTACTACCTTAAAATGTGGAAGATGCTCAGGGTCCAGAATAGACAAGGATCAATCCCAGCAGAAATGGTATCTCTCTTTCATCCTTGATGCCTTTTCCTTGAAATATAATTCCTCACTCACTTGTAAATGAGAAACTAGCTTGCCTTACCCTGGGAAGAAAGGCAATGTCCAGCTTGCATCAAACAGAGGAGGCCAGACTCTCAGTCTAGAAGGACCTGGAGTGGACTTGAGAGTTTAAATGGGTTGTGGAGGTGCTGAGAGACCTCAAACAGAGCAGGCTTCCCATTGTGGTAGGTGCTATTTGCATGGCAAGCATCCATCTCTTCTGGAAAGGATCTGCAGTGTAAAAGCAATCTGTGGCAGACACGCTGCCCACGTCTGCTTCCCCTCCTCTGTAACCCCAAGAGGGCAGAATGAGGAAAGAGCAGGAGTTTCCAAGATAGCCATAAGCATTTTGGTCAACAGTTGTAAATGTTTTCTCTTTATTATTTGTTTTAAACAGACACAGTTTAAATTGGCTGCCATGTGGGATGTGCAGAGTACATCCCTCTTCATAGTGTACAGATGCAGATTCTAAACAAAGACACTTTAATATTATACATTTTAAAAGTCAATAGGAATGCATTTGACTGATCTCCTATGATCCTCTTCCTAGTATGGGACACAGAGCCTTAGCCCAGCAATTCCAGTATGCAGGCACAAGTAATACTGGAAATACTCAAAGCTATAAAATTTGTGAACTGACATTTACTTCTGTTGCATCTCTACTGTGGATGAGCTTGCAATTAACTTTATTCAGTTTTCTTGGTTAATTAAGCTTACAAGAAAAGGCAGTAACATCAAAAAGTCCTTCATCACCTTGTTAAAAGATGACTTAATTACTGAGGAAAGACACCAGACTTGAGCAGACTAACAGCAACAGAGGGTACGTTCCTATTTAAATGGGTTTCTGTCACATTATCCAAGTTTGCTTGAGAGCCTTTTTCTGCTCTCCCTATGTGCAAATACATTTATAGAGACAGATAATTTCAACAATAATGTTTGTCCATACACAGGTAGGTTAGAAATCACTAGAACTACTACAAGGCTTGCTTGCTTGCTCCATACACATGGTACAAAAATGACAATGCAGGATGTGTTAGGCATCTCCAGAAGACTCCATAAGCATAGAACCATTAAAATGCTCACTAAAACTGACAAAATGTTCACTCCCCTCTATGGCTTGAGAATTCACCCAGTGATATTAGTGTATACTGAATAGATATTATCAGTTGGCAATATGTGGATTCATTGTGTAAAAAATAGATATATATTTATCCATTAATGTGTTTTGGTCCCAATTTCACTTCCTTACAACATTCACTAGTTATGATATATAATAATGGAATATTATACACTTCCCCGTCCTTCACAGAAGGATCACTGGGTTACACTGCTATAAATCAAGGGCACTGCTGAAGTGGTATGTGGGAGGAAAACACAGCAGGTGCAGAAGAGAACAGAGCAATAGGTCTAGGACTAAAGAAAGCTGTCCTTGTCCAGAAGAAGGAAGCAATTATCTTCAGCACTCTGCAGACAGACGGAGCACTGTTATTCACTCAGGCTTGGTCAGTGTTAGTAAGGCTCATTTCCAGTTCCCCAGAGATCGAGTCATTGCTCAGTAGAGACGTGCCTATTGACAATGTTTTATTTGTAAAAGTAACACTTTTACAACTGGAAACAGTAGAAAGAATTAGGTAGCTAAAATACACTCAATATAATAGAAAGCAGATGTTATATGAAGTATACATATTACAAGACCCAGCTGTAAGATCAGGGGACATCACCTACATTCAGCATTGCCAAGTTCATATAGTTTCATATATAAGCTTTAAATTGAGCAGTCATCCAGTTATCCCTATTGTGCTTAGCTGTCTAAAAATTATAAATTTGGTAGATAATATTAATTATAACAATAATAATTCCCTTTGGAACTATTTGCATGTCCATAAATGGGGCTGAAATAACAACAATGAAGGGAAATACCAAGAGACACTGTTCTGTGGTTTTAGTCTTATTGCTGGACTCCCTTGCTGCAAGGGAGAGAAGTTCAGTGTATGCATTCCAGGTGTCCAAGCTCCACAATCTCAGCTACTTTCAGTACACTGTTGTGAGTTTGTTCTTCCTCCTGTCCATTGCCCTAAAATATGATTATGTATACGCTCTAAAGAGAAGTTCCCTTTTTCTTAGTTAAATGGCCAAATTCTGTCCTCAGTTAGCATAGCGTAAATCAGTCAAGTACCTGTAGACTGATAAAGCTTAAATGAAGAGTGCTGTTTCTGCCTGGGCCTAATTAGGCTTTATGTAGTGTGTAGACTTCATTATTGCTTTCAGCTGATAAATACATTTCCAAACATACCAGTATGAACCATGATTCAGATGTACTTTCATTTAATTACTCTAAACAAACACACACGATGTAGGAAGGATGTTTATGTTCTTCTAAAATACTTATAGATCTTCAATATATACAAAAGTAATGTTGAGACAGCATTTGAACATTATTTAATAGAGCAATAAGCCATCTAGTTCTGATGCACTGTTGGTTTTGCAGTACATGCACACATCGTCTTTGCATTTAATGGGTTTTGAACACCAAGGAATGATCCCGGTGCTGTGAATCCATGGACACAGGTTTGTATCAGTTCAGGTAGTAACTTCCTTCTCTCGGACTGAGGGGAATAACCAAAGTTCTGCCTTCAAAGGAAGAGATTTTCAACTCTGGAAAGCAGGAACAACACACGGATGGAGATAAACCCAGATTCCCTCTGCAGAAATTTAAAAAAGAAAAGTTCCCAGGCAATCATTTTCCAGTAACCAGGTTTGCTTTGGAAAGTGGGCAATCCTTCTGGTAAAGAGCCCTTTCATTTCATCTCACTATGCTAAGCCATAACCTCCCTCATTGTTCTGGGGCTGGGAGGTATCCTTTGGAGAGATATGCTATGCACAGCCCAAGGTGCTTTTTCCCCCCGAGCACATGATCCAAGTGGTGAGTTGCATTTTAACAGATTCCAGTCCTTTGACATTTCATTTGAAGATGCAAGGGAGTGAATAACCCAGGCCCAATTTTTTCTTAATTCCTTTGGACTCCAGCAACACTGAGGAGCTGCAACTTGGAATCTTATTCTGTTCATTACTCAAATCATATATACAAAGTTATCATCACTCACGTTGCAATATTTTATGGAGTGCATAATCTGTAGGTGTTTTCACAAACCAGAAAGTTGAAGGAAAGCTCTAGGCTCAATTTCTTCTAATCAGCATTCACTGCAAACCAGTAATCCGTCAGAGACTACAGTTTAGCTATCTTAGAGGGAAAAGAAACTTCACCCTCCCCATTAGTTCTCCTAACTTTGCTTTCACTTAGGCTCTGTCCTATGTGCAGTCACTCCTTGGGCTCTGTTACTCCTCTGAAGAAAGGCGACAGCTCTGAGGGTGCTGAGGTACTTCACACAAAACCTCATCAGCAGAAGCACATCTAGCAGCTGGAAGTGTGGCTGCTAGAAAAGGAAATTGGAAACTCTGCCAAGTCTGTCCTTTGCCACATCCAGATAGTTTCTTATATCATTTCTCCAAGAATATCTCCCAATAAAGGAGAATAAGAGTCTACATATTCCAAACAGTAAAATCAGACCCCAAAAGAGGAACTCTGACTTTCAGAAGAGCATGTTATAACCTGAACTTCAGAGTTAAAACTAGCATTCATTCTATTGCATCCAGAAATTAGGTAGCTGCTCAGTTTTTCTTGTTGATTCAAACATATTAATAAGTAATTATTTAAATTAAAGAGCCATCCTCAGGATGCACCTCAGACTGGGGAACTACTGGGATAAATGAAGTTAAGAAAATTAATTCTCTGTCTTTTAAACATATTGAAATAGTCCAGCTTTGCACCAAGGACTAATTCCACAGTAGTTAACTTATGACCACGTCAAAAAAGTGGTTTCAAATTCTGCCAAGAAATTTCAGAAATGAGTAACATCCAACTCGCTTTCTATCCCATTTAGCAAGAGATCAGTTTTAGCTTTTTGTTGTATAAAATGTTCTTTTCCTTGTTTAAGAATTATAATATTATTTTAATTTTACCTTTGGATGACAATTCAGCTAGTAGAAGATTGCCAAACTCAAGCATTAAAAATACATCTATGAATCAGCTCCAAAGAATGCAATTGAAAAAAAAGAAGTAATTAAAAAAGGCAGATTTTCACATTTAAATATCTAAACTACTTTGAACATGTTTTTGAGATTTAATCTATAAACATCAAGTACAGTCTCTTTTTTCTTTTTAAGGGGAAAATGCATTAGAATTGGGACTTTTACACTGAGCAAAATGATATCTGCTTAATCAAACTCAAGAGCTGACAAAAGGTTAGCATCAAATTCCATGTGGACTTCCATGGCCAACCATTTCTACCATCACAGATCATTTAAGTCTTAATGTATTTATCCTCGCATAGTTATCCCTTTGAGGCAGGGTAGTAATTACATCTGAGTTTCCCAATGTCTCACAACAAGACTAAGAACAGAACTCTGGCATTGTGTGCTCTGTGATAGTAATTTCTTCACAAGAACACTTTTTCACATTATGCAGTTATTTTTTTTTCAGCCCCACAGCGCTAATTGAGCCAGACCTTGTTTACAGTTTATTCATCAGAACTGCTGAAATCAAGGCACAGGAATAACCACTTAGACAAAACTGAAGTGCATCAGTCAGAACTAGATCCCAGGGACCTTGCCTTCCATACATACATTTTATCTTCAAATCAAACATCCTTTTTGCCATGAGAGGTAATAGAAATCATCCAAAGCAAGATATGCCCTACTAACATGCCTGTTCATGAATAATATCATTGAAAAAATTAGATGATTTCCAGCTGAAGAGCCTCTTAATATTGCTGTGTGTAGAAATAACTGTGAGAAAACTGAGGGTATTTAGGGAGACTGGTGGATATCTGAGAGACTTTGGCTCCAGTCCTACGTCCTGTACAACTTGTCTGGCATTGAGAAGTTCTTTGGAAGCTGAGATTAAAAAGTGGCATACAAGGAAGACCAGTGTTTTCAGTTGTCATGGTTTAACCCCAACGGGTAACTGAGCACCATGCAGCTGCTTGCTCACCCCTCCCACACAAAGGGGATGGAGAAGTGAACGGATAAAACACTCATGGGTTGAGATAAAGACAGCTTACTAGAATAACAAAGGAAGATAATAATAATAATAGTAATAACAATAATAATAAAACAAGTGATGCACAAATGCAATTGCTCACCACATGCAGAAGAAAAAAACCACAACCCAATGCCGTCTGTTTCCAATCAGCGATCCCACCTCCTGGCTAGCTTCCCCAGTTCTATCCGGAGCATGACGTTATGTGGTGGGGAATATCCCTTTGGCCAGTCTGGGTCAGCTGTCCTGGCTTGAAGGGTTTGATTCCATCCTCACACAGTTTTTTAACTTAATAATTTTTCTGAGAATACTTAAGGATGAAACTTTAGATCTATGCTTCAAAAGCAAAAGCCACAAAACTAAAGTTTCACTGTAAACATTTGCTTTTCAAGAGCAACCTATCAAATTTATCAGTAAGGGAACTCCCAACTCACATCTGTACACCCTGAAATCTTTTCACGTCTACTTCAGTAACTCACACACAGGGTCCAACATAGAGATGGCCCCAAACTGCCGCCTAGATTTTGAAGCACACATGTTCAGAGCAGATGTGTGGGGAATGTGTCCCCAACTTCTGCTGAACCACACTAGTCCATGCATTGTCTGTGTGCTTTCACCTCAAAAACTTCTAGGCAATGCAGAAGGGTAGGGAACTATTGATTAACATCAGCCCCTGCTGATACACAATCAAGTGCATGTCTGCACTATTAATATGTGTTTTCTTCAGCTCAGAGAGACTGTAGCATCACAAATCAGCTGTTAGCATTGTTCCTTGAAGAAGAGAGTTAGGGCTGAAGAAACAATGTGGTTGCATTAATATTTTTAGACTTATGTGATGCTTACTTCAAACTTGAGTACCCATTCTCTGATTCTAAATCACCAAACACACTACCAAATCACAGAATCACAGAATTACATACTGGTAGGGGTTAGAAGGGACCTCTGGAGATCGTCTAGTCCAATTGCCCTTCTAGAGCAGGATCACCCAGAGCATGTTGCACCACAGGATCACGTCCAGGCAGGAAATCAATCATAGAATCATAGAATCTTAGAATGGTTTGGGTTGGAAGGGACCTCAAAGATCATCTAGTTCCAACCCCCCTGCTGCGGGCGGGGACACCCTCCACTAGACCAGGTTGCCCAAAGCCCCATCCAACCTGGTCTTAAATACTTCCAGGGATGGGGCCTCCACAACCTCTCTGGGCAACCTGGTCCAGTGCCTCACCACCCTCACAGGGAAGAATTTCTTTCTAACATCTAATCTAAATCGACCCTCCTTCAGCTTGAACCCATTACCCCTTGTCCTGTCACTACACCCCCTCATAAACAGTCCCTCACCAGCTTTCCTGTGGGCCCCTTCAGGTACTGGTAAGCTGCAATTAGATCTCCCCGGAGCCGCCTTTTCTCCAGGCTGAACAACCCCAACTCTCTCAACTTGTCCTCATAGGAGAGGTGCTCCAGCCCTCCGATCAGCTTTGTGGCCTCCTCTGGACTCTCTCCAACAGCTCGATGTCTCTCCTGTACTGGGGCCCCCAGAGCTGGA
This sequence comes from Balearica regulorum gibbericeps, assembly GCF_011004875.1. NCBI lineage: Eukaryota > Metazoa > Chordata > Aves > Gruiformes > Gruidae > Balearica > Balearica regulorum. Next base: position 209,128,270 of record NC_046184.1, on the reverse strand, counting down.
CGCAGTACTGCAGGTGGGGTCTCACCAGAGTGGAGTAGAGGGGCAGGATCACCTCCCTCGACCTGCTGGTCACAATTCTTCTGATGCAGCCCAGGACACGGTTGGCTTTCTGGGCTGCAAGCACACACTGCCGGCTCATGTTGAGCTTCTCATCAGTCAATACCCCCAAGTCCTTCTCCTCGGGGCTGCTTTCAATCCATTCCTCGCCCAGCCTATAGTTGTGCTTGGGGTTGCCCCGACCCACATGCAGGACCTTGCCCTTGGCCTTGTTGAACTTCATGTGGTTCGCATGGGCCCACCTCTCCAGTCTGTCAAGGTCCCTCTGGATGGCATTCCTTCCCTCCAGCGTGTTGACCACACCACACAGCTTGATGTCGTCAGCAAACTTGCTGAGGGTGCACTTGATCCCACTGTCCATGTTGCTGACAAAGATGTTGAACAGTGCCCGTCCCAGTACCGACACCTGAGGAACGCCACTCGTCACTGGTCTCCACTTGGACATTGAGCCGTTGACCACAGCTCTTTGAGTGCGACCATCCAGCCAATTCCTTATCCCCGGAGTAGTCCATCCATCGAATCCATGTCTCTCCAATTTAGAGACAAGGATGTCATGCGGGACAGTGTCAAATGCCTTGCACAAGTCCAGGTAGATGATGTCAGCTGCCCTTCCCTTATCCACTGATGCTGTAACCCCACCATAGAAGGCCACCAAGTTTGTCAGGCACAATTTGCCCTTAGTGAAGCCGTGTTGGCTGTCACCAATCACCTCCTTATTTTCCATGTGCCTGAGCATAGTCTCCAGGAGAGTTTGTTCCATAATCTTGCCAGGCACAGAGGTGAGACTGACTGGCCTGTAGTTCCCTGGGTCTTCCTTTTTTCCCTTCTTAAAAATGGGGGTTATGTTCCCCCTCTTCCAGTCGGTGGGAACTTCGCCGGACTGCCAGGACTTCTCAAATATGATGGAGAGTGGCCTGGCCACTTCATCCACCAGTTCCCTCAAGACCCATGGATGCAACTCATCAGGTCCCATGGACTTGTGCACCTTCGGGTTCCTTAGATACTCTTGAACCTGATCTTCTCCTACAGTGGGCGGTTCTGCATTCTCCCAGTCCCTGCCTTCTGCGACCTGGGCAGTGTGGCTCAAGCATTTGCCAGTGAACACTGAGGCAAAGAAGTCATTGGGTACCTCAGCCTTCTCCATATCCTGGGTAACCAGGTCACCCGTTTCATTCCGGAGGGGACCCACATTTTCCCTCGTCCTCCTTTTCTCACTAACATACCTATAGAAGCTTTTCTTGTTGTCCTTGACATCCCTGGCCAGACTAATTTCTCTCAGGGCTTTGGCTTTCCTAACCTGATCCCTGGCTGCTCAGACAGTTTCTGTATTCGTCCCAGGCTACCTGCCCTTGCTTCCACCTTCTGTAGGCTTCCTTTTTTGGTTTGACTTTGCCCAGGAGCTCCTTGTTCATCCACGGGGGCCTCTTGGTGTTTTGCTTGACTTGTCATCCTTCAGTGACTGTCCTAGGACCCTGAAGTCCCTTTTGACCACTTTCGTGGTACGTGTCTCTGCTTCATCCCCACCCACGTGGAGGAGCAGCAGTGGGTAATAGTCAGAGGGCTGTACCAGGCTGGGGATTTTCCTAGCAATGTCCTTGACACAGACCCTGGGGAGGCAGCAGACTTCTCTGAGAGGAGGGTCTGCCCTGCATATCAGGCCCTCTGTACCCTTCAGAAGGGAGTCCCCTACAACTATAACTCTCCTTTTCTTCTTTGTTGGGGTGGTCACGACCCGAGGCATGGGCCTTTTGGGCCTAGGTGCTACCTCTGGAGTAGCTTGACTGTCATCCATATCCTCGCTCGAGTGGCCTTCCACAGCCAGAGCCTCATACCTGTTGCACAGGGGTACGTGGGATGGCGAGGTCGGTGAGGAGGAGAAGGTTCACCTGCCGTGCCGCGCGTGGACTTGTTTCCATTCACTCCCCTCTTTGAGGCTGCTGCCTTCTGCCTGGCGAGGGGAGGATACAGAGTGCCATTCACTTTGGCTTTGGTCTGTTAGCTGTCCCTGTTACTGCCTCAGGGAGGGTAGAGCTTGGCTCCACCAGTCTATCTCAAGAAGAAAAGCAAAACAACAAAGTAAAAATGAATTCATGACTGCAGCAATATTTTGTGTACAAGAAACCCGAATCTCAGCAGAACATCAGAGTACCCTAAAGTATTGTCTTCTGTTCTGCAACCTTCCTTGTCACTGAAATAACAAACCTACATAGGAAAAAGTGTTTCAGGACAACACAGGAGATGGCAATTTGGTTCCGCTCAAGAAATACAAAGAAATGATGAATACTTACATAGTAATGTGGAGTAATTAAAATAAATCCATTTCTTTACAAAACAGATAGCCTAGTTATGAGGAAATACATCTAGATTTTTCTTGACTGATGAGCCAATAAAGTAATTAAAGGAAGAACACAACAGCACTGAGTTTTTAAAGAGAAAGGAGTCAAAAGAGTTAGTGAAAAAGCATGAGTTCCTAGAATCATGAAATCCTCTAGAAAACAAAGAAGAAAAATCAATAAAAATATAATCCAATGAACCATGAAGTCTAATTAGAAAGTAGGGCAATACTATAGGGAAACTGAAAACAATCAGGAGAATTATGTCTAAAAGGAATCTAGCTACAGTCACTTGTAGCTTCAAGGGGATGAAAATTATCTTGTTCAAATAAAAACAAATAGCAGAATGCTATCATCCAAACCACAGACGAGTGGCCTACCCTTAGCAAAGAACCTGATAATATCAAAAAGAAAAGGTAAAAGAGAAATGCAACGCCAATTGAACAAACACACTCTTGGGAAGGAACTAAGAATATAAAAGTGAACCCAGAGGAAAGAGAACAAAACAACCTCACGAAGGATGCCTTTACACACGCCCATGCATTGCTCTCAGCAAAATTCACAGGACAACACTCCTTGTAATATTCTGTTATGATGGGAAAAATATGATGTTCAGTCAACTATCCCAATTTAGATATATAACTCAGTAGAGCAATTTCTTCAAGTACTTCAAGTACTCCTTGAAGTACACAGGAACCGGTGCTAAAAACAGCTGCAAATGAAAGGAATGCTTATCCACAGCTGATGTCATCCAAGACAGATAAAGCGCTACCACTAATAGTAAAATATCCTCAACAGTGCAATTCACCTGCTCCAAAAATCAATAGCACTCCTATTCATCTTCCCACATTTAAGCCACTCAACCCTTCTCTGCTACAAAGTGAGGTGCGTGGGGTGGAATGCAGCAAAAATAGAAACACTGCCCAATTTCACCAAAGCTGCATCTCCAGATCAGGATTTAACTGTGTTCAACACTAACCCATCTCTTTGCTTTCTGTGAAGCTGCTTTCTGGGGAGAACAGCATACAGCAGAGATTCTCCACACCACAGCCCTGTTGAAGAGCTTGGTGGCTGGTCTGGACTGCGTGACAGCCCAGGTCCTGGCTGAGGGATGGTCTGATTTACAGACTGCTTCCTCACAGAATGTGAAACTCAACCTGGAAACAGAATACAGGAGTCAGTCACGCTGTTACTAACAAAGAAAATCCCATCTATGACCCTAACCACAGCGAGACAACAGGAGCTGATTGTAAAAAGTGCCTAAATGGGGACATGTGTTATACCCAATAGAGAAAAATGCTACAGAAATAGTCTCGACTTCAACCAAGTTCTTTGTCTAAAAACCACCAAGCAACAAACAGCTCAGGGATTTTTCTATCACATTGTTTTGGTGTGGTTTTTGTCTATTATTTCTAAGAATTTATGCCTGCTCTTTCCTCTAGGTCAATACTGACAGATAAGATATGTATCTAGATACCTCAGCTCTTTCTAAAGCTATTAACAACAAGCATTCAGCACTACAAACATCCAAATTCCTCTCTCTCTCACCTTGTAAAAAGAGCTTGTGATCTAATTGATACCAATTCTAGGAAGCAGAGGAGAAAACCTTACGCTTTGATTGTGGCTTTTGTGCATTCATTTGCAATAAGTGCGTCATGTTTCTGTGAAGATCTTTGTAAGGGCTTTAAGAGCAAGACAGGGCAGTGTGTTTTAAATTGATTGTTTGGGAGGAATATCTTTAACCCTGCCCTGAGAATGCCTTAAATGAGGCAGAAGAGCTGGATCTCATATATGGTTCTGTATATGAAGCATCAATGTCACGTATTGGCCTACAGTGTTAATATTCATTGCAGAGCTGAAAGGCTTAATTACAGAGAAGCCTCCTGTATTTTGTGTTTAGGCTGAAGAACAACCATCTAGGAGAGCTGCCCTAACCACAGCATTGCAGACTGGGCTAATAGAAAGACAGCATCAACAAAAAGTGCTTAAACAGACACACAGTGAGGAACAGGACTAGGCAGAGCATTTCTTCTGCTGTTGCCTGAGATGACCAACAAGGAGATGTCTGCATCAAGAGTAATCAGCTGGCTGGCCAAGTGCAGCTCATATTTACACCAGATTTATGCCAACCAAAGAGGATAATATGGCTCATATTTCCAAGCAATATCACAGCCCCCAAGTTGGAACTGGTTCAGATCCACTCTCATAGATGCATTGTACCAATGTAGCCAATTATAAAATTAGACTTCCAACCCAAGATTTCATTGGATTATTTTGGTGGTTGACAGATTGTGGTAGCCCTAATAGTTCTGTGTATTTGAACAAACCTATTAAAAGAAATAAAAAGGATATCACAGTAAGCCCCATAATGAAGAGACTACTAAAATCCTATTTTAGCAGCTAGAAGCAGTGTGTCCCTTCATACAGGTACCTTCTGTTCTACTAATCTAGAAGATCAGTGGGCAAATCAAATTAAAGCAGAGTGAGTCCACAGGTGAACAAGTAAGAATTTAATTTCATTGTGTGCCCATCAAATCTCTGGATCTGGATGTCCAGATCTCTGGAAAAAGACTTTACATCATGATAAACACGAGAGGAGGCATGAAAGAGAAAAAAATGGCTCTGGATGAGCCACATACCTTGATTAAAAATTTAATCTGGCCTCTTGTGTGCAGAAGCAGAATTCATTTTAGAATTTTTTCAGCTGTCCTCAAAGAAAGGACAACATAGGGTCATAATATTTTTTTTTTTTTTTTTACATTGCCTGCAATAGGGATGTCTTAGTTGTGGTCATTCTCAGCAGAAACAGCTTATTGGTGAGGCTATAATGTCTTCTCTGAGACCTCACAGCAGCCCTTCTTTCCACACCTCTAGGAATGTACATCCCATTAGAGCCAGAGAGCTTCCCAGCTACATTTCCAGAGTCCCGCAGCTCCCTCTGCTCTCCCCACTGATTTGCAGGACCAAGAAGACATTGCACTGTCTAGGTCCAACGTACCAGCCACATCAGTGGGAGCAAGATAGCTCCCTTCTGATACAAGAGAGGTAACATCAGCTATGGGACCTAGGGAGCTAGGAAGAAATGAATTGGTTAACAAAATTCATGTTCGAAAAGATGCCACGTTGAGTCCAGGACTGACCTGCGGATCTTCACTCCATCCTCCATTCTGCACCACAAGGTTTGGAATCTAAGGTGCCTCAGATTGCCAGCAGTGGGAATCACTTGTGCACATGCCAGTCAAGCATGATTTTAACAACAATGCTGTTTCCCTTTCCTAATATTGTGTAGGCTGTATCATATCACTCTACCAAAGTACTGCACTGCAGATAAGTTTTGTCCCAGCTTGACATTCTGCTAACTATCTGGTCTTCCAAAAACGTAACTTGCTGAATTCCTGAACTATGAAATTTCACAATCAAGAGATTAACAACTTGTGACTGTATTTCCAGAAACAATAAAATTAATGAAAGCAAAACGATGCATCTAATTCCTGATTTTTATTTTTTTTTTGGGGGGGGGATATATTTTTTTTTTTAAAACAATTGTGCAGGGGAAAAACTTCAGTTAGACAGAAAACAGCCATTGAAATTTCTGGATTATCGGAAAGTTGGGAATCTAAACAACAGCAAATAAACTAATTTATTTCCAGGCATTTTCTTTCAACAGCTAGTAGTAGACTGATTTACTGACAAAAGCAGCTATTTTTCCCCACAGCCTGAGACAAAATAAATTAGTTACCATTACAATACAGTGCACAGAATTTAATATAATGCTACTGAGGCAGAGGGCACCTGCAAATGAACCAGTTGTTGTTAGATCCTGAAGATGACTGAGCAAAATACTTTTGCACAGTTCTCACTGAACTGTTAGCAGTTGGACAGAACATCTGGTGCTGGGAATTCATCAGCTATTCTTCATCAACACGCTTTCTAACAGACTCTTCTGGGGTGACTGTGAATGCTGATTGGTTTTCCCTAGATTCCGGGGAAATCACAAAATGTAAGTGGAATATAAAGAAGGAAGAGAAATAAGGCAGGGCCATGAACAACATAAAAAGAAAACAAGCAAACAAACAAACAAACAAAAGGATTGCTGGAGGCAGGGAAGACCCAGGTAAAAGCATAAATCAGTTTCATGTATTTTAACATCAGAAGCCCTAAACTAATATGAGAACATGCAAACTCACTATATTAGCTGCTTTTAGCAAATCAAAGCTCCACAAGCAGCAGCATAGAAGCATCTACATTATAGCAGATTTGGGATATGCACTTATTTTTACCTCTGCAAAACTTTTATTACTGCAGTCTATGCTGGCAGCCTTGCCATCAGTGTCTTAGCAAAAAGGCCAGCACCACTTGCACCTCTGCAAAATATGGACAAAAAGTGAGAGACAACTCTCCTGCTGAGCACACTCATGTCCTTGAGCAATGAATCCCTTTCTTTTCTATTTAAGCATTAAAGAAGGCATGAGAGTTACCACACTTGTGCCTACACTTGCTTTTGACTGGAAGAGCAGCATTAGAGTTTCTTCAACCATTTTGCAAATCACCCTGCAAAATTCTAAAGATTTGCTACAGGGACTCCACTCACAAGGCTCTTCCCACACAACTGATGACTGAAGAGTTCATTTCTAATCGTTAATCATCTCTAGGAATTCATCAGTCTGGTTCAATGTTCCCTCTCATGGGAATTTAGGCTTTTAATGTTGCAAGTCATTTCTTTGTTTAATAATTTATATTCCTGCATCAAGACTTCCCCCCAAATTAATAGCACTTGCAGGGCCTAACATGAAAAGGTTTTAAAACATAGCTAGCCCAGAACAGAAACAGTGAGCACAGACATCAAACCTGAAAATACTGCACAACATCAGGTCAGTTGCTGCAGTGATTTGCTCAGTCCATGCAGCAGTCTAAGAATAACAGCAAAACTGCCAAAAATAAATAAATTTTAAAAAAAGCCTCAAAATTCCAAACTTTCTTTAATAGAAGAGCTGTGACATTCTGATATTGTAAGCTTATGGAGGGCTCTGCTCCATGCAGCCTTAAATCTTTGTTAGCAACAGTATCGTCCTTCTTCCTCCTGACTCTGCATCTAGTTTTAATATTTTGGATTCTAGTTCAGGTTGTCAGCTTTCAACTCCACACACTGCCAATCTACAAATACACTGGCTTTTTTTCCAAAGTTTTATGTTGTTCTAGGATAAACATCTCGGGGAAACATGACATGTGGATTAACCCTTCTGCTTTTAGCAGTGAAGAACTGGCTTTAGTGATCTGTGCTGTGCTGAGTCAAAGGGCATTCCATTGATTTCTGAAGGGCTTGCAATAAAATTGCGCGTACCCGTTTCAGACCTATCAATGTTAGTAGATCTGGAAGAGGTCAACAGCTCACCACAAAGTACTACTACAAAGCCTCAGATCAGACAGGTGTACAGACCTAAATTCATCTCTAAGTTATCATCTGCTATGAAAAACAACTGCCCAACATCTTATACTCCCAATGTTCAAATTTAACATTGTGTGTCAGACATCAGGATGACCTGCTACATCCTCCAGGGTATCGTCTATTTTACAGTCAAGAGGTGTTTAAAATTACTTCATCTAATTCTGTGCAGTCTGCTGCTCCTGTCCTTTTTCTTAACCAGAACTATGGACTAAAACTTCACAGAAATCTTCATGGTATTTTCTTAAGTGAACTAGAATTCCTCATTCCTACCAATAAAATCATGATTTTGTTTAATGAGTTGGGATATCCAGTATCTATTTTATGTTGGACCAGAAGCATTGACACAGATCCTTGAGTCAAAACTATAATTCCCAGGCAGAAATTTTGACAGTTTTCCTGTCCCTCATTTAATCATACAGCCTTGCACAAAAACAAATTCCCTGCAGACCTTTGGAATTTTACATTCATTCTCTCCTCCTTCCTTTTTCCTCTCTACCAGTGTTCAACAGATGTATAGATTTTTCCGGATACTTGCCATAGGACTGACTCTCAAGTTATTAGCCATGCTAAAATACAGGTCAGTTTTTCCATAACCCAGATTTCTTTCTTGGATTTTAGAGTAGTCATATCCCATTTTCGGATGACTGCATGTTCCTGGATCATGAACTTGATTTAGAGCGGTTCTGCTCTGAACACCCCTCTTCCCACATTTTTTGAGAACGCCTTTTCCAAGAGTTTCCCTAGGAGTTTGCCACTTCCTTTTAGCATTTCAAAAACTAAATGCTATTATTCAGCTGCAGACCTAATGAATTCCTTCCTTACACTTCCAAATCTATCCATTTAACTAGGTAGTTTTTCAATCCAGGAAAGAGATTTCCTTTGGACATATGTGATGCTCTCTGCTAACCAGTCTTGCGTTTATAATGATCCTTATTATAAACAGGGGTTTTTTACACTGCCAGCACTTAATAGAACTGCTCCCCTTAATTTTTGCATTATTGCAAATTTCCTGTATGTTTGAGTAGTTCAGTAATGGTATGATCCAGGATAGAATATTCTTTTCCCTGGACATGGAGCTGTACTTAAGACCAGTTTTCACCTTCTGTCATTCTCATGTTTAGCACCATAGCAAATTCCTTACTTTCTGAGTGTCTCAGAATCACAGAATGGTTGAGGTTGGAAGGGACCTTTGGAGGTCATCTGGTCCAACATTGCTGCTCAAGCAGGGTCACCTAGACCTAGTTGCCCAGGACCAAGTCCAAACAGCTTCTGAATGTCTCCAAGAATGGAGATCTCATAACTCTCTGGACAACCTGTGCCCATGCCCAGTCACCCTCACAGTAAAAATGAGTTTCCTGATCTTCAGAGGGAACCTCTGTGTTTCAGTTTCTACCCATTGCCCCTTGTCCAGTCACTGGGCACCACTGAAAAGAGTCTGGCTCCATATTCTTTGTACCCTCCCTTCAGGTGTTTATAGATATTGATGAGATCCCCCATGAGCCTTCTCTTCTCTATGCTGAACAGTCCCAGCTCTCTCAGTCTTTCCTCACAGGAGAGATGCTCCTGTCCCTTCATCATCTACGTGGCCCTTCGCTGAACTCCATCCAGTCTGTCTTGTAGGGAGGAGCCCAGAACTGGGCACGACACTGCAGGTGTGGCCTCACCAGTGCTGAATAAAGGCGACAGATCACCCCTCGATCTGCTAGCAATACTTTGTCTAATGCGTCCCAGGATACCATTAGCCTTCTTTGCCACAAGGGTACATTGCTGGCTCGTGTCCTTGGCATTCTTTAGATTTCAAATCACATGTCCTTGGCACTCTTTAGATTTCAAGTCCAGCTGAATAAATTGTTTTATTGTCAGTTTAGCTTTACAGCCTTTGGTATGCCTGTAGCACAGATCTCCGCAGGTCCTCCATCAGCCCAGAGACAGCTGATTCTTTCCTCAATATTTAGCTTTTGGCATGCTTTAGCTAGTTGACTTTCTGCTGCATGTCCAAGACTTGCATCACTTCTAGACCAATATGTTTTCTGAGAGCAAATTCTTCAGTTTTATTAGACTTGGGTGACAGCTTGGCCATTAAGATATGTCTTCACACCTAATCATTTATTTGTGCTATGATGCTGAAGTAAGAAAATAAGCTATCCATATATATTTTTATGCAAGTTGGGACATCCTGACCTCTGGCCAAATGGCCCTCTCTCTAAGCTTTCTTACCATTACAGAAAAGACTTTTGTAACTGTGTGTTTCAGCCTGCCTAGACATTTTGCATTTATTGTTCTAACAAAAGTATTCAACTAAATGCCATTTTTTTCTGCTCTTTATGGTAATAAAAACATAATGGTCTTTGGGTTGTATGAAGTTCTTCCACTATTTGTTACACATTATTATAGGTGGATGCTAGCTCACAGCATATCTTCTTGATTCTTCAGGTTACTTTCCTGACATAAAGAAAAACTAATTTGACTTCTTTTAAATCAGGTAGAATATGAAATTGTGAAAAAGCTAGGTGACAGCATATGTTTGATGCTGCTGGTGGTTTATAAGCATCTGAACCCTCATGAACACAAGGGATGAAGATAAACAAAGGCAGTTTCCTGGCTTACAGCAAGCATCTTTCCAGCAGTCTTCTAACCCATTCTCCATATTTCAGACGATTGATTATTTTTTCCAACCTCAGTTCCAACCTCTGCTTTCTCCACCTCAGTTTGCATCATACACAGCAAATATCCTTCACAGAGGTTATGCTAACTACTGAATGCCATTACACCTTCTTCTCTTCTGGGCAAAATATGTGTTTAACTGTCTTCTATAGCTATTTTACATGCAAAGCAATGATTTAGTAAAGTTTCCCTTAGCCTTGTAATCTTATGATGTACTTCGTTGTTTATACAGTAAAAGACTCTAATGTAGAAAAGTTAATAGATGCAGTTCTAATTCCTCTATCTTGTCAAATAAACATTGTTTTTTGACTGAATATTTCTCAAGCACAACATGATATTAAGAATTTTTTTTTTTCCTGTAAACTTACAAGCAAATGCCAGGTGTTTCTAGGAGGTATCACATAAAGCTTTTTACTTTCCAGCAGAACCCTATGCTGTTGAACTCAAAATAGGTGTTGTGTTTCATGCAAAATATCAGATGTGAGGGAAACAATGAATGTAAGGGAACCAATGATAAAATCGGTATATCACCACTAACTCCACCTGGGAATCTGTCTGTTAGAATGGCTACCTCAGTCGAGCGCACCAAAGCACAGTAATCCAGCTGATTGATACTACAGCCTGTTCAAAAGAAATGACAGCTACTTCATTCTTCACTTCATACCGTCTAAAGCACAGAAGTCTCAGCTTCTCAAGGGTGTGGTGCAGCAGAACCTGACTCCAGATATATTGAATTCATAATGCAATTGATATATCATCTGGGAATGCCTGACAACCTTATCTGGGGCGTCAGATTTTGATGAAGTTCAATGACAGTTGGTTTGACTGATAAAGCACAGCTTCACCTATGCCTGCATTTCAATTTTCCATATGCATGAATCTGGGAACGTTCAGTTCTGGCAGACTAAAGACTATCGTCTACCATCTGTATCTCTCCCAGGACAAGTCTTTACATGTCTGGTATGTAAAGTCACTTAATTTTCCACTTGGCAATCCAGAAAGGATGTGGGTCAACTGGAGAAAGTTCAGGGAACAGCACTAGTAAAAAGACAACCAACATTTGCTAGAAGAAAGAAAAAAAAAGTTGAGCTGTTTTCTTTAGAGAGAGAAGACTAGGGAGACTTTTCAAATATGTAAGAGATATAGCCATAAAAAGATAAAGGGAATAAACTCCTCTCTATGCCTACCATGAATAAAACCAGTATTAATGTTTTAAATTACAGCAGTAGAGATTTTGTTCAACATTGGACAAGAAAAGCTTCCCAGCAATAAGGACAATGAAGCACAGGAATAAGTTGTTGATCAACATTGATGGAACCTCCACCATAGAAGATTTTAAGGATTTGCTGGATAGGCACCATTCAGGAACTAAATCCATTTCATGTACACCTACGTCAGGTATACCTTCATGTATACTGTCCTTTTCTTCATATGTGCTCCTTTGCAACCCTATTTTCTATGATCAAGTCCTCCCTTTAAGTTGGGTTCAGAGAGGTTTTTCAGGCAGCCCTATCCACTTCAGAAGGCACTTAGACATCTATGACTTTTGATGTACTTCCAACTTCAATATTTTCTGATAATACAAAGAAGCATTTCAGTTGAAGATTCATTGTTTAATGTTTAAGTCATGGATTTTTCTATGGCTCTGAAATGCAATTGCAGCCTCTCCAATATATGCCATTTTTTCTCTCTAGACATTTCCATTGATTGGGTAGAAAAAGATAGCTATGCAGTTGCAGCTAATGACTCTATTTTGCTACATAAATACCAAATCTAGGAGGGGTTGTGTGATAAGTGGATTTTAGCACTCTTTATTAGTGTCAGGCCACAGAATTTTGATTATGCCCATTTTATTTCTTATACTTATCGTGCTTGCCAGATTTTTTGCTGCACGAGATTCAAATATATCTCTATTGAAAGTCTTATGAGGGAGAATACTGATCGAAAATTAAATAACTGTTTATGGACTTTTCTGATATGAAAATCCCAAGCTGCCAAGATTCATCTGAATCAGTTCTGGGAAAAGAGCAAGGCTGCAATAATATTATATTTTTCTAGTTCACTTGGTGGCTTATTTCATTAACATAACAATTTGCTCTAGACCCTTGAATGATGACTGTAAAGTACAATCAGCCACCAGCTCTATCAACATAAGTCAAATTGTATTTTTGCTGAAGGGCAGAAGAATGCTGCATTACAGAAGAAGTATTCTGCAGTACCTTACATAGCTTATTAAAATCTTTTAGTCTATATACAATTTTAAAAATTGTCCTAATGCTCAGCCTTTCTCTTCACCACTGAAAGCAATCTGCAATTCTCTGCTCCTCATGGTATAGTTCAAGTACAGTGCAAGTTTACCTACTTAAGCTCCATTTTCTTCCCAGCTGAGAAGATCTGAGAAACTTAGAAGATCCAAAGTCATTGAAGATCTAAGAAAAGGGCATTAGTACAATTTTTTAAGACTAAACAGTGATCTTGGAACAAATATTTAAGCATCCTGTATAAAAAAAAACCACAAGATACCCAGCTGAAAGTACAGAACACGAAATGCAAGTCATTTGAGACTTATTGTAGATTCTGCTTCTACAAAATGGACCAATTAGTCAAGGATTGATTTTCCAGGGCAAGCAGCTCTACAGGAGATGTTTTGTGACTGATCAATATATTATTGCTTATTCAGTGAGGGATGAAGCTTGCCTGCCTGACAGAGCATTATCGAGTCACCTGGAAACACATCTTGCCTGTTCTCTAACAGGGAGAAAGGCCATGAGCAGTGGACATCTGTGACACAAATGCAATCCACAATGGCATTACCATTATCACATTATCCCTAGTGGCTGGATTATTCATGTATGTCAGTGGCACAAGTGACTGGAAAAAATACTTCAGATTATGCTCTTTTCTAATGGCACACTCTTCCCTTTTCCTGGCACATTTCCCTGACTTCTGACATTGTAATCATGAAGTACAATCAAAGTATAAAGCCCATCTCCCTGCTTAGCCATTCCCTCTCCCCTCAAAAGCCACATAAATCTATGACACCTCCCCTTAAAAGTCTCCAAAAAAAAGGAGATTATGCCCTCACTGTGGGTAGTCTCTTCCTATTTTTCATTCATGAGTGAATTAATTAGACTGCCTAAGAACAACTATACCAGGTCAACTCAAGGGTCCTTGTAGTCCAGAATTTTATCTCCAACAGCCATAAAAAGAAGAGTGTAATAACAGAACAAACACACAGCAGTACTTCTTCTTCAGACTACACTCACTGGCTGTAATGAATTCTGGCTCAGGAAATCACTGAGACAGAGTTGCTCAATGTGGTTTTTTTGTAATACACAACCTAAAACTCACCTGCAAAGGTGCATTTCCTTATTCTATATGGAATAAGGAAAGTCTATACTGAAGAATTACACAGCCTCAGAGGTAATTCAAGATTCAATGTGGCAATTTATATTGTAGGGAATATCACTTGAAATGCTTCAGAGGTGTTCAATTAAGTTTCAGATTTTATATCCCATTTCACCTATCTCTATCGCTATCATTTGCTGCCACGGCTCTTAATGTCCTCTGAATTCGGCTCAGGAAAACATTCAAGTTCTCACTTTTGGAAATGGCTGCCTAGTGTAAACTAAGAGTCAAAGTTTTTACAGTAGGATTACTAGTGACTTCATTTCAGGAACATTTTTATTTTCAAGTAGGTATAAAATGATTTTGTAAAAAAAATAAAATTGGAAAATGAGGATTTCAACAAACAAGATCTTGCAGAAATTATGTGTGCTTTTTCTAATCTTTTGAAAGAAAAGAGTTTTTTTAAAGGAATTTTCATCTTCCTGTCCAGCTTTCTGCCATATATTGCTTTCTGCTTCAAACAACATACAAAGGAAAAAAGCCAACAGTGGTTGCCACATGTAAGATGACAAGCATCGTAAATGAAAGAAATATACACAAATATAACAGGTGTTAAATATAAGAAAAAATATGTTGCATTTATTAAAATTATTGCTCATATGCCTTTTAAAAATCATTATTTAATTAACATTGATCTAACATCCTCATTTTCCAGATGCACCTCATCATACTTGTGATTTTCTTTATTTTGATTTGCCTGATTAATGTCTGCCTCTTGTAAAGCTTAATCACTTTAGATGGCTATATTCTGCAGCAAACAAGAGCTAGGAATATCTCAGATAGGTTGGATGACGCAGCAGTCTAATACTTTATCTTCAACACAAAAAGTCCTGCATGCTAAGAACAATTCTTAGATTTTGGAGCATCTCTGCAGCATACTCAAGGTATTAAAATGGTATCACACAGTTTTGCTTGTTGGCTAGTGGACAGACAGCTGAAGCAACTAAGGAGATTGTAACATGGAATAGCATCTATTTAGTACAACTGGCCTGTTGTTAATTTGCTAGGCATGTTTCCTTGACGTGAAAAATGTTAGACACAACAGAGACAATATATGCATTCATTTTCAAATGTGGGCTTATGATGTCTGAAGACCTTTGAGTAGTGACATACTTCAGATAGGCAGCTGCATAAATTACCGATTCACTTAAACTGCCAGAAGACAAACTGATGAAAACCCTCGAGTTCCCCACTTTGTAAAACACCCAAGTGAATGAAAAACCAGCACAAATTTTGAAACGCTCTAGGTTGAGAGCTGGTAGCCAAACCGATTTACCAGAGGTGGTTTCAGCAAAGTTATTTTAATCTTCTTTGGATGTTTTCTGTTTCTTTCTCTCCTAGCATGGATCCCCTTGGATGGCTTCAGTTAACAAACTGGGATTTTAGATTTTGAGGAAAAAATGAGAAAAGGGAAAATAATAAGGAAATTTTTTAGTTTTGTTGCTTAAGAAAGTACTGGTGAATATTTGAAGAAAAAGAATACTGGGAGGTAACTTAAATCTTTAAGACCCCTTTGTTTAGATGCAGGTGTGTAGCTCTGAACAACCAACTTAGGAAGTTTCTTTTTATTGCTGTTTCATTAATTAAAATCATGGAAAAATAGGTTATCTTTTCACATTGGATACATAAGAATAGAACATACATACGATATGCAAATATCATCATATGTTATATTATTTCTAAAAAATAAAATGAAATTGTGAAAAGGCCTTTGAATTACACAGGAACCTATGACAAATTAAAACCTGACTGAAAGTCTCCACTGCAATCAGTGTTCTTAAAGGGTAAGGACATAAATTCTATGTTTAACTCAAGCTATAGAGAACAGCTTTAGAACAGGAACCTGCTTAGCCTTCCCATCCTGGAACACCCAAGGGCTTCATTAGCTGCAAGGTGGTATATCCAGGGCAAAAAAAACTTAACATTTTTAGGGCTCCAGAGAGGAAATAAAGGGCACATGCCTTTTCAAAGCTCCAGTAATGCTATTTTGATTAGAGGAAGGTTTCTTTCCAAGGAAGCTATTAACTGCAGGAGTTTAAAAATGTTATTTTAAGGTACAGGAGTAAAGCAGTTGCACTTCAGTGAGCATTAGCAAATGATTTCTGGCTGCTTTTGAAGGGGTGCAGAGGGGTTAATTGGCTTTCTGCAAAATAGCAGAAGGATATGCTGACAGACCTAAGTATTATTTTGAAGACCAGATAAGGAAATACACAGAAACACATACAGTCTGTGGAAGTACTGTCAGCAAAACTAACAAACATTGCAAGTTGTACATTCACAAGGTGTCTAAATCCTGTAAAAACACCATGCAGACCTTAGAGGAGGAAAGGACAGCCTGATGACACTGGCTTGCTCATTTTATGGGTACATTTTATGGGTACATTTGGTTGGGTTTCTCCCCCAACCAAAGCTTGCAAGAGTATGAAAAGTTTCTTCTGATCAGCTTCAAGAGCAACACAAAAAGAAAAACAACTACTTCATGCATTTTTACAGGTTTGCCATTTTGCAGCAGATGGGGGCTTCTGAGCTCCAGTGACTATGGAGCTTTTTCAGTCAGCCTGGATGCTTTGGGATGTAAGAGTTTGTTTAGTGCTGTTTTCAGTTGTGGATCATGTCAGTCCTAGATCCACCACGTGAAAGGGGCCTGGCACAAAATAGCCCTAACAGCAGTAGACAGTGAACGTGCAGCAAGTCTGGTGACCTCATGTGCATGCAAGATTTCTGCAGCAGGCTCCAAAAGCCCTGTAAGCCTCACTGACAGTCTTGGCCCCACCACCAGTTTGTCATTGCAGAGGGAGATTCACCCAGATATACATGCACTAAGGATATGATGTCTTCTCCTTTTGCCACATTGGGAGGAAAAAAGGGCAGTGTCAATGATGGATTACCTTTCCCACAAGAACAGACAGACCAAGACAGCATCCTTGCCATTCCAGTAACAGAAAGAGCACACAGCGTATCGCATACTGTCACTCAAGTCCAATAACCATCTCTTTCGTGGGTTTATCTAAGCTCATTATGAGTTCTGCTCTCTGCACTTCTATGAGCTCACTGCTTTCATACTGGCAATGTTTTTGTACCCAATCTGATGCCATCAGTTAATGTACAGCAGAGAGTCTTCCTGTTTTGAAGTCTTTCCCTTACACTCGTTTTAAGCCCAGGAAGGGATGGCCAGACCTCAGAATTCTTGCTTGAAATTACACACTTACTTTAAATAAGCTGGCAGTAAAGTCCTGGATGTGCCCTTTAGCGACAGACACTGCTGCAGAAAGGACTCTGCCCATTTCCAACTGTGATTGAAAACACATCATCTCAGATACTTGGTCTCTCATGAACAAAATCATCATCATTTATTGTCTCCTGGCACTGTTGAGTCAACATGCATAGCTGAATGCTAAAGATGCATGAGGACAGATGATGGCACTTGATTAGGGTTACAGATATGTAACCCAACCATCTGATACCAAGGCAGGCTTAAAAAATTTGTAAACAAAAAATAATACATTTAGTTAGACTACTGAGAGAAAAATGCTACAGAATGAAGACGCTGGTTGAAATGGCCTAAGATTCAAGCACTAAGTCAACCCTTAATGTCTACTTAATTTTTGTAGAAATTGTGCTGAATAGTGAACAGAAACTACATAAAAAGAGGCATTAAAAGGCAGTCGTTTAGTGTGACACCCAAGGCAAAAAAGAGCAAAATAACAGAAGAAAGCAGAAATACAGACAACAGGTAAATCCAGAGTCTGGCCCTCTTAGGGAAGCTGATTGATATTTTTCACCCCTATTTTGGCAGGAAAAAGGTCTTTTCGTTATACATGGCAACTTTTAGGTACTTTACTGTCCCTAAATTCTTACCAGCAAGTGTGCCCCACCGCCCAGAGAAGAAAAAAACACTAATTAAAACCCAAACCCAGTCCAGTAAGAACTTCTTTGCACTCTTGCTACCCTTTCTAAAAAGAGGCGAGTACCACATCTTTGCAAAGTTCACAAAGGAGTGATATCACTACTGCTATTCATTTCAGACAGCTGCTATAATGACAAGTATAAGAAAAGGATGTTGGTAGCATGATATATTATATTTTAAAACCTTTTTGAGATTGACCTGTCTTTCAGTTAGTGACAGCTTTAATCATAATAGATACTTTGTGACAGGGTCTTCAAACTTAAACTACTCACAAGACACACACATTAATCCTGGAGAGTAAAGGGCATTAGATATGCTCTTCAAAAAAGCCAACAAATGTGATTAAACTGTTAGAAAAATCATCCTATCTAACCTTAATAATGGGAAGGATAACCCCACCCAGGCTACAATTTACAGGAAAACATGTGAATTTCCTCATGTAGAGCTCTAATCCCACAAAAAAATCCCAGCTTCTTAGTTTGTCAAGGGCAAACTGATTTCACTGCAATTATGCAATTCTACATTTGAAGCAGTATTGCTGTCACCAATGAATTGCTCATTTGTTCCTTAGCAGTTTCACTTTTTGGCTCTCATCCTAACACAGAACTGCAGTTCGCAGACTACAAACATTGCAAAGAGAAGTTTAATTCTAAATGAAACAAATTGCTTTACCATTATTATTTAAAAGAACACCCAAGAAAATGTATGCATGTGATGTATATAACAAAATTTAAAATCTGAATCTATGCTGTGGCATCAGACTGCACCATCTTAAGATTTCTTCTTTGGCAGCTATCCTAATATAATTCCTAAACAAAGAAGTGTAGCTTTACTTTCATTACAGTTTGAGATTTGCCACTGACTTTAATAAAAGCGGGACTCAAGTCTGTGAACGCTATCCAAACAGGATGCAAGAAGACAGACATCTAGCCGTGTAACTGACTCATTTCAAATAAATGGTACATGATTTAGAAACTAAGCATCATCTGTCTTCACACCCTTAATTGAAAGCATTGCAATTCAAAGTGTTTTTATCCGAATATTACTTCTCTGGAAATCACCATGAAAAGTATTCTGAAAGCATGACATCAGAATACATGTCCAAAGGTCAACAGAAATTTTCTATAGAAGCTATACCAAGCAGCAGTTTTGAGGATAGGTTATCATTTCAGAGTTGCCTATTAAATTTAAAGGACCAGATCCAGACAAGCATGCTAGCAAAAAAAAAAAAAAAAAAAAAAGATATTAATGCAACAATGCTACAATACTACTAGACATTACCAAGGCAGTGTGTGAAGAAAGATTAAATTCAGGAATACTATTGCTGCCCTAATGGTCTAGTGGATAGGATACAACTGTAAATTCTTCCAAGGAGAGAAAACAGAGAGCCTCACAGACATCAGGCTTTAGTCTGATTTTTTACTAAAAGGAGTTCAGACACTATGGGGACAAGGATACCACATGAATATACACAGAATTAAAAGTCAAATATTGGGGTTTGTTTTGTCTGAACCATTTGAAAAGTGAATAAGACTTTTAAAAGCTCTTATAAATACTACAGCACAAATTTCTGCCGGAAAGGGAGCAAGTTCTCATCCTTCTGATGTAAAGTTCTATGACAGCGACTTTTATAGGAGCACAGAGCAACTGGAAAGCAATTGCCTCAACCTGGGTAGATTTGCTGACCTAAAACAGAATAAGATCTCAGTTATAAAATAGACTGATGTCTGAGTACCTGTCAACAATCTGCAGAGACAACTAAGTCACATTGATGTATATTGCTGAATGATGGGTAGAAAGAGGAAAAAAAAGACTGAAGGTAGACAGAGGTTGGTGTCTGAGTGAGGCAGTGGTAGAGATGGGATAGGGTAGAAGGAAAGGATGCCAGGACTGTCGTGGTTTAGGCCCAGCCGGCAGCTGAGCGCCACGCGGCCGCTCACTCACTCCTTCCCCAGAATGGTGGGGAGGAGAAGTTAACAAAAGGCTCGGGTCGAGATAAGGACAGGGAGAGCTGATTATCATCACCAGCAAAACAAAACTGAACTTAGAAAGAGGGATTCATCTAATTTATTACTAAACAGAATAGAGCAATGAAAAAAAAAAAACAAGTAACATCAAGCCTTAAAACACCTCCCCCACCCCTCCCCCCTTCCCGGGCTCAACTTCACTCCCGGCTTCAACCTCCTCCCCCCCCTCAGTGGCGGGGGGGGGGGGGAAGGGAATGGGGGGAGGGGGATGGGGGTTGCGGTCAGTGCAGCGCACGTTGTTTCTGCCGCTTCGTTGTCCTCGGGGGGAGGACTCCTCTCATCCTTCCCCTGCTCCAAAATGGAGTCTCTCCCACGGGCTACAGTCCTTCCCGAACTGCTCCGGCGTGGTCTCTTCCATGGGGTGCAGACCTTTAGGAGAAAACTGTTCCAGCGTGGGTCTCCCACGGGGTCACAAGTCCTGCCACCAAAACCTGCCCTGGCGTGGGCTCCCCTCTTCACGGGTCTACCGGTCCGGCCAGGGACTTGCTTCAGCCCAGGCTTCCCACAGGCCACAGCCTCCCTCGGGTACCTCCACCTGCTCCAGCGTAGGGTCCTCCACGGGCTGCAGGTGGAATCTCTACACCCCCTCATCGGTCCTCCATGGGCTGCAGGGGAACAGCCTGCTTCACCATGGTTTTCACCACGGGCTGCAGGGGGATCTCTGCTCCGGTGTCTGGAGCGCCTCCTCCTCCCCCCTCCTCCTGCACTGACCTTGATGTTACATCTCCGCACTTCCCCCTCCGGATGTAAAAAAAACTTCCCACCTTCTTAAATATGTTATCACAGAGGCGCTGATTGGCTTGGCCTTGGCCAGGGGCGGGCCCATCTTGGGGCTGGCTGGCATTGGCTCTACCAGACACTGTGGAAGCTTCTAGAAGCTCCTCACAGGAGCCACCCCTATAACCCATGCCCCCACCCGCTACCAAAACCTTGCCACACAAACCCAACACAACGTCACACGTAGTGGGCAATATTCTGGTTTGAGACTTCTGCTGATTTCTCTTATATTTCATACACAGAGGAATCTATGAGGCATAGTACCCTAGGGTATGTTAGAAACTAAACACACACGTTAGTTAGAAAACAGGTATACGCAACAGCACAACATTCCTTGACCTAATGTGACTACAGAGCTCATCTTTAACCTCACAGCACCATTCACGTCCTTCAGACCATTGGCCTGAAACACTGCCATGCTTTCTTTATGGTATCACATACAGAAAACACTGCAGTCCTTTAACAAAACTACCCTCCAAATTATTTTGGGGTGAAATTCAAGTCAGCGGATCTGATTAGCCAATAGGTTTCTGATCTAGGCTGTTCAACAGACCCTTTCAGCTATGCCCATCTCATTTTCTGCCTCCTTCCTTTGTTCCAATGCATAATTCAGTTATTCAGTAAGAATTTTGTAGGTACAATTGCTATGCTATTGCTATGATTGCAGAAGCAGTCTTTCTTTTCTAGCTTGATCACTTTCCCCTTTGCTCTACTGTCCTCTACATAGTTGTAAGAGTACAAATGAGTTTCACTGTAACAATTTTCATTTGAGGACTACTTTATGCGTTTATGTGAATGAAACTGAAAATTGAATAAAATTGAGTGTGCTTTATTCTAAAGAAGAGTCCCCAAAATAACACAGGGGATCATTTTCCAGTTGACATAGCAAGTCAGAGCCAAAGTGCAAACCTTCACACGACTCAGAGTCTGATTTTCCAAAAGCAGATTCTCATGCCTGTCTGCAAAATCAAATGAACAACAGCAACAAAAAGATAAGGTGTTTTGCTTTCTCTCAAATTGAATTCTTGCAATAAATAGCCATTTTTGAAAGTCTTAACACAGGTTTCTACTGCAGTTGTTAGATAACACTCTCTTCCACCCAAACATGCATTCCAGTGTGGCATATGAGAAGTAGGCAAAGATCTAAGAGCATATATTGTAAAGGATACACTTGGTGGGGATGTAAAGGCAGAGGCATTTTCATGTGATCCCAGGAGTAGTACCAACATTGCTCACTGGAATATAAACAGATATCTTCTGTAATAATAATAAAAGGTCAAGATGTTTCTATTCTAAAAAAACAAATATGCAAGATGGAATTTCCTCATGTATAACATCTGGTAAAAATAACCACTCAGCTCTTCTGTTGCCATGCAGCACAGAACACATCAAAAACGTCCAAGAGTACAGTCCTTGCATGACCAGTTCCTGAAGAAGTAGGATCAAGGCAAGGACCAACAGTCAAACTGAGCTTCACAAACATTTCTCCTGTTAAAAGCGATTGGCTGGCTAAGTGCCAGAGCATCATCCTTACTAATGACTCCATTCACAAAATGATGAAGTATCCCAACAGCCCAGCAAAATACCAGATACAGAAGTTTGCGAGAGTACTTTATCTAATGTTAAAAAAAAAATCTCCCACCCTCAACCAAAGCACTTAGCACCCTCAAGGATCTTTCATAATATAAATATTCCATGGGCAGTACCATTGCAAATGCATTTTTAAGGAATAATATAACTCTAGTTTTGCAGCAAAGAGGAGTCTGGCAAGTAATTTACAGTTCCTGCAGTGCTCTATAGTTCTTGTCACTCTTAAGTAATAGCAATACAACATGTTCGTTCTTTCCTGTGTATCTGTCTACTGAAAGTGAAGAAATTTATAATATAGCAGCTATTAGAGCTCTATAAATTATACAATATATATTCTAGGAGGTAAGGTTTTAGCATTGCTCTAGTGCAATACTAAGTTGAATAAAAACAAATTTTTTGTTATGAATCGTGATATTGTTTCACAGCAGCAAGGGTCAGTTTTATACTCTCAGCTATGTGAAATTGCTTTGGGTTTGTTTTTGTGTTTTAAAAGACATTAGGAAGTCTAAAAAGCTCTAATATAAATGAACAGTAGTCTAGCTATTCGAGACTGACCACCTGATCTTC
The DNA here is from genome assembly GCF_011004875.1 of Balearica regulorum gibbericeps. Classification (NCBI taxonomy): domain Eukaryota; kingdom Metazoa; phylum Chordata; class Aves; order Gruiformes; family Gruidae; genus Balearica; species Balearica regulorum. Next base: position 209,105,494 of record NC_046184.1, on the reverse strand, counting down.
AAGACTGGAAACAGAAAGGCATCGACATCTCAGGGTATCCATGTTGGCCTCAAAACATCCTGAAGATATAAGGATGCAGCATCTTTTATTTTAGTGAAGGACTGGCAGTTAATATTCAAAGCCAAAGCTCTAATAGGCATGTTCTTTCACATCCCCTAAACTGAAGGCAAATGATGACCTTGCCTTAGGACATGAGTAACATTCTTTTTTATTAAGATGAAAATAAAAATAGTATTGCCAGCTTTTCTTTCCAGAAGAGAATGAGCAGTAACTGCTGAAATCCTTCCTGGTCTACACATGTGAAATAAAGTAGGTCAGGAAGCAGTCAATGGTAAAGCCTTTCAGAAAAGCTACCAGCAAATGAAATACGTGGGAAGGAAAGAAGTGGGCCTGTGATTTCTCAGCCATGCAGTGTTCCAAATGTGTAGGCTGCTGTTTAAGGTAGAACTGAGACAAGCGGCTACTTAGGAATCAGCTTCACATCCCTTTTGAAGACCAGTCCTCAGATCAAACCCAAGGATAAGAAAACTGAAATAGCTGCTCACAGAACCAGGACTGCACCCTGCTTCAGCCTCTTGCACTCTCCTTCAGCCCGTGTGTAAGAGAAAGGGCAGAAGCATGAGTGACCCGTGCAAGTGGCTCCCACTTCGTGCCCCTCCCCACCCCGGCACTTTAAGGTACATCATCACAGCTTCCTTCCTGCTGATTTTATGTGTTGGCTGCAACTTGCCGACCTGAGCTGCATCCCACCACCATGCTGCACCTTTCCATCAGGTAAACAGAGCAAGAGAAGAGCCTGTGGCACTGCACTTCAGCTATAGATCCACAACCCAACAGGATCCTGTTGAAGAGCACACTGTCCTACTATGAGACCCTGTGATCCCAGTACTCTAATACAATTTTCCACTTAAACTTGTACATGACTTGATTTCCATCAGCCTGGAGTAACCTCAGAGTAGCACTAGCTGCTGAGCCAGGAGCTTGCTGATGGCCAGGATGTCATATTGGAGAGTGATCAGATTTCCCTCCCTTTGTTCATCCGCATCACATGGTGGCTGAAGAAAAGAAAATTATGTTACTTGGTTTGTCACTTCCTCAGCCTAGACAAGTGCAGGATTCCCCAGTCATTACCATATCCTGAATCCCCAACTGTGCAAAAAGTTTTGGTTTTATTTTTTTCTCCATAGAGAAAAGTCATACATCTCCTACCCCGCACCATTCTACATTACAAAGCAGTTTTGGGGAAGTTCTAACTTCCTTTCTTTTCATCTGCTCATCCATGGAAGTTTTTCTTTTGGATTTAAACTTCCTTTGAAGACCTCTCTTTTTTTTTTTTTTTTTTTTTTAAGAAAAAAGATATTTAAAGAACCAAATAAAAATCCCACAATCCTTTTAGATCAATACTCTCAATATTGGCCAAAGTCCAATAAGATTTGCATTTGCTGCCCTTCTTTGCATCCAGGAAATACAGAGAAACTTCACTATTATAAAGAGATTTCTTCTGGAAATAAACAAATGGCATTTAGTCACTAGGACTCATTTTATTTCATGCACGGCTCTGTTATGTGCAGCTCCTCCCAGGCTGCCTGCTCAAATTATCCATTGGAGCAGCAAGAATATTAAAATGCTGGGGTTTTGTATGTTCCCCAAATCCTGCCAGCTCAGATAAACTCACAGCACATAAGCAAAATAAAAGCCAAATACAAAACACACATCTGGCAGCTCACAGGAAAACTCAGCTTCTTGCGTTGCTATTCTTGTGTCCTCCTTGGACAGTAATTTCTAAATTAAGTAGCCACTGCACCAAAATTCAAACCAGTTCTAAGAGCTCAGGAAAAGTGATTTTGTTTGTTCAGTGAATGCAATAGTGCTAGCAACCTGGAGTACCTGGGATCTCTCCTGGTTGTCTCTTGATGAAGTTGGTGATCTTGGACGTGTCCCTACTCATCCTGGTGATATTTCCCCCATGCTATTTAGACTGTAAATCTCTTCTAAGAAGGTCCCATTCCATGCCAAATTTGCACAGGGTGCAGTCCAGCAGAACTACACCTCTGACTGAAGAATTTAAGCATCTGGTTTCAAGGTACATAAGTCAGACTTTAACTTTCATGCTACCGATGATGTCAGAGTAGAATAACAGAGGTATTTTTTTTTTTAACATTAGTATACAAGAGTGGAAGTCTGGGCTCAAACAAGGAGCTGGGATCCTAGTAGGCTCCCCATGGGAGGCACATTCCAAGTAAGTTATAGTACTGCTGTATCTCCCACTCAGTAGGCATGACCAGGGATGAAAGAAGGCATAAGAAGGAAGAAAAGAATGAATGGGGGTGAAGAAAGTTGAACAGAGTCTCTCACATTGAATGTATGAGATTTAATGAGTGTCAGTGTAGCTGGTAGGCTGCATGACACCGATGCTGTAAAACTAGGACTCGTTTTCACTAGCTTAGGCCAATATAACTCGATTGAATGTGTATCATTGTCTCTTTCCACAAGCTGAGGACCTGACCTGACCTCACCTAACCAGACCAGAAAAAGAACTGAAAAGAACGTAACTCTCAAAGAATGATTTTACTCTACAGATTTAAATGCATTACAAAGGCACATCTTTGCACACATACAAATTTGGCTGGCCTGAATTTCCCAAATTGTAAATGCTGCAGCTGCACTTATATAAAGCAAGTATGAGTGGAAATCAGAAGAACCAAACCCGTAATCTTCATTTTACAGTTGTATTTCTTTTTGCCGACTTCCTTGAAAGCAAAGCGGCTCTGTCGGACTACGGTCTCGGGTCATAGAAGTTAAATAAATCGGAGGCGAATATGCTCAGATTGGTGGGCAGTCTGTGGTTGCCATCTGGTGGCTAAATAGAAATAGTACAGGAAAATAACGAAATACTCCAATCTTTCCATCATACTTTAACAGCATTTTTAAAGAACATGCGTGTATTGAAACTAGTTTATTTCATTTCAGGGTTAGTAACATGTATGAGATATTCCAAGATTCATTAGTTATAATGCAAGTTCTCAGAAATTTAATTCTTCTCTTTTACCTTTTGCTTCCAGAAATTATCAATCATTTTCTCCCTCACTCACCCTCATGTAACTTACTCTCCGCAGACTAGCTCGAAGAAGACTTAAAAGTAGTTGCATGTAGACGAGCAAGAGATGCTCATGTGGTCCTTATCCTACACCAACCCTACAGGCATTGCCAGCCTCACCACCCCTATACCAGCACATCACTAGATCCTGTAGAATCCAGACAGTATTGTTAGATAATAACAGATGGTGTTGACTGATTGCGATGTCCAGGAAGCTCATACTGAGGAGACCAAGAGCATCAGAAGAGGCACCAATGATATGGACACTGTGAGGAAGGCTAGTGACTGAGGTGTGATGCTAGTCAGGATCCAATTCTATAAAATTTATGTAGGAGACATTGTTCACTTTCATTTTCCTATCAAACCCCTGAAATTTAATGCTGTTTCATTTATGCTTTCAAAATACCAATAAACAAGCTTTCCACTCATTCTCCCCATCTTCCCTATTTCTATCCTGTCTTTCCAAATAACTTTGGCTTGTTCCAACAAAAGAACAAGTTGCTCTTGGCAACATTTCTTTTTTAACGCTCCCACCCCTCTGCAGGACTGTCTAAAGGATTCACCCTGTGGGTTCAGAATGTAGAACAGAACTTCTTCAAGGCCTCAATGAAATGCTGTCTGCCTTTATTTTAGCTCTTCAGGTGAGAAAGAAATGATTACACATTTTGTTAAGATACGTATATAAAACCTTCAGTCAAATATGTATGGTTACAGTGCCATATTTCACAGGCATCCCTACATATGCATAGCACCAGTCCCAACTGAGGCAGTAGGTGCTCCTATAACACAAATTAATAATATAGCATATGAAATGTCATGTATGTTCTAAAGAAAACTAGTGTCATTTTATTCAGATGATCACATTTACAGGTTTGGATGCAGAATACAGCCAACCTTTGCAGCTCCTTCTTAGCGCCCAAGAAAGATCCAGTAAATTCTCACCAACCTGTGTGTGTTTTAGTAGTCTTTTAGCAATAAAACCTAAAGTCTGCATCAATTTCACCGATCATCAGCAGTTGCTGAAGGGCAAGAACCTCTGAGTTAAATGCTGTAACACTAAATACTTTGACAGAGCTAAAATGTGTGTCACCAATAAGATCTGGGCAAGACATACTCAGCTGATCCCCATACGTACCTACTACCATACATCCTTTCACTTCAGTCTTCCACTATGGAGCTGCAGGAAATGTGTTTGATTTGAACTTCTTGCATAATGACTGAAGCATGTGTGAGGAGATCTTTTTTGTGATAATGATACTCAGCAACGAAAATAGGCCAAGACATGAATGGGACCTGCCCTTTTGTGCCTGCCATTCACATACAAAGAAACAAGTAGACATGGCAGCTTTCCTCAGTCACCAGTTTCATTGACCTCATATTTGAAAGTTGAGAATTAGATGTAATTTTAACTGAACCACAAAGGTTTGGAATTATTATGGTATCTCTTATCAAGAGAGGAAAGAAAGGTGTTTGCAACTGAAGTAATTAATCTTCTAGCGACTGAGGGAAGAAGTGGAACCCACAGATCCAGATTCATTCACCCTGCAATCTGCCAGACTCTCATTTCAATCAATTTAGTTTAGTGCTTGTTTCAAGCTCTGCTAGAATGATGCATTTTCCACATAAAAAGGCTCAGCAGAAGAGGGCTTTCCTTACACTGCTGGGTAGGCAGGCAACGTGACTGAATTCTTGAAGCGAATTTCTTTCTTCAAACAATATCAAATTCACTGATTGAACATGGAGGAACAGATGTTACCACTTCCTTTTCACATAGAGTTTCAGAGAACTGATGACTTCTCTTTAGAGGTCAGGGCAGGAGAAAGCATTTTTCCCCTTACACTGCAGGACTTTCACAAGAGTTATTTTAAAGAGTTGTTTATTTATTGCCTTGCCTTTCTTCAGCTTCTGTCTTTAATCTGAACTCTGTCCTTTGCTTATATTTTTTCTACAGTTGCTTATCCTTTTATTGCTCTCTCAATTGCTTTTTTTATCAGGAGGTTGAGTGTTCTTTGCATGGTGATCACACAAAGTTCAGGAGTCTGATTTACTTGTGTGTTATCCCAATTTCACACCGGTGCACTTTCTTTTTAAAGAGACTAGAGGGTAAGACTGATGTGATTCAGGCCAACACTGCAGATTTGCAAGCAGTACTGAAAATCAGCAAAGTATTTAGGTGTCTGTTTGGGGGACAGTTCTTTTGAGCCACTGGGATATTTTTCAAGGAAAGACAATGCTTGAAATATGCAGACAAATAGGGGGGAAAAAACCCTCCCCACTTTTTACTGACAGTAGAAATTATGATACAGTAAGTGGAACTTTCCCTGGTAGCATTTTTTTCTGGTTGCACAGAGTGCATAACTATCTCTGTCAAAACAACTTGTCTTTGCAGCAACAGCAGTTGCAAAGACCAAGAACTAGTTAGCTCATCATCTGAAAAGTCAAGAGTAGACTTAAGGAATACTAGAGGCTTTGGATTCAGGGAAGTCACTGGAGCCTTGTGGTCAGGACACAGGGCTGAGAAATCAGAGACCTTCCTGTCTACTACTGTGACCTCAGAAAAGTCAGAACGACTCTGTACTTCAGACTCAGCGAGGATCAAAAGAAGTGCCCTGCATACAGTGCTTCAAACTACCCAGGAGAAATGATGTTATCTAAGGTCAAGTATTCTAATTTGTCTGTATAATAGAAGAAATAAAAAGAAATAAAAGATCATGAAATCTCCAACCATAAATTATCCTGAATATGACAAAAATTGAAACAGACATTGTAAACTTCTGGAGCAAATATTTATTTCTTACATCTGACCACAAAAAATCCCACTGAGAATTATTAGCCTCTCATTTCTGAGAAAATGAAATTCACAACAGGAAACTATTAAAAAAATAATCTTCATACTTTGCATTACGATGCAATCACACAACAAACACAAATGTCCGTAACAGTGGTGCCTATTTTTAACTTGTTTTTAAAATTTAAAGCCACTATGTCTTGTTCACCAACGGAACTGAAATGGATCCCTGCTTCTGACTGCACATACTAAATCTCCTCCAGCTGCAACAGAAGATCTTAAAGAATAAACAGCTAGGAGCAGACAAAATTGCCAAAACACATAGAACAGTGATAACCACAGCAATACCACTATTCTGTAAAATTCAGAGAATAAATCTTGGGTAACTGTGACTCACCATCAGTAAAGTGGGGTATTTAACAGGCAACGCAATTTAAGTCTGTGTAGGTAAGCACAGGAAAAAAAAAATGCTCTTATCCTTTGCTCCTGTAGCATGCAAAACCGAGGATATTAGTAGGCTTCAGAGCACTCCAATGCAGCTATGAGGAAAGCAAAAATGGTCAGAATGCTCACCTTAAGGCAGATACAACATGACTAAATTGCAGTTTATTGATTTCTCAGAGCAGAAAGGCACATATTTTGATATTAACTATGCCCTAATACCTGAGAGGATTTCCATGTGTACATCATTAATTCTGCTCCATTCTCCTTGTTTTCCACATTGGCATCCTGGTCTTTGCTAGAAGAACCACCAGAAGAATCTGTTTGTTATATGTGAAAGATCAGTGCCCTGGGAAGGCAAAAGCTGAAAACAGCCACAGAAGAAACTGCTTTTTTGTAAAAACTTGATCTCAGCCCATAGAAAGATTCAAGGCAGTTCAGCCACAGTGGAATTAATTCTGCAGTAATAACAGGCTATTTGTGTTCTCATGGTGACATTAAGACAGGGCAACTAGAGCTGTTTTAACATTCTGCTGCCACAAAAGGGGCAGATACTCCCTGGATCACCTTTTGCTGTGTCGGCAGCTTGTCTGACTCCGCCACGGGCCAATTCAACACCACAATCCAGCAGCAAACTGAAGTTGAGAGAAGTAAATGCTCTTCTGTGCCATACTGATGAAGCCTAATGAATCAGTTCATAAGCAGTCCAGTGAGCATCACAACTGGGAGAGAACTGACTTGTGAAGCCAACAGCAGGAGTGAGCAGCAAAAGCTCCCTCATTCAGTATGGCAAGCTGTGAAATCAGTGCAGGTATCTTTACTTAGCTTTATCCTTCTGCATCTTGGAATGCTGGGGCTGAGATGATCTCTGTCACAATTCAGAATTACCTCAGGTCTTTCCATGTGTGGCACAGATCCTTAGAGGTCTTTATATTAGGTCACAGTACCTTCCTCTTCTTTCTTTTATAATGGACTACCCCAAAATGCTGTGCTATTTGAATACCCAGACTCCCTTCTGCAAATAGATGGATATTCACCTCTAAGACTTCTGCAGAAGATAAGATGTTCCAGCATTTCATTAGCAAGCCCCAGAAGACAGGAGCATAATTATTTCTGACAGAGTAACTGATGTCACAATTCAAGACAGAAGGGAGTTAACAGAAAAGCACACCTGAGCAGGTAGTTACTAAGGTCAATTCATTACCATTTTCACTAGGGCACAGGAACTGATTCCCTTGCAGAGTTTTAAGAGCTGGGACAGGAGGAAAGATGATACAAAAGGAACTCAGAAGAGAGAAGGACAACAAAATGAGTGAGTCATTACGGTAGGAAAGCAGCCCTGCCACTGCTGCTTTTTTTTGACAGTCACCAGAACCTCAGCAGAAGGAATGTTATCACAGTGATGTAAATACTCCACAGATCTCTAAGTGCACAGCACAGGGACAAGGCACAAACCCAACACAAAAGCTAATAAACTTGACTACCAAAAATTAAAATCAGGGAGGTGCTGTTTACATTGACTTTTATCACTGCTCAGTGCTTAATGTAGGCGCAGAGGCAGCATTCTGACTTCTTTATACAGAGACCTGTAGAGGGAAAGTTTTGTTTCCAGTACATAGGCATATGTGGCACCTTGCAGAATGGGATGTTTCAGAAGCACTGCAGTGACATGAAAATCAAAAGCAGCATTTCTAGGCCCCTGAGAAAGTTCTATCTATGCAATTTCTAATGTGAATACAACGAGAAGAGTATACAGAAGGGAAAAGGAAAACATGAGTTATAATCCTACTTATTATTTGCATGCCTTCTATTATATGAGTAAAAAGTTTGAAGCTGGTATTTTGAATAGTTTGAAAATATGAAGCTAGAATAAAATGTATGAAAAGTTTTCTAGGTGAAAAGTGTTCTACGTTTCATTTCTTGCTCTTCTATTGATAGTTCACAACAATACATCTAATTTAATTCACTCATGAGGCATGTAACAATAACTTCTATTAGAAACACTTTAAATTTAATTAGTGAGTGGTTCTGTAGCATAATAGAGACTTGGAACTCATGAATTTCTTTACTCTTTTTCAAAATAAGTGATTTAATCCTACAGAACCCTTGGGAGGTAGGCAAGTATTTTCATTTTACTATCTGTATCGCAAATTTGTAACAGAGAAACAGACTTTAACATTTACAAAGCAGACCACATATTTAATCCACAATCAGCTCTCCATTAAAATCATAAAATCATAGAAAAATGTTAGAAGGGACGCCAGGAAGTCAATTCAGACCAAATCCTGCTCAAGGCAGAGATAACGTCCATGTTAGATCATGTTGCACAGGTCTTTGTTCAGTTGTTTTGAAAAGCTCCAAGAATTTACATGCCACGTCTTTGGGCAGACTGTTCTAGTGCTTACCCACTCCCATGCTGAAGGACCTGTAATCATGAGACTTCTTCTAGTTGTTGAAAGAAGGCTTCATCCATTTTCTTGTCTTGAGAGAGCAGTCAGTAGCAGATGACCCACATGATGCCCCCTTGTTGGCTGCCCCTTGAACCCTGGCACATAAGCTCTCAGCCAACCTGTCATGAATGCCACAGCAGAACTCCATGCATTTGAGCATCCACTCTTTCACAGTTAAAACTATAACAAAGACTGGTAGCTAGAAGCAAACACACCTTTATTTGACAAGCTGTTGTGGTTTAATCCTCGCGGGTAACTAAGCACCACGCAGCCACTTGTTCACCCTTATCTCCTGAAGGGGATGATGAGGAAAATGGGAAAAAAACCCCTTGTGTGTTGAGATAAAGACAGGTTAGAATAACAATAATAGTAATAAAAATAGTAATTTAAATAAATATATATATTAAAAAATACAGTAATTGATGCACAAATGCAATTGCTCACCACATACAGAAGAAAAAAACCCCACGATGCCCAGTCTGTTTCCAAGCAGCAATCCCGCCTCCCAGCTAGCTTCCCCAGCTACACACGGAACATGACGTTATATGGTGGGGAATATCCCTCTGGCCAGCCTGGGCCAGCTGTCCTGGCTGAGCTCTCCCAGCTTCTTCTGCACTTGGCAGGGCATGAGAAGCTGAAAAGTCCTGTGTAAACATGACAACTACCTAGTGACAACTAAAACATCAGTGTGTTATCAACATTATTCTCATACTAAATCCAAACCACTGCACTATACCAGCTACTAGAAAGAAAATGAACTCTATCTCGGCTGAAAGCAGGACACAAGCTATAAAGGCTGTCCTCATACACTACAGTAATGTTATCTCCACACTAAACTGGGTGTTCCTCCAGTGGGTTGTAAGTGACATAACTGGTTTCACCTTCTTCGCTTTATGCTCTAACCAAAAAAGTTTGGAAGCACCTGTCGCAGTCACCTCAGAGGAAAGGCTACTGCAAAAACTGCCACTGAGACAACTTTTCACCACCTTTCCCCAAATTCCAAACCTAAGTAAAATCACAGCATGCATTTAGCAGGTACATCAAGAATCCTCCCCACAAACATTTGTAAGCGTGATTAGCAGTAAACTGATGTGACATTTTCACATGATGATGGGCTAGCAAAGAATAAACTAGTAATCCTGCAGGTATATAAAAAGAAAGTGGCACAAAAGTTGATCTTATTGTACCTGTGTTTAAACAGCACCTTAACATACAACTAGGTTCCTCAACACCTTGCAAGTACAGATCCTACCTAAAATAGTCACATGAAATTGGTTCCAATTCGACCTAAGGAAAACTGTGTCATGATAAATGATATGTAAAAGGATAATCCTAACCAAAACATTGCCTGAGATTTGCCTCTCAAAAAACAATGAGTTTGTTTCTTCAGGTGGATAAATTGAAAAAAAAAAAATTTCATATATTCCTCACAGCTCAGAGATAAGAAAAATAACTTACAGTACTTCAATTAGTAAAAGATTTTCAACTAAAGCATAGAGAAAGGAGAACCATTAACTTTTTCTGCTTTTGGTTTATTGAACATTTTTGGTTTAGTGAAACAGCTTTGCCTGCAAATTGACCTATACAATTCTGTATAGGAACAAGCATAACATTTTATGCATTTATCATAACTGTAATTTGTTCTTGAATAAAGCTTTCCTATGCCCTTTGGCTGCTGCTATTGTGTATTTAAGGGTCATAATGTCCTGTCCAAGCTGCAGGCACACTGAAACACTATTTATAAAATGTCTCAAAGCAGTAATTCAGAGCTTCTAAGTGGTGTGGGCAGGCCAATTAGTTTCAGAGTACTGAACAGCACCAAACTTTTGACTATATTCCTATCCCAGTATCCTCACTGTTGCTTTCCATCTTATTTTACTTGATTAAGTGTGGATTGATTAAATCCCTCTGGAATATTAATCAAGAGATAAGATACCCTTTTGCTCAGCGTCTAGTCTCATGGTGCATCATTAACTTATTTTCCAAGTGCTTCAAACAGAAATTAGTAGATTCAGGAGCTCTTCCAACTTCCTATGCCCAAATGTGCCCCTGGCCATTCTTATTAGGAATACCAGAAGACATGTCCATCCTTTGGCCCACTTAACTTAAACACTACATTGATTGCAGCTTCCATCGATGAGTAGTGGTGAAGTAGCAAACCCAGGTGATCAGACTCTCATTAAAAGCAGGGCTTTTGCACAATAGGGCCGGACTGCGTAGGATAGTATAAAGCAGGAGACAAGACTAGTATCACAAATATTTTTTTATTTTTTGGCATTTTTTTTATTATCGGTCTGGTCATTTGGAGGTTTTTTGTCTTTTATTTCAAAGTGTGCTACTGCTGTGTCATTGGTGTATTCTTTGCAACCAACACTTCTGCTTTCCACAGGGCCCATCTAGTGGTCTTGTACTAAGATTTCCTAGTGCAATGGGCTCTGCAGATAAGGTCAAAGTCCAATGTCTGGAATTCATTTCTAGACTTAGTTTTTGTCTGCATCAGCAAGTAGTGTGGTGCAATAGGAGCAGCGCTGTACAGTGCTTGCACCTGCTGTTGCGAACAGGCTGCCCATCCTACATGTGGACATGGACACAACATAACTGCAGACTTTATGTCTTAAACATCAGCTGTGTCCCTAGCCGGCACCTGAGCAAGGGTTCTGAGGATGAAATCCGTGCAGAGCCCTGGAGGTTCCTCTCTGTTCATGAACCTAAAGGTATGGCCTCATCCCAAATGCAGTGACTGAACTGAATGGAGAGGTTTTTCCAAAACCATACAGTGGAGATTTTAAGAGCTTGAAAAAGACTCTAGCAAAGTCAAGTGTGTACAAAGTTTGGAACTAGATGATCTTTAAGGTCCCTTCCAACCCAAACCATTCTATGATTCTATGATTCTATAGCAAGAGGAAACGGCCTCAAGTTACACCAGGGGAGGTTTAGATTGGATATTTGGAAAAATTTCTTCGCCAAAAGGGTTATCAAGCACTGGAACAGGCTGCCCAGGGAAGTGGTTGAGTCACCATCCCTGGAGATATTTCAAAGATGTGTAGATGTAGTGCTTAGGGACATGGTTTATTGGTTGGACTTGGCAGTGCTAGGTTAACAGTTGGACTTGATGATCTTAAGTCTTTTCCAACCCAAACGGTTCTGATTCTATGATTCTAAACGAGCAGCTGGGGTGCACCCACACTCTTTGGGGTTGTTCCTCCGTAAACTGGAAAGTAACACAGAGCATGCAGATGTGTGGTAGTCAACCCACCTCCACATCTCTCTATGAAGAGTCTCTATAGCCTGTCAGAGAGTGTTGGGTATTGGGGTACAATATTTCTTCAAATAACTCTCTTAAAATAATGGATTTCGCTTTTTTTCCCCTCATGTTTTCCCTGCTGGTGTTGCCAACTCTGGTATGTGCTGTATGGAGGACAGCATGGCACAGCCCCATGTGTAACAGCCACGGCAAAACAGGTGTCGAAATCATTGCTTTACCTCCTCACCGCACTTTGTAGCAAGTTAAAAGAAATACTAAGTGGCAGGGTATCTAGGACAAGCAGGGGGAAGGCAGAAGGGAGCCGGGCACGTCCGGATCGACTGACAGGCCTCAGCAAGAGTAACCCGTGCCCGGGCAGCGGCTTCGGTGCCCGGGCGGGCTCCGACATCTCCAGCCTCCCTCGGGTGCAATGGCCGGGGTTCCTTATCCCTGGGCGGCGAGGGGAGAGCGGAGCCCTCACGGGCGGCGCCGGCGGTGCCTGTGAGGCGGCCGGGCTGAGGCGAGAACCGCTGAAGCGGCCGCGACCTACGGCCGGCGCCCGCCCTCGCCCTGCCGCCTCCGGGGCGGGCCGGGCCGCGGCAGGACTTCGGCCGGTGGGGCGGAAGCTGCCGGGAGCGACGCGGAGAGGCTGGGACGGGGCCGGCAGCCATGTGGACGTCGCTCGGCGCCGTCACGGAGCCGATCGGCCCCAGGGCAGCCAGCGGCCGCTTCTGGGCTGTCGTCCTGGGAGCAGCGGCGGGGCTCTTCCTTCTCGGGTTCCTCATCGGTACAGTGCAGACTAACCCACCTTCCCATCGGGGGACTCTCCTGCGGCTCTTCCAGCCGGGGGAGGTGGCTCAGAGCGGGGCCGAGGAAGGGCCGGGTGGGGGGAAGGAGCGGGCGGGCTTCCAGTGCCCGGGGCTTTGTATCAGGGGTGACCGAGGTAAGTCCGTGCTCGGCCCGGCCCACACCTTCCTCCCTTCCACCCCTCAGGCCAGGCCGGTGCAGTCACTGACTCCTGGGATTTCTGGCTCCTCCGCAGGAGAAGGGATCTTTTATTGAGAGTGTCTTTTTGACTTGTTTTTCGGTTTCCTTTTAAATAAAGTAGCTATTCTGTGGGCAAGAGAAGAGGCGCTGGGTTTATGAGGAGGGGACAGAAGACAGACCCCTTGACCCGCTTCGTTGAAACGGCATCAGCCCAAACCAGAAAGGCAGGAAGATAAATACGGTGCTGGAGGAGTGCTGAGTGGAGGGGTGAAATAGTCTTTAATTTAATGACCCAGCTCCCCACTGGCCCAAGCAGCAAGCCTGTGGGTTGCTGCCACAAAGGATTTCCCCTCTTTACCCCCATTTTGGTTGACAGATAGATCAGGATCAGTTTGAGGGAGGAAGGAAAACAAAAGAGCCATTTGTATTTTGCAGTGTTTTTTGGTATGTAGTTGGGGTTTGTGCCATCGGGAACCCCTGACTGAATTAGTCTCTCATGTCTCATTAATCTCTTTGCTGTGCTATGACCAGTGCCTCGCCGGTGCCAGCTTGTTACCTGCTCTCTGCTTCCCACTGGTTCTCTCATTTGTGCTACCCATGTAACTGCTGTTGTATTTGCACTGAACATGTCCAGTTTCTGACTTAAAAATAAAAACAGATGTCAGAAATGTTTTCTTTCTAGTCAGGTGTTCCTCTCGTCACTTACTCTGGTAATGCCTGCACAGTAAGGGAAGGATTCCAGAACAAGAGCCAGACAGACCAGAGTGAGAAAAGTTACAAGACATCTGTTCCTTACAAAGGGTGTCTCTGTTTCTGTGCTTTTTTATAAAGCTGCTGGCTTATTACTGAGGTGACTGATATGGCTGACATGACTGACAGCGTGATGTTCTGGTGCTAAAGGAAGATAGATATGTCTCCTTAGCATGTACAGTAAAATAACTGTGATGAATAAATATAATATTTTATTCCCGTCAGTATCTGCCTAGGTAAATAAGTTCTTTTAATACGGAGGGGACTGCCACTGCCATCACCGTGCAGCCTGCATTAAGTTGTGACTGCTTGTACTGAGATAAAAACAATTGTAAAATACACAGTGAAAATCTTATGGTGATACCAAAGAGAGATGGTGTGTGTCATGGCAATATTGCTCTGGTGTTTTTACTGTTGTGTTTTGGTGTGTTCTACAGGCTGGTTTGCAAAACCTACAGAAAACAAGACATCTGTGAGTTCTCATGACGAGATGAAGGCAGCATTTATGGCTGAAATGAAAGCTGAAAACATCAAGCAGTTTCTTTAGTAAGCAATGTGTAGACTAATCAGTCAAAAAAAAAAAAAAAATCCAAGTAGAAACCAGTGCAAGGATGCCACCAGAGGGTGTGCAGGTTCTCGGCCATAGCTTTTTATCTAATGTGTCCCAGTGAGCTGTGATTGACAAAACAGTCCATCTCAGCTCCTCTCAGTATTGTTTGCATTGGAAACATTTGAGTTGTCATCAGTAATCTTAGTACTTAAACTAATTAAAAATTGGCCAAGCTCTTGCTCAGCCTTTGGTGAATGGTTGTACAATGATGTAGAGGTTCAGCCTTTCTTTTATGTGTCCTGTTTCATCTACAGCATTTATCTTACACTCTTTTTATGGAAAAATCATTCACTTCAAATTAGGCTGTATGAATAACTTAAATCCAGAGAGATTAAATGGAAAGTAGCGGAGTACATCAATGTTAAAGAAAAGAAAATCATACCAGTGTTCAGACCTTTAGTTTTTCCTATAGCTTAGGCCTTTATACCTTATTGCTACTCTCCTTTCACACTTTGTCATGCTGTGACCAAAGTTATGTGTTAATCTGTCACCATTCCAACCTTGTACTCGCTTTCATGAAGAAGGATATGTTTCCGAGCTCTCTCCCTCTGCACAGTGAATAGCTAGAACAGACAGTAGATACCAGCTAGTCAGCTGATGGTACATTACAATGCTTATAATAAATCTAATAGTCTTAAAGCTTTAGAGTCTTTTTAAGACCATATTTTTTTTCCAATATTTTTTCCTCTCAGCTACCTTTTAGTACTTCAATTAGTTGATTTTAAATGTACTCTTATTTCTTTTATTAAATCGTAAAAGCAAAGCTGCTAACATTTGTTCCTGAAAAGTCAGACAATGGAAGATGACAATATAGATTTTTTTTTTAATCTAGTACAGTTTAATTACTGTAATTCATTTCTTAACTTCTGTAATTTAGAAACTTTAAATGAAAGGAAGCCAATGCACTATTATTTGTTTATTTTAGGGATCTTGTAAACAGATTATTTTTTTCTAAAGAGAGTGTAGTATTTGTTAAAAGCTGTATTTATTCCAGTCAATAATAGACCAGAAGTCATAGTCTATTGATAGAAAATTACTTTCTGTCTAAAGAAGGTGTTAGAGTATCAGTTATTTTAGGAGTAATCAACAAATTCAGGTTTGCCTTAAATTCCCAGCCTGATTAAATAGCATGAAGTTGTATCTTGCTAGAAAACAAAATTACTGAAGAAACATTTTCAGTTTATAAGATTGTGGCAATCTCACTCATTTCATTTAAATGCACTTGCCACAGACTGTTGCAAATGAATTAGCTGGAAAGTACATTCCCTTTACTACATAACAGCCATGTCCTGGACTATATAAACATTGAAAACTGAAGACTTAGGATTTTTTACAATCTTAACCTGTGTTTTGGCTCCTACAAAGTCAACTGTTGTTAAACAGCTCTGTAAAAGGACTGCTTCCTGCCATCTAAACTCCCTGTCTCTATGCCAACAGGAAACATTGTACCTCATTTACTGTCATGCAGCCAGTTCTGTGGTGAAATATGGCAGCTATTTAGTCACAACTCAGAACTACCAGTGCAGGCAGTCAAGAGATTAGAAGAGGAAATGAAGAAAAACACAATATCCAGTTAAATGGAATATAAACCAGGAGAAGGTTATTGCACAAGTGAAATTTTAATGAAAACATGAGACTTAAACATTCCTACCTCTTACAGAAAACAGCCATTGGCTCTAACAGTAACACATAACTGTGCTTTTGGTTCAGTATGTCATCCAGAAAATGGTACTGTCATTGAAACAGGGACTTTTAGTACAATGTTGGTACTATATGTTGACATCATCAGAGAAACATGGTTTTATCTATCAGCATTTGATACAAAAGCAGAAGTGTACAGTTCTTTCAAAGTGCTTTGTCTGATGGCTTTGTTCTCACTGGAATTCAAGAACTAAAATTTTTCCCAATCTTATACCCTTTCCTTATTGAAGGTCCAATTTCCTTCCTTAACACCAACCAGCTGGGGTGACCCATGCTTCTGTGACATGTTGATGGCATGGTCATATGACAGGATGAGGACATCATGATGACAACCTCATTCAGCTGGGAGTTTCTTCAGCTCACTTCACCACTGGGCTTTCTCAATGGTCTGGGCAATTTTTTTTCCAGGCAATGGGTTGCTCACTATTGATGGTATTGTCATTGTTTGCTATTCACGCTGCATGACTTTTAAGTCACAAGCTGTTGAGACTTTCTGTTCCTTGTTTGTAAGCTGCTGTGAACTCACTCACTGTCATTTGCCAACAAGACACGCTCAAAGTGAACTTTTGGATAAATCAGTATTTGTGCCAAAATTAATTAAAATAGTAGGATCCAAGAAGAATATCCAGTTAGTTAAATGTAGGGATCAGAGTAATTGTGCACATTTCTAAATTGAATACGCAGAGATAATTATACTCAATTCTTTTATCACTTCACAAGGAACGTCAGTCTCATTATGCATTGAACTGGTTGGCCTAAGGTCACCCAGAACACAAGGAGTAAAGCAAGGACAAGACGCCATAGTTGATGTCATCATGCCATTCTTGCTAAGCCACACTGCGAGGAAGATACAGACAGCTGTGATAACTCAGGACAGACTGAAAGCATTTACCTCAACTTAGGTATAAGACAGCCAAAAGCATAGATGCAGAGGAGTCTGGGTCATCCTTATTTGGCCTGGGTACATCTAGTCATCTCTAGGGGGTTTATTTCCATCTAGGCTAAGAGGAGTTTGGATTGTGAGCTGCAGTACCTGATCCTGACTCATTGCTTCTTTTTCTTCAGCAATTTTACACAGCTTCCTCACCTAGCAGGAACAAAGGAGAATCTGCATCTGGCGCAGCAAGTCCAATCTGAATGGAAGGAATTTGGTTTGGATTCTGTTCACTTGGTTCATTATGATGTCTTGCTCTCTTACCCTGATGACACTAAGCCCAACTACATCTCAATAATTGATGAGCATGGAAATGAGGTACAGAAAACCAGTTTTTGCAGCTAGGGAACAAAATCACCTTCATACACCTAGGAAGCCTGGGAAGGAAAGCTATCCTCTGCTCTGTTAATGTTGTTGGGCCTGATCCAAAGCTCAGGGAAATGAGAGGTTCCAGTTTGCTTTTATGTTTTGTATCTTTGTTTCTTAATGTATGTGCTAGGAATACTAATAATTACCCAGATTCATATAGCATACTGACACGTAATTGTTTTAAAATTATTCTGTTATTTAGAAAGAGGAAAGCAACCGTGGTCAGCATCATTATTTACACTGATTCATTATACAGTATTGGTGATTGTGCTAATTTCAGTTTCTTGAAGATTAGAGTTTAGGCCTCAAGATGTACTATCACAAGTAACATCGGTTCATCAGAGAGCAGTTCTAGTGCTTGTAGAAGCTCTAGGGATGAGCAGAATGCAAGCATTTTTTACCATTATGATCTAACCTGCTCTTACCTGCTGTACTGAGACCACCTTAAGGGACCCTGTGTTCATTTAAGCAGGATTCTGTGTGAAGAGTGGAGATGGGATTTGCAAGATCATACGCTGAACCTGCATACTGAAAAGGATGCGCAGTGCTTGCTAAAGTTTTGGCAACTCCTCATTTAGAGTTCTAAACCTTTAAACTGCAAATGTATGTGAAATGTGCCTGAATAGCCAGTACTTCTTTTCCATATTGCCTTGTTTACTTTTTATCTTTTCTTCTTTCCCACTAGATTTTTAACACATCATTATCTGAGCCTCCTCCTCCAGGATATGAGGCTGTTAGAGATGTGGTGCCACCTTACAGTGCGTTTTCAGCCCAAGGAATGCCTGAGGTAACGTAGTAGAATAGTAAAAGAAATAGAAGTAGAAACAGAAACAGAAATAGAAGTAGGAACAGAAGTAGAAATAGAAATAGAGACAGAAGTAGAAATAATAGAAATAGAAAAGATGGAATAGCATGGTGTAGTGTAGCATAGCATAGCACAGAATAGCATAGAGCAATACAGAATAATGTGAAATTCCTAGGTCTTAGGCTTTAGTTCAAAACCTGACGTATCACCAGTAGGAAAGATGTCCTGATGTTCTTGGGAGTTTTGTGATGGAGCAATGTTTAAATTAGGCAGTCATACATACAGGTTAAATTTTTTTCCCCAGTTTCAGTCAGAACTGGAAAAACTTTTTCCTTAAAAAGCTGGTAATAAATCTTTAATGTTGTCAGCTGCTATAAGCTTCTCCAGATATTTCTGTGACTATGCATCATTGTTTCCCATCTTGGTAAATAAATAAGACTTACATTTGCATAGACAAATGAACAATCTAATTTTCCAAATTGCTTGCCCAAGGCTTACACTGACAGGTATAACTGCCCAGTGTACATTATACTTGAAAATGGCTTTTGCTAGCATTTCTAGCTGGTGGTAAGAGTGTTGCTGTGATCTGAGCTTAAAACTACTCCTTTCTATCTTGTACAGATGGTACCAGCTGACAGACTGTCTTTTATGAAGCTGGCCTGTGTAACAGGAGTTTTCTATCCTATGATCATTACTGGTTTCAATTAATACGTTGTAAGATTAGGAATTTTTTTTGTTGTTCTCAATATCTTTCCTGTCTATACATAGAATAATGTAGGTTGGCAGGGCCCTCTGGAGGTCATTTGGTCCAATCTCTGCTTTAAAGTTGGAACTGATTTTGAAACCTGCTAACAATGCTTTTACTCACACAGCCCAGTATTAATGTGCTTTCTGAAATTCGTTAATAAGCTATGCAAGTCCAGAAAACAAAAGATACCCTGTATTCATTTGCCTCATCTACTCAAAGGAAGCTGGAGAACCAGGCACTTAGTCTGTACCTTAGGATATGAGAGCTTTTAGTGTTTCAAGAATTGCAGTGGGAATTTTGGAACATAATGTAAGGTAAAATTCATGGGTTCTGACTTTGTGTGATAACATAATATCCCCAAAGAAAGGCAGAATAACCTCACTGCTATGTTTGGTTTATGGAGAGCTACAGTAAGTGATAGGATATAGGGAATAAGAAAAACAAGTTTAAGAAGCTGCAGCTTCCTTCTTTAGAAATTTTTTTTATTTTAATTAAATATAAGAAATTTGGTTTTGAAAAGAACAATGTTCACCTTATTACATAATACTTTGACAAAAGCTCCAGGTACCTAGCTAGTGCTGTTAGCAATAGCATTCTCCAGTAAGCAGTTGTCAGCACCTGTACAGCAAACAGTACGGGAGGGAGCACGTATAGAGCTCAGCAGTGGGAATACTCAGTGGGTTCAGGGCTCTTCTGCGTTCTCCCAGGCCTGTTTATGTATTTTATGTTAAAAAACGTTCTATTAAAAACCAGAACTAAGCTGTGGAGAGAGATATTTGGAACTTGCCAAGTGCAATCATCAGTCATAGGTTCTCTTTCTGCTCATTAATTTTACGAATGATTCCTGCATAAAGCTCCAAGTTCAATGAAGGGAGAAGTCTGTAAAATACCTGCATCCCAGGATAACTATAGCCTCACGAGTAGGCCACCTTCCTGGAAAGTGGGAGAGATGGTCAAAGTTCTTCATACTGAGTGAGGCCAAGAACACAGCTCACACATTTTCTGGGTGAGTGCTATAGTCAGGGAGTTGTGGAAATACAGTTTGGCGCTGCTAGCACTATTACTTTTTCCTGCAGCTTCTAATTTTCCTGCCTAATTTTGGTTGTCTGAAATTGTAGGCAACTTCCCTAAACCAGCCTTTGAGGCTTTTTATAGGCATTTACTCTAAAACAGTCTTTGAGGTATAATCAATGAGAGATATATCCAGAGGCCAATTTATTCCATCCTAAAGTAGGTGTTTGAAACAGATTTGGGGGAATTCTGGAAAGGGTGAGTTCTCAGAGGACTTCCCAACTCTTCACTGGCTATGGAGTGCACTACAGGACCTTCTTAGACAATGCACACAGCTTTTAGGTAGCTGACATTAAGGAAGATGAATCCTTCACCAATTATCGAATAACATGGTTGAAACACAATCGTGAAGAATACTCTATTCATGTGCAGGGTATATTTATTTTGACAGTCAACCACCTGTAGCTTCTGCTGTATTGAATAACAATTGAGTCCTGAGAATTTCATAGGCTATTGGCGTCATTCAGTCTACTGCATAAAATCCAATTGATAATGTACTGTGGTGCCTGGCTCCAAAATATCTCCAGCTGTCCCAGACTGACTACAACTTAAACGGACTACAAATAGAAGTAAATGCCGTACTCTGAGCACTTACTCTTTCAGAAGTCATATCTTAACATTTTCCATTGTGGACAAAGTCTGGCAGCTTGGATGGTAGGAGTCTAAATTCAGTAGAAATCACTTGCCTACCTAAATGTCTCATGATCAAGAAGAATTCATACCAGAGCCAATCCCGGAGCTCATTGTTCTCAGCTTATTCTCTTACTAGATCACATCCTTGTTTTGACATGCTCATTGACATTCTTGTTTCAAATTCTACCTCTTTCTATTAGGGTGAGTTAGTGTACGTGAATTATGGCCGCACCGAGGACTTCTTTAAGCTAGAACGTGAAATGGGAATTAACTGTACAGGAAAGATTGTTATTGCCAGATATGGGAAGATCTTCAGAGGAAATAAGGTAATGCCTCTGTATAAAAATGTTACTTGTGCTGTCTTTCAGTTGATTTCAAGAGACTGAATCACTTACCTGAAGTGTTCTGGAGATTCTAGCGTAACTCAGTTTTCATGCAGCTGTGTTCAAAGATGATTCTTTAGTAGAAGATATAATATGTATTTGTTATGTATATAATACATAGATAGGATAAAAGTTGGAAAATGTTACGTAGTTTTATACTCATTTGCATACTATACATTGTTCCAAAATATTACTAACATTCTTGAGTAATACACTCTGAACTAGATTGTTCTTCCCTATTGGTTCAGCTGTGTTTCTTTATAATGGTTTCTGTACACCAGGCAGAGACTATAACTACATGGACGTTATTTTAAGTACTGTATTTGTTTATTCTATGTCCCTATCATATAAATATTTTTAAACTACAAATTTCTGCAGATTTCCATGGCCTGACAGGAAGGGACATAATCATGTGCATACTTCAGGCATACACGCAAGTTATTTCCTCAATAGGGATGTAAGAAGACAGTCTATTTTAAGTCTGTTTGTTTGGCTTTTGTAGTTTGACCCTAATTTGGGCAGGACTATAATTTGTATTTCTCAGTTACCTAAGGGTATCAAACATGCATCTCCTCACTGAAACGCCAACTCTTACTACATGCAGTTGATTAATCTCCTGTGACCTTTTAAGTGGGTAACTCTCTGGTTTGCGTACATACCATTTTCACCAGTGAAAAGTGACATGTTACTCACATTGTGGGTCAGATGATAGTATTTTCACTGAATTGTTTACCACTCTTAAGGATACTATCTCAATGGAAGAAACTTAAAAATTGAAGAAGGTATTGCTGTGAATCTTTTCTTAAAATGAAATACAAACACCTTAGGGTTACTAATGTCTAGAGGGGCAGTTGTCCCATGGTTTGGAACTTACATGCTCTCGTTGACACAGAGGGATGATATGTTCATTCTTACAGTTGTACTTCTAATGACTGTTTATATACTGAAGAATTTGGTAGCCTGTATAAAATGGAGAACTGTACTGTCATTTTCTGACTTCCTAATGGTGTGCAAGAATAGGATAGATGATGAAGGCAAGTACTGTATTTCCTAAAAAAAAAAGCTATGGTTCTGAATTAAAATACTGAAATTTAAACCTGTTGAGTATTAGTTGTCACTCAGTCACTGTACATCAATGTCATATCTAGTAGCAAAATAGATAGGGATGTCAGAATGACATATATTTTCTCTCTCTCACTTTCTACCAACCAGTATTATATAATAATAGAGTTGCATGAGAACACCTTTTTTAATCAAAACAGGATGCAGGTCAACCTTTCTGCCATAATAAGCCTAGGATACACACTCTTTGGAGTTAATCTTGTTCACAGCCAAAACCAGTTTCAAGCTCTCCAGTAATAATCTTCCTGTGTGGAATGAACCCTGGGATACATTCAGGAGATCTTTTGGTAAATAAGGTAAATACATGACTAACTGAAAGATAAGGTTGCATCAACGCGATGTGTTTTTTTCCATCCATGATGTGTACATTTCAATAGCCAGTTGACTGTATTGATCTGGATGACAGAATACAAACTCAGGTTATGTAGTAATTCCGTGAAGGATGTTTTCCATGACACTGCAGTTGTCTCCTAACTAAAATTCAAAGCAACAGCAAACCTCTTACTTTCATATCGAACCTGATATCTGCATATATATTTTCAGGAAATTTTATGATAGGAGACTGTAATGGGGCCTTTACTTAGCCCAAACACTGTAAAAAGCCCTGAGGAATAATCAGTGTAATTTATAATACTTTGACCCTTAAACTCTGGTGTCAAGCTATAAAGGATTGGATAGGGACTGGAGATGTGCTTTGCAGGTAAAGAATGCTGAATTGGCAGGTGCCAAGGGAGTTATTCTGTACTCTGACCCTGCTGACTACTGCGCCCCAGGAGTAGATGCTTATCCAGATGGCTGGAACCTGCCAGGCAGAGGAGCCCAGCGTGGGAATGTGCTAAACCTGAATGGGGCAGGGGATCCCTTGACACCGGGTTATCCTGCAAAAGGTGAGTGACATTAGAGGAGTCACGCTCTGAAGATCTGGCTTCAGGAAAGAGGGGAATAGATAATGTGGATATTCTTTCCCTTGGAACAAAAAAAAAATGTTTTCTTGGTCTTTCTGTTGCTCAAAAGAGGCAGCTTTGGGCTTCACATAGGCCAGTTCTGTAAACGGTGCATGAGAGAAAGTGAGGGGATGCTAAGGGATCCACACAATGCACTGCTGGACTGCTTAACTTCACAGACATACCCAAGTTAGCCCAGAGATCATGACACAAGCATTCAACAGCTGAAGCCCTAGTCTTTCTGCTTCTCATCAGTAAGTCAGCAAGGAGCCAGCCTGCACAGCTCACAGGTTTCTTTGCTTTTGCAGTTCTCTGTTCTGCAGGATTTGGGCTGCTTTCCCTCCACCAGAGTCCCTGCTGGCAATGCTGACTTCTTTCATGCTGGGACTCATGTCACCTGGCTGCAGCTGAGGCCTCTGAGAAGATTACCATTCCCCACTGTTTCATCATCTTCACCTTATGCTTCCTCAGCTGCTTATTTGAGCTCTGCCTAAGCTGTTTCATTTAGCACCTAACTCAGACCATTTTGACTGAAATGTTAAGAACCATTCATGTCAGCACTGGAGCCAGCATATCTGAGGGAGGCAATCACCTCAAGAAGAGTAGTCCCTAAGTGATGGGGAAAGTTGCCTCTAGTCAGCACAAATTGAGCTGGAAGAGGATACGAGTTCACAGCGACAGCATGGCAGGAGCAGACCATGAGGAAGATTTCTGGTTCCTCATGCTAGAATCAGTGGTCTCAGAGATGAATCCCTGTCTGCTTCCCTCAACAAGGGTCCCTGTGAATGTTGTATTAAAGAGGAAACTATTACATACCTGCTAGCTTGCAAACATCAAATTTTGTCCACATTGTGAAAATTAAGATTCTCATTTAAAAAAAAAAAAAGGATGATTTTTATTTGAGATTTGTCAGAACGAAACCTGGACTTCATTCTGTTCACGAAAATGGCAAAACAGAATATTCAGTAGCCCAGTCTATAAGATTTTATCTGCATCTTTTCTAGTTCCAAACATCAGACTATGGGCTCCCTCTTTGCTCTTTGTCTGTGGCTTAGTCTGAAGTAATTTCCCATGGAGAGAAATATTTCTATCTAAAAGCATTTCAGTACAAAAAATTAACAATTTTAAATTTTCCAGCCAGCTCTAAATGTATGACTACAGACACTATGGGGGAACCTTTGTTAACATCTCTCTGAAAACATGTTGGTAAAGCATGATGAATGAAATCGCTGAAGAAATGTCAGCCCAACTTTGAGAAGAGTGAGATGTATATCCCTGACTCCAGTGTTAGGACTGTGCTATGAACTGTACAGTTTCATTCTGAGAGTTGTAAATATGAAAATATCTGTCTTTTGCTTTCAGAATACACCTACCGATTAGACAAAGCCGGTGGTGTAGGTCTCCCCAAAATTCCAGTTCATCCCATTGGCTATCATGATGCTGAGTCATTACTGCGGTAAGTGTATGGGAGACATGAGGAGTTTTAAGCAGGCTGTGTTTTGAAAGTTATGAGAGTATTTGAAAAGAAGGGGAAAAGACTTTTGCCCTGTGCTTCTACTGTACCTCTTGAGGTAGTCTATGTTTGTTTTTCATTAGGTTCTCTGTAGGAGGAAAGCGTGTTATCTATTACTATGTATGAGATATGTCCAGAGTGATCTGGAAAGGATCATTTGTAATATATCATGATCAGTCAAGTATACCAAAGTTATAAAGTGCCTCTCAGTTTGAATAAAGGCAAAAATTTTTGAGGATGGCATGATACCTGTCTTATGGAAAAGACCACAAATGAAGTCATTTGATTGAAATGTTAAGAACCATTCATGTCAGCACTTGAGCCAGCATATCTGAGGGAGGCAATCACCTCAAGAAGAGGAGTCCCTGAATGATGGGGAGGGTTGCCTCTAGTCAGCATAAATTGAGCTGGAAGAGGATACGTGTTCAATATGAAGTCATTCATTTGTCCAGGGAAGTACTTGCCATGCATGTTTGATGGGACAGTGTCTGTACTGTCCTCTGTTAAATGAAGGCATGTGCTTTCTCTCATCAGGTGTATTATGTTGCACAAAAATAAAATTATGCTAGCGAACTAATTATTAGACATTTACATGTAAGTAAGTATGCTTACTAAATATGCAAGTGACATGAAGACAGGCTACCAGCTTGCCAGAGGACAGTATTAAACTTCATAATTATCTTAACAAATCAAGTAAGTTGAAAAAACTAAGATGTGATTTAGTTGGCAAGTGTATCGTTCCCCTAAAAATGTAGCAGTAATCATCTGTATCAGCTGTTGAGATACTGAGCAGGAAATGCCAGGGTTGGCAATTGACTAAGTGGCTAAGGGTTTAGGGCAAGAAGTGAACATAATCTTGCATGTGTATTTGTACAGGAATTTTACCTCTAAATTACATGAGCAATCATTCTGCTCTGTTTGATGCCTCTGTTTGAATATTGAGTAAAAAACAAAAAAAAATTTCTATCTTGGTTCCCTATGCAGTTTTCCTGTGAAGTATTGAAGCCATTTATTTTTATATGAGGCAGAATTTTACTCTCTTTGGTGGTTTTGCATACCTGATGTTCATTAAAAGTGTTCTAGTGTTTTTCCTGTTTCCTCCCAAACTTCTGTGGTCTAATATATCTCCAGACTGTCTTTTCTTTAAAGCTTTAGTCATCACTGTTATGAGGATAACAGCTCATAATGATAAAGGTATAGGTTAAAAGCCCTCTTTTTTTCTACTGCCAGCTATTAGAGGTGATTAATATGTATAAATATGATATAGCAAGATATTTCTCTTCAATAAGTTGTAAATAACTCTAGAAGTTGGTTTTAATAATTGTGAATGAAATCTAAATCCTCTAAAAATACTGGGTCCTTGTTTTCACTTTTGGCTTGAGAAGTCATAACTTCTAGTTATTCCTACTATCATATTTTTATATAAAAATATACCAAGGACTTGACGACATGCTGAAGTGCTCTGCAGCATAAAGCTTGACTGAAGTATGCATGTAAAGAACATGCTTTCATTTACAATAAATCTGTTTTACCTAATAAGAACTAGAACATCCAGCATACTTTTTCATACTTTTTTTTATGTTTCTCACAAGTTCATGTCAAAAATATAAATCCTTTAGAACAGGTGAATAATTATGGGTGATTGTGATCCACTGAATTACTGCATTTCCAGTTGTGTTACCTGAGAAAAAATATCTCACCTTTGATAATGGAACAAGAAAAGGTGACTTGGACTGATAACGTTTCTCTAATTTTAGACATCTCTGAACACATCAACTCTGTCTGTGCTACCAGATTAAACAGTGTCCAGGGACAGGCACTGGAAGACAACTGTCTGTGCTGTTAAACTGTTAGAATTGTCCAAGTTACTCTGCTAATTCAAATGCAAATGTAGTTCAAGGCAGTAGAAAGTTCCAGGGGCCATTTTACAAGAGGCAGTTTGTATGCAAAACCTTCGGAGGCCAACACTGTTTTCCAGGATAACTGTAGGCCATTTCAAGCTGATCTCGATGCCCAGGACTATTCCTCTATATTAATTTACTAGTATTAATGTAGCTAAAAAGACAGATTATTCTTCTATGGAAGCTTGTAGTATGAATTGTCTAAGACAAAGACCATCACTGTGGTCTGTGCTGTGCATGGGACCTAACAAAGTGTGGTTCTTGGTTCCTCATTTGTGTTTGGTGCTATTTTAAGATGTCTGTAACCAATAATGATTTTTTTTTTTTTTTATAATAGTAATATGGGAGGATATGCACCACCGCATAGTAGCTGGAAAGGAAATTTGAATGTATCTTACAACGTTGGTCCTGGTTTCACAACAAATTATTCTACAAGGTCAGTTTTGTTTTGTAAGGAAAGCATGCTTGGAATCAGAGAAAAACAGGTAGAGCAATAGAATTTTACCAAAGGTAGAGTGGTTGGGGTTATTTGCATCATTCCTTTGATTGTGACCATTTCCTGGGCTGAAATGCGGTCAGTGCAAAGCTTCAGTAGATTTACGTCTTGATTGGATGGATGTGACTGAATTGTTTTAGTTTCCAGCTAGTCTTGAACCACTTTTATTTGAAAGGCATCTAGCCTTTGACAAACTATTGATGAGACTGATTATTTTTTTGAAAACTGAATTTGATGTCTTTTTTAAATTCAGGTGGGGTCCAGCTTCCGATCTTATCTATTGCCTTACATGAAACAGTATCAACCTACAAGTCCAGTTCTCCAGGAAAAAAGCTTTAACTACAATGTCATTTTTATTGCTTCAGTTGTTTTAAAACTGATTAGTAATTACAGTTTAGGACTAAAGTCCAGGTGTTTCAATATTGGCTGAGCTATTGTACTGACTTCATGTGAACCATTTGACATTTTCCCTATGTCTTAGTCATACCACATGAAAAATTCTTTCTGAAAAATATACAGACAACCCTTGAGGATGAGTTGTTGCACCTCCAGCTGTGTTGTAGATAAACAAAGTCTTCTGATGCAACTCAGGCTGTCTGATTTTCTGCTGCTTGAAGTGCCACATCAGTATTGATTATGCTGGAGTCAGTTCTGATTTGCACCAACCTCTAAATGATTAGAACCACTTACCTTTTCAACATTAGATGGTTTTCATTTTTCTTTCGCTCTTTTAAATTTAAAAATTAGCTGCTAGCAAAAGATCTTTGAATTTGAAATTCTGAGCCTGTTACCAATATAACTCTTAGTGACATCAATAACAGTAAATAGCTTTCAAGGGCTAAATGCTCTTCTCACTTGCACAAGTATAAATCCAGAAAAAACTACACAGAAATCTTTTCAGTTTACTTTGGTTTAATGGAGGGTAAATTTGGCCAAAATGCTTTCCTTACAATTTATATCGTACACTTTTGCAAGGTGTCAACATGTTTTAGTATCTAATCTAATGGATTTTCTCTTTGGATTTTCTTCCCAATACACCAGACAGGTGAAAATGCACATTCATAGCCACAACGAAATAACAAGGATTTACAATGTGATTGGTACCATCAGAGGCACAGCGGAACCAGGTAAGGTCATTTGTCTTCACTGCAAGGGGAGCGTGCAGTGACCTCTATATGCACTTCATAGTTACAAGAGGGAAATGAGGAATATAGTTTTCTCTGAAATATTGCATGACATGATCAGTGGTGTTGAAATATTTATTGCACCAGCTTTCGTATGGTTCAGAGTATGTCAGCACTTTCACTGTAAATGCTGATTTTCAAGAGGGGGTCATAACCAAGACAAAAATATTTGTCTTCAGGCAAGTAACTTTGCAATTGGAAGAATATTAAGTGGGTATTCTTCCCTACTAACACAGGAATGGATTTTACATTCCATCTGAAGACACTGTATGCACCACTTTTTTGGGGCTTTTTTTGGTTGCCTTTGGTTTTTTGGCTGTCTTACAGTGTCTTGTAACCAGTGTGATTTTAGACTCTAAAAAACCAAATATATAGACAACCCTAGGATGATGATAAGATCATTTAACTTGTAACTGCAGCACTTCCCTGTTGCCTGAAACACAACTGTTAACCATCTTATAGTAGCACAGAGATCTAGTCTGACTTTGATTTGGACAATCCTTTTTATGATTGACTATATATATTTTCAGAGAAATACCACATTCAGCACACCTTAATGTTGGTGTGTTGTACAAATATAATTAGTGGATCAGCTTTACCATGAAACTATTGCAAAATATGGAAAGATGCTTCTATCTTCAGTGGAACGCTGCAGTATTTCTAATAATAGAAGTCACATTATGGAATTAAGGAGGTTTTAAGTCTTATGGGATCAAGTTATTGTGTTTGACAAATTCTTTAGCACTGGCTGAAAATGCAGAAAAATGTCTTTGGAGACTTAAAATGTCTTTTGCTTTCTATTATGTATATTATAAACTGTTAGGCTTTGTTGCCTGATACCTACATGGAAAATTAGAAAGGACTTCCAATTAACATCTCTATGGCAGGAAAAAGTTTTTCTAAGTAAACGTCTATAATTAATTTCTCTAGACAGATATGTCATCCTGGGAGGCCACCGCGACTCGTGGGTATTTGGTGGCATTGATCCTCAGAGTGGCGCAGCTGTAGTTCATGAGATTGTGAGAAGCTTTGGAAAACTGAAAAAGAAAGGTAATGTAACGAAAGAATAAAGCACACTAAAATCACTGCTCTCAGCACGGACCATTGCTTTCTCTGGGATTTAAGCATATGCTTAGAATGAAACACATGTATCTCGCTGATTTGTCGAAGAAGCACGCTGCTCTGCAGCTGTTAACTAGTTCCAGTTACAACCTCAATATATGTGATGTACTTCTACTCAAGAGAAAGTACACCTAAAGGAAAACAAAACACAAAATGGGGGATACTGAAATGAATATGACATTTAGGTATAATTGATTACTGTGTATTTGAGGCTGATCAGACTGAATGTTTCAGTGGTCCTGTAAAATTGATACAGTGGTGGACTGATCAAGGCTTCATCAGGGCAACATCAAGAGCCTTCTCAGCACGTGACTCTAGTTTGGAGATGGACTAAAGAATAAAGAAAGCATGTCGGTGCAATGCAGAGAATGAGCTGTGCAAACATCGTAAGAGGTAGTGGTTAAAAATACCTCGTGCCAGGTTACATTAGAATAGGAACAAATGTCAACTGTACCAAGTTTCTGCTGCTGTCAGAGCAAATGCTATCTTCCTATCTGACATCCCATGGAAAGAAGCTCTGATATAACTCAAATACTGTGCTAGAGGAGCTTTCTTTGCCTAACCATTACATGTAAAAGCTATTGACATTTAGTCATTTTGTTTTCTTTCCATTCCCTCCAAGTTATTGGATATCAGGGGAAACTGTCTTTGGAATGCAAGCTGGGGAAAAAAAAAAAAAAAAAGTTAAAAATAAAGGGAGCAAAAGATGAAAAGGTTCCAGTAGGCTCAAAGAAAACTTTGAGCAAAGGTACAGAGGCAGGACAATACAGCCTGTTCCATTTAGCCTGGCTTTAAATCGAATGCAGAACTTCAAGTGAAAGGTCTTTGTTTTGAAGGTGATCTGAAAAGTTACAAGGAATTCCTTAGGTTTTGAAATCCAGCGTTTGGGAAACAGGTCAAAGAAATTCAGTAATAGATGTGAAAACATACCAAACACTTTTCTGTCAAAGTAGACACTGGTATACAATGTGTACTAAATTGAACAGAGCAAAAAGAGTAGAAAAGCTTTCTTTCAAGAATTTGTGCACAATCACATTAGTTTTTCTTGTTCAGAGTTTTAAATTTTAGAAAATTTTCTTGCAATTAAAGCTGAGAGAAGAAAAAGAATACATTATTTGTCACAATACTGACGTAAAGTGAGATTGCTACAAAATTAGCAAACCATTATTAGATTAGGTTAATAAAGAAGCTGGTGTTAAAGTTCCTTAAACACACCTCTTTCTCACAGATCAGAATAAAAGATGAGGCCCCAAAAAATGACATTTGTTTCATGTTAGTTACCATGTAACAAGTAGTCTTTATTTCTGTAATACAATTTTCATGGTGTTTTATTGCAGGATGGAGGCCAAGGAGAACAGTGATATTTGCAAGCTGGGATGCAGAGGAATTTGGCTTGTTAGGATCGACAGAGTGGGCTGAGGTAAAACAATAGTGTTCAAAGAGAAATTTGCACAGTGGCAGATCTTTGAGAAATCTGTACTAGAAAGTAACACTTCTTCCTTCCTCCCTCCCTCTCTTCCTCCCTCCCTCTTCCTTACACACACACACACACACTCTCTTAACTTTCCTTTTGAACTACCAAGAATATATGGCTCCTTGCAGTATATAATGTCTTTCCCTGAAGAGCTGTTACTTATGTGGATAGGAAAATAGTTCTGAGGAAAAAACAGTTCATGAGTTTTTTCTTCCTCTCTTCCTTCTCATAGGAAAATGCCAAAGTATTGCAAGCACGGGGAGTGGCTTATATCAATGCAGATTCCTCCATTGAAGGTACATAGTTCTGACTTGTGTTTTACAAGAATGTAATGGTATATACAGATGACTGGGAGGCATTTTGGCTTGGAGATCCCTGAAAGCTTCAGTGTGATAATTTTGTTGCATCAATTCAGGAGTAGATATGGAGGGAAACTGACACAGAATCATAAAGTATCGTTCAGATATTCCTATTGCTTCAGGGAAGAAGTCCATTACAGTAGCTACACTATTTGGGAAGTCATGGGGAGGGACAAGAAGTCAGCAGCTCTACAGCAACTCTTTAGAATCAGCTTCTCCTCTTAAAATGTGTGTAATAAACACAGAGACATAAGAAAAGCTCTTAAGAGTTGCTTCAAAAGCTGGGCTGTGATTCATCCTAACCAATACAAAGACAAGATCACAGGAGAACTCTTCTACAGGGAGAATCAGCTTGGTCCTTGTAGGGAGTGTAATGCTCTAGTCCCTTTCTTATTAACAAATTATGGGACAAGGTTTCAGCTGAGTAGAACTTGCTTCTTCGAATAAAAAGTTTTAGTTTTTCCTGTGTTTCAGGAAACTACACACTACGAGTGGATTGCACACCCCTGATGTACAGACTGGTGTACAGTCTGACTAAAGAGGTAATATTGCTTGAAATTTTTAGCCAGCATGTTCAGTGCTCACTTACTGGATGGGTCTGTGTGTAAAAGTACAGTGTCAGGTGTTTCTTTTCTGACAGTAGTACCCCTGTTAAGTCAATAGCTAAGTAACTGGAGCTTTTTACTAGGAGTGGCAAAGGGATTTCAAGTTTATACTTTTAAATTATTAGCTATTCAGGATTAGGGGATTAGAGGATTTTTCCTCCTGTAAAAGTATTCCTTCTAAGAACAAAATAATAAAAAAATGCCATGACCTAGAGGACAGAAACCAGACCAACTACTAGGGTGCCCATGGTAGTGGGAGACTGATTCCCTTTAGCAGGGGAAGAAATTAGGCTTGCTACAGTGTTGTGTTTAGCATGATGTCACAGGTTTGGTCAATGTGCTCAGCTTCAGTGTATTCTATTAGATATTAACTAGCTCTGACCATGATGCTCTCACACATATTTGTGTCGCACACAAAATTAAAAGGTAGGGACCTTTCTCAGGAAACAGACTCACCATCTTAGATGTAAGATGTTCCTTGCTTTGAGAGTGGGTCTTAAAGGCTGGCACCAAGGGCTTTTTGTTTGCTTTTTTCTGTTCATCTGTATTAAAGCAGGAACTTTTAATTAGTTGTCTTTGTGTGCATTTTATATACATATATATAATGTGCATTCAACTACTGTATATATTCTGTGAATCTACTATATCTGTCTTCATGTGCTGTATATATTCAGTCATCTGTCTTTTCCAGGGTTGATGATTTGTTATCTCTTGGAAGCTGGCATTAGACTGGTACAAAAGTAAAGGAAGTGTAGTAATTCAATATAGTCATTTTCTAGAGATTGAAAGACAACAGTTAAAATTTAACTCTGTTAAAAATAGGTGCCCAGATAAAGATATTTCTGTCCTGAACTACAAAACAGCTGATCACCTGCAGTTCCCATGGTAACCTGTGCTAAGTGTTGGTGTTCAGAACAGTCAGAAAATCAGGTCAGAAAAGTCTCAGTTTGGGCACCAAGAGCTGATGTTAAAATGTTGACCTAAATACCAGTCAACACGGTTGTGTAACTCTTCCTCGAGCTGGGAAGCAGCAACAAAGGCTGATGAATGCATGTAACCACAGCTTGTTGGTAGCTGATGTCTGAAGAGAATGCTGATCAGGAAGCAGGTCCTGTGTGATCCCATCCAAAGTTAATCTGTGGCAAAAAGTGTTAATGCTGTTCTATGAACAGTTAGCTTCATAACCAAAAAACCAAATACATTAGTTTTGATTCCTATGGTGGACTAATTGTTAGATTTAGATATTAATAATAGAATAGATATTAATAATCTTTAATAGCTTAAAGATAATAAAACCTCAGCAGCCTACCAATAAAAAGGAAAGATGAAAAAAACCCACAGTGTTTAACCTGCTCAGTAATCTGGAAAGTAGTGATAAGAATGAATTTTAGGGTGATCATGATTTGTATACCTCTGTAGCAGCTATGATGACATAAACACCAACTATTGTACACTTTGCCCTTCTAAGGTTACTGCTGCATCCATGAAAATAATTTTTGTGAACTAAAACAAGGTAGAAACAGTTTTGAATTAAACCAAGACAAAACTGAAATTTCCTTCCAAAGTGAAACAAAAAGTTTTGGTTTTGTGAGGGATTTTTATGTTGAATATTTAAATTAAATGGATGAAAATCTCATAAAGAACTATCAGAATGTAAAAATTGTCTTGAAATGTTTTGCTTTCCATGTGTTTTCTTCTGTCTAAAATTACCTATTTTTAGGAAATAAACTACTCCTCTGGAAAATGCTATGCATTTGAAATGTTAAAATGGAAAACCAGAAAGATTGAGGGACTGAAGACTGTGACTTATTCATTGTCCTAAGCGATAGGCTTAACGTGATGACAGCTTGTAGATTTGTTTCTTGGTAACATTTAAAATTGTACCCTTTGTCTTTTTTTACAATATATTTTTTCTAGATACCAAGTCCTGATGAGGGGTTTGAAGGAAAATCTCTTTATGAGAGCTGGTATAAAAAAAATCCATCAAGAGAATATAAAGAGGTTCCCAGGTCGGTGACAAAAGAAAATAAACTATATACCAAAAGTTATTATGACTTGTAGAGCATGGGTTTTAAAGAAATATCCACTTGAAAAACTGAGCGCTTAAAAGAAATGGTGTGATTCTAGGCTGGTATAAATTTCAGAGTTTTATTGATTGCATCTGATACACTATTGTGCAAGAGTTTTTGTGTACTGGCCTTTGTAGCATGAACAGGAGGCTTTATATCTGAAAAGTACAGTGTTTGTGTAGTTTATAGAGATTCAGACAAAGATTTTATGCACAAGCCAGCAACAGGCATACAAGATGCTAACACAGCAGCTTTCCCTTGCACTTGCTTCCAGTCTCCTGGAAGGCCTCTGAGTTTGCGTGACTGGGGAGCACAGGAGGAAAGATTTTACAACACTGTCCTTCAGATTTACCAGGGTTTCTCTATAGAATCTCAAAGACTGATTCTATTTCATGGAGTCGTGCTGGTACTGTTGTGATTTCTCTGAGTTGAGAGCTTGGGATAGTGGAAGTTCAGCAGGAGGAAGGTCATTGGGTCTTCTCAATGATTAAAGACAGTGAGTTAAATTCTCCCCCAGAGTTTAATTTCTCTGACCCTGAGAATGATGACTCTGCTCCTCCGAGAATGCAATTGATGAGGTGCATGTAACGTAGGGGTCACAGGCAATTCATGGTACATTGACAGAAAGAGCACACTAGGGAAAGACTGCATAGTGACTGCAACTGCGGAATAAATAATTGCCACAGTACTTGGAAGCAAACTAAAATTATACTTTAAGTATTGTCACTCAAGGCATTTTCCTGTTTCTTGTTAAAAGAATAAATAAACTGGGTTCTGGCAATGACTTTGAAGTCTTTTTTCAACGTCTTGGCATCGCTTCAGGCAGAGCACGTTACAGTAAAAACTGGGTAAGTTTATGTCTTTGTAATTTTGTCTCGCCTGTAACTGCCTGAATAATATCACCTGTAAGTGAGCCATTTAGACTGCCAGCTTTTTGGAGTAGTTCAGTTTAATGTGTCAGAGTGGAGTCCCAGTTCATTACTAGAACTCTATGTGCTACTACAACACAAATATTTAATAAATAGGAATGGTCCAGCTGGTGTCAGTCAGACAAAAGGACCTTTGCTTAGGGTGAATTGATGTGCTTAAAATTACCTTTGGTTGATGAAGGTTTATGAGTGGTTTATGATGACTTTTGAATGAATGGTTATCACTTATGAAGCTTTGAATTCAAAATAGTTCATGTTATATGGAAAAATATGGGTTTGACTCTGGAGCATACTGTGAGATGACACTAATTGAGAAATGTTCAAGGAGCAATCTGTTCAATGTGGTCTTTTCCTCTGAAAAAACACAAACAGAAATGACTGTTGAGATCCAAGCAAAGAGAAGAAGGGCGATGTCACCTTAATTTAGCCAATTAAAAGTAATGTTTCTGTTCTTAGCTACCTTCTTTAGGCTCTGTACATGGTCAGTGGTGAGACATCTCCAAATGACCATCTCATCGTAGGTTGATGTCTAAGAGAGCCATCACTGAGCAGTTCTTCTCATCTGACTGCCTGTAGAGGCTACATAGGGTTAGTGTGACCTGAAAACTTTACAGTGCCTTGAATCCCACAGCAAAGGTTTTCAAGCAGAGCTGAAGTATCCACAGCTGAATAATGTTTTTGTTTGGGTTTGTTTGTTCCAGAATATAGAAAAATATAGCAGCTATCCAGTTTACCACAGTGTGTATGAAACCTATGAAATTGTGGAGAAGTTTTATGATCCCACTTTCAAGAATCATCTGACAGTAGCTCAGGTACGGGGAGGGCTAGTGTTTGAATTGGCCAACTCCATTGTGCTTCCTTTCGACTGTAGAGATTATGCATCAGCTGTGAGCAACTACGCTCACATCATCTATAATTTGTCAAGGAATCATGAAGAGGAACTGGCAACATACAATGTATCCTTTGGTATGTACTGTCTTTCATGACATTCTTCGTCTCTCAAAGCTAGCAGTGCCTTATCTTAATGTATGTCTTAGTCATGACCTGGTACTTACCTTGTGCTTTATGAACAGTAAATAAAACAAGAGCCACACCTTCCAATAATTTGAAATTTGGATATTTTGTCACTAATACGCCTGTGTAGAGACTATGGCTTACTAGTGACACTGCCAAGTAGAGCTAACGCTTACAGTCACAAGTTCTTTGACCTGTGCATGGTTCACCAATGTTGGCAACAAGATATCTTTGTCTTGATCCCTAAAAAAAAAACCATCACACTGCTTTGCAGCTTATGGTGTTGGATGATTCTCTGACACCAATCATAAGATAATTTTGCCTAGAAGGAACCTCAGGAGGTCTCTAGGTCAACCTGCTCAAGGCAGGGTCAGCTCTGAGGTCATTGCTCAGTGCTTTATCCCAGCTGGTCTCAAAAACCTCCCAGGACAGAGACTACAGAACCTCTCTGGACCACAGTGCTTGACTGTCCTAAGGGTAAAAAGATTCTCCTTAGAGCCAGTCACAACTTCTCTTGTTTAGTTTATGGACACATGATGGCTAGTGCAAGCACCATGAGAAGTTTGCCTTGGGGCTTTTCAGGCAGGAGTGCTTCATCCCTATGCTACAACAGGGATCTTGTGCTGGCATGTGAAATTTTATTTCAAGTTAAGGATTCACAATATGCCTCCCGCCTGAGAAGCCTTTATTTTATTGGCAACATTGTATAGTATTCAGTTTAGGGCTTGGCTGTTACTGACCAATACCGGGTTCGTGTGTGCACACATATACTCTTAGTCTTTCTCAAAGCTCTGTATGTGTTGGAGGGACTTACCCGTAAAACACAGGTTGTTGGGATTTGTAAAATCCCAGACCTACCTAAACAGTCTGGTTCTGGCAATCCATGCTCCAGTTTTTGGTATTTCTGTACATTGTTCAAGTAGCAAATAATGAACAATATTCGCAAAAATACTGATTTCTATTGTCTCCAAGGCAAGGTTTCACACAGAATATGGGGTCATCTGATTTTCATTCAGTGAAACTTGATGGATCATGGTCACAGTGAAAAAGTTTTAATTTGAATAATTTGATTTGTTAAATGATTCCTTCAGAATTTGAAGTTAAATATTTCCTTCCTGCTCCCTCCAGATGCTCTCTTTTCAGCTGTGAAGAATTTTACAGAAGTTGCTGCTAGCTTTCATGAAAGACTGCAACTAATAGATATCAATAAGTAAGTTTAACTCTTTTTTTTTCTTCCAGTCACATACTCCATGTAGTCCTCTGGGCTCAGAGGGCATAGTCTTCACTTGTATTTAGTCCCCTGAATAACCTGTCAGTCTGAATAACTGTCAGTCATTTGTTTCATTGTAAGTCCTTATGGAGTCTTGTCTTTAAGGATCTGTTTACTCTAGGAAACAAAGTATAGAAATGTTGAATTAATGGACATCAGAGACACTGCAGAGCCTGGGAATCTAGCCATGTTAGCTTCGAGAAGTGTCCAAGCTAATTCTTGACAGGTTTTACTTGAGGAGCAGTGCCAGAGTGATACATGGATGTGACTAGAATGCTGGTTAGCATGAGCAGAGCCAGCTCAGGTGTGTAACTCCTTCTAAGTAGAGACACATCCTAAGATTTTGTTACTGGATTATCATTAAAGAACAAATGTTGACTTGTGATCTTCGTTTGCCAGCACTCTAGTTTTCAAGATACTGGTACCACTTAATGAAAAAAAAAAAAAAAGAGCTGTACCATGATTGTAGTTGTGGCAAGCTTTTTGACAAGCTTTCAAGAAGTTCTATGCACCATCTATGCCAAAAGGCTTAATTTGCATTTGACTTATTTCTTAAATTATTCTTTTGTAAGCCATGCCCAGAATGAGAACCCAAACTTCCTTTTATATATACATATGTGTACGTTACATTTCTGGGGAAGAATCTAATTTAGCCATATGCTTACCCTTATGGAAGATTTAAGGGAGAATAAAAGCAATCTTTTTAATGGCAACAATTTTCAAGATAAATGAATTAACAATAATTTCTTATGTAACATATAACATCTATGACATATGACATGTATGTGACATTTTCAAAATGGTTTCATTGATGGATGGCCTAAATCTAAGCATTAATTCAACCAACCAGTTTTGGTTTCCATTTACACCAATGTAAACTTGAAACAATTTCACTGATGGTAGTAGAATTACTCCAGACTTACTGTGATATAAATTTTACCATTTTTTAATTGGTGAATGCCTTTGAAGCTCTACAATAAGTTACTTTGGATGTAAACTACCAAACCCACATATATTCAGTATAATCTTCTTCACAGTTCTTTTATTTGTTAAGCATCAGTAGTATGCTCAGAGCTATTCAAAGCACAGACACAGATGGTCTCTGCTCTAGGGAATTTACAGTCTGCCATCAGAAAAACAGAATTCTTGGATGACTCAAAAGATGATTCTAACATCACAAGGTTCCTGTTTCTCAGATGCTGTGGTTTTACATAAAAATAAATGTGATTTTATTGAAGTAATTTGCAGCTGGCTGGCTTTGTGGAAAATAGGGTCTTTAGAAGACTGTTGTACAAAAGAAGAGAATGGTCTGCTTAAGCATCCTAATGAAAAGGAGATAAAGGAATAAGATACAACATGAGAGAAAATACCAGAAAGTCTGTCTTCTTTGACACTATTCCTTGATCTTTAAAAACAGCTTTAAGAGACTTTCAGGTTATGAACCAGACTGTCTCACAGTACAGATCAGCATAATTCAGTTGTGCAGGTTAGCTGACATGGGCTGTCTTGTGGGCTCCACTTTAAGTTCAATATTTTGGATCTTCTGTCCTTCATAAATCCACAGCTGTGTACACTGGGACACAAGAGTGGGCCAAACACTGCAGCTGACATATATTGCTCTGTTTTCTTTTTAGTCTACTTGCCGTCAGATCACTAAATGACCAGCTCATGCTTCTAGAAAGGGCTTTCATCGATCCTCTTGGATTACCTGGCAGGCCATTCTATAGGTAAGAAAGGCTTATTTTTCACTCTCTGCCTGGAGTACCCTATGAGAATTCCTTTAAGATTTAGAGGTCCCTAAATGGAATTGTAATGATTT
This sequence comes from Balearica regulorum gibbericeps, assembly GCF_011004875.1. Taxonomy (NCBI): domain Eukaryota; kingdom Metazoa; phylum Chordata; class Aves; order Gruiformes; family Gruidae; genus Balearica; species Balearica regulorum. The sequence goes on along the minus strand of NC_046184.1, from coordinate 209,066,662 downwards.
TATTCAACATCATAGTAAAAGTAGATTAAACAGGACAAATAAGATTGAAAAGGGAAAACAACATTAGGGAAAACTTCAGTGAGATACACTATACAGAATGAGGAAAAGTCATTGTTGGAAGCCTATTCAGAGCAGTAAACCCATTTCTATGGATTTCTGTGTTTTCTAAAGAGAACTAAAAGTTTGGCCCTGGACTCAGTTCAAGTAATTTCAGTGGTAAAGGATCTTTAGGAAGTTGTTATGATTTGAAAGTGAAATAGGGTATAACTGAAGTAGCTACAATGTGATCGATTATAGCAGAACAGTCATGCTAGCAAATACAGTGTAAAGGGCAGTCCTTCAACAGCAGTGAAGTGAATTCAGTAGTTCTATCATCTGGTTCAAGAAGTAAATCTTGTTTGAAAGGCAGAATAGTCAAGTCTAGCTTTTTGGTCCTCCTACCAGTCTGCATAATTCAGAACAGTAATCTTTCCCCTAAAAAGTAACTGTAGAAAGAGAACTTAAGATCTATAATCATTGTACCTCTCATAGCTTCTGATTAAAAATTTGTTGAGAACAGTCTCTTGTGAAAACATTGGGTTTTCTACCTTAAAGCATGCCTTTATCTGTTAGAGATTGTGTATATCTGTGAGAAAAGAAGCTGGCTTTTTTAAATTTTTCCATTTCATCTAAAATGAGGGAAAGGAAGATACTTTAGTCAACTGTATCTCAAATCTTCTTGAGATAAAGACGACAAAGTTCTAGAATTAGCAAGGACTAACATAGCTTATTTAATTTTCTTGCTTCATAGATTATAGGTGCTATTTCTGCAATAATCTTATTTATTTACATCTTCAGTGTCAAGAATTTAACATGATATAGAAACAGATTAGTTTTATTCAGAAAATAATATGTTTTATTTTCCTAATGCAGAATATTGTTGGGGTTTTTTTCCCTCTACTTCCCTACAGACATGTTATCTTTGCTCCAAGCAGCCATAACAAATATGCAGGAGAATCATTCCCGGGGATCTATGATGCCATGTTTGACATTAAAAACAAAGCTGATCAACATGAAGCCTGGAAAGAAGTTAAGAGGCAGATTTCCATTGCAGCCTTCACTGTACAGGCTGCAGCAGAAACACTGAAAGAAGTAGCATAAATATCAACAACATAATCATCAACGACTATGTTTGACAATTTCCAGAAGCCTCAAAACCAGAACATTTAAAAACACTAGAAGGATTATTACGAAGAACACGAAATCAAAAAAATATTGTTCTTTGCAAATAATATACCCAAGTGGAATGCATTTAACAGCGTTAACAAGGTAATATAGTCCATTCGGAGAGCTCGGGCTTTAGATATCTTCTGAAGTGAGATGATTGAAAAAGCTTCATATTTTCTCTCAGCTTCATACTTTTAAGAATCGCTAACCACTCGATTTATTTCCAGAGTTTTGAGTTTTTCCTAGATTGATTATTATAGCAGTCCTCAAGTGCATTGGAAAAGAGAAGTTTCTTGTTTCTATTAGTTTCTAATTTTGTTGTTGACTTTTTATTATTTACCTTCGAGTTGCATAATTATACTCCAAGATAGCACTTTCCACTCTCCTTTTACACAAAGATTCATGTATGAAGATGGGAAAACTGTCAGATACCGTGTGAGGGATGTATAATGATCATAACAAGTTTTGGGCAGCCAGCCCAGAATACTCATCCATGACGTTCTTCTCTTCACATGCTGAGACTTGCAGCTGTTTGCAAATAAAATTAAGCAAGAAGCTTTCTTGCTTAAGTAAAAACAAGGCAATACATATTGTCAGACGTATAATCATCTCACAAAACATGTCTTTTGAGATGAAGACCTACTTTTATTCTTTTATCCAAAGTCTACCCCTGCTCTGCCTTGTCCATATCAAGGTATTTTTAATATGAAGACAATTAGAAGCAAAGAAAATTCATCATGTCCTAAGTTTGAAAGGATACTAAATTATTACCATCTTTGTAGAGTCTGCATTTCTGATTTTGGTGTGCAGCTTACTCTTACGACCGTCTGCTCAAAAGACTACAGTGGGACAACCGAGATCAGGCAGAGAAAACTCAGAAAATCAAATCCCTAGAGAATTACTAACCTCTTGCCCAGCAATATTTTGTGTAATTTGATCTGCCATTTCAACTGAGGCCTCCACCATGTCTTAGAAGACTGTCCCATGATCTGATGCATTTCAGTGTCATGGTAGATTTTTTTCTTTTCCATAAGACCTCATTTATTCATAAATATTTCTCCTCTTCACATTAAAACCCTTTTGGCAAGTTACTATAATTAAGTCATTATTTTACCTAACTGTTGGTCTTTCTCATAAAGTAATCCAGTTTACCAGATAAGGGGAAATGCTCTTACACCTACAGCTATTGCTCAGTTATTTTCACATTTTTATGAAAGCGATTGGTGTAGAACCATGGAGACATGCCTTCCCCCAAATCTAGTTGTGCTGTTGGGAGACATTGGTGTCTGTTACTGTTTTATCGCTGCTGCCTGCTCCACTGCTCCTTTTGCCAGTGGAGAATTCAGTATGATGGTCTATATTCCACCTTTGGCAAAATTAGCTAGGTTAGTTTAGATCATCAGTTAGGTTAACCTAGAAGGTTTTGTCTGTAGCAATCAAGGGAATGATAACACAAATACACCATGCAGAGGGGGACAGCGATAAACAGCTTCTGTGACCACATGGATTACAAAAAGAGTATTTTTTTATTGCTAAGGAGGGTGAACTGAAGCACCAAACTCCAAAATAGTGGAGATCTTTCCCTAAATGACCTATAAACTTCCACAGCAACTTGATCAGTCCAGAAGACATAATTTTTTAATCTCTGGCGTAAGCATTGAATTGTTTTACTTAACTTTAATTAAAGCCCTTTTTAGCAATAGCTAGCAGGTAATATACAATATCAGGGCCCAGGACTTCACAAAATACAGATAGTTATACTCTTAAACTACAGCAATATCCATTTAAAAAAACCCACCTGTGGACTGTCCCCTAACCACTGCAGGTAATAGGATAAAGGCACAGAAGCGTGCTCTCTCCTATTGAGTCTTCCCCTGCACCCAAAACGTTCAAGGTCCAGAAAGAGGAAGCACCCGTAAGGCTGGTTGTAACATGATGGTTTACGAGATGTTTTGGTAAGGTGAGATTCAAACTGTCCAGTACCTTCTCCCAGATTTGGGTCTGCCTTTTGACCCATCTTTGTTCACTGCAAACCACAACTTGTAGCAGTTGAATTTTAAAAGCAAATGGAGCTTTGCTTAATTTTTTGAGAAAAGATCCTCAGAAATACTCAGTCCAGCTCTTTCCCCAAGCCCCATCCCAGACTTTTTCCAAAGGGATTTGAGGTCAAACATGCTATGTTCCATGGTATCAGTGGGGGTGTTTCCCCACTCGTCAGCATGAAGCTTTTCTGATCTCCAGTCTGAGAAGCCAAATACTTGGTGCTGACTTCTCTTGAGACAGCTGCTTAATGAAACTATGTGATTTGTAGTCAGCTGTCCAAGCCATATGGCAAAGTATTTGCATGGATGCATATACAACCTTCCATTTCCTATATGTGTCACTAGGATTATGAGTTCTAAGCAAAAAGCAAAAAATGAACGAATAGTTGTGTATACACTGAGAAATATGTCACATGACTCATTTACTAGGATGATACAAAGAAGCAAGGGTCACATTGCACGTTTATGAACAAAATCAGGCCAACTGACACATGTCAATGAATGAAGACATCCGGTTTCTACCAGACAAGTGGGGAACAATGGTTAAATAAATAATGTGCATTAAAACCACTGTCTGTGAATAGGTTCTTGGAAACTTTGTAACTACACTAAGAAACAATTCCAGTCCATTGAGTCTTAGAGCTCAAAAAATTGTCTGAACCAGACAGATGAGCAAGGAGATGTACACTCTGAAAAAGTCGACTAAGGAAAGGCAGACAATGGGAAGTCAGATACAGGAATAACTACTTTCTAAGCATGTGTGTTTCTTGTTAGATCTGTCACAGTATCTCAGGGGCATAGCTATTAGCTAACTCAAGCCCTGAGTGTGAAATCCTTTCCTATACAAGAAGTCAAGATAAGGTTTGTGTGCTAATTCTCCTTCAGTGAAGTAGAACTTCAAGCAACATAAAAAAAGTCTTTTTTATTCTAGACTTCTACAGTGAGTTGAAATGCAGTCTTAACACTGCCAAGTGCTGTTGACCAGATTAGCGGTTTTAGCTCTCAAGGTCTGATATTATTGCATGGTAACTTGCCAACAAAGACTGTTGAATGAAGTAAAAAACACAATTCAGTTGTTAACAGGAATGAAAACCAAAATCAACTAAGTATCTTGGATTCACAGTTTATTGATCATCTAACATCAGGCAGTTTTTCATTTAACTACAGATGTTTTCAGCTAGCGATGGCCATTAGCAGAGTTGTTTGTTTACTATAATCAACTTTCAGTTCTTTTATTTCCTACATATGCTGTAATTAATACTTGGAACAACTAACATCCTAATTCCAGACACACTGCAGACAAACTCACTGAATCATTGATTTATATACAGCAGCGGATGACTTAATTACAAGACAAGAGCTTTAGAAGTATTTAGTAAGCAGAGGGAGGAACCTAGCTGGCACAGTGGCATTGTTGAGAGCATCCTTTCCAATTTGAGCAATTACATTAAAGAATCTGGAGGTAAAATGAAAAAGCAACGGTATTGTTTGAAGAATGTACTTCATATCATATAATCACAAATTGGATGCTGTCACAGTTTTCCAAAGAACTCTATACAATGACCATCCTATGCGCTAAGACTCTAAATCAAATTAAATGAAAGCATACCCATGTGTGGGAAAGGTAGAAACTATACTTGTATCAAAATTAATCCTTGCTGTCATGAACCCAGCAGTGTCAATGTTACTTTGGCTGGAAAGTCTGTTGACCTTACAGCATAATTTCTAAAGATAGATGTCAACACAGATCTTACTTCAAGTGTTGATTCAGCTGAGACAGAGCAATCTCTAGTAGTCACGATCTTTGAGATGGGACCTGTGTTCATCTCTGTTTATATGAGCAGTTTGAAATGTGCTGCTGGACTACATACAGTACTGTGGTGGAGCAAAGCAGCCAACTCTCACAGCTGGAGTCAGAGTAAATTGTATTCTTTCACTTGATCAACAGCAGTTCCCCAGGGCAGAGGATTGTAATGAATGGAAAACTATCACAGAATCATAGGATCATAAGGTTGGAAGAGAACTCAAGAGGTCTCTAGTCCAAACTCCTGCTCAAAGCAGGGGGAGCTCCCAGGTCAGACCAGGTTGCACAGAGTTTTGTCCAGTTTGGTCTTGAAAATCTCTGAGGACAGAGACCAAATAACTTCTCTGTGCAACATATTCCAGTGCTTCACTGCCCTCGTGATGGACAAGCTTTTCCTTATATCCAGACAAAACATTTTGGTTTAGTTTTTGACTGTTGTTTCTCATCCTCGTCACGCACCACTGACTGTCGTCTTGAGAAACTTTTCGGACATACTGGAAGACACCATTTGGTTTATGTTCATTGTGCAGTCCTTTACTCTCTCTGCCTCACTGGGTACGTTCCTCTTGTAGAAGAACGGGTCAAAGTTTGCAAGCTGAATTTGTTCTCTGCCAGCAATGTAAACTTTAAATTAGCTGGAATCGGATAAAGGACTCCTGAAGTTCAAGATAACAGAGACATCAACTCAAACCATCAAAATCTACTACCGTTTTAATCTGGTAGTCAGATAGACTGCAGAGGCCGTGAGAGAGTGCTGGGGGACTGTGCAACTGCCAGAATAAGAAGGAAACTACAGATTTGAAATTGCAGTTGAGCATTCCCGTTGCCTTTTTTTGAGCAGGAGCTGCCTTTCCCACAAAATCAGGGCCCTTTGATCTCTCAGGCCACAAGTTCAACCTTTACTCAAACAATAGGTCAAGCAGCACAACAGCAGCATATCTTTCTTACTGCAGGTATTAACCTTTGGGACCCAGTTGCTGAGCAGCTACAACCTACAATTTACAAGCCCTAGCGTTCATTCTGTGTATTACGTATTTTTATGTACTGTTGCTGGTTTTGCTAATTGGCTGTATAGCATAATTATGTATTCAACAAACAAGTGCATGCTAGTTTCACATTTGGCACGTGTTATCTGTGCCATTTTTGGAGCTTTTCTAGTTTACCAGGGATTTTTTTTTTAGCTAAGTAGAATATATGTAGCTATCTTCTAGTTCTGCTGCTTCAGCTGAACCTCACCCTTGTTTTCACTCAACACGTGCAATTCTCACCATTCCTGAGCTCAGTATGAGGCCTATGCAGTAACAGATAGTTTTCTTGCTAGTTTTAAAAGTTATGTTAATCTGAAGAATTACTGTGTGTTCAGGAGTTTGTCTCTGTTTTGGACCTTTTTTGCAGTTTTGTCACCTGGTCTGAGAAAAGAAATCTCTTCCTAGGCATCTTCTCACATTATTGGCCTTGCATAATTTTTGTGACTACTTAGGACCAGTTTTACCTCCCATCAGCCTCAAGTCTTAACCTTGACTAAACTTAGGCTACAGTTAGTGTTTTCAGCATTGATAAAACACCCACCTATTACCAGATAAGCAGTCTTAGCAGTATCTTGCACTGGTAACACCTTAGTTCTAGCGGGAAAAGCCCGATGTAAAAGATTAGGGTGGCCGATAGATGTGGTTTCGATTTGGTCAGGAAGTGACTCAAAGAGAGATGAGTCTTAGGGGATATGGATCATCTTAACAGGTCTGAGTTCTCTCCTTGGCTGCTACGTGAGATGCTCAGTAACAGCTAAGAGAGAGATGAGGTTTGGTTTGGAGCAGCTTCTTCCACCTCCCTACAGATGTGACTTTGCACTCCAGGCGTGCTGCACTTCAGATCTCACCATGGCAGGCTCAGTTTTCTCTGGCTCCAGTTATTCTGAGGAGCATTTGTAAGACACAATACTACAACTTTGGCTTTGTGGCTCAGTAATGTGCATAGTGGGTTATTTAGGCCGTGTCCCAAGAGTCAGGAAAAAAAATGCGGGATAGATACTGCATTCCTTATGCTGCATATTTTGGAACTGGTCATACCAGCTAAGGGGAGAACGTAAAGGAGGTACAGAAACAAAAAGAGGGGGACATGAAAGGAGCAACAGAGCAATGCTAAAGAGAACCCCCACATCCAGCCTGAGCACTGAGGAAAATGGAAACTGGTATAGAAGGAGGTCGCTTTATTGCCCCTCCCTTCTTTTTGAAAACTTGGTTCTAGCTGCTCTCTCCCCACATTCTTTAAGCAGCACATGGATTGCTGCGCCCTGTTCCCCCTCCCAAAATGGAAGTCAGCAGCATCTATAAACCCTGTTACCAAGCCAAAACATTGGTTTCGCCTCAGTGAATGGTATTTATTTAGCCTTTATATGCTGGTTTTTCTCATCTTTCCAGGAAGTGTGTAGATGAGATAGCTCAGGGATACTTTTGCAACATACCAGCAAGCAATTTCGAATATCTCTTTATAAAATAGATACAATCCAAGAGGGACAACGAAAGTTCTTGTGTAGTAATGTCACTCCTTACACCGGTCTCCGCAGCATACCAAGCTGATTCATTAGAACAGAATAGTTTGGGTTGGAAGAGACCTCCAAAGATCATTTAGTTCAACCTCTCCTGCAATGAGCAGGGACATCTTCAACTAGATCAGGTTGCTCAGAGCCATGTCCAGCCAGGCCTTGAACACTTCCAGGGATGGGGCATGTACCACATCTCTGGGCAACCTGTTCCAGCACCTCACCACCCTCATCATAAAAAATTTATATTTTTTTAGTCTGAATCTACTCTCTTCTAATTTAAAACCATTTCCCCTTGTCCTATCACTACATGCCCTTGTGAACAGTCCCTCTCCAGCTTTCCTGTAGGCCTCTTAGGAGAGGTGCTCCAGCCCTCTGATCATCTTTGTGATGATATATATATATAAAAATATAATAAGGAAATAAGGATGATAAGGGAAGGCCCAAAAGGTTCCCCCCCCCACTCCAAACCAGAAAAGCCAGCCAAGGGGTTCATAAATCAGAAACTTTATTTTGAGGTCCATGTCAGTCAGAGGGCAGGTGTCCCTGACCTCCCCTTGCCCAGGGCTCTGGGGAGCTTCCAGCTGCCTGTGGCACGGTGCAGACCGGGGCTGTGTGTGCTTCCTTGTCTTCAGGGCAAGGGCTTTGCAGAAAGCTGCAGAAATCCCTGGCTGAGTGACTGAGGAGGGAGGGGACAGGAGTGCCCCAGGGTCTAGTTGTGACCGTCTGGGCCTGAGCCTGTGAAAGACAGGACAATATGTACAAACAACGGGAGCAGCCATGACCCTGGGTCACCGTGGGCAGCCCCTGCCCAGGGCTCTCCCAGCCTCAGGCCAAGGCTGTCAGTCCCACATCTCCCCGGCAGCCAGGGGACACCCGTCCTGCCCTGGCCATGCCACCAACCCCACCACCCGCCTGCTGCCCACTGTGACATGGCCACTACATTGCTGAGCCTGGTGCCAGGAGCAGATAGCTCAAAAATGGCACCGGCCAGGTGTTCTTCTGATTGCGTATCTGATGTCAATGTCCTTGTAGAAAGTCACAAAGCTCTCCAGCTGAGTGGCTGAGGACAGGGGTGCGCCATGGTCCGGTCGTGTCCTCCTCGTGTCCTCTGGCCCTAGAAGGTGAAGGAAGAGCAGCCACTGACTGCTGCAGCACAGGCAACCCCTGCCTCCCTGCTGCAGCCCGGCCGCCCCTCCCCTGCCCTCTTCCCTGCCCTCTCACCTCAGCCTTTGCTCGCCCACCGGCTCGCCTCTGGCCCAGGCTGGCTCAGCACACAGCCCTTTCCATACCCTCCCTGGGCTGGCCGTGCCACCGACGCCCTGTGACACGGCCCCTGCCCACGTCCTGCCTGCTGGGACGAGCCACCACGGAACGCGGGAGGGGGTGCAGGGCTGATGGAAGGCCCAGCCCTTGGCTGCCCAGGGAAAACGGGCTGTTGCACTTCAGATGATTGACTCAAACGCAGTGGGACAGATGGTAACTCAGGCCAATGAGGAAAATGGCTGACGCAGACAACCTGCTGTTGCTCCTGTCTGTGTGGGGACAGCCCCTTGGCTGGGGCTGGGGTCACATCACAGCCCCTCATCGCCCCCAGCCCTTCCCACCTCCCCTTGGTCTCCTCCTTGCTGCCAGGGCTGGGGCAGGGGGAGATGGAGCCCAGCATGAGGGTGCAGACAATTTGACCTGGTGTCTAAACACTGGGGAGCAATTCAGGTGTTTAACGTACTGACCCAGTGCCACTTTGGCTGTCTGAAAGCCTCATATATCCTGTGAATATACATGACATCATTGGCAGAATACTGGACCTGGGAAAAACTCATCCCCAGGCAGGGCACACTAAGGCACCTGAAATTGCACTAAATACTTCTTTTAATTGCAGTTGTGGTGACTAGAACCCCACTGGCTCCATCTGCGGACAGTTAGCTTGCACCTGGCTGCACAGAGCAGGATTCAGTTGTCTGAAAATGGGCTGCGCAGCGTCACGTCAGGTGTGGTGAGAAGTCTCACCTGGCCTGTAGCCGCTGGTACTGGTTTTGGTGCTGCCCGGTACTGCCCAGTACTGGTTTGCTCTGTCCAGAGGTCTCGGACACTCCACGAGCTCCCAAATGGCCCTGGGTATTTTTCTGTTAGGAAGTGAACACTCTCTGTACAGAATAATTCAAGTGCTTAAAGTCAGGTGCCTAGCGCACTTAGATATCCTCGGGTATCTGGCCCCATCCCAAGATGCCGCCTGTGTCCTGTACGGCAGCTCTATGGCATAGAGGAGCCCGGAGCCGAGAAGTGAAGTAAGCTGGAAAAATGGGGCGCGGTTGTGGAAGAAAATGTTGGTTTAATTTTTGTCTTTGTTTCTCACTACCCGAGTCTATTTTAATTTGCAATAAATTAAATTATTTTTCCCTAAGTCGAGTCTGTTTTGCCTATGATAGTAATTGGCAAGTGATGCCCTGTCTTCTCTTTATCTCAACCCATGAGCTTTTTCATCTTATTTCCTGCCCCTGTCCTGTTGTGGAGGGGGAGTGATTCAAGGCATAGATTTATACTGTATGTTATTCTTTCATTTAAATGGAACATAATATACTCCACTGGTGGCCAATCCATGGAATGTAAGAACGTGCCACAATTAATAACGAATAGTATTAGGTCTCTATTTTAAGTGGTAAAAGCCGCTTGGTTGCTGCTATTGTTCAACCTCAGCGTTGCTGATGCCCTTATCACTTTAAAAAGATACAGGCATAGAAATAAATACATTTGATACTTTCTCACTGTTGCTATTCTTACCTTCTTCCTCCACTGATGTTATCATCATGTGAGGTCTAATTTAGGTATTAATCTCCAAAAACCCTTGTCACTTTACTGTCTATTATGTGCCAGTCCTACACCTGTGGTGCTATATAAATGCTAATAATACATCAATATGCTCATTCTTTATAAGTTCTGTAGGTGGAATTCCATCTGGTTTGTATATGTCAAGTGAGATGTTGGTGTGAAAAGTCCTTGCTGTTCAGAATTTGTGATGGCTTATGAGCAGTTGGGAAATGACAGAAAAAAGATCACAAAACTGGACGTGCTTATCATTTGAACAAAGACATCCAGACGTATGCTTAAGACAGTGGCTGTGACTGGTGCAGAATACCCAAGTGGTGTAATTCTTCTCTAATCTCTGAAAAGCATTAGTGAAGTGATTGGGACATTAACCAGTCTTTTCAGCTCTTTCTGAATATTTTCAGCTCAACCTAGTCTATATAAGAAAGTTTTGATACTTGGAGCACTGCCATTTCTTTCACAAGATCTATCTACTTTGGACTCTTTGGGGAGTGAGTGGTAAGAACTCGGAGCGTGTCCAGGCTCCCAGAAAAGCTTTCTTCAGCCAGATAACTGGTCTCAGATGGGCAGGTCCTCAGTTCTAGAAAGATCAGTCTTGGCTTCTGCATAGTCGTGCAGGAAGTCAACAGCAGGGAGTGATGTGCAGGACCAGGGCAAGTTGGTACAAAATACGACGATTCTACGATTCTATGAAAATATCTTGACTACTGCCTGAAGTTGGGTCCTTTCCCAGGAGACACAGATGGATTTGGCTGAATTAGACTAGGAAAGCTTCATCCCAGGAACCTTGTAATCCCTACTGTAAAAAGCTGGAGAATATAGGAAATAATTTCATAGCTTTTCCCAGTTGCAAATTGGATGACGTCTGGAAGTGTCCCCATTGGCTAATCTAAATTGTATTCTGAGCTGCTCTAAGTATTCATCACTTGCCAAGGATTAATGTAACCATGGATTACAAAGGGGAGCAATTCAGTGCTTCCTTGGTAAAGAGAAAACAAGTTTTCCCTTCCTCCATTTCATCTCTGGACCACTTCTACTAGAACAAATACTGATTGTGATTAAGCGTAAAACAGGAACTTTTAAAACCAGGAAGTCCTGATAATTAATAGAAATTAGCCTTTAAAATAGTACTTAGGCATTTCTTAGTGCACAGTCTGGTTGCATATTTGTTACAGAGATACGCTTACAGCTACACACAAGCTGTCTTGCAGGGTGAGACTAAGAAATGGAAGTGTTTTATTCCACTCAGAAAATCGTATCATCACCCAGGGATTAAGGCTGGTTAGGCAGGAGGAGAGCTGAGAATCACAGAAGCCAGGGGCAGCCCTGGGCTGAGGGTGGGAGGAGGAGGAGGAGGAGAGGGAGGAGAAGGAGGAAGGCAGCTGCTTGCCTGCCCTCCTGGCAGCTTGCAAAGCCGCTGGCCACCGGCGCCCGTATGGCCAGGAGCAAGGCCACCTTCTGCCTGTGGCTGGGCTGCCCTGGGCTGCTGGGCTGTTTCTTGCTGGGCTTTCTTGCAGGTGAGTACAGAGACACTGGGGCTCAGCCCGTAGCCTTTGCCCTGTACAGACACTTATGTGCAACCCCTGTTGTCATTAAACTCCCTATCAGGGAGCTTTTACTGCTTTTTTGGGGATGTTATAAATCGCTCGTCCCACTGTTTTTCTGAGAGGCTGTTCTGTCTAGCAATTTCGGTCTTTAGGGAGTGAGAGGAATAGAGCGGCTGCATTCCTCAGCACAGAACGAGCCCTGGTGAACTGACAGCTTCCCATAACGGGCAGGCAGACGTTCAAAGAGGAGAGACTAATAGAAGAGTTTGAGCCTTCTGTGATTATAAAACCTCAAGGATTATCTTTTTATTTGTATTTCCTGATTTTTACTGAAGATCTATTTAAATGCTCCTATTCAGTTCCTATTTTAGAAATTAAGAGATGTAGAGGAGTTCTGACTGACAGCCAAGAGTGGAGTTGCTGTAGTTTCCATCATGTACAATGAACTTCACTAGAACATTAGATTATTCTCTGCAGTCACGTGCAGCATTTGATTTTAAGTCTAAAACTGCATGTCTGCATCTCTCCTTTTTAAACTTGTGTTGTAGCACGCACTTAAGGCTAAAGCACAAAAAAAATATAAACCCATGAGACTATTAAATATGAAAAAAATATTAGTTTGATTTAGGAGATCCCTGAACTGCAAATTTCTGGTGCTTCTGCTATTCTTACACATTTCCCTGAACATCATCTTTTGGCCATGCTCCAAAACAGGATGCTAGGCAAGATGGACCTTTGGTCTGATCCAGTATCACTGTTGTGTTACTACAATTGCATTTAAGTCTAACAGGTCGTATATATTGCACATGTGACAGCACATATGCTTGGCTTTATGATGACAATTTTCCCACTTTGGGATTTTCTAGCTATAATAGTAAAAGGATTTTCTGTTTTTTAAAGACAAATTCATAAAGTTGATGTACTCTCTCAGATTTATGGCAACTGAAAAATCTTTAACTTTTTAAAACTGACTAGGGTCACAGTTAACTTTATTCCTTTAATTATTAAATAGACTATCCCCACCCTTCCCCAAATCTGTAACTATTACAATGCTGGGAGGGTGGCTGTTGAGTCCTAGATCTTCACTAGAAATATGCTTATGCACATATTTTTAAGTATATGTATAAATTAAATAAGGGAATTTCAGCATGAGTATCAGGAAATCAGTCCTCCCTCTGTTAATTGAGAATTTAAACTATAATTTAAAATTAATGAGAGATGAATCTGCTTTAAAAAGAGGACTGCATTTACCAGAGATTTCGAGTGTGCTCTTTCAATTGTGTCACTTTTTTGGCAATTCAGTCGATGAAGATATTTTACTTTTCTGTTTCACTTCTATGTTTGAGCCAGCAAATGCTGACAGAGGGTGCTCTAAGCCTTGCTCATCCTCTTGGTTTTAATGAGACTGTTCAGTACCTTAGGTTGCATGTGGGCTCGAATATGTGAGCACTGGGGTTCTTGCTAAGTAGGAAGCTTTTCAAATGTGTTTCAGGATGGTTTACAAAACCGACCGAAAAAAACCCTAACTCTTCAGATGTCTATCAAAATGTGAGACAGAAACTTGTGGCTGAAATGAAAGCAGAAAACATCAAGCAATTCCTTCGGTAAGCCCTGTGCGTCTTGGTTTTTTGAATAATTTTATCAGTCACAAAAGCCAGAAAGTGATAACATCAGCTCCCAGGAACAGTGTCTGAAAGCAGAGCTGTTAAGATGCTTTGGAAGTATTTTTTTGTACAGAATGTCTGGGGGAAGGGGAAGGGAGAGACTCACAACCCTTCTGTTCCCCCTCCCCATTTCTGAAGTTACCTTTTTGGAGTGCTTGTACTGTTAAGTGTGCTTCTCTCAACCTGAATTACTGCCAGTGCTTATCATGCTTTTTTATTACGGTTTTCCATAGTCTTGATTTAATGCAGTATAAGTCTCTGGTTTTTCCTCACGAGTGTCTGAAGCTCTAACACTGGACAACTTTACTTTGTCTCAGACTGAGGTGATTTTACTGTATTTGGGATACACTGATTACTTTTCATTACATTTGATTGATAATCTGTCCGGTGTCCTTAAACTTTCCGTTTGAGCAACCAGTTTAAGTACAAAATGAATGTATTAAAAATGTGCTACAAAGTTTGCATGGCACTGAGTTGCATGCAAAGTTACAACTGCTAATTCCTTTAGTGTGGCCATATTGGATAATGTGCTGTGAATTGGGTGCTTGAGATCCCGTTATACGCTGCCTTCTGTTTCAGAAGATGAAGGGCCCTGTCCATGCACAGTATGTGTGTTATGGTTGGTTAAGTCTCACATGATGTAATTGTTATTAAATATACTTTTTTGCATCCTGGTGCATCCATGTGGTTCTTTCAAAACATCTAAAATGCTAGGGATATAGAAATACCCTTTTGGTTTGCTGTGTATTCCACCGGAAATGAAAAAAAAACCCCAAACCTAAAAATATTGTGCATATTTATATCTTCTACGGAGGAACAAATATATTCACACCAAAAGTAAACAGATATAATCTCTGGTTATGCTCTGTTGATATTCAGCATGTAAGTCAGAAGCTGCATCATAAACATCAAAGGATTGCTGACAAACTTGATTTCTGTACATTTATTCTAAACCCAAAAGGTTTTATTTCTAACATCAATTAGCTCTTTAAGTCTATAGGCCTTACCTTATTTTGTGTGTCTTGCTCTCAGTGGATTGGAGAGTTCCTGAAGATTATGTTTGAGTGAGAGTCTAGGCAACATTGAGATTGATGACAGCATAAAATAGCTCTGCAATTATGCTGGTTTCTTGGCCATAGGGTATTAATGGTGTCTGGTTTGTCTGCTTGCTTTGATAATGGGCCAAATGCTTCATACTGGTTTTATTTTCCTAAATTCAAATAAAAAGCAGAAACTGCAGAAAAATTATATTCATACACTCTCGAAAGAAGTTTGTTAAAAGCATAAAAAAAGTTAATTTGAGAATTTTGATCCATATTCTTAGTTTTTAAAATTACTAAATGTGCATTTATCAAGCGGGGAAAGCAAACTGTGAGTCTCAGAAAATGCAAACGCCTTGACCTTAGCATTGAATTATAGCTATGGAGAGGAGGAAACTGTTTGGAAGCGTAAAATTGAAAAAAGTGATCATGTGTTGTTCAGTATATTTTCCCTGATGGCATATGTAGTATTTAAACTAGTGTACTTAAGGAATCAAAAGGTACTTAAAATGCTTAGAGAATTAAAGTGCAAGAAGAAAAAAGGCAACAAGCTTTGGCAAAGGTTGCTTCCAGACGTCAATGAACACCTACACAGTTTAAAGAGCAGGAGAGACAAGAGCAGAGAGCAGAAGGTTGTGGTCTACATCATAGACGGTCTAGATGCATTCAAATCCAGGGGGCCAGGTGGGATTCACGGAAAGACCTGGATGTTATGACTGCAAGGGTGCTGTCTATGAGAAGTTCTGGTGATTGAAAGAGGTCCCTGGTTGCTGAAGAACGCTGATGTTGTGCCCATCTTCAAGTAAGGCAAGAAGGACAACCTGGGGGGACCGTCGGCTGGCCAGCTTCACTGCAATCCTAGGAAGGGTGACCTAACATCCTTCTGGAATCTCTTTGCACACAAAGATAAGTTAGGAACAGTCAGCATTTTTTTACCTTATGTAAATAAAAAAAAAAGAAAAATTCCTACTGATCAGGGTGATTGTCTTCTCGAAGGAAATGACTAGCTGTGTGTATCAGTGGAGATGTTACAGTGGCTGTAACATCCTTGACTACCAAGGCTTTGGACATCATCTCCTGCAGCATTCTCATCTGGAAGTTGAGAAAGCGCATACTGAAGAACAAGCTGTTACATGGGTTGAAAATAGGCTGAACTGACAGGTCAAAGTGGTACTAATCATGGTATTTGGTACCACTAATTAATGGTAATTAATGGTATCTGGCATCTGTGGGGCAGCCATTAACAAGTAGCCTGTTGGTGCTTGGTACCCAGCTGACTCATCAGCATCCATCATAACTCGTTTGTTTAGTAGGACACACAAATTCTAGGCAGATTTGTGTAGGGTAACCCAGAGGGGCTGGATATTGTTTCTGACTATTTATCACAATTATGTGTTATATCTGATCTGGATGTAAATGTTGTTAAGAAGGTTTTCATTATTCAAGCTTTTGATTAAGAAAAAAAGACAAATCTGTGCAGATAATTTGACATAATGATTTTCAAATTAAACTTATTAGTACATGTTATGCCAGCAATGTACAAACCTATCATCAGATACCAAAATTATCTGGAGGGCTCCTTTCTGAATGTGTAGCTTTCCTGTATCTATTTCTGCTCCTTGCATACTGTTCATATTCTTTTGCTGAATGCCTTTGACACTGATTTTCATTGCTTGTGTGTAGATGTGGCTATTTCTCTTATGCAAAGAGAAAGGTTCAACTGACTTCTCTTAAGGCCTGGGGAAAGATCCTCTGCTCTGACACATTTTGTGTTTATCCTGATGCAGACTCTGATAAACAAACATGTTATACAGCTCAGACTTTAAGATCTTACTTTCCCTGCATATGGCTTGAAGATAAATTTATACACACTGATCCGACTTCACTATTGTGCCCCTCTGCATTTGCTGCTTATTAGCAATTTTCTGGTTTATTCCAGCTCGTTTACCAAGTTGCCTCACCTCGCAGGAACTGAACAGAATCTTCTTCTTGCCAAACAAATTCAACGCCAGTGGAAGGAATTTGGACTGGATTCAGCAGAACTCGTTCATTATGATGTGCTGCTTTCGTACCCAAATGAAAAGCAGCCAAACTACATCTCAGTAATTGATGATCAGGGGAACGAGGTGATCTTTTTAATGATTAAACTATATTTATGTAAGACTTTTTAAAGAAACAGTGTCTTCCTCTGTTTTCCCTCCCACTCATCCCAGCATGTGCTTTTATAATATGATAAAAAAATCCAGTGCAAAGGGAACTCATATTTAGAAATGGGTTTCCAGAATGTGCAGCAGAACAGCAGAGTCGCTGAAATCTCAGTGCCTCATACAGTGGAGGGAGGATGTGCGCAGAGGCTGCGATTAACGCCAGTAGACCATAAGGTGTGGGAATGGCCATACTGGTTCAGATTAAGGATACATCTAGGCCAATATCCTGTTTCCATAAACAGCCTTAAGTAGATGCACGGGGAAGTTTAAGAACAAAGAAATGTATTTAAGGCATGCAATTCTTCCAGTGTCTAGCTGTTTTCAGCTCAGGGGCTCTCTGAGCGTGGTGCAATTAGTCTCTTAATTCTCATTAGACCTCTTTTCCAAGTATTTATCCAGTTAGTGGCCCTCATTAGATCTCTCTTCCAAGTACCTATCCAATCTCTGCTTGAACATCTGTACAATTCCTGCTCCCACAACACGCTGAGGTAAGGAATGCCATGCAGATACTATCCATTGTATGAAGGACTGCCTCCTTTCATTTGCTCTGAACATGATCCTACTGGCTTCCTATGGTGTCTCCTAAGTTAGTGTTGGGAGTAATAATGAACAGTCGGTCTATAGTCACCTTCTCCATTTTGTACACACAGGAATAAAGAAGTAGATGTAAAATCTGACATGGAGCCCGAGTGAGGAGAGGAGATGGGACTGCTAGAGAAGCATCATAGCACGTAGATAGGGATAAAGAGCCCTGGTAGAAACTAAGGAGTATGTGCTCGGGGATGACATGAGCTGAGAGCTGAAAGAATGGAGAAATTCTTCCAGAAACCCCATAACAGTCTCTCAGCTATAATCTCATAAGGTGACAAAGAGTGGACGTGAACCTTGAGGCAACAAGGTTACAATAGATGCTCATAAAAGGCAGAGCATTTAACTGGACCATAACTAGCAAAGAGGTGAAGAGTAATAACACAGGTGGGAGTAATCACAAAACATACCTGTGATGGCATGGATGAACTAGATGTCTTTTTATCGTCATCACCTCTTGGCAATTTTCAGCTACTTCTTTGCTTATGTTGAGGCAGTGACTCATGACCATCTTCTGGCAAGTGATCTATCTCTCTATTATAAAAATTCAGCTGTGTATACCTAACTGGTTTTTTGTTTGAACTTATGCGTGCTAGTTAAATTGAATTTTTTGCTAACAATTTATGGAAACTAGCATATCAGTTGCAATAACCAAGCTTATTGTACAAACTTGTGCCTGGAGATACAGTGTTTGACCAAAGACTTCTGTTATTTATTGATAGATTTTCAATACATCATTGGTCGAACCACCTCCACAGGGGTATGAAAATGTTAGTGATATACTGCCACCATATAATGCTTTTTCAGCACAAGGAGTGCCAGAGGTAAGAAAAAAAAAATATGTAAGAGTATTATTAGCTGAAGTCATATTTTGCGAAACACTTGCTGGGATAGATTGCTCCAACTTCTTGTAGTAGTTTTAATTAACCATTAGTATAAGAGAACACAGGGACAGCTGGGCCACATGTTGTGAGAAGGTTAGAAGTCTCCTTTTAGAAAAAAAGCTTTATCAAAGTGCTAGAAATCTGAATCACATAATAAGTGAAAAGCTTTTATCTTTATGGAAAATGTTGGACATATCTCAGGTTACTCCACATTACTCAATCATATGGAGAGGACTTGCTTAAGTCTTAAGTAGAAATAGCAATATATAAATCAATTTGGAATACATTTTGGGTTAAGTGAATGTCTTCAAAGGCTACAAAAGTCCCGCATTTAATCTGATAATTCATTATGGAGGAACAAGTCAGGAACAACATTGCATTGCATAGATGAATGAAATCATATAACAGCAAGTGTTTGTGTATGCAAGGAATATCTATCTTTTCATGGCTACAGAAGTTTGTGAGTTTAGCAAAGTATATTGGTTTAGTTTCCAACCTCAGTTTATAGGGGTCCTGTTAAGTGCAAGATAATATAGAAAGGTCAGCAGTTTGAGCCAAGGCCTCCTATAGAACATTATGGAAATCTTTTATTTCTGCGGGCACTGGCTCTCATTTGCAGAAATGTAAAAAAAAATAACTATATCATACATAGTGAATAAAACTCTGTATTTCTGAAAACAGGTATTTTGTTTGTTGAATGACTGGTTGCCATGAAACCTGCTTTTCTTTTCTGTGCAGGCAGATCTGGTATATGTGAATTATGGCCGCACTGAAGATTTTTTCAAGCTGGAGCGTGAAATGGAAATTAACTGTACAGGAAAGATTGTCATTGCCAGATATGGCAAGATCTTCAGAGGAAACAAAGTAAGGGTTGTGTTTTATTTTTGCCTCTGCGGGTCAAACACTGCTCATGGTAGAGCTGGCGGGAGATAGGAGTGCTGTAAGTTGGAACATATGAGCAGAAGGAAGCCTGCAATGTATCCATTGTGACTGCATTCTAAGAATAACTTCCTAAACAATAAAAACAGATGCATGTATTAATCTCCTGAGACTGAGATGACTGCAAATTCCTTAGGCAGTCTTGCAAAAGATTAGTTTAGGGAACTGAGCGGTTTTTTGAGCCAAGGCTTTTAATACTTTTCATCCATAGAACTGCAATATTTTAAAGTGTTTGACAAGGAATCTGATGCACGGGGATTGAATAACTAACTATTCTGACTTTAGACAACTCTGACAAAATTGATGATAGTGAGACAGTGGGGATAGTAGTCAGTTTTTGTGCCTCAGTTTTATATCCTGTGCTTTATTTCATAGCCTTGAGTTGAGCTATGACTAAAGATGTGACACAAATAATGAACATATTGTGTTTCACTGTGGTTTGTTCTTCCACTGAGTCTGTGGTCATTTTCACGCTTCCACATACACAACTTCTAAAGCTATATGTCCCTATGGAAGTATATTCAGTAAATTCAGCAACATTCAGATTTATTACTGCATTAAAAAAACCTGGCATTTCTTAAAAGCAAATAATTTCACAGGTCAAAAATGCCATATTAGCAGGAGCCCAAGGGATCATACTTTATTCAGACCCTGCTGACTACTGCGCCCCAGGAGTAGATGCTTATCCAGATGGCTGGAACCTGCCAGGCAGAGGAGCCCAGCGTGGGAATGTGCTAAACCTGAATGGGGCAGGGGATCCCTTGACACCGGGTTATCCTGCAAAAGGTGGGTGAAAGATCTGTACCATGGGCCATCAAGTACTTTATAAACTGGTGCTGGAAGTTATTGTGGGACTAGAAATTCATCTATTTTCAGTACAGATGCAAAGAGAAAAAAGTTGTTTAAAATTATTTTTAGCAGCAGTTAATTTTCCTTTGCAGAATAAATTCTACCCGTGTGCCATTTCAACTGGTTGCTGTTGAGTTAGGCAGGGAAAGTAAGTTTTTAGGAAAATCTCTTTGTCTGATCCCAGCTTTGTAACTCTTACAAAAGCAGGATGTGTGAGCTTTACAGACTGAAGCAGTAGAAAATGGTTGAGAATTTATAGCCATTTTTAAATGTCTGTGTTTCTCAAGAGGACCAGTTTAAACTAGATTATAGTCCACCATCAGGGAGGAGTAATAGTTTTGCTTGGAGGTATGTTTCCTTGCTGATCCTAAATTCCAAGCAGAAAAACAGTTTAAAATCCTCTTTACAGGGAGTAAAATTTCTGTATTAAAAATAGCAGTGGCCTGGAGTCTTTCAAAACTTGGCACCATGTGCTTGTCCTTGTAGGCGTAGTCTGAACTAAGGTGCCTACTATTCCTGTCTGCCGATGGGATGGGAACACAGGGGTGCTTCTGGAAAGCTCACTGGCGTGTGCGACCAGTGTTGGGGGCATAAGACAACACCATACTGAAAGAACAGGATAGGTTGTGTGTGCTGGCCCCACCAGATTCAGAGAGACATTGACTGTTTTCAGCATAGGTAAATGCATCTGTGGATGTCTTCTGCAGCTTCTCAACAGCCTGCACAGGGGCCATTTTCACCTCTCACACCGGCTTGGTTATCCCACCATCAGCTTTGGGGAGGTGTAATAATATGGATGGACAGCAAATCTAACCTTGCATCAAATGTGGGGACTTCTCTGGCACATGCAGATGCACTATGGGGTTTGTGGTTCTGTCATTACATTTTGGTTTCCTAGAAGCAATACCTAAGAAATTATTTAAGAATTTAAAAAGTGATGCATGCTTGTGGCTACTGTGTAGCTGCACTGTTCAAAAGTATTTCCAGTTTGGTGAAAGTTGCTAAGAACACTATAAACTTGACATTTTGTTCTGGTTTCTCAGAGTACACTTTCAGGTATAAAGTTAATGAAGGTGTAGGGATTCCCAAAATCCCAGTTCATCCCATTGGATATCATGATGCAGAAGTATTATTACGGTGAGTATATATCAGTCCCTCACCAGAAGTCAATATTCACAAATGTGCAGCAAATTTTTTTATACTGGGATGGTAAAATATATGCTGTTACTTATATTTATAGCTCTTTTGTAGTAGTGTGTGCTTCGGAAAATACGGAAAATTCAAAGCAATCTGTTTCTGGCATCATGGTTTTAAGAATTTTGTAAACCCACCTTGGTTTAAGTGCAGTAATCATTAAGGGAATTTAAGGTTTTAGCCTACTGGTCAACTACATTGGTCTTGGTTTTCACTTAACAGTGCAATGGGAGGACCTGCACCTCCAGACAGCAGCTGGAAGGGAAGTCTCAACGTGTCTTATAACATAGGGCCAGGATTTGCAGACAACTCTTCTAAAAGGTCTGTTTTAACACTTACCTATTTATAAAATATTGGGGAAAAAAATCTCAGCAAGAGAAAGAGTGAAACAATACATCTAGAGATATTCTGGAGAAATTTACTTTCTTCTGAGTGGACACATGGTGATGTTTATCAGAATTTGAAAATAAATTGTCAAAACTACAGTTTTGCTCAGTGTTCCCAGTGTCAATGGATAGACAGATTCAGAGGGCATACGTCCAGCCCTGTCATTCCAACTTTAATCCTTACTTTAATGTTCAGACATTGTTTCACTGGTCCTTTTAAAAATGGCCATGTAACCATAAGTAGACATTTTTAAAAACTGTTGAATTAATCCTAAACTTCCTCTTCACTTCAAGCTTTGGTATTTCTTTCCTGTTTCTGATGACCAAGGGGACAATAGGACAGCCAGCATGCAGCCAACAAGGAAGCACTGACAATTCTGTGGTTCTCTTCTGTGCATTTTTCCCTTGTCCACTGGAAGCCTCCCAGGGTTTCTATGAACTTAGATCTGTGAAGTGTGGAAATTAATTGGGAGTCCATCAACTGTT
Source organism: Balearica regulorum gibbericeps (assembly GCF_011004875.1). Classification (NCBI taxonomy): domain Eukaryota; kingdom Metazoa; phylum Chordata; class Aves; order Gruiformes; family Gruidae; genus Balearica; species Balearica regulorum. The sequence goes on along the minus strand of NC_046184.1, from coordinate 209,044,461 downwards.
CCACAGAGCTGGTATGCCCCATGGTTGAAAGCCCTGAACAGTAACAGGACTGAACAGCCCAAAGCACATATATCTTTCTTACTTATTTGTTTGGGAGAAACTGGCCTTTGACCAGTTGGATTAGCAACAATATGTTTGCAGTTTACATTTTTCCAGCTCTGACAGAGAAATACAACTGTCCAGGTCTCTGACACGAACAGAGTCGCTCTCTAACAGATCAAACCACGTAACAATTGCGTTTGGCAGTCAGGGATTTGACTGGTTGTCAGGGACAGTCATAACATTCCTTCTTTATAACTGATAAGCTGCAACACATAAAGCTAAAGATCACGCTATAGTTTCAGTTTACATGCATTTTTATGCTATGAGGACTGCAGTGAACAGTTGTGAAAATGATATATCATTATCACTGCTCCACCTCCTGCAAAACAAGAGTGTGTCTGAATATATGATTTTATAAAGACTGCTCTGCTTTAACACTAGCTGAACACGAATAAAGGAGGAAAATGAATAAAAAAGCATATTTAACATAATTAAGGTGCTTTTTGGAATGTCTTGAAGAGCAACAGTGAGAAAAGAAACAATATGATTTATCCACAAAATGTATACATGGTAAATATTTTGGAATGCACTTTTTAAGATCTTCCTACTTGACAGGGACACGGTTTTTGTAAAGATGGGCTAATCCTGCATACGCTTCTCTCTCAGAATAGCTCCAGATCAAAAGGAACCTTTTGAGTCCAGGTAGAAAGTCACTTGCACATGGAAAGTGTGCGAGTATATGCATGCTCAAGGCACTGGTGTCAGTTATTTTCTGGGCAAAGATCCAGTAGCTATCCTGAAGTAGGTTTTGATTTTGACAGCTGTGCAGATTTGCTGCTGAAAAGATAACTTCAAATGTGAAACTCTTGGGGTTTTGCCAGGCACAAAAAAAAACATTGTTTGATGCTATGTTTCTTCTACAGGTTAAGAGGGGCTGAACACGACATTATTTTTAGCTCTGCTGATACCTCAATTTCCTTCCTTTTATAAAATTTCACAAGCAGATTTTACTGGGGGGGACAGATGGAGATTTCAGTTTATTTCTGGGTGAATATTTCTAATGACCTTCTCTCCAAGTTCTATCTTATTACACAGACTTTATAAAATATGTAGTATCCACAATTATCATTTTGGTCAAAATGTAAATGTATTTTTAATTACTGTATGTCATTTTCAGTTTACTCCTCTAATACACGATTATTGGATTGACTCCCATAAATAATAGTTCAGTAAATTCTGTAAATTGTTCCACTTTATAGGGTTGTTTCTAAGGCATCTTTCTGTCAGCAGGCTCACCTGAAATAGAAAATGGGACACTGGTACAGCATGACAGGTTAGATCAGTGCTGAACACACAAAGCAGAACAGAAGCACAAACTTTCTGGATTACAAGCTATTACGCTGACTTTTTATTGCCTTCTCAGTCAGAAATGGTTACGCTATACTGCTTTTCATTTCAGAAAAGTCAGGATGCATGTTCATACAAACAATAAAATAACACGAATATACAATGTCATTGGCATCCTCAGAGGAGCTGTGGAACCAGGTGAGCACCAGGTGCTTGAGGATTTTAATTCCTCCTTTACTTTGTGTTTGTTGGAATTGTTCTGATGTTGCAAGAAACTTGATGGATTTTAGATAGCCAGATAATACATAATCTGAGAAACTCTTAATAGTTGTCCTGTCCCTCCCATCACACTGTTTTTCATTGGCATTCCCAAGTATATATTTGAATGGCAATGCTGGAATGATAGATGCCAGAGAATTTTTTTATAATGCCTGCTATTTTACAGTACGTTTCCTCTTACATCATTCATGCGTTTTGCCTTTGCAAAAATTAGCACAATGCAAAGTACAGAAATCTAGTGATGATCTGGGACCTCAATATACTATTGTTGATACTTAGTTGCAGGCCATATACATGAAAAAATTTTAAGTGGAAAAATAAGTATAAAATATTTCTTGTCTTCATTTATATACTTCAGTAGGGTATGTGAATGGCTGCAGATTACCTTAAAAAATAAATTTGTAGCACTGCTACTAAACTTCGTTATTTTGTTTGACACAAGTAGGGATACAATCAAAGGAAATACAGGTAACCTAAGTGTATTTTTAATTAAGGATTGATATTGTGTGTTTGTTTCCAGACAGATATATTATTTTAGGAGGTCATAGAGACTCTTGGGTATTTGGTGGTATTGATCCAACTACGGGTGCAGCTGTTCTGCAAGAGGTTGTACGGAGTTTTGGTAAAATGAAAATGGAAGGTAACTTACTTATTGCAGACCTAAAACGATGATATGGAAAACAGCAGCTTTGAGGAACTGTGTTGAATGTTCTCATTAAGTAGTTGTGTTGATTTAACTTTTCACCTCTACAGAAAGTTGCATTTCTTATTACGAAAGATGCAAATTCATTGAAGAAATGCATATGTAGCATTGCATCTTAGTTGGCTGAATTTATTCCCTCACGTCTCTCATCAGTGTAATAGTACCCTCTTAGCTGTGTGGAATGAAAATATTGCATTAAGATGAAATGCCTCTGCAGTAATATGTTCCTCTGAGGAGTTTAAAGAGGATTTTTTTTTACTGCTATATCAATTAAGTGCTATTTTTTTTTAAAGATTTCAATTAACTGTGGGAATCTTTCACTATAATTTCTAACTTTAAATTGAATTTTCAAGTTTAACTATGTGATTGCAGGTTGGAGACCTAAGCGAACTATTATTTTTGCTAGCTGGGATGCAGAAGAATTTGGATTGTTGGGTTCCACAGAATGGGCTGAGGTAAATGAAAAAATTGTGTAAAGAAAGCAAAACTTCAAAGTCTGTTGCAGGCAGCTGCAGTACCCAGTGGTATCTATTCCTAGACTGCAATCAATAGCTTCAAGGTAAAATTGGAGCACAAGAAACTCCTTCAGGTGCTGTGAGGCCCTCACATATTATACAAATTACCTACCTACCTTCTTACAACATAAGTACACTAATTCTTGTAAGCTTTAAAAATCTACTTTGATTCAAAACTAATGTCCCTCAGTGGTCTCTATGTGGAAATCTATGCCGCCTTTTAACAGAATGATAGCATTTTATATAACCTAAATTGGTGTATTTTCTAACTTTCTATTTGAGAAATTCCTTAGTTTCTATAAAGTCCAGATCATGAACCTGTGATCCCTAAGCACACCCAGCCCTTTGTCTGGAAATTAGTCCTCCTGGGCAAATGGAAGAGTAGGTAATCTATGAGTTAATAGTTCAAAACGCCTGTGAAATTTCCAGTATTGTAGAGTCTGTAGTGGGATCCCTGACTATATTCCTGCCTGATAGAAGGGTGTTGGGAAATTCAGAAATGAGGTTCTGAATGTTTTTGTCATCTTCCTTTCCCTGTTGGGTGTGTTCAGTTCTTAACCCTGTAAGTGGATTTGTTCAGCCCTGGTAAGAAATATGTCTTACCAGAGTTTTCATTGCTTTGTCTGCAAAATCTAAATTAGATATAGAGAAGGCAGAAAATTGTCTGATGAAACACATTTCTGCTGAACTATGTCAATATTAGCACTGAATGGTTTAACAGAAATGTGTTTTCTTGTTCTTCTGTTAGACTTTTATTTACAAGTTTATATTTACATGTATGGATAGAGCTTTCAAAATTTATGAAATAAAATATTTTAATCTTTTTCTTCATTTTAGTTTATTGGCATGTATTGTAGTAAACCACGAAATTACACTGAAAATGACACATGTCAGAGGAGGGAACAAAACCAGAAACAAGCTCCCAAACACTAAAGGGATTCAATCATTTTTCTGCTAACAAAGCTGAGATTTCTATTCCTTTGGATTTGCACTAATTCTTTCTCCCCATAAACTTTTTGACTTCCAGCTGCAACAGACACTTTGCATCTTATGGTCGGTTTATGGGACATTAGATGAAGAAAGTATGATTTAAACTACATTTAAAATAATTTAATGAGAAATTTTAAAGAGTTGGCATAAAAATTTCATCCCACCTAAATTCCACTGGTAACAAAAGTATACTGTATATGAAACTTTGTGATTTCATTGTCTGTGTACCTGTGCACATATTTAGCTGCTCTCAAGAAAAAACACAAAATTGTTTTAACTATGAGGAATATGAAACAATGATACTTAAAAGATCAATTTATCTTGAGCAAGTCATGAATAAATTAGGAGTTATTTTTATGTTTGATTTGTTCACATATTGCTACTGCTGTTCTGTAATGTTTTTTGTTTAATAATTTAATATCTAGTTATCTATGATCCATTATTTCATGAAACAGCAGCTGTACTGGATTAGAAAGCCATGAGCACAATTCATATTTGAACCTCAATGTTTTTATATTACTGTCTTCTTGCTTTATCTTGGTGGTGTGCATTCCTCCTCTTTGACACCTAAATTAGATTCAGTTTCTCTAGAGACATTCCTCACAGCTTACATTCGTGTTTTCTGCAGCTGCCAGATCTGTCTTCTACTAAATCTTGAGGAAAATTAACCCATTATATTCACTGTCTGCTGTGTAACAAAAAGATGCTGCAAGTGGGGCAACATCCTTTTGTTACATAGATATTCTCCATTGCTCGTAAATGAAGGATTTTCTTTATGTTGCAAATATGCTTTTGCATATATGCAAGGCCTCACATATGCATATACAGGCTTGCTCCCTCCCTTCATATACTTTTGCGGAATCTCCTCTGCTGTTTGTTTTAAATATATCAATTTATTTATGAAGTTATCAATTACCAATCCCATTTTTAGTTCACATGAAATACAAATGATTAGTTGGGTTATAAATTGAATGAATCAAATAACAATTACTAACCTAATTAGAATATCTATCATGAAGCCAAGACTTAGTAAAATACCACTTACTGATTGGAATATCAATTTCAAACATAATTACAAGTTTGCCAAAAATGAAACGTATGTGTATATATTTAGCATGAAAGCAATGCTTGGTTGACTCAAAACAGTCAGTCAAATTCATTTTAATAGGAAATGTCAGTGCTTTGATTCATCCCTTTTTGAAATGGAAGAGTGTAAAAATGACAGCAATACCCGGTTTATCAGTGTTAAAATTTCGTTCAGTGCTGGGAGCTCACAGGAGTAAGTAGGGATTAAAAACATGGAGGAATTTTCGGTCACATGTTGTATGTTCAAAAAGCACTGCAAGTGCAAAGTTAAAACGCATTTATAACCTTAATTTACCCTGTTACAATGCTGTTCAATAATTTTCTTGTTCCGTCTTGCTCCTCTGTGACACAGCAGATAGCACCTACGTTTTGTGGATGTTTTCCACATCAAGTCCCAGAAAGCAGGACTGAATTCCATATGCCCAGATCACTGACCTATCCTCAAACATTAATGTAGTTAGTAAGGTACATAGTGCTGCTTATCCTGACTGGGTTCTTAAAGGTAATACTGTAGATAACAGTGCAGTTAACATGCTCTTGTCTAAATGTCACTAATTGAAAGTAATAATTACATTTTTACAACCCCAGGAAAATGCCAGAATCCTCCAGGAACGGGCAGTTGCTTACATCAACACAGATTCTTCTATAGAAGGTGTGTCTTTTATTTTTAAACTCACCTTACTTTGCAGATGTCAATTTTAATAGTTCACTGCATATTATTTATTGCATCCAGAGCTGTCAAACATAAGGTAGATAATGTGGTGTTCAGAATCAGTGTAGCAAATATAGAATTAAGTGGAGAGAGAGAACAATTTAAATTCTCCTGTTGCTTTCTTGTTGCAAATAACGCCATCCATGAGCTGCAGCCCACGTGTCTGGAATCCAGAATGTCTCCTCTGGAGGAGTTTAGTATTCTGTGCTAATGAACTAAGCGCTCTGAACGTTAAACTCTCTTTTAACTGCATTAGCTTTAATTTACAATTACAGTTTTAATATATGCCAGACTGTTCCTTGTTCTGTTTGCAGTTCCAACTCCTTTTCCTGTGGAATTGTAATATTTTGGGACGCTATAATTTAATACAATCTCAAGACAATCTGTGTCGAGACCTCAGGCTTACAATTTGTGGGGATGGGAAGTCATTTTGGTGCTTTAGGCCAAAATGGTTATCTTTGCTTATTGCTATGAGCAGGGCCAATATGCAGGGAGTAACTTATGTATTATGGCAGGGCTTTCCTAGAAAAATAAGCACTGAAGAGTGTTTCATAAAAAGCTGATCCAACATTATCCGATTTACTATGCCTTCAGATTCTGAGAAGAATCTGGCATACAGAAATACTGCTTAGAAACTGGACTTGGAATTTTCAGCCCAAGACTGTGACCTAAATCATAAAATTTTTCTGATGTTATACTGAGCTTTATTACAAAAGGGCTTCATTTGCTGTTGTGCGTGCTGAAATAATAGTTCCTGGAGTCCTGTTAAGCTGTCCTGCATCATAACCTCAGTTATTTAAGGCATTGATCTTCCCATGTTAAACCCAACATATTCGGGCTTACTGTGTGTGAATAAAATGGATATCAACAGGCATATTTAAGAACTCTTTTTACTCCTGTCAGCTGAAAATTTTGTCTGTCACAAAAGGATTGGAAGGAAAGAAAAGCCAAACCCAGTTTCTAAATGCTTAGTTGGAGTCGGGGTATAGGAAGGGTTGGAGCTGTTGCTTCAATTATGCAGCCTACATGCTGTGTAAAAAGTAGAGCAGAATTTCACGCCTAGAAGATCTCACGAATGATATAATAGCTTTACAACTGCTTTATATGCTCAGCGTGGATTGTAACACATATTTTTTAGTTGGTTTGCAGCCAACATGCTGCTGCCTTAAGAATTTTCTTCCAAATCGTGATTATTCAAACATGTCTCATGCTTTATGCATTAAAGAAAATGTGAAAGTAAAACCACTGGAAAAGAAGTATGTAATAAGTAAAAGAACACCATATTCACTGTACTGTTTTAAGTAGCCTGGACATCTTTCATCTGACTGATCATTAAAATCCCCTGTAGAGCCACAGCATCCATGTACTCTGCCAGTTTTTTTGTTTATCATCATACATTCTCCACAACACTTCTTATGCCACGTTTTGGACAGCAAATTATTTCTATTCATTGCCCTTTAGCAATGAAAAGAAGAATAGTGGGTCATCCTTTTGAGCATTTTTGTGACTTTAATTTCTAATTCTCAAATAGAGACTCTCCTTGAAAACATTATTAACATTATCTAGGATTTTCTCCATCATCATGGGGTTTTCTGTAATTGTCAGTCTAGTCCTCTAATAAGTACACACTGTGTGAAGGATGACCCAAAGGTCTAAAGCCACATCAAAAACCAACAACAGTGTTATCTGAGAGCTTGTGTTTTATTATGTCCAAGCCTTCTTCCCCTCTTTGTTGTTGTCTGTATTTGAGGGCAGAGGTGTTTGCCCAGCTGCTGTCCAGTGGCTGTAGTCTACAGAGAAGACTTCTTTACACTCTCACTCAAAAGCAATGATAGTTTCTTTTTGATGGGGGACTTGCTGCTGTAACTGACAACTTCAGTATGAGATAGTTACCTAGCTCAACATAGCCCACAGGCAATGTGGAGGCCTCATGGGTGTAAAGTGTAGAAGCCACAGAGTGGTGGTGAAAGGGGAGGTTTAGGAGACAGTAGATGAAAACATTACTCTGCATCTTTGTTGCCTCCTATTTGGGTGAGACTTAGTTCTGAAATACAAAATGCCAAATGTCTTGCAAGTCTCTTACTCAGAAGATGACCTGTATCTTTCAGATACAGTCTGCAAAAACGTTGGAAAAGTCCTCTTTATGGTAAAAGAAGAAGTAGCTGCATTGAAAGACTTCTTAAAGCATCTTCCAGGGAATGTCTTTCCTCCTGCACAGTTCCTGAATGCACTAACTTTATTTTAACATCCTACTTTTTGTTACCATTGCCTTCTGTTTAACACAAGTGTAGGAGTGACAAGGGCCTGTAGCTAATGAGAGATAGTTGGGCATATTTTAGAACTATGGGAAGGCTTAATTACATTACTGTGTATGTGCTGTAACCAATGCATCATTGTCATGCAGTAGCAGTCGCTTATAGAATGTGACCAAGTAGTCTATTTCTGTATATATTGAGACAAGATCTAAATTCTTGCCTTGGAGTCAAGAAGTTTGACTAAGAAAGGACTGCAGGGTTTAATTCACTAAAAAGATAATGCCACTGGTATGTGAAGGGAAACTTGCCATGTCTTTGTTTCATTTTCAGGTAACTACACATTAAGAGTTGACTGCACCCCTCTTCTCTACAAACTGGTGTATAACCTGACAAAAGAGGTACAGAATCACAGTGTCTATTATTTGTGACTTTCTAAGAAAGCAAACCTGCAAGTTTGTTGGATAAAATTGGATTCTTGAGTAATATTGGATTTATCTTATCCTTGTGCTGGAAGAATCTTGATCCCACCAAATTCAATAGCAAAGCATCCCATCACTGGTAGACAGGCCAGGCTCACAGTTCCTCAGTATTCTTAGAAAGGTTGAAATGTGTCACTGACAGAAGTGGAATATTATGTGTAATACATAGTAAAAATATTAACAAAAGCCCCAAGATAATAAAACACTTGAGCAAGGTCAGTTCTCCAAAGTGATAAGCATTCAAGGAAATAAATTGCATTTTAAATTTCCCTTTCATGTGCAAAAGAGAATCTTTCATTTTCACATTGGCTAGCTACCATTTTCTCTCTCTCTGTTCCCCCCTGAATCTTCTTCATATCTCACTGAGTCCCTGAAATACTGTGATAAATATTGAAGGATTGAGCACATTTTGTAACAGGCCAGATGTATGGATTTGCATGAGTAGACCATTACAAGTGGTCTAAGCATGTCTCCTTTGCTTTCACCTCTCAGATGATTTATCATAAGGCTGAAAGATTGTGATCCATTAAAGCATGAAACTTCATTGCCCATATGAGGAGTTAACCAGATTGGGCACCTAGCATGAGTCATTGTCACTATCCTCAGATCTGGATTCATCTCAGTTAACAGCAGACATCTCTACCTGACCTTAGGAAGAAATTGTCTACTGTGAGGGTGGTGAGGCACTGGAACAGGTTGCCCAGAGAAGCTGTGGATGCCCCATCCCTGGAAGTGTTCAAGGCCAGGTTGGATGAGGCTTTGAGCAACCTGGTCTAGTGGAGGGTGTCCCTGCCCATGGCAGGGGGGTTGGAACTGGATGATCTTTGAGGTCCCTTCCAACTCAAACCATTCTATGATTCTATGATTCTGTGATTCTGTGATTCTATGATTCTATGACCTAAGCAATGTAGGCTCCCTTTAAAGGCAATGGGTAGAAATAGGTACCTTTAGGATGAGATTCATTTGACTGAATGTGGTCATCTACTCGTACATACAGAGCTCTCCGACTATTTTTTCCCCCTGATTTTAAGGGAACCCAAGTGACTTGGTCCAGTGTAAAAATCTGCACTGTAACAGCACTTGGTAGAATGACGCCAGCTACTAGCCTCCCATCCCGTTAAATGCATTCATCTGAGTTGTTTTTAAATGCAGTACACTTTCTCTAACACTGGAAAAGTCATGGTTTAAATCTGGGACAGTTTATTTATGCTATCCCCATGTTTTTCTTTTCTACGTTTTATTTTCTTATATCAACTCTTTCTACTTTACTCTTTCTTCTTTGCAGTGGAAGAAGCTGTGCTTGTTTTAATGTTAGGTGTGACACTTCACACACTGAGAGGCATTCTGATTCACCTATAAAAATTTCCATGTCCCTAGTGCTGCAGGGATAAAATAATTTACTTTCTGTCTGCAGTGAGCCACTTACCCAGGGATACGTTTTTCTTAAACAAAGTAAAAAAAAAAAAAAATGCTCTGGGCTAAAAATAGTACCTCACTCTTGATCTTAAGTCAACTATTCAACTAATGCTGGGTTTGAATAGAAAACCTCCATTAAAGTACCATGTGAAGTACTTGAGGCTGGCTTTTTTGAAAATTTTCTTATTCAGTGTTATTTAAGCTTTTAACAGTAGAAGCATAACATAAACAATAGAAAACCTGACAACTATTCCATAATTCCATGCTGTTTCCTTGCTAAAAAGCTCCTAGAAGTACATTATATTAATCTATATTCTTCATAGTTCCATTTGTAAAAGGCATTGTTTTATGGTAGAGAGTTGTCAGTGAGAAGCTGGACTATTCCCTGAGCTCCTTAAAGCTGCTGTTGGTACAACTTAGACTTTTTTTTTCTTGTTAGCTTGTTATAGACAAAACCCACAAACACCTTTTTTTTTCTGTTGTTCCAGAGAGCAGGATACTGCGACAACATTCTGATTCTCTGCTGTTCTCTGCTTTCTGTACAAAGTCAAGGTGCACTTTCCCCAATTTTCTTTTATCCTATTGTCTCTGTCCAAAGAATCTCATCTGCAATCCTTTTTTTCTTTTTACTCAATTTTTGTTTTGCTGTCTTGCTAAATCAATTCGTGACACTCCTTGCCACATCTCTAGAGGATTGTTTTCCTCTTTTTTTTACAGCTAAACCTGGGACCACCTCTCATCTTTTTGAAAAAAGAAAATCATGGGGTTTTTACAGTGATTCAACATGATAGTTTTCATTTCCAAACCATCTTTGATTTACCAGTGTTGATGTGCCACCAGTGACCTCCAGTGATCCACAAATCACAGGCTGTGAAACCTTTCTCTAGAACACTTACACTCTTTTGAAGTTTTCTGCAAGATCATTCATAGAGATTGTTGGAATTTTCCCAAGGAAAAAGATGTTTTGATGGACTCTTGGAGAGAAGTCAGGGATACCGAAGGGTGTTTGCTGAAGGACCACTTCTAGCTAGGACACCATTTTTGTTGGCATTGAAACGCATATACAGATGACTAACAGACCCTGTAGAAACGTGGCACATCTTTTACTTGGCTCACTGCTTCTAGCATCATGGAATAAAATTCATTTAAGGGTTCAAACTTCTTTATTCTCTAGGTGTCTAAAAATTACAGTGGTTTGGATTAGCAAAAGAGGGAGAGAAACTAAAGAAACAGCTAGGACAGGGAAGCTCTGTTTTGCAGAGGGATCTGCTTAATTTTCTTTATTTTTTTTCTTCACTTGCATTTAGGTAGCCTTTTATAACCAAAGACTACAGTCTGTACCTTTGCTAATCAGTTGTTGCTAATCACTAATCTGAAAAAAAAACCCCCAACCTAATTTCTGTAAGGGCTAGAAGGACTAAGGCAGAGTGATTGTATTCTTAGTTTTGCTATTTCAACTGCAATGCATTTGGTTTTGGATGACATTGGGAAGCCATATGTACACATCAAAGCCTCAGTCCATTAAGTCTCTGCATAGCCTGATCATTACTTTCTTGAATAGGAATAGTGAGAAGTCCTGTGCGCTTCAGGAGTCCTAGTTAATTCTTGGAAACAGCATAAAGGGGACTGAAATGTTCCCTATGCTTTGCATTAGGCTTTTGCATGGGATTGAATTTCATTCAGAAAGCCCAGTATGTGAAAGAACATTAGTGCAGATGTGGGTGGTTATGCATGTCCAAAAGAAAGTTATTTCTGTTCATATTAAAGAGTCCAACATCCAACTATCCAACATCCCAAGATCTCTTTGCTCTTCTTGGTTTTTAGTGAGCCACTTCTCACCAAAAGAAACGTAGTGCACCCATGAAGTGTCATCTTTCTAGGAGTTCTGCATTTAACTGTGGTCCTCTGCATACAGTTGGGACATTTAGCTGCTGAAAGTCTTTTTTGGCCCTGCTCTACTGCTAGGCTTTAGACAATTGGTAGCCACCAGCCAGCATCTGCAATAGTTCAACTCCAATTCCTTTGTCTGATCATCATTTCTCACTTTGTATTTATACTTAAAGAACTCCGCATCTTCCCTTGAGGTAGCAGTAAGCTTATGCTGATTCTAGATTTGGATCTAAGTCAGGGCAAATGGTATGTTTTATTGGGCTCTCAGCATTGTATGAAAAAGCTGGCAAATGTTTTTTACATGACCAGAGCTGTCAGAATAACATCTCTGCCAGAGCATGGAGTACTTTTACTCCCATATGTCAGAGTTCAGGTTGCTCTTATTAATGTGCCATTTTCAATTTAGCCCTAGAACTTGACCAAAGTGCCCTGAAAATGACAGCAGCCAAGCAGTTACTTCACAAAGTTGTTATCTTTCTGCTAGATGCTGACATAATCTCAGAGGTCAGAACTCCTTGGATTTTCAATTTGGAGTCTGTATATTTTTCAATGCAGAATTTAAGTCTCAACAATACTGTGGGACTGTGTATCTAGCCATGAACATTTATGCTTTGTATATTGGGAAAAAAAAAACAACTTCCCAGTCCTCTGCACTTTATAACCAATCTTACATTTAAAGAACCATGTCTATTAAAGATTGTTTAAGTGTAGATGGAGACCAAGGCCAGAGTCTTGATTTATTTTTACCTCTGCCACAGATTTTCTAAGAGGTTTGGTCAACTTATTTTATACTCTTTCATAGTCTTCCTGGCTCTATGATGGCTGTACTGCTGTACTAATGCTTACTTTTTCCATCCTGGTTACACAGCTTTTTGATTTTTTTAAGGTAAGGGTGGGTGTTGTGGTTTAAGCCGGCAGGCAGCTAAAACAACCACGCAGCCATTCGCTCACTCCCCCAACTGTGGGATGAAGGAGAGAATCAAAAAAAAAGTAAAACTCATGGGTTGAGATAAAAACAGTTTAATAGGACAGAAAAGGAACATGGTAATGGTGATGATGATAATGATAAAAGGATATACAAAACAAGTGATGCACAGCACAATTGCTCACCACCCACTGACCGTTCTCCAGCTACCTGCTGAGCCACAGCCCTTCCAGTCAACTCCCCCCCGGTTTATATACTGAGCATGACATCATATGGTATGGAATATCCTTTCGGCCAGTCGGGGCCAGCTGTACTGGCTGTGCTCTCCCAGCTTCTTCTGCACTTCCTGCAGAAGGCTCATGCCTCCTCGCTGGCAGGGCCTGGGAAGCTGAAAAGTCCTTCACTTAATTGTAAATGCTGCTTAGCAACAACTAAATATTAGTATGTTATCAACATTAGTTTCATCCTAAAGCCAAAACGCAGCACTATACCAGCTGCTAGGAAGAAAATTTACACTATCATCTCAGCCGAAACCAGGACAGTGGGACTACATTTGTACAAACTGTGCAACAATGGTGCTCCAGTCTTGGCTGAGTCCCCTTGGCACTGCTGTCATGGAGCTAATGACTGGGCTTGACCCTTCCTTTGTACTCTTCCTATAGAAAAAGTAGTCAAATTTCAGGCTTATCTTGTTGAGACCATATTGCTGCTGTGCAGGGCAAACCTCCACAGGGTTAGGGCTGTCATGTCCCCTTGCCTGCTGAAAGGAAAGCAGCTGGGGCATCCTGGCTGCTGGAGGTGCACCGTGGTGCTATATATGCTGTTGTGTCCGTGCATACACAGTGCCATAATAAGGTGGTAAGAAGTCCTAGAAATCCCCAGGATCCACTTCCCCAGAAGTGGGTGAGCTCCAGCTAGTGTCCTTGAGCTTTTAACGTGCTCTTCCCCACTGTCTGTGGTTGGTTCTAAGTGCCTGTGAGATGCTTTTTGTGGTTGGGATCCATAAATGTATGTAATGAATGTAAATAGCAAATGTGTACTTCCCTGCATGCAGCAATGCTCTTAAGAATGATGCAGATGATAGCTGCAAAGGTCTCCTTTGGTAATGAATTGACTTAGAGACTTCCAGTGATATTACATGCTTTTCCTCTCCAGATTTTAAGCCCTGATGAGGGTTATGAAAATAAGTCTCTTTATGAGAGCTGGCTTGAGAAAGATCCTGCAACTGAAAATAATAGCTATCCCAGGTAAGTTGTTAATCTGTTTTTTCTTTCCCAATATTGTCATCATATCATAGCATGGCTACTCTCCAGAATTTTTCAAGATGTGCTATTGATAACAGCAATACAAAACCTTTTAGTACAAGGTGACTCTCTAGCAATATCTTTTAAAGTAAAATAAAATAAAATTTTATGACTTTTTTTTAATGAAGGTGACATCTATGCCTGCTGTAAAATGAAACGCTCACACTTTTTAAAGGCCTTTTATTAGCAGAAAAGCAATTTGGAAAGCAATCAAAAAAGAGCAGGGTGGGGAAAGAGTCCCAAATATAGTTTAGTCACCCTACTAGACAAGATAATATCAAAATTGTTAGTATAAGCAAATGCTCAATGAAAGAAACTGCCTCGAGTGGTAATTAAAAAGCTTTCATGATACTTACTCCTTTTTTTATACAACAGATGTAAATGTGATACCTTACAAATCTATATCTGAAGGTATTAAAACTCCAAAACACTCTTGGAGCCTGTGACTCATAGGGCTAAATCTTATTCACAAGGTGGCATTGCTCACGTAAGGTAAATAGAACTGCTCCTTTGTGTGATTTGACCCAAATGCTCTCCATGTATTACCCTGTCTTTCAGGCCCTGGTAAGATGAGTTTCTAGATTCATTAGACTCACTGAGATTTCTTCCTTTTGAAAAAGCTACCCGATCTGACCTTTCTCAGTTGATACAAACAGTTCCTTGCAGAAATTTATACTAACACAAGAACTTTAGCTGGGTTATTTTTCTTTTTTTAGCTGAGAAACATCAATTATTCATCAGGCTATACATATAAACCTAAAACATAATATAAAACATACATAAATATCTGAAAATACTTAGAATATTACATTTGTCTTTATTATAATTTTCTTTTCCTCTGTCTTGCCACACCTACCCAGCAGATGGCAATATTTACTTCTAAGTAACAAATGCTAATTATGTCTTCTGCACTGAAAATTATTTATCAGTCTTTGATTCTACTGTGAAATTTGCTAAGTATATAAGCACATCTTTCTTTAGATATATTGCTGCTCAATTCATATTAGTTTGGAAATAGATGGTTAATGTTTTAAGATTGCAGAGACTTGTCTGATAATTTTATAGCTTTTGTGTATAATGTGTATATTTTTTTGAATGTTATCAGTGTCATAAGTAGGATTGCTACCTTTAAAAGATCTTCCTAGTAATATAGGACACTGAATTAGATAACTAAATCAGTAATTAAGCTTGCCAGTCATCTAATCTCTGATCTTATTAATGTCCCTGATGTGCCCTCCAGAAGAACTGACCTCCATTTTTTTGAAAAATCTGCATTTTGCATCAATTACTAGCATACTATAAAGTAAGTGCACTCACTAAGATGTTGTCTTTTCTACATGTAGAATAAACAAACTGGGATCAGGCAGTGATTTTGAAGCTTACTTTCAGCGACTGGGAATTGCATCAGGCAGAGTCCGTTACACCAAGAATAGGGTAAGTCTTCCAGATTGCTTGAAGAAGTTTGATACTGCTAAGCAGTCATCTTTTAAAAGCATTTATTCATAATTAATAAAAAAGCCTCAGAGAATCTTTGACTGGTTTGTATATCAGTGCCATATCTTAATTTAGAGAGAAACATAAATGTTTGGAGACTAAAACAATGATGTGTATATTCTATAGATTGTCAAGTTCACAGAAAGGTATTTATAGAATCTGATTTGAGGTGTATATTTCATTCCATCATACTATTAGTAGGTCCCTTAATATGCAAATCTTCCTTGATTGTGTTCAGAAATAACTACACAAGGTAAAGGTCCCATGATCGAGGACTCCAGCTATCCAAAACCCCAAACTTTTCACTCCCAGTGAAGGCAATCTGTGTACGATGGAACTGAAGGCAGGGCTGTGCAGATAGAGAGAAGGAAGCCTGCTCGCTTAATCTTGTGTAACAGTCCTTGCATTCAGGCTGGTTTAGTTTCTTAAAATGAACACACAAAAATGGAAGGACAGTAAATTGTGTTTTGTAGCAAATAGCTTTTTTGATTTGGAAACTGTGCAAAACGTCATAGTCGTTAGGTGATCAATACATCCCTTAACTGAAGTTAGAACACAGGGCGTTGACAAATCTACTTGGTCTTTTTCAGAAAGCCGACAAATTCAGCAATTATCCTGTTTATCACACTGTGTATGAGACCTTTGAGTTAGTGGAAAAATTTTATGACCCCACCTTCAAGAAACAGCTAACAATTGCCCTGTTACGAGGCAGGCTGGTTTATGAACTTGCAGATTCCCAGGTCATTCCATTCGACTGTAGAGATTATGGAGAAGCCTTAAAAGGATATAGCAATAGAATTTATAAATTGGCCAAGAAGCATGAAGAACAGCTGAAAACTTACAAAGTATCATTTGGTGAGTAATAACCACAACAGTATTTCTTAAGTGCATTAATTAGAATTATGCAAGGACAAAATATATCTGTTATAGCTCTAAAACTGAATTCCTTACTTTCCTGTTTCAACTCTGCCATCATAATAAAGAGCCTCTTTTTTTTTTTCTAAACATAACATAGGTTTAACACATTATAGATGAGAGGGTTATAATACTTCACATGCATATTACTAATTTTGGGCATTATTGCAGTGGTCTTGAGCAGTCATAGACCACAGTCAAATGCAGAACAAAGAGACAGTATTAGCCTGCTTCTCACTTTCTTGCTTAAAAAAGAAGACAAGTTAAACATTTATGGCAAATGACTGGAACTTGGGAGACATAGGTGCCCATTCTTCCCCAGACAAAGACTTCATCTGACCTCGAGACACTTGCTTACCATCTGTCTCAGTGCCTGGATACCACTTTTAGGCAACAGAATCACTTCTCTTAACTCTTCTGCTTAAATATGTCCATTTGCTGAAGCACTTGAACACATTGATATGAAGCATATAAACCAGGTAGAAAGTAGCAGCGTGTTCTAGATCCCACGCTAGGATAGCTTCCACAGTAATTTTCTTTCTCTCGCCTTCCTTCCTTCCTTCTTCCTTCCCTTCCCTTCCCTTCCCTTCCCTTCCCTTCCCTTCCCTTCCCTTCCCTTCCCTTCCCTTCCCTTCCCTTCCCTTCCCTTCCCTTCCCTTCCCTTCCCTTCCCTTCCCTTCCCTTCCCTTCCCTTCCCTTCCCCTTCCCCTTCCCCTTCCCCTTCCCCTTCCCCTTCCCCTTCCCCTTCCCCTTCCCCTTCCCCTTCCCCTTCCCCTTCCCCTTCCCCTTCCCCTTCCCCTTCCCCTTCCCCTTTCTTCTTGCCTCATTCATTCCTTGCCTGTCTGTACCAAGGAGGATTTTCAGCCAGTCCTAATTTACTTGGTATCTGATAGACTCATGGTTTAGAGACATAAAGAAGCTTTTTGGACCTGCAATACTCTTTTGGGTTGTGTGAAACATTAGAAGAAACTCAAATCAAATCCTTATTTGGGGAAAACTAAAAATGACATTTAAAACTTCACTTAATGGCTTAGATGAAAAATTCTTGACTATTTTGAAAAGACACCCTTTTTTTGTGAAAAGGCCACTTGAGTCAGAGGAAACCTTGTGTGATGGATCATCTGGTCTGAGATTTTGTATAACAGAATTCAATACTTTCTTGTGTTTAATGCAGCATATCTTGTAAGGAAACATCAAATCTGGAATTTATTTTTACACTAGTAGAACATCTATGAAAATTTCTGTTAAGTCATTTATTTTCATTGTTTGAGTTTCTCATTTCAGATTAGACGTTGCCCAAACTACCTTCTGACGAATGCATCTATTTTTGTTCCTATATTCTAGAAGCAATCATTTTTTTTAGCTTTTTCCCCCCAAATATCACTTAACCCTCTCCTTAATTTTATAGATGTGTCACTTTGACCAGTTTTTACAAGGCATGTTTTTCAGTCTTTTCATTATTTTCATATCTCTTCCCTGATGCCTGATCAGTTTAAAATTATTTATCAAATAAGCCTATAATTTTAAAATTTTGTTTATTCTATTGCAGCAGAGTGCATTAAAATATATAGGCAGTTTTTACAATACTGTGAAAATGAAAATTCATTTCACTCAGCATTTTCATAGAATTGCCTATTGACAGCACTGAATGTCAGAAAATTGTTAATTAAGCCTGAATAAATCACATAACTGTCCTTCAAAATAATATATTAAGGTTTTTATTTGCTGTTGGATTCACATTTCACCTGTTCCTCTGCAACAATGAAGGCTGGAAACCTTTCTTCATTAAATATGTACTTGTAGTCACATGCTATCAGGAACTAAGGTTTGCAGGGAAAAAAAAATGTGATATTTTCTAAAATAACCAACACTGACAGCACTGAATAGCTAGTGAACATGGGCACAAATTCTCTTACATATTTCCAGATGACCTTTCTTTTTCTCTCCTAAATCCCCTCCTACTGCTTCTGAAATATAATCTGTTGCCACGATATAGCCATGATGTCATCAGGGCAGAACTCCATCCTCTGGCAAACTTGTAACTATTGCCACGGGTGTGGACAAGTGTAAATTCTCACCCTCACAAGGTGACATGGGTCAGTCTATGCTGCAGTCCGTAAACAGGTTGCATACATAAAACCTCTGCCTCTAATTGTGTAAACTAAACAAAAATATTAATACAAGAACAAGCAAGTGTAGGCTGGTGATGAATAAATAAGTTGGCTAGAAATAGAAGAGCAAATGAGACTGCAGAACAGCTTTCAATGAGTCATGGGAACAGAAAGCCTATCACACTAAATAGTGTGATAAATCTATCTACAGAGAGCCTATCACACTAAAATAGTGTGATAAAATTATAAACAGCGAAGGGCCATCGTTGCCAACGGAGGACCTGATTTAGGAGATGACATAATCTTATGCCCCATATTCCTGTACGATCATAGAGAGGATACTCTGGTTTATCTAAAGTTTTCTGAAACTTGCGGGCAAAATGTACAAGTTGTAAATCTTCCTTCTTTGTAATTGGGTTGAATTTTGGTAAGGTCAGAAGTTCTTCTCCTCATAACATCCACCTTTTATTTATTCTGCAAAAATTAGTTGTATAAATTGATACTTTTCCCAGGTCTGTATTGAATAGACCCTTCCACAGGAAAATCACCACAGCTGATACTGTCATTAAAGGAAAGGCCTGCTGCTTCTTTGGCCAAGTTACTCCACATGGCTTGGACATACTGCCAGGGACAGCAGGAAACAGCAACTGAGTTACCCGCCAGCCCACCCACACATAGTCAGGTGTAATGGGCAAAATCCTGGGGCTTGAGCACAGTGCTGGGGGATGGTGTGGTGGGCTGACCCAGGCTGGAGGCCAAGTGCCCCCAAAGCCGCTCTGTCACTGCCCTCCTCAGCTGGGCAGGGGAGAGGAAATATAACGAAAGGCTCCTGGGTCGAGATAAGGGCAGGGAGAGATCACTCACCAGGTACTGTCACGGGCAAAACAGACTTGACTTAGGGAAATTAATTTAACCAATCAAATCAGAGTCAAGTAACGAGAAATAAAACCAAATCTTAAACCCCTTCCCCCTGCCCCTCCCTTCTTCCCAGGCCCAACTTCACTCCCCATTTCTCTCCCTCCTCCCCCTCAGCGGCACAGGGGGACAGGGAATGGGGGTTGTGGTCAGTTCATCACACGGTGTCTTTGCCGCTCCTTCCTCCTCAGGGGGAGGACTCCTCACACTCTGCCCCTGCTCCAGCGTGGGGTCCATCTCGTGGGAGACAGTCCTCCATGGACTTCTCCAACATGAGTCCTTCCCACGGGCTGCAGTTCCTCACCAACTGCTCCAGTGTGGGTCCCTTCCACAGGGTGCAGTCCTTCAGGAACAGACTGCTCCAGCGTGGGTCCCCCACGGGGTCCACAGGTCCTGCCAGGAGCCTGTTCCAGCACAGGCTTCCCTGGGGGGTCACAGCCTTCTTCAGGACCACTTGCTCCAGCATGGGGGTCCTCCATGGGCTGCAGGTGGATATCTGTTCCAACATCATCCTCCATGGGCTGCAGGGGGACAGCCTGCCTCACCATGGTCTTCTCCAGGGGCTGCAGGGGAATCTATTCTCTGGTGCCTGGAGCACCTCCTGCCCCTCCTTCTTCACTGACCTTGGTGTCTGCAGAGTTGTTCCTCTCACAGCTTCTCACTCCTCTCTCTGGCTGCAGTTGCTCTTGGTGGTTTTCCCCTTCTGAACTCTGTTACCCCAGAGGCACTACCACTGTTGCTGATGGGCTTCGGCCTTGGCCAGCGGTGGGTCCGTCTTGGAGCCGGCTGGCATTGGCCCTGTCGGACATGGGGGAAGCTTCTGGCAGCTTCTCACAGAAGCCACCCTTGTAGGCCCCACTCTACCAAAACCTTGCCATGCAAACCCAGTACAGATGGCACGCAGGGTCATGGCAGAGACACCTCCTATGCTGTAACTCTAGTGCACGTGTGGAGCAAGCACAGGACTTGGCTGCTTCCATCTACCTTGTCTGTCACTGTGTTCCATAACTGTTGTGTCTTTTATGCCTCATCTAATACTATTCAATATACATGTCACACTATTCTGTTATGATATGAATAGGACATAATGTTCCAAGAAGGAAATCCTGCTGTCCTTCCACAGCCTGCTGGGAGAGCTGGTCTTTTTGATGTAAGTCAGGCTTTTTATACCTAAACGCTGCAGTGCACCCCTTTGTTAAAAAGGAAACTGCAGAGTTCTCTGCAACGCCAGCCAGTCTTTTCCTTGCCAGGCAGAGGGAAAATGTATACTTGTGAAAGCTTTATCAAGCATTCTTCTTTATTGTTGGCCTCGTTGCACAAGGTCTTTGTCTGTTACTGCTAGTAGTGCAGCTCTTTAAAATCTACGCTAGAAAAACTAATGAATTATGGAAGGATAAAAAATTAACACAATTATATCAGTAAAACAAATGTAGTTTTTCTCCCACTGGGCAACTGAAAGGTATATTGGGCTCAGCAGATACTCTGAAGTTGTTCACAAAGTCTTTCCTTTTCTAGATCCTCTTTTTTCTGCTGTGGTGAACTTCTCAAAGGCTGCTGCTGAATTTCACAGGAGACTTGAACGAGTTGACAAGAAAGAGTAAGTCTGGAAAAAAAATTTATGTATGTATATCTGCCTTAGGTACCCAGGATGGCAGTTCTTTCTTTCCTACACAAGGACTACACAAGGAGCCTCTCTGATCAGTGTAGAATAAAGCCCTTGAACTCTAAGTCGGGAAATACTTGCTAAAGTGAATTCTGCTTCCCGTGATGAGTAGTATCAGCTGTAGAGCTTATTACTAGTATCAGCTTGTCATGAAAATTATTGTAACACAAGGAGTGGCAGGTAGCAGTGAAAGGCAGAGTGGGACTGAGCTCTGTATTTAGACACCTACATTTGAGTGTTGTAGGTGATGCCAGAATTTGTACTTTCAGCACACCTCAAGGAGACAGGGTGATGCTTCAGAGTGCAAACCTAAGGGCCCTATGGGACTCCTGTGCCCTCTGAGTGCAGTGGCTGGAGGCCAGGTGCTCCTCAGCACCCAGTAAGGTTCCAGATAGTTGTGTTTAGGCAACCGATTTCCATCTTAACTATGTTACTGTATAGATTAGAGCAGGAGTTTGGACACTTGGCTTATGGGTGGACACCAAAATCTAGCTATCTTCTTCTTGACCTAAATCTCAGCCTTCCACTCCCCTCTGTCAAGTGGGATCTTTCTAGTGCCATTTAATACTAAGCAAGTATCTGACAGTCTCAGAAAGACTCCCATTTTATTTCGCATAGTGTGAAATCTTGTAGTTGAGTTTTCTAAAAAAAAAATGAATTAATGAATTAAATGAATTCATCCTAATGAATTAATATAACATATATTTAATATCTCCATTTGCAAAACCTCATCTTTTTCAAACTGTAGACCATCTTTGTCATTTTTTTTCTGTCCAAAGAAGAGGAAAACTGTTTAAATGAAACCGGGAAGTCATGTTTCCTCATTGTGTCAAATGCCTCTGTCTCCATTTTCTGCAGTCCCATTGCAGTGCGAATCATGAACAATCAGCTGATGTTTATAGAAAGAGCTTTCATTGATCCTCTTGGCTTACCAGGAAGGAAGTTTTACAGGTGAGGTAACAAGTTTCTTGACCAGCTGTCTAAGGTACTGCATTTTTGTGGGTGAACCCCACCCTAACTAGTCAGTTAACTGCTGTATAGGTCTCATATAGGAATTATAACTCAACAGATTCTGTTTTGGCTACAATCCAGTGAGTAGTGGACTTTGTTTATGACCCCCCAAGGAAAACTCCTTGGCTACACCAGTCTTGTGGTGCCTAATTCTTCTTCTTGGGTCTGGCACTCTGTTTTTATTAGCCATCACATTCTGCAACTTTTATTTCCAGGTGTGTAGTACTACTTCTGTTACCACTTGCACTTTTAAACCTGTACAAAGTGAGGATTGAGTGGACAATCAACTGTATGGAAAGAAAGGAGGGTAGAGTAAAAGGGAGAAGAGGATGAGAACAGATGTGTAGTGAGGGTCAGGTGAAGAGAGAAGTCCAGAAGAGAGCTTGGAGAGAGTGACCTTTGAGCAAAGGGTAGATAAAAGCCCTTGAACTGTGCTGCAGAGTCCCATCTGTCCCAGCTTTGGCTGCTTCTGTAGATGCTTCTCCTAGCTCAAATCATTAACTAGCTATTCTTGAACTTTTCTCTCTACAAGCACATGGGCCTGTAGAAAGACAATGCTCAGTGCACCACAATACCCTTTATAGAAACTCAGTGCATTTATTAGAACACTTGACAAGAAGGTAGCTTCCAGCGTCAGGTGTGTGACTGCCTTACTTTACTCTCAGTTTCCCCCTTTTCCTATGACTGGACATATCTGGCTCACTGATCGATGGCTTTCACACCAAGCCAGAAGTCCCTCAGGCAGGTAGAATGAGAATCACACTTCCATCTTCCTAGGATAAACTGTTGTTCACACTTTTGGAAAAATGAAATGGTTGTTTTCTACAATCCTTCTTGGTGAGTATTAGGTATCATTTAGAGCTGTCTGGATTTTTTTTTTTTTTACTTGCTTGCATTTATTAATGTAGTTTTAGTGTTTATTTTAGTTTGGGAGACCTCTTTCACATGTGCTTTGATACTTCACATACTGGTGGACTTGGCAGTGTTAGGTTTACAGTTGCACTCAATAATCTTAAAGGTCTTTTCCAAGGTAAATGATTCTATGATTTTATGATTTACATGAACAAAATCAATTTAAAAACAGATCTGCAGCTATTCATTATTTAAGCAAAAAAACCCACCAACAAATAAAATTTTGCCTGGTTCTGTTCCAATATAATGACTTCTCCGAAGGATTCCTGCTCTCCTCAAGAATTCTCCCATAGATTTTTCTGCTCTTTTCACATTCCTTTCCCCGATCTGCCAACCATCATTCAATTGCTTAGTTATTTTTTGAGGTTTCTATTCCACCTCTTCTCATTGTACACCCATAACTAGTTTTATTCCTTGTTCCGGGCTGCCACATTAGTTTAACGGGTTTGTTGAGCTCCCATTTTCAAAAAAATTACCATAGTTTCATTCATAATTAGACAAACACATCATCTTTTCCCAAGGAGAAGGCTACTTTCCTAAACCTGTGTGCTTTCTTATAGATTTTGCCCTTGGGGCTGCTTCCTCCTATCCTTTTAAAGACAGGTACAGGTAGATTTCCTGAGTATTTAGTAAGTTCTCATCTTCATAGGACTTGTAGCTGCTTTATGTAGAACACATACAGTTCCCGACAATGTACATGCACACCGTTAATGGTTATTTTATTTAGTATACATACATTTTTTTCTTCTGTCCCCACAGACATGTCATCTTTGCTCCAAGCAGTCACAACAAGTATGCTGGAGAGTCCTTCCCGGGGATCTATGATGCCATGTTTGATATTGAAAGCAAAGCTGATCAACGCGAAGCCTGGGAAGAAGTAAAGAGTCAGATTTCCATTGCAGCATTCACTGTGCAGGCAGCAGCGGGGACACTCAAAGACGTAGCGTAGGATGATGGCTTCAAAAAAGCTCAGGAAATAGCAAAGCCTGAAATGCAGTGTAATCTGGCTACTACAGTGACCAGGCCTCTCCTGACTGCCTACCGTATCTGAGTTTCAAGGGTACTGGTAAGGTGACAGGAGCTCTGTGTATCGAAGAGCTCCTGAGCTAGAAATTACTGCTTCTCTGATACTGACAAAATGTAGCTTTAAGAACAACCCTAGATGGAAGCAAATTTTAGGGTGGGGAGAAGGAAGAATCAGTTCCTAATTAGAGTTTTCTGAAAGATCTGCCAATTTTGAGGACACGATATTTCGGATGTACAAATTACAAAACCAGTCATTTGCCAAGCTATCTATCTGTAAATCTTGTCTGTAGCAGTGATCAACAGCACACATTTCAAGAGAAAAAATATAACACTCCGCAGCACATGCATGTTTCTTGTTCTGATAATTAATTTTATAATACAAGACACCAAAGGCATCTCTGTATTTTAGCATCTATTCTCCAGGACTTGTGAGTGCTCATTACACTGATTTGCTTTCTTTTCCTGAAAAAAATAAAATACTGGCCCTCCTGCCGGTTGCCAAAGCAGTACTAGCCATTCTTGATAATCAGAGAAAAGAGCTGCTTATATGCAGAAATCCAAAAGCATTTTCTCGGGGAGTGAGTGTCCATCCATCCATCCCTCTGAAAGACACTGTGCACCTCCCTCCTTTATGTGCCTTTTGGAATATACAGATTGTGGGGGATATAACCAAAACCTGACCTCCCTCCTCCTTTTGGCACTTTTGCTAGTCCCAAACTCATTTTGTTTGGCAGCTTTTGTTCCTATTTTTTCCTGGGAGATCTCTTCCATGCAGATGTCTTCTTCCAGTTGAGGGAGCTGGAGGACATTGTCACTATTGGTGTGGGGCTTGAGGTTATTCTGTATTCAAATAAGACCTGCAGAAAGTTTCCCATCAGGAGCTGGTTTTACATTCAAAGAGAAACTGAAATGCATGAGAAGGGTGATTGTACAAAACTCCTTAATTTGTAAAAAAATTGATTCTTGCTTCATTTGCCCTTTAAATGTACTTATCTACATGCTTTACAACTAATAAAATTGCTAGAATTTTATTAAATCACATTCCAGATTGTGGTAGCTGATAATAACCAATTTCTTCTCTTATGTAAAATATACTACACGTTTTCTCACAACCATAAATTGCATCAGGTTGTGGGAGTAAATTTTTTTTTAATTATTTTTTATGGGGACTAGAACAGATGTGATACTAAAAAAAGACAGAATTAGAGAAACAGGACAATTACTAGGCTACAGAATGAGTTGTTCTCATCTCAAATGCCCTGAATTCAGACCAAGAAACCAGAAATTACCATAGTTCAGTCCTTTGGGAAGTTGTTTTGGGGGTAAATGCCACCAAGAAGAGAGACTTTCTTTGGCATCACTTCCCATAAGCCTCTCTGAAAGTCGAAGGACTGTGTACCTATGGATGTTGTGCTCGTACTTTACTCTTAAATTGCTTTTCACAAATCAAGCGTTAGGCACATGAGGAGGAAATTACACTCCCACAGTCCACGCTTTACGTCTCCTGTTGAAAGAGTAGTGCGTAACTGGCCTTGTCAGCACGCTCTTAAGAGACGAGTAGTCAGTGCTGACGACACCAGCGAGTGACTACATTTCTGTTTTCTCTTTACTTCTACCTGACGGGGGCCACTCACACTTAACTTGTTCATCTCCCTGTCTGTAGTTTAAGGTGTTGCTGAAGGATGTGATAGCCTCTGAATGGTGACTGGTACGTGATGGCACTGCTTTTTCTTCCCTTTTCCTGAATCTTCCCACTCCATCATAGCTTTATGTCAGCTGCAATGGGCAGTGACTGAATGTGCCCCAAAGAAGGCTGAGGATAGTGAGATGGTGGAAAAAAGCCAGTAGCGTTTCTTCCTTGTGAACAGCAGCCAGTTTTGGAGCTGTCAGTGGTCGCTGCCATCAGAGGATAAGGCAAACAAGGAATTTCCACATAAAAAGGAAATACCTGATGAAGTGTGCTTCCTCCTTCATTTACAGGTATGTCTTTAATAATATAAGCCAGTGAACACGTTTCACCAGTAAACGTGCTTTTTCAGTGGTAAGTTAGCCTTTGAAGTTCTGCGCCATTGCCTTGCTGCTGCAAAAGAACATACTATCTCTTCTTGTTTCCATGCGCATTTTGAAGCTGTAAGAATAAATTACAGCTTACATCAGATTGAATGCACAGCTGGAATCTATCGCTCTGTTCCTCTTCTCAAGTTAATTGATAACTCTGTATGAATGTGTGATTCATCATATCCTGAGCAGTATACAAAATAGCTTAAATCTATTTCCATTCCTCTCTAAAGTTCTACTGAGGGAGAGTGATATCCAAACCCTTATAAATAAGGAAATCAAACCACTTATAAGTGGCTTATACTAATTGATTTCCATAAAGTCCCATATTACTGGTATTGAAAGGATCAGTTGCTCAGAGCAGAGATTGCCTTCCCTGCTGCTGTCAGTAGTATCTCCTTTTCTATAGACGGGCAACCAACCAACTGCTGCTGTCTTCCAGCCCAAATGCTGCTGTACTTGTGTAGCTCTGCCTGCCCCTAATTTCAAAGTGTGTGGGGGGGGGGGGGGGGCAGGGATTTTTCAGGCTCTCCTCACAAATGGGTAACACCGGATCACCTGTTCTCTCCTTCCCTAATGCTCTTCGCACAGTTCATTCACTCAACGTGGCTGAAGTGATCTGTGAACGGTACAGCTGGGAGGAACAGACCCTTCAGCCTGGGCTGGGGCTGCTGCAAAACAGTTTGGCAAAACTAAACTTGGGTGAAACAAGTATCACTTGGATATTTACAGATTCATAGAATCACAGAACGGTAGGGTTTGGAAAGGGCCTCTGGAGTTCGTCTAGTCCAACCCCCCTGCTAGAGCAGGACCATAGAATCATAGAATGGTTTGGGTTGGAAGGGACCTTAAAGATCATCCAGTTCCAACCCCCCTGCCATGGGAAGGGACACCCTCAACTAGACCATGTTGTCCAAAGCCCCATCCAACCTGGCCTTGAACACTTCCAGGGAGGGGGCATCCACAGCTTCTCTGGGCAACCTGTGCCAGTGCCTCACCACCTTCACAGTAAAGAATTTCTTCCTTATATCTAATCTAAATCGACCCTCCTTCAGCTTGAACCCATTACCCCTTGTCCTGTCACTACACTCCCTCATAAACAGTCCCTCACCAGCTTTCCTGTGGGCCCCTTCAGGTACTGGTAAGCTGCAATTAGATCTCCCCAGAGCCGCCTTTTCTCCAGGCTGAACAACCCCAACTCTCTCAGCCTGTCCTCATAGCAGAGGTGCTCCAGCCCTCTGATCAACTTCATGGCCTCCTCTGGACTCGCTCCAACAGCTCCATGTCTCTCCTGTACTGGGGTCCCCAGAGCTGGATGCAGTACTGCAGGTGGGGTCTCACAAGAGCAGAGTAGAGGGGCAGGATCACCTCCCTCGACCTGCTGGTCACGCCTCTTGTGATGCAGCCCAGGACACGGTTGGCTTTGTGGGCTGCAAGCGCTGGCTCATGTTGAGCTTCTCATCAATCCATACCCCCAAGTCCTTCTCCTCGGGGCTGCTTT
Source organism: Balearica regulorum gibbericeps (assembly GCF_011004875.1). Taxonomy (NCBI): domain Eukaryota; kingdom Metazoa; phylum Chordata; class Aves; order Gruiformes; family Gruidae; genus Balearica; species Balearica regulorum. The sequence continues at coordinate 209,016,912 of NC_046184.1, read as the reverse complement.
CAATCCATTCCTCACCCAGCCAATAGTCGTGCTTGGGATTGCACCAACCCACGTGCAGGACCTTGCACTTGGCCTTGTTGAACTTCATGCGGTTTGCACGGGCCCACCTCTCCAGCCTGTCAAAGTCCCTCTGGATGGCATCCCTTCCCTCCAGCGTGTCGACCGCACCACACAGCTTGGTGTCGTCGGAAAACTTGCTGAGGGTGCACTTGATGCCACTGTCCATGTTGCTGACAAAGATGTTGAACAGTGCCCGTCCCAGTACCAACCCCTGAGGAACGCCACTCGTCACTGGTCTCCACTTGGACATTGAGCTGTTGACCACAACTCTTTGAGTGCGACCATCCAGCCAATTCCTTATCCACGGAGTGGTCCATCCATCGAATCCATGTCTCTCCAATTTAGAGACAAGGATGTCATGCGGGACAGTGTCAAATGCCTTGCACAAGTCCAGGTAGATGATGTCAGCTGCCCTTCCCTTATCCACTGATGCTGTAACCCCACCATAGAAGGCCACCAAGTTTGTCAGGCACGATTTGCCCTTAGTGAAGCTGTGTTGGCTGTCACCAATCACCTCTTTGTTTTCTGTGTGCCTGAGCATAGTGTCCAGGAGGGTTTGCTTCATGATCTTGCCAGGCACAGAGGTGAGGCTGACTGGCCTGTAGTTCCCTGGGTCTTCTTTTTTTCCCTTCTTAAAAATGGGGGTTATGTTCCCCCTCTTCCTGTCGGTGGGAACTTCGCCGGACTGCCAGGACTTTTCAAATATGATGGAGAGTGGCCTGGCCACTTCATCTGCCAGTTCCCTCAAGACCCATGGATGCATCTCATCAGGTCCCATGGACTTGTGCACCTTCAGGTTCCACACTTGTGCACCTTCAGCTACAGCAGGTTGCACAGGATGGCATCCAGGTGGGTTTTGAATATCTCCAGAGAAGGAGGCTCCACAACCTCTCTGGGCAACCTGTCCCAGTGCTCTTCTCCAGGCTAAACAGACCCAGCTCTCTCAGCCTCTCCTCATAGGAGAGATGCTCCAGTCCCCTCGTCATCTTTGCAGCCCTATTTGATTTGCCAGTCATCTCTTCAGGAAATCAGTTTCAAAGGAACAGTGCCAGGAAGTTTATTTCATATTCTCCTATGGTTGAAATACCTTTGGTTTGCCTTTGGAAGGGAAACCGTAACACCTGGCCAACTTAGTGATGGCTGGAAAGTGGGGATAACCTACACGCTCCATTACCCACTAAGTGATAAAACTCAATCCAGTGACAACACTCATTCATTTGCAACAAAAATGGTAGTAATTTAAAATATTCTGCTGTGTTTTTCAGTTAATCAATAAATAGAAATAGGACCACTTGAAAAATGCTCTTCAGATCTCAAGCTTAACAAAAACTCAGATTAATTCAAAACCTTTGAAGATTGTTTGGGATAAAGTGATGCCAGCGCTCCTCTCAACACCCTGTAATTTAGCAACCCTTCCCAAAGTTGACTCATGCATCAAGGGACTGATGCTCCTTTGTGCAGCAATAAAATTAAAATTTTCCTATCCCAGTATCCTGATGACTGAGGTACAAGTACACCAGCTGAAGAATTTTCATAAATCTTCTCAGTAAGTACACAGTTCAGGTGTTAGAACAGGGCGTTTGGATTTGTCTGTTTTTTTGGTTCAGCCAAAGGAATTTGTCAAGTCCAGGTCAAACTTTTAAATTGCTTCAGCTGATCTAAAATTGCATTCTTTTATAGCAGTGATAAAAATAAAACACACTGTGTAACTCAATGTATTTGCAAGGGAAAGGTCCTAAAGCCATCAGCCCTCTGATCACAATCAGTCCTGGTGCTGTATGCTGACTTTTCCACAGACTCAATTTCTATTATTCTGTCCTTCTTCTATAGATAACCTATAAAATAATCTCTGCATGTTCATAAGGGCCAAGAGAATGCAAACTCTATGGATTGCACAGTATTTTACAATGGAAGAGGACCCGAACGTCTGGCTAGCAGCCCTCAGTGACCTGAAGCTCTTTCCTTGTGTGGGGGAACTATTGCTGTTCCTGTCCATGCTGCCTAATAAAACACCAGGCAGCAGGTTTGGAACAAAGGCGTTAGACCACACGTGATTATACAGTGCAGCTCATTGCTACAGGAGCTTGTGAAAGGTGAAATGGGCTAAAAAAAGGACCAGACGCATGCAAGGAGTGCTCAAGCCTAATGATCCAGACGTGGCCTTTCATTCAGAAGGCCGTCAAACACTGGGGAATTAAAGCATGTGTATGCAGGAAGGGATTAAAACATACCTGCTTCATTTCTTGCTGTAAGCATTTGTCATGGAGAGAGTATTGGGAAGGACAGTACTTTGCACTCTCACTGTAGTGCTTTCCACTGAATAGACAGTGCTGCTGGTGGTCCTCTACTCGTGTGCACTTGATTGGAAATTAATAAATATATCTTTAAAAAGTTGCTTGTTCTCCTTAAACCAAGATACTTATTAAATATGTCAAACATGGGTCTTTAAAAAAACCCAACAAAATTGCTTGTTTGAAATAGTTTATCCTCCGGTGGTGGTGTCATTCAGAGGGTAAGAGGTGCTGTGCAGCATCTGCAGAAAAGAGCTACTGCAGTGACCCTGCATTTTTCCTATGGAAAACAGCAGCAGGATGAGATTTGGGAGGATACTGAAAGTCACTGAGGACTTTCTGCACCTCCCAGGCAATGCTGTAGAAACCCTCAAGGAGGCAGAGCTGGAGTCTCCAGGTGACACAGCATCACAGAAGCAGCTGGGGACCTCCTCTCTGCAGCTGGTAGGAAGGGGATATATGCAGCATGGCCTGTTTTTTCTCTCTTACTCTAAACTCCCCTATATTAATTCATGGGATTTTAGCACACAGTTACAGACATTAAGAGAGCTGAATGATGGTGAATGTCACGGACTTCCCCACGGCAAAGCAGAGAAGACAACACTACTTAAATGAAATCTAGAAACCTTGCTTCTTCTACACTGTTCTCTTCTGAGCTGAACCGAAGCACTACGTTCCTCACTGAGCAACACCTGCCACACAGAAATTGTCCCTAGAGGAATCAGTAGGACCTGAATTTACTGAGCAGCCTTTTTTTAGGGCCAAAGACTGTTGCCATTACACCACTGAGATGAAAGTAGCTCTGGTACAGCAAGAGTGGCTACCGTTTAACCCTGTGGTTTAGCTGCAAGTCTATGGTGTATTAGAGTTGATCTCTTAGTCAAATTCAACAGTTACTTCTGTTAGTATCAGCAGGAGGCACTTTGAAAGCCTAAATGGTTTGGGAGCTGTCTGTCCCATGGGTGCTTCTGTCCTTGCTTGCACCACTTATCATCTGGGAAGTCAAGGCAGCTCCCATCAGTGTCAACATGGTGTTTGTCCTGATGGATCCTCCACCTTTAAACATCTTCCTCATCCAAGAAAATCTATGAGCTGTTCTCCAAGCCCACCTGTAAGGCACACTGATTTTCTGGATGAGCTTGGGGAGTTCACACAATGGAGGAAGAAGAGGAGGAGGAGGAGGAAGAGGACTGGTTTGTCAGGCACCGCATGCAGGAGGGGCTGGACCCGGTTCAAGTAAACTGCAAACACGTTACAACCTTCCATAAAGGGAAAGAAAAGGAGAGGCGATAATGGGAAAAGCATTTTGCAGGAGGGTATCAGATAAGAATAGACTTGCTATATTTACATGGCACCTTCCCCAGATGTGCTTTGCTAGCTTGCTGACAGTGAGCTGCTGACGCATTCCTGATGCTGCCATCCACGTTACCTCCAAACTTGGCTGTATTTTTAGAAGGAAACAAGCCACAGTTGCTGGACACAGCGACTGTTGTGACAACAGAGCCTTATGTAACCCACAGGCAGCAGGACGTCAGGCTGGGGAAACACGGTCAGCTGCGAGCACTGAGCACTGGAAGATTTAGCTCCCTCTGAGATCACTCATCCTTTCAGATATTCCCAGAACCAACACCCCCTCCTGAATCACGGCTTTTGCTCCCTCAGCTCCCTCCCTCTCCCAAGCCATGTTTGCATACTGTTTCCACATGAGCCCGCGTGCTCTGGCACCTCCTGCCTGCACTAAAACACCAGCTCGGACAGAATTATTCTGGCACCAAGCCTTGCAGAAGCCTGGGCGCTTGTGTAGCGTTGCCCATCGCCATGGCAGAGGAGTTAACCATGTTTCATCCTGTCTTATTACAGGCAGAAAGAAACACGCTTTGTAGGTAAAGACAAGTTTGTCATTAGTATACTGGAAATCTTAACTGTGCGATCAAAGAATGTTTAGCCTCTCTTACAGAAGAGGAAAAAACAAAGGATACTATTACAGACAAACCTTTCAATAAGAAAGCACTTACAACGATTAAACACACAGTTCCTCCTACCTACTCCTCCCACCTGCCCCCCCCCCACCGTTGCCTTCAGCCCAGGGTGGTTCAGCTACAGTCTGGTCAGCAATCGCAGGTCTGGTTTGAAAAGATTCAGTGCTTTGGCTCATTCACAGCTGGAGTTGTTGCTTCGTATTACCCTTCAGTCTTTGCACATTTTCTATGAACGATTTGATTTTTCTATAAACATGTGAAAACCTTTCTCTTAAAAATATATTTTCCACTACATTTTAATATCCTCCACTCATTTTTCCAGCTTTGTTTTCTTTACAGCTGTTAACTTTCTTGGAAAGCATAAGCATCCCATTTAATGTATAAATTCATGGAAGTAAAAATTTTGTAACAAAAGTGCCGACAGGCTTCTGATTTACAGAGCTACAATGAAAGAATATATGAACTGAACACTTTGGTTGTAGGTTCTGTTCATGAGTAGACAATGTAAATGTTATCTGCTTTCACAGATGAAGGTAGAACATTTAAAGTTTGGGTTAATGTTTATGTATACAACAATATAACTTGTTTAGAAGTTATATAAAAAAATTAAGTCCCTTGTGGTCTAGAAGCACACAGTATGAGCTCTGCCTCATACACAAGTCTGATTTTCAGTAAAGGAAGAACAAATCAAGTAAGGCATATTAGGCTAGAAGCACCTTCGATTAGTTTTCTCGCAAGCAGTGAATTCAGCAATAATATTGCAGTATCAATATTTATCAGAAAACACATTTCAGAGAACAAAGTTTTTGGACTTATTCCATAGATGGCTGTAAGGTAACAGCCTCCCACTACCTTTGAATGACTTTTGTTCAAATGCAGCTTTTATTAATATTCAACCAGGAACTAATTTTTCAAATACTTGCTTCCAGTAGGCAACAAAAATACTTTTTTTCAAGAGGATCATGGAATCATAGAATACCAGGTTGGAAGGGACCTCAAGGATCATTGGGTCTATCCTTTCTGGGCAAAAGCACATTCTAGACAAGATAGCCCAGCACCCTGTCCAGCTGAATCTTGAAAGTGTCCAGTACTGGGGATTCCACCACTTCCCTGGGGAGATTATTCCAATGGCTGATTGTTCTCATTGTAAAAAATGTTCCACTTGTGTCCATTCAGAATCTCCTCAGGAGTAATTTGTAGCCATGACCCCTTGTCTTTTCCTTACGACTCCTTGATGGAGACTCCCTTTTTACTTTGTAGCCACCCTTTAATGTGGAACATGGTGATGAGGTCTCCCCTAAACCTTCTTTCCTCAAGGCTGAACCACGCCAGTTCTCTCAGCCTTTCCTCATATGGCAGGCTTCCCAGTCCTTCCATCATCTTTGTGACCCTTCTCTGGACCCTCTCCAGCCCATCCACAACTTTTTTGTACAGCAGGGACCACAACTGAACACAGTATTCCAGGTGTGGCCTGACAAGCGCTGATCAGAGCTTCCTTCTCATGCAGAACCGTGCTGGCTGCAAAAAAACCCTACACGCTTTCTGGATAGCCAGAATCAGTCATATAGGTCGATCAGTTAAGCTACAGAAAAACTCATTGATGCATTTCACGTACCTCCAGATCACAGGTACCTGTTCCTACAGCCCCTTTCCTTTTAGGCTGACGGGACTGACTACACGTGCTAGTTGACAGTGGCCACGTACAGTAGTTCTTCATTTTCATCCATGCCAACGTTGTCAGGAAAACAAAGCATTTGGAACAGAAAAACATTGACTTTGTGGACATAGGTGAAATCCATGCTGCCTACGGCCCATCCTCCTTACTGCTAACGTCCTGCTGCCCCCCGCCCCCTTCATTTGCAGACACACTGAAAAAATCTGAATTTGACTAACAATCATTTGGCACAGCAACCTTGGATTAGTTTATGTCTGCGGCATATCTTGGTTATCTTTGGTTAAAACACCTACCCGAACTTTGAGAAAACAAAGTTTTTATTACCACAGCAGTGAATCCTTTGTCTCTCCACTGTGGGAACGCCAAAGGTTTTGACAGGCATCTTCTTCCAAGAAAATAGTATAGCTCAGCTGCTTTTTTTTTTTTCCTATCTTCAGCATTCCTAGAAACAGCCCAAATATTGGATTGCAAATTATTCCAGTTCCATTAAGTTTGTGACAGCTCAAAATTCTTGGACAGAACAATTTCTGTGAATAAGACAGGCCCCCATCAGAGTAGCCACACTTACTCCAATCACTGCAAAACTTCTGTGTCTTGGCTGGGCTGTTGTGTCAGAAACCAACAGGTAAAGAGCGAACCCATGGGGTGGGGAAAACCCCTTTGCCACACAGTTTCACTCTCATACAGACTGACCTGTGGAAAATGCCCACTCACATTTCGACAACCATGTTGCAAATCCAAAGGGAAGTTCTCTCCCATAAGAAAAGCAGCCAAAAAAAAAAACCACCCCAAAGGCAACCAGCATGTAATAAGAATTTTATTGGATACATTTAGAAAAAACCTAGAGCATGAAGACATGAGATTAATTTCTGGATTTAAGTTTTATGAATGTGCAGAATTAAACAACCATGCAAAAAGACATCTCCCCCCTTCAACCGTAATTCATGACTCTTATAATGGCAAAATTATTTCCACCTTAAAACAGTGTTCCAGACACATAATTCATTACTTTAAAAAGGATCTCGTTCCTCAACAGAGATAAAAAAAAAATTAGTAGCAATTGGAAAGACCAATGATTAACAGGTACAGTATTTAACCAACGCTCATGCCGTGTTTAAAGAATGCAAGCAAAAAATGCATTATTATGTAGAATAAGTAATTTTTTTCAAGGCAAAATTCCTATTAAAACTAGTCCCTAAACTACTGAAATGGTGACTTGATAATGTAGATGTTCCAGAAGATCATCCAATTAGAGAGGTTTTTTGTCAAGTTACATCAGTGCCGTGTAAAACATAAAGTCAGAGTAGCTGAACAGCCCAGTGCGTAACAGTATGTTAACATTAAAAATAAATTCCAACTCCCCCAAGAAATGTTGTTAAGAGATACAATACCTAAGGCTAGGTAGAAAAATGGGCATATACCTGAGGGAGAAGATTAATGTTTCTGTCACAAATTTGTATACCCATGCAAATTTTTGTATTAAAAAGAGATTGTGAAGGAAAAGTTTTATACACGCTGGGACAGTCAGTTCTGAGACATGTAACACGCTGTCTACATGTGACATGTAAACCCATACCGGAACATGCTACAGCTTTTAAAGACTCATTAATTATAAAAATATAGCTAGACTGTAGCAAGTTAACCAGCTTGTCAAATACAGCACAACTTCTGAAAACATGAAAAAAAGGTGAATTTAACTGCAAGTACATACTTGATCAAACATCGGTGCGTTGAAGTCGGTTCTGAGAAACTGCTCCAAACGCTCAAATTCAGTGACACGGCTTTTCCAGCTTGATGGTGGAAGCACATGTACGGTTACAAAAGGCTGCTAAAAATTAATGCAGTTAAACAAGACTTAACGGCAGTCTATACCATCTGAAAGGTTATCCTTTTATTTTGAAAAACATCACAGGCCACAGAAAACTAGGCTGTTATTTGTAAAACCTTCACTTTCTTGCCTCATCAAAGCTGAGGTTTTGTTTGTTTGCTTACTTTCTTAAACAGGTGAATTTTAAAAGTGGTTTTATTGTCACTGATGAGGAAAGTCATTATGGAACTCCTGAAGTATCTTTAATTTTCTGCTGAAAGTATGAACAACAGGAAAAGAGGAGGAACAAATAAAAAGCAGAACTGAGGACAATGTTCACAGTAGCTTTCTTCCACTTGCGACCAAGATGACTCAGCTACCAGCAGAAGGTACTTCAAAAGCACGTAACAAATCGTTACTGGGTCCCAAAGCCTGCAGCGCTAACAGCAGAAGGTCCTTTCATCCACACTTTTCTCCATTTAGCGTTCAGTATACTGAGGGAGCAGATGCTTTCCTTAAAACCAGAAATTTTGTACTCCCAAGAAATTCCATTTCCCTTGTAGTTCTTTACAATGGATTTTACATGATGTAAACCTCCTGCATGTGAGGATGCAAATAAATTGAAAATATGTGGAAAACAGAAGATATTTAGGGTACTCATATATCCATATGGATAGACACACGTTTGAACTTGCTTGTCAAATAACAACTTTATCCTGGCATTTAAACACCGCTCATTTTGCCATCCAAGTTCAGCGTTCTGCATACAAAAACCCAGATGGCACACTACTAACTACAGCTATCTAGAATTTTTCACCCACTGAAGTGATTGTTCTTAGTATTATGCTAAAAGCAGCTCCACTTGTTGGTTCAGAACACATCAGGGAACACCTGTTCAATTTTTAGAGAACCATTTGCAGGCATACATTTTTGTAAGCTTGTACCCTGTGACTTCAGCACCTGACATTTTCAAATGTATTAAAAAAACTCTAAAAATAAAAGGCAGCATTATTAGAAGTTAACAGAATCTTTTAGACAGAACTTAGAGCTGGAACTTTTAGTAGGGGCCCAAGGGAGTAAGCAACCACACTGCCTCCAAGTCAGTGAGGAAACAGGATCTTGAAGGTAAAGAAGCACCAACACAAATTTCATATATACAGTACTGGATGTATATATGGTGTTTGGGGATGGTTTCTTTGGTAATGTACTTCCTACTACTTTGAATATGAAGTAGGATTTCAAGTACTGCTAGAGATGGAACTCTGAGTTCAAATCAAATTATACCTGTTTGGAAACAGTAAGCTTTAACTTCTTTACTACGTTCTGCGTTTCTCTTGGCATTATTCAAGGATTGCCAAGGCAGGCAGATGAGCATCCACACATTTCAACAATCCACAGGACTGCTTGTTTACATGTATAAGTTTTGGCACAATAAATAATGGTGTACATTTTGCATGACTTACATACGAAAACATTGTTTTTCTTTCAGCTGCAACCCAAAGTTAAGAAACTATTTCAAGCAGAAAGATAAAGCAACATTAGTGAACGAGTTGCTGCTTGGACAAAGCGTCATCTTTAAAACTAGCCTGCTTTCAGCCACAAATCTTTACTGATGGAGAACTGGAGGTCTTGATTTCTAATCAGTGTTTTGCTTATGCTGTTCCAAGAGAAATAATATTTTTAAAATACTTTAATTCAAAGGTATAATTATGATTTGAGACAGACATTTTAAAGCTGCTTGTTTGTTTCTCCTAAGATTTGTCCTGTAGAGAAATTTAGTTCTTAGATTACCATCCTCAGAAACAAGAGCTCTGCGTATCTACATGGAAATAACTTTCCTGAGACACCTACAGTGTGCACTGTCTTCTCCGACTACACATATCCACCTACTTTGAAAAAAAGATTTGTAATTTTGAAAGTTGTAGAATAGGACAGAATATACATTCTAAAGACTGTCAAATATATACAGCACCCCTTGGTAATTTTACAACAGCCTGCTGTTTGTATATTCTCCACAGCTGAGGTGCGAAATTTTTCAGCCATTTCACTGTCCATTCACTTTTATATTTCACAATTCAAATACCAAAGATAAAGGAGTAAAAAAAAAAAAAAAAATCCTCTTATGCCAGCTTATTTTAACCTAATCTCCTGTTTTTATACATGAAAGACAGCAAAAGAATCAGCAAGTACTGAAATCCTTAGCAAAATACCTTTTATTCCATCCCTCCACAGCCAACAGGTATTGAAACAAACCTTAGTTTTCAGAAGACGAAAATGCAAGTCTACAAGTGTTCTTTCACATTTATGTTTATGTACCTTTTTGTTCTACATGTAGAATTGCATGTTAATCATTTTATAAACTCGGATTTTTTGTATCTGTTTTACAGTATGCTTCATAAGAAACAGTACTGAACTTAACACGTGCTACCCCGTAGATCCAGTCTAAACCGAACACCTGAAAAATTGACACACACAGTGGACTGAGAACACATGTATTGGGTGGTCAGTAGGTAAGGTGGTAAGCAAGGGGCAATAGCTCTTTTACTCTAAATCCCCATGGAGACACTCCAATTAGAATAAATACACTCATGGGAGCAAGAGCAGAAATAGCTATTACCCTTCAAGTTTACACCCCCATTTACTGTGCATCAAATTTCTCTGTAGAATGAACATAGCATAAAAAAATGAATCTATATATAAAAGTTAAATATTTGATTACAGTAGCAAGTCACCACTTCATAATGGGAAATAACTTGTCTCTTGGAATCATTATTGATCTGAATTTTCTTTTTTTTGTTGTGCGTTGGATACCGGTAATTCAAGACTTGCCCATAATAGGGGCTCTGCTTTTCTCATCGTAAGCTCAATCTTTGTAGCCGTCATGTTCACATAACTTCTCTTTACATCGATTACCTATGACAGAAAACATATTTCATACTTCAATTTAAGAAACAGACTGCTAGGTATTTGGGAATTAAGTTAGGAGGAGTAACTTATCACTACATTTCAGATGCTTAGGTAGACGCAGTTCCCTGTTATCTGGAAATATCAACCCTCTCCCATTCCCAAGCTAGGAACATATGTGCATACGTAACATATACATTGGTCTAACACAAACATAAGCATGCAATTACGCAGTGTCAAGCGTTTTCTGCACCACCACTATCATGGTGTTGGGATCTTAGGTCCAATTGGGACAAAAAGGACTTCAGGAGGTCACCTTCTGCTCAAAGTAGCATCAACTATGATGTCATACCTGATCACTTGGGGCATTAGATTCAGATTCTAATGCAGATTACTGAATGACATGCAACTGAATTTCTTTCAATAAGCAAAGTAACGAGGAAAAACAAACTGTTTTGAAAGAGAGGAATCTGAGGGTTTGTGTTTTGTTTTTAAAACAGAAAAATTATTCTTATACTTACTCCCCATAATTTCACACTGCGATGAAATTCCTTTTCTCCTTCAAATACAATATGGATATTTAACTTAACAGGAAAAACAACAGAAATTTTTGTCAGGCGAATAAAACATTTGACACCTCAAGTATGTTTAAGCAAAATATATCACATTAAGACTCAGATCCTACAATGAGCAAAATGATCAAATTGTCCCTTAGATACAGAAATGAAATCTACCCTAATAGATTCTGATACAGTATCATAGTCAATAGTGGCCATATATACACTCTGGAAGCTGTATCATTTTCTCCAAATGTGTGATTAAGAAATCAGAGAAGCATTTTAACACTTGTTTAATATTAGTAGCTGTGAAACTTCATACCATGAAGAACAATATTAAATTACATTAAGCCAAATACAATTAAATTATGAATCTATAATTATTTACACATATGGTGATGCAAATCCATCACACTTGGCTTTTAATTGTGGTAGTTAAATTAAATATTTTTTTTCACATATTATATTGCAGCTTTAAAAAAAAACAGCACATTAAAGTACAGATGTCCAAACAGAAGAGGAAAAAAAAAGCGCTGTACATAGTGAAGCAAATACAGAAGTCAAGCAAAAGCCGTTACTCAAAAAAGATTCTTATGCTACCTCTGCCTTGTAAATAAAGCAGAATCCAGATTTTCCTAAGTTCAACCTGCTGTAAGAAATAAAAGAAGAATTAAATCTTAAAGTAGATACTCACCATTGTGCTATTTGCTTCTACGTAGCTCAGATCAGGAACAGAGTTTTTAGCATATACAGAAATAGTTACTTCTCCTCCAGTCTGGTGCCAATCATGCCTGCATGGAACTACTTTCTTTCCCTATGTAAAGAAAAAGTTACAGAAAAAAAGACTTAAAATTGCATTGAGGAGTATTTTTACAAGATTCATCAGGATAAAAGCTGAGGACTATTTTAATAGCCAAGAAGCAAAGGACTACAGTTCATGTTCACAGGAGATTGCACGACTCCACTTACATTTTTTTACTAAATATTTCAGCTACTGGTCCCTGACAAACATCAGAAGTGAGAAAAATCAATGCTTATGACAGAGACTACAGTAAGAAACTGGGACGTTGTTACAGAAAAACAAAACAAAAATACCCCAAAACAAGCGAAAAAAAAAAAGTTGCTTGTTGGATTAACTTCCTTTCCAAGACTACAGTTATCCAGCCCACAGTAGAAGGGAACCAAAGAAAGAAAAAGCAAGCCATGACTCCAAGAAACTTTGCTATTACTGCAATAAATTATTGAGTACTGCCCTCTGTTCTCTGATGCAGCAAAAATAAATGGCGAAAAAACCCAGAACAACAACAAAAAGGTAAAGTCAACTCCCTTGTAAGCTAGAAGCCCATTATCTCAATATGCACACATTTAATATACACATAGTTCTAAACATCTGGGTAAAATCTTTACAATACCCTCCTGCTGTAGGCTCACAACTTCAGCATTTTTGTTTTTTTTTTAATCCCTCCTTTCTGTATTGAAAATACTTGTTAAAAAAACAAACATAAATTTCAAAGCAAGCAGCAATTCGATGACTTAAAGGAAGGACTTACGAAGTAATTGTTAGAGAATGAGGTAACAGAACTACACTTTCTATAATATATCATGATCTTCTGTTAAATGTTACCAATGTTTGTAGTATGAAACCCATTTTACCTCAGCAATAGACATAACAAGAATTTTGTGTTCACCTACATCCAACAAGTGACCAGCTAATGTTTTTGGACTGTTCAGTTCCATGATTATGTTCTGTAATATTCTCTAAGAATCTTTTTAAACCTTGACTGGAAATATTTTTCACCTTGTAATTCTGCAGTTGGTTCCCAACATTGCAACGAAATTCCTACAACCTAAACAGAGGCTATTTGTTTTACTGGTAGCCAAACCAAACCACTGAATTAAGATTCAGACCAGAAAAATACTCACATGTGTAAACAGAATTCAAACTAGACAGAAAGAGACCCTTCCATCCCTACCCATGGAACCCCATCGACCTTATCTGCCCTGCCGTCCCTACACAAACAACAACTCAACTACTCTGCGTGGAACTGGAAGTACAGTTATTTTACTACAGAACATGTACAGTTGCTCTCTTCATGGTCTTTAGGGGAAGAAAGTCTTCCAAAAATCTTATTTTAAAGGAATATATTTGAAAAATATTCTATATGGAATACCATAGACTTTCTTCACTAACAAAGCAGAAAAGACTTATCTTTTTCCTGAATTTGCTAAAAACGCTTTTTCTATAGAACAGTGATACTTCTATTACAAATTACTTCAGACTGCATTTGTCTGCTGTCATGCTGTGCGTATTATCCTCCATATTCTTTCAGAGGTAGTGATCTGTAACGGCTCAACTAAAGTCATAACTCAAACAAGCTACTAACTACATTTCAGTATTCAAAATTCAGAATGGCCAGCTATAGAATGCAATGTTCATGCTACTTACTGCATCCTTTTTAGTCCATACGTGTGTTCCTGTTGTGCAGCCTTCTTGAGCTAAAAATGTATTGAAGTCAGATGTTTTTCTTTTGCAACAGCTCCAATACTTCATCCTTGAAAGTTCACAAAGTAATTCATAAACAATATTTAGGACACCATTTACTGCGACTACTTAAGATCTTTCCTTTGTGCAATATTACTGTTAATTTAGTATACCCTCTTCAAGCATTGCCATTTTTGACCGAAGAAGAAATACGGAAGGAAAACAAGGCAATATCTACAAAGAAAGCAGGAACACATAATAGACTAATTAAAAACAAAATTAAAATTAACTGAATACTAACCCTTCATGGAATATAGGTACACCAGAATGGTATATACATACTTCTTCTGTGCTGTGTGGTCCTTCGTATGTCTAGTAAAACAAAGCATTTCAAGTGTATTACTGTTAGGGGATGTGGACCAAAGGAAAAAACAAAACAAAAAACACAATCCACAACAGAAACATTGAACAAAGTACTGCAAAGTTTTTGAGTAAATAATCTAAATCTAATGGCTTGCCCTAGCTTTTCAAAATAACCATTTAGCCTTCATTCACAAAAGGTTCCCTGGCACTCCTTCTAACAAGTTATACTTTGTATTAGTTCAATGGAGTGCATCAGTGGTGACATCATCTATGCTCATAAAGGTCACTTTAGATCCTCAGAGATATCCATCTCTAAAAATACGCTCAATATTTAAGGAAAACAAGTAGTTGACTGGAAAATAAATTTATCATTAATAAGACACATGGATTTTCAAAGGGAAGTAAATTAAACAATATAAAACTCTGAATATCATATCAGTTCTTCCTAACACAAGCAAGAAACTGCTATATTTTCTCCTCCCACCAGAGTTTCAGTAGAAAAAGCAAAATCTGTCAGATGTCCAGTGAAAGCTGGAGAGAGATTGTTTACAAGGGCATGGAGTGATAGGACAAGGGGCAATGGCTTTAAACTGAAAGAGGGTAGATTTAGATTAGAAATGAAGAAGAAATTATTCCCTGTGAAGGTGGTGAGGCACTGGAACAGGTTGCCCAGAGAGGTTGTGGAGGCCCCATCCCTGGCAGTGTTCAAGGCCAGGTTGGATGGGGCTTTGGGCAACCTGGTCTAGTGGAGGGTGCCCCTGCCCATGGCGGGGGGTTGGAACTAGATGGGCTTTGAGGTCCCTTCCAACTCAAACCAGTCTATGATTCTATGAAATATCTATTTAAATTCTACTGTCCCATTGCAAGACAAGGGTGTCAGTGCAAAAACCTTTCAGTTTAAATGACTATGTAATAGAAAGGCTAATTTTGGTGCTAGGAGCGTTAAAACATCTTCTTTGTGGATTCTTCTGGCAGGAAGCATTAATTGATAAGATCTGCAGATGCTTCTGACCTATACATAGATTATCAAGAGCAATTCAAGTGTTATCAGTAAGCCAATTCTCACCAGTATTTTATTTAACATTTTAAGTTGAATATTTTAAGTATGATGGGTTTGGCAAGCTTGCTAATTAGAACTTCAGGACAGGCTTAAAAAAAAAAGTAAGTCCTAGACTTACTGCATCCACAGTACAAAACAGCCCATATTTGTCCATATTAAAGTGTGTTATCAAAGGTTCATTCATTAAGCCTGACAGACTTATTGCCATTTCCAAATCAATTTGTAGCACACAAAAAACCACCCAAGAAAGGAAAACAAAAACTGCGCAATTAATAGTTTAGCAGCTGGGTTTAAGAGTGAACTGAACCACTTACTTTTGAACAGCCTGCATTTTTACATGCCGTCCCAATCTTGATTTCATCACTGTCTTCCTCTGTAAACAGAATCATATTATAGAAAATAGCAAACGAAGTGTATAATGTACTAAATGTTTTGCTTTTATTGAGGTTTAAAATGAGCTGAGTAGATTAGGAAAAAAATCCACAAAAAAAACCTAACCAAAACCCTCTCACGCTATGTATTTTCTGCCAGAAAGGTACAAAGAAACAGATTATGCAAACATTCCACAAGCTGTAATACCTATGCATCAGATTCTTGGTTCCATACCTTTACATCATTTTAAGTGGGGCAAAAAACCAGAATAAATTTTAAGATGAAGATTATCACAATCATAGGGGAAGAGAGCAATCACTCATCTTGTTCAGTTTTGTAAAACTAAGACTGTAAAAGGCTCCAAATGCTGCCTATAAATACACAGAAGGAAAGAATTTGGATACCAAGTAGAAAGAAGAGCTAAATGACATTTTGGCACAAGAACAAAAGAGTGTAAAATAGCCACAAATGTAGGTTAAAATTAGAAAGTGTTTCTTAAGGAGCTGTGTAGTTCTGGAACCAAATTCCAAATAAACTGTGGAAGAAAAAGAGGAAAAACAGACAAAGGAGAACCAACTAGTCTTCAGAGAAATTTCACCAGTTTATGAAAGGCTTTATACAACATCGTGTTTGCAGTAACGTACGAGTAGAGTTCATTTCTTGGGAAACTCTTTCAGTTTTATATTCAGAAATGGAAGTTCCCATCATGTCAACTCTACCACGAAATGTTACAAAATAGGCAGTTTAAATAATTTTAATGGGAACATACTGTTCCTAATTCCCAAGTCTTCACATTGTTCACATTTAAATTTTGATTAGCATTCCCTTGACTGGAAGATATTTCCCAGATTATTAAGAACAAGAACGTAATTACATGAAATAATTACTTCAGAAACAACAACAAAAAATAGCATTTCATTTATTTGTGTGACAATTAGCATCATATACCTACTTAACCTCCCTACATCCTTACCTTTTTTCTCTTCGTTTTCTGATGACAGTTTCAGTTTATCTAGTGCTTGCTTCAAGGAAGCTGACACTTTCAGCTGCAAATTTGTCATTGGCTCATCTGGGCTAAAAAAAACCATCCATGTATTCATGTCAGCTTCACAAAAAATAATTTACGAAAGACAATAAAGTAGTAACTTTTAATCTTGCTATAAGGCTCTTTTCCAACCTCCTTTACAACATCAAACAAACAAACTAGATTTGTAAATGCCAATTCTTACTGCTTATGGAAAAACAGACTAGAAATTTAGAAGGTAGTCTTGGTTTTCAACAGGAAATCCTAAATACTCTACAATAACAAAAATAAATCAGAGAAATTAAAGAATCTAAACACAAGCAACCTAAAATTATTTTTATGACTTTAACGCTAAACACAACTGCTAGTGGCATTCTGAGCTACAAGGCTTTAGACTGCAATTTTTGCTTCCTGTGAAGCTAAATGCTGAGAAATTCAGGTGTTACCTTGTCCTAACCAGAACTCTTTTATCTCATTTTGAAGCTTAAGATAACATCATCACTGCTACCAAACACAAGCTCTTTTAAAGTTAATTTGGGAATTTTTACGCTACATGAGATGTGTAACACTGAATAACCAAATGAGTTCTAACTTGGCCAACTGACCACAAATTTGGCAAAACTTAGTTTCATATACTGTACCTTGGCCTTTTAATTGTTTCCAATGGTTTTGGTGCCTGAATTATGTGTTCTTGAAATTTGGGTTTCAGTTCAGCTAGCTCCTTTCGTTCAGAGGTAGTTTTGACTTCAGGTTTGACAGGCTCAGGAGGTTTCTCACTGTTATGGAGACCCTTTGTACAGCCCTGTTATGGAAAGCATATGTTTATATATATGCAGCATAGTTTGTGTGCACAATTAAAAATTATCAAAAACTGCAGCAAGTTTTCTTGATTTATTTCTTCAGCCCCATCTTCTCCTTTAGCCCACTCTAAACATTAGTTGTAGGATTTCTTTTGCAGCCAAAGTGGAAAATATCTTCGTTTGAACATAAGTTAAAGAAAAATGTATACTTTCTGTAATCAAGCAATGTAACAAAAAATATTGACCTTCCTTCATTGTTAACAATCATCTAAATAAGTTTTGATAGAACTGATTATAACCATTAAAGCTTGAAAATGAGACTCGACTTCAACATTATATCAAGAAAAACAGTGCATGTAAGATTTAAGACAGTTCTAACAAAAGTACACAAATTTTAAATATGTAAGCATGTGTAGCATTTAATATTTATCACTGTCATTTGACAAGTATAAAAATTGTAAGCAATCATGGGTACATACCACAATGCTTAAGAAGTCAGAAAAGTCTGTTGTTCTTCTCTTACAACATGACCAACCCTGTAAATGTTTTGGAATAAAAACAAAATAAGCATGACTACCTTACTTGGCAACAGCTTACAAAAAGCAAAAGACTAATTATATTCCTTTACAAGATGTGGCACATCATAATTAGAGCTAATTGTCTTCCCTTCTTTGGACAATATTATCATCATCATCTCCATTTTTAAAAGCCATAGAAACTGGTTACAGCTGCCATTTCTAGTTTACTCATGCTGCCTTAATCAGAAAGTTTGGTAAACATGAGGGAGTATTTCTATGACAAGCTAGATGCCAACTCTGTACGACAGAAGATAGAAACATTACTTTATCTCATAAAGTAACACGTAAGCAAAACAAGCAAATACTATACCTGAGATATATTCTGCTCACCTATGGCAGAATGTACAGGGCCCCTTCCTAAAATGATGATTTTTTTTCTCTGAGAACTAGTGAATTCTTTCAACTGCTTATTTCCCACCACAAAGCTGGGTATCTGCCTTGCATAGCCATCTATCCAACTATATCAATCAAGAACATTTTTTATTATATAAAACAGAAATCCAATTTTAGAGAAAATTATCTTGCCACTGTGAATAATGTATCTTAGAACTCAAAGAACCTTATTAAAGGCAACAGTTTGACTAATAAATGCACCACTGTTTTGAGAGTTTAAGCATTGCAGCACAGTGGGGTTTAGGTAGGTGGTTCTAAAATATCCTCAAAATATTAACTATTTCCACAGTCCAGGAGACACCAGGTTCACCCTGCCCACTTAGATTATCTAAAATTCACAGCAGAAAGAAAACTGCCCATACAAAATTATGATAATTTTTTAATTAGGCCAAGAGATAGGATACGGAGAGGAGGGAGAAGTAGTACTTGTTTTAAAAATGGTGTGTATATAAAAGAAAGAGGAAGTAAACACAATCTTTTGATCTAACTGTATAATTTCTGTCTTTACAATTAGGTAGAAGTTTTACATACTGTGTTATGAGTACAACTATAATTTTGTACAAAACAAATTGCCATAGTCTAATTAACTGTATCGTATCTGATCTAATGGCATCTGTCCCAATTTGCCAGTGGCACACAGTGGCTGATTCCAGAGTCATGTACTGCAATATAAGCAATAGCTTACAGAAAACTCGCTACCCAGCACATACGCACCAGCCTCCACGAGCCCAAAAGACACCACGTTATGGGACAGGGATTAGGTGCACTGCCAGTAGAAGCAGTTCCTAAGTATCAAGAAAAAAAATGCTTGCCCCAAAGCTCAGATAAATAGCAGTTTGGTGTCCTAAGAAAGGTCACTTATGTTACATCTGTATTAATACAGTAAACAGTGCAAGGCTCCATTTCTGGACACTAGATTTCTGGCCATACACTATTAAATTGTTATAATGACTTCCAGTACTGTTTTGGCAGTTTTGTCTCATGTAATTCTCTGTAGGTCCTTGGGATGCATCCAGTAGATCCTGAAGCAGGAAAACAGTTTAATGACAATGACTATGGGCTATGCAGTTAGCCTGAGCACTGGAGACCAGTCACAGATAGATTTAATTCACTACTGAAGATGTAGCTCAAGAATCCCGGACAGCTGCATCAGAGGCATGGGTGACCAGTCCTAACTTCATCAACATAACTCATTTGTCAGATCAGCAGAACACAATCATTTTTTACAGTAGGCAAATGTCACATACACATTAGTTCACAAGCCACATAAGACGACAAGCAGCTGGCTTGAATTCCAAGCAGGTTAATGAACTGAAAGAGTATGACACCTCTCAATGCCTCTGAAGACCTATGCAGATGACCTAATTAAACTGTTGAGACATCTAAAGTCAATCAATAGGAAACAGGTGTCATACAGACTTGCACAGCATTTAGACCGTATGAGTACAGTTTTTAATTTCTTCTGCAGTTTTGAGTAAATGTGCTTTTCTAATTTCATAGAGTTGCTAGAACATGACAGGCTGCACATCAATTTATATACCACTGAAAGATTGGGAATTAAAAAGGAATAGAAGCATACTGTTTTACATATATATATAAAAAAAAAGAGACTTAAAAAGATAGTTGCATACTTACTTTGAGAGCATCATGAAAGACTGGCACACCTGGATGATATGTGCATGAATCTAAAAGAAAATTACTATTATTAATATTCAGGCATACCAAGAATCCTTATTCATCTGATCACAAACCCAGCAAAAATTTCACACTTGCAATTCATGTATGTCATGAGCTGTCCTGCTTCCTCAAGTGCACATAATTATGAAGGACAATATAGACTCCACAGAACAAGCTTTCTGAGTGCATATATTAAACCTAAATAATCAACATTTTTCCTTCTGTATTATACAACACAAGCCAGAAAGCAGGCATCTTAGACAAACTTCTACTTCCGTATGGAGCAAGTGAACTTTCTATGGACCATCCCCTACCTTCATCAATAATGTCTTTACTGGTAATTCAGCAGAAGTAAAAAAAGTGGCCCTATGGCCACCCAAGAGACATAAAATATTGGTTTACAGCATCAAATACATCTATCTGCACCTGATCCAAGCTTTCTATCTATAAGCACTCTGTTAAAAATTATCCTAACACAAATCTTGAGTTCATGATTTTATCCATCATAATTAGCACGTTCTTTTTTCACTGTTTGTAGTATACCAGGTCACTTATGGACTTGAACTCAAAGGCCAGTCTTCCACATACACAATTTAGACATGTCAATACGATTAATAGGTTCTGTACAAACGCTACACTAAAACACAACTTCCATTACTTGAACTGTTTATGTTCACAAATGTTTATCAACATTGCAGCTTTTTATGTAGCAACCGTTCCTTTTTAACTTAACATACATGGTTTTTTCAAGTGTAATACAAATGCCCCGATTACATACCTTCTCTTGACATATACTGCATAGATAATATTTTAAAGACTTGACTCTAAAAGCGATAGGAAACACTAGCTATCTTTTAGCCTTTAAAGCAAAATTCCTGGTGTTGTTAGAAGCAACTAAAATTAAAAGTGACACAAACAGTAACAATTTTTATAATATGCCTCCATAAAACAGAAGAGTGAAAAATATCACGATTCACATAAGAAGCAAAAGAAAAAAGTGATATGTAACTTTATTAGTAATCTGCCTATAGATATTAAATGGGCTTAAAGACAAATAACTTGTTGTTTTCATTTTTATAAATGTGTAGCTTTTTAAGAAATCTTGCTTAGTATAATTTTCTTTAATTTTATATTCAGTCTCAGGCACTAATACAGTCTGACAGACATGTTGCTTTAAGATGACAGTTCCCACCTTAACTCAAAAGGCACATATTTAGGGACATCAGTCCTTCAGCAGGACTTACATACCTATACATGAACTTCTACCAATTCCTTCAGCTTCAGGGTGAAATGCTAATGCTTTTGTAAATGTAAACCTCACAAGAAAATAATTTTTAAAAAGTGGTTAATTTGTATAAAGAGCCCAGGACTTCTCTGTTAAATCAAGTAAAATTAAAAATAGAGGTCATTCTTTTCCAAAAGTATGAAAGCATGTCATCATAAGCATCATGGTAGTAAACCTAAGCTCTGTTTGCAACAAAGATTATTTCTGAATCAGAAGACTTAAATTACTATTTCTAATCTCTCACAAGCACGTGGGTTTAAATGAGAGAAGTGCTGTTAATCAGTACACCATTTTTAGAGATCGAAACCACCTTAGGATCAATTAACTCAGGGGCAGCTATCCTCCAGCTCACAAGTCAGACACAGACAAGTGTCTGTTTGTCCATCTGGCCAAGGTCAATCCTTTTTCCTTGCTCCCTGAAGCCCTCTCTGCAGGAGGTACATCATGGAGCAAATGACAGCCCACTCTCTGCTGCTATCTCCCACGGGCCATGCATATTCCACAACAGGAGATAATGAGACAGGGAGTTCTGCAGTACCTCAAAAAGAGGCAGCGGGACTTACTCACTAAGCAGTCTGACCATGCTGCATACCAGAGGACAGGAAAATGTCCCTCATTTTCAGTCATACTGAGCCCAACAACTCTTATCTGATTAAAGTTTATATCCATAAGAATATCCCATCTCAGACTAGGTGGGGAAAACCAGGAATTTAGCAAACACCAATAGTCACCTAGGCAGTTAGAAGCATGTCTGGATTTGTGACTGTTCGATTTCCAGCCTTTGGTTTCTATTCTACTCTTTTCACTGAAAGAAAAAAAAATCAAGTCACCTCTCCATTGCTTTTAATACCTCTCCTTAACCAGGACAAACTTAAGGTTTTTCAAGAGGCATTTTCTTTCACCCTCAGATCATTTTCAGAGATGCAAGTACCACACATTTTCAAGTTGTTTGGTGGGTTGGTTTTTTTATGCTGATTCCATACCCAAACCAATCCCATTCTCACAATGCGCACACTGCTATCTGCTGTTACTTTACTGCTACATTCTTGCTTATTCAATGAAGCACTTATTAGTCTTTTTGTTAAATGTCAAAGTAGAAAATGGTCATCCAAACTTAAGAGGTATTTTCAATGGAATAGTGTTGAATTCTTGAGGATGAAATGAGACATCCGTCTATATACAACTTGCAAACTGACCTGCTGCTATCCTGTGGAAACACTCCAATACTTTGCAAGGTATGCTTCACAGCCCCAAAGCAATGGAAAGTCATTAAACCTGATGAACTTCATTCAGCACCTAGGGGAAGTTAATGACTTCAAATGGTTGCTGAAGCTAGGAAGCTAATTCCACTGAACTTCTCACAGTGTAAGAAAAAAGCATAGAAAGCAGGATAAACGCGGTATGGCAAGAGATTATAAATAGTTCACAGAGTAAAGAAAGGCTCAGCCTGAGAAACAAAAAGCCACGGGGAAGACAGGATCAGAGGGTGCACTTTATAGGAACCGAGTTTGAACTATCGGGACCAGACAAGGTTAAAGAAAGCTGACTTTGGGCACACAGACTCAAAAAAGTCTAGGCTATCACTCCATCTTTCACTCACTCCACCTCAGAACTACATAAAATAAGTTTTCATCAGGTCTGTGATCATGTTTATCCTGCAGGTGCAACATCACTAAGCTTAATCTAAGGAAAGAGTATGTGCTTCTCTTCTGGCAATGGATCAAATTAAACCACATTAGGAAAGATCTAAATTACAGCCTAATACTCAAAAAATGTTGCAGTACAGTGAAGAAATTGAGACAAACACATACAATATAGATATTTTGCATCTGTTTGTGCACACCACCTTTACAACTGTCATTAAGCAGCACTGTTTTCAAACTTAAACCAAAGGGTGCATGAACTACCTCATACCCCTGTTTTAGCAGCAAAATTTGACCTGGCCTTGAAATAGATTAGAAATAGTCACATGGTCATTCACAGGAAAAAAAAAAAAAAAGAAAGAAAATTAAAAACCTACTATCACTTTTGAAGTTAAGTTCTACTTTCTATGTCAGATGCTGTGCAAGTCTTCAACAGTATGGATTAACTAGCAGTTAACATATCTAAAATGCATGTGAAATTTGTACCTTGTCAGGCATGCCACAGACGAATTCATAACTGTGCACTCAGTCACAACTGTGCAGACATACCTTTAATGCCTTTCCTCAGGCTTTTCTTTCTGCCTAAGAGGCATACAGTCCTTCATGTCAGCCAGTTGCCACTTGCTCATAGCTTGAAAACAATTAGAGTTTCTACAGAAAATACATGCATGTATTATTTCGGCCATCTGGTTCTAAAGAGATTAATGGCCTTTTACATCAATCATTACTATGGGAATATCTATACCGCAGGCTGAATGTAGACAAAAAAACCTGAAAGATCCAATACTGCTTTGAGGCCAGCAGGACTTATTTTGTACCTATTTTCATTTAAGAAAATTTCCTATTAATATATTGATCCTAAGCTTAACTATTAGATTATATCAATGCAACACTTAATAAAGGGATAAGTATCTTGATGTTTAACACACGCACTAGCCTTAATGCCCACGATATTTTAGAAGTAAATCCAAACACAGTTCTGAAACCCAAACAAACATTTGAACTTGACAGCCATACACAGCTAAATATGGATTTAGATCCTAACTAGTAATCATCTCATTGACCTTGGTGAAGTTTAGGGATGCCAAAAGTTATAATCACTCTACTTCCGCTGAAAATATCAAACTTGGTCTTCTGAAGTGGCCAGTGAATAACTACGTTTACCTTTAGAACTGCTTAGTCTAGGACACAGTAATTCCAGTAAGTGTTCCAGCCATTTTACCAAAGCAAACTTCATCTCAAGAAGTTGTTTTCCCCAGTCCAAGTACCACACAATTAGCATAGGGACATGCCAACAAGATCAAGTCTACTCTAACTTTCACCACAAACATAGGAGCACATGGTTAAGAACTGTTCTTTCAATGACAAATACAGGTTATGAAGCTCCAATGAGATTTTTTAATATAAACACCCCTATCTGCTTTGTCTTTTGGGGCAACGGGATGCAGGGGGCAGGGGGGTGGTGGTGGAAGAAATCACTAAATGGAAACATTCCACAACTATGCCTGCTTTTTCTGTTACTAA
The DNA here is from genome assembly GCF_011004875.1 of Balearica regulorum gibbericeps. Classification (NCBI taxonomy): domain Eukaryota; kingdom Metazoa; phylum Chordata; class Aves; order Gruiformes; family Gruidae; genus Balearica; species Balearica regulorum. The sequence continues at coordinate 208,992,438 of NC_046184.1, read as the reverse complement.
CATTAGTGAGTCTTATGCAAAATGCTGCCCCTCTTTGGAAATACTTAGCTCAAAAAAATAAACACACTTTATGTCATGGTTCTTAATCACAGAATATGCACAGGCTAGAACATGTTAGCATAATCTTGTGGGTTGCTAAAAATTAAGCTAATGGAAAGAGGCTATTACAAAACCAGTTCCATTATAAACCAGTTGAGGGCAAGCCTACTGAAAACTCAGATCACTCTTTTGCAGCCTGTGTGGAATTATGAAACCTAAAATGACAGCGCCTTGAAGATGTTTCACCAGGTCCTGGATTCCCAATATGCGTAGGGGAGGCATTGTCAAGAGCTCACAGCACTTGGCAAAGCAGATATACACGTATCGTAAGATATACTTAATTACCTACTGCAAGTCCACACACTACAATTAAAAAAAAAAAAAAATAGTTGATGACTGCTATGTATGCAACACCCACAGAGGCCCTCAAAAGAAAAGTCTGTTGCTCAAGGCCTCCAGTTTCTACCTTTGGAACATACGACAGTAACGTAAAGAACTAACTGCCTCTCTTCCTTCACACTGCTGCGAGGAGCTTTATTATTACAAAGGAACCGAGGAGCCAGGCTCACGGCCAGCCCCGTGCTTCCGCGCTGCCGGGACAACTTCCAGCCCGGGCAGGGTTCGCTGTCCAGCCGCGCATAACGGAGCCACCGGCAGCACCACCTTACCGCACCGGACCGCCGCTCAAGCGGCAGAAAGCACCACACGAGAACACCAGCTTCCCCGGGGAGAAGCGAGCCGGGACCAGCACCGTGCAGCAACAGACTGGCGAAAGCGGGAGGGACAGCCCCCCTTCCCCCCCCCGCAGGCCAAGGCTTTCCGTGCCCTCAGTGCTGACCGACCCGCGGCCTGACTGACAGCTCTGCACCGCGATGCGGCTCCAGCAGCCGGGGCGGACATGAGGGAGGCGGACACCCCGAGCGCTCAGATCGCCCCTCAGACCTCCCCTGCAAAGCCCTCACAACCCCCCGAGAAGCTCTCCCTCAGAGCCCCCAAACCGAAACCGGGGGGGGGGGGGGGGGGGCAATGAGGGAGCACCCGCGCTACCCTTCCCCCTCCGCCGCTCTTCACCGCCGCTCTCACCCTCCGTATTAGTTTCGGGGTCGAAGCGCTGGCCGCAGCCCCGGTTGTAGCAGAGCAACGACATGGCGGCGGACCGACCGGCGGCGCTTCCTGCCCCACCGCCGGCGAGCGGAGCCCAGCAGAGCCCGGCGGAGCGGCAGGCGGCAGCCGGAAGCCGGGCAGCGCCGTGGGGGGCGGGGTGGCTCCCTCAGCGGAAAGAGCCGGCCGGAGCCTTCCGGAATCTTCACGAAGCTTCGGGGGAAGGGGAGAACGGGCAACCGTCACTGCGCACGCACCGCCGGCCGGCGCGGGAACCGCCGCCAGAGCGGGAGGAGGAGGAAGGGGAGGAGGAGAGGAAGGTGCCGGGCGGCAGGACGCCGCAGGGTGCATGCGCACGAGGAGGCGGGTGGGAGGCGAGCGGGGCGCGGTGCGCAGGCGCAGTGCGGTGGGCCTGTGCGGAGCGGGGGCATGGAGTGGCGCAGAGTGAGTGCTGGCGTCCCCCGGCCAGCCTGCGGCATTGCCGCCCGCGGCGGGGCTGGCGCCGGGGTGAGACGTTTCTGGAGAGCTCTTCAGCTACAGCAGAAGGAGGCGGATTGCCGCCGGGCCCCAGCGGTGCTCCCCATCCCAGGGCCCTGACGCGTCGCGTCGGCTTGCTCACGGCGGCTGGGCCCGGGAGGCGCTGAGGGCCGCGGCTGGCCTGGCTGCGGGAGCGCCGTTGATCGGCTCTGGAGTCATGACACAGGGCACCTCAGCCTGTGTCCGGTGCTCTTGCTGGGGATGCTCAGCCTCTGGCTAGTTCTTAACTTTTTGTGAGAATGTACGTTGTCTTAAGTCACCTCAAAAAATATTTGGCTACGTAAAAAGACTGTAATTAGAGACTGTGAATGCTTACTTGCTAAATGTCTATGATACGTGTGAGTTTAATTTAAAAAAATTACTTTTGTGTATGTATTAAAGGATCATCTTGCACAGAAAGACAATAACATCAGAAATTATTGTGAAGAAGATCACTTTTGTATGGTCTCTCAGTTCTCTAGAAGTTACCCTGAATGCTACTGTCAGCTGACCAGTTTGTGGGTCCTCTATAGTGTACCAGCTTCTTTGATGTGTTATAATAGGTTGTAAATAATAGCTATCTACACTAATGAAGGCAAATACAAATTGATTTCTTCTAATTAAATGTCTGCTGCGCAGTTTTTAATATAGAAATGCCTAGGTATTCATCTGATGTGTGACAAATTATGAAGCTGATGCGTAGAATATGCAGTTAAGTGATCCCTACAACTGTTTCTTTAAAGGGAATTTAAGGATGTAGAAATGATAGGAGACAGCTTCTAATGGAGCCCTAAACTTCTGCAGACTACTTTGTCGTGCGATGCGCTCCACTTGCTTCGTTATCTGTGTATCTTGCATAAAGATAGATGTATTGTTGGTCAAGAAACACGTTTGCTTGAGCCATCAAATGGTCTAGCTTCTGGTCTGAAGCTCCCACTGACGCCTGTCATAAAACTGAGAGGATAAGCTGCTTTGCTTCAAGCAGTAAAAGTTTTGTTCTTTGCTAGGAGCATTTTAAAGTCTAAATATGTGTGGTAATAATTTAGAAAGAAAGGAGGGAAGTAAGAATATATTTTTTACCTAGAAAGCATTTAAGTTGTTTCTTTTTGTTGGATACGTTATAAGGAGAAGGTTGATGGAGATGTTGCATAACTGAAGTAGGTGTATTTGCATTGTTACAGAGCTAAGAATTGTTCTTAAATCATGAAATTCATCTTATTCTCTGTCAGTGAAAGTATCACATATGAGTAAAAACCTGATATATACCCTTAAAATAAGTGTTGTGCTATTCCTGTGACTGGTTGCATTTCTTCCATAGTGAGCAAGCATACTGTGGTTTTAGAAGGAACCACTATTTTTTGGCTTTGTGCAGTGCAAAAGAAGTTATGTTTCTGTAGAGGCAGCATTGATTTCTGTTCTGAGAATATAAAAATTCAAAAAACATTATTTTACTAGCATGATATTTCCTGGATTAAACAATAGCATTCCTATAGCCATAGTAATGGAGTTTGGTTCAAATGCTCACAGAGAAATCTTGTGGGGAGAAAAAAAAGTTTAAAATCCATATGCTATTCCATAGTTAATTGCTATCTCACTGATACAAAGACATGGCTTTAGGTCTTTCAGAAACAAAGCCATCAGGAATGTATTTGTTTAATAATTCAAAATTCCATAGTGTATCACGTTAAAGAAAATGGAAAAACTAATTTGCAAACGTAGTTTGTTGTTAATTTTAATACATAATTAGTTCTCTGAAGGTTACTGAGCTGTATGTGTCTTCTTTGTACAAGATGTTAAATGGAATGTATGGTATCTATTGGTTTTATGTATGCATATATACATCTATATAAAATAGATTTTATATAGATGTATGTAGAATCATAGAATGGTTTGGGTTGGAAGGGACCTTAAAGATCATCTAGTTCCAACCCCCCTGCTGTGGGCAGGGACACCCTCCACTAGACCACGTTCCCAAAGCCCCATCCAACCTGGTCTTAAACATTTGCAGGGGTGGGGCCTCCACAACCTCTCTGGGCAACCTGTTCCAGTGCCTCACCACTCTCACAGTGAAGAATTTCTAACATCTAATCTAAATCGACCCTCCTTCAGCTTAAACCCATTACCCCTTGTCCTGTCACTACACTCCCTGATAAACAGTCCCTCACCAGCTTTCTGTAGGCCCCTTCAGGTACTGGTAAGCTGCAATTAGATCTCCCCGGAGCCTTCTCTTCTCCAGGCTGAACAATCCCAACTCTCTCAGCCTGTCCTCATAGCAGAGGTGCTCCAGCCCTCTGATCAGCTTCATGGCCCTCCTCTAGACTCTCTCCAACAGCTCCATGTCTCTCCTGTACTGGGGCCCCCAGAGCTGGATGCAGTACTCCAGGTGGGGTCTCACAAGAGCAGAGTAGAGGGGCAGGATCACCTCCCTTGACCTGCTGGTCACGCCTCTTGTGATGCAGCCCAGGACACGGTTGGCTTTGTGGGCTGCAAGCGCACACTGCTGGCTCATGTTAAAATTAAATAGATTCTATATAATCTGTCTTTCAGGCACAGAAGTAGGAAGTAGGAATTAACTCCAGGAAGTTCCCATGTCTTATTCATGGGATCAGATGAGATAATCAGACAGTGAAAATGAGTTTCTCTTGTGGTGAAGAGCTTAAGTCTCTTTTTCTCCAAGAAAATCCTCTGTAATTTGAGATTCACTATCTGCAATCTGGACTAGAAGATGGAAGTGTCACAGCGACACATTCATTGCGACAATATTTTCTTCTCTTTCTAAATCCTCTCTGCTTTCCCCATAGTGGTAGTTGGACATACTGAACTAGTGCAACCAGGAATGTGTGTTGTCTTTTCAAGTGCAGAGCTACTGCCCACCCTGTGGCTTTAAAAAGCCATGTTTGCTTATTACCTCCTGGAGATGAGCACTGTCACATGAAGCTTTCTCTTCCTTTCCACCCACTGACCATGCAACATAATGCATTGTGTTATTCTTAATGTTTATGTTCCTAAAAACAATGGTTCAGTAATTTAAGGACTTGTTATGGAAGTTTTCATTTCAAGGCGTTCTGTACCAAGTATTTGCTACTGTATAGAATTTGACACTTTCGCCCAAACAGGTAGGTGAAGTGGGCAGAACATGAAGTTGAATTCTGTAAAAAGATAGATTGCAATGCAATCCTTTGTAAAAGACAGCTTTGGGCCGGCAGAAGTGCTGTCTCTTCATTGTGCTCTCAGGTTCATAGAGTCATAGAATGGTTTTGGTTGGAAGGGACCTCAAAGATCATTTTAGTTCCAACTCCCCCCTGCCATGGGCAGGGACACCCTCCACTAGACCACGTTGCCCAAAGCCTCATCCAACCTGGCCTTGAACACTTCCAGGGATGGGGCATCCACAACCTCTCTGGGCAACCTGTTCCAGTGCCTCACCACCCTCACAGGGAAGAATTTCTTTCTAACATCTAATCTAAATCGACCCTCCTTCAGTTTAAAGCTGTTACCCCTTGTCCTGTCACTCCATGCCCTTGTAAACAGTCCCTCTCCAGCTTTCCTGTAGGTCCCTTCAGGTACTGGAAGGCTGCTATCAGGTCTCCATGGAGCCTTCTCTTGTCCAGGCTGAACAACCCCAACTCTCTCAGCCTGTCCTCAGAGGAGAGGTGCTCCAGCCCTCTGATTATCTTCATGGCCTCCTCTGGACTCGTTCCAACAGCTCCATGTCCTTCTTGTACTGGAGACCCCAGAGCTGGATGCAGTACTCCAGGTGGGGTCTCACCAGAGCGGAGTAGAGGGGCAGGATCCCCTCCCTCAACCTGCTGGTCACACCTCTTGTGATGCAGCCCAGGACACAGTTGGCTTTCTGGGCTGCAAGCGCACACTGCTGGCTCATGTTGAGCTTCTTGTCCACCAACACCCCAAGTCCTTCTCCTCAGGGCTGCTCTCAATCCATTCCTCACCCAGCCTATAGTCATGCATGGGATTGCCCCGACCCACGTGCAGGACCTTGCACTTGGCCTTGTTGAAGGTGGTTCGCACAGGCCCACCTCTCCAGCCTGTCAAGGTCCCTCTGGATGGCATCCCTTCCCTCCTGCGCGTCGACCACACCACACAGCTTGGTGTAGTCGGCAAACTTGCTGAGGGTGCACTCGATTCCACTGTCCATGTTGCTGACAAAGATGTTGAACAGTGCCCGTCCCAGTACCTACCCCTGAGGAACGCCACTCGTCACTGTTCTCCACTTGGACATTGAGCCATGGACCACAACTCTTTGAGTGTGACCATGCAGCCAATTCCTTATCCACCGAGTAGTCCATCCATCGAATCCATGTCTCTCCAATTTAGAGACAAGGATGTCATGCAGGACAGTGTCAAATGCTTTGCACAAGTCCAGGTAGGTGACATCAGTCACTCTTCCCTTATCCAGCAATGCTGTAACCTTGTCATAGAAGGCCACCAAATTTGTCAGGCACGATTTGCCCTTAGTGAAGCCATGTTGGCAGTCACCAGTCTCCTCCTTTTGCGCCTGAGCATCATTTGCACGAGGATCTGATCCATGATCTTGCCAGGCACGGAGGTGAGACTGACTGGCTTGTAGTTTCCCATGTCTTCTTTTTTATCCTTTTTAAAAATGGGGGTTGTGTTTATCTGATCTGGTGATCTGATTCTAGTAATGTTAGCCTCTGTTGGCTGTCACTGCTCGGTAGTATGTCACTACACACGTTGGAATGCTTTCTGTGTGTCCTGACATGCTGCATGTGTTTTCTGGCTCATAGCAGAGGGATTTATATCCCTTTTTTTGCATAGAGCTAGATTCTGTGCAAAGATTTCCTCTGCCAAAAGCCACCCTGAGCCATCAAAAGTCATCCCATCTCTTCCATGCTTAATGTAATTTATACATGAGATGGTCACAAATTTTCAAGCATTTGAAACAGCAGGGTTTCAATGTAAAACCCAAATCTGTAAAGAAACAGCATGTTTCAGTTCACTTCTCAAAATGCCCAATTTGCTGATTTGCTTGCCAGTTTGTTTGATGAGAAGCCTTAGGTCCTGCTGTCTGCAAGCCAGGACATTGTTCATGCAGAATTGCAAATCCTAGGATTGCAAAAAAATCCAACGAAACTACTTCTGAAAAAAACTAACAGAGGGTGGGGAGATGAAAGCCAAGACCCTAGTTCCAGACCGGGGCTGCTGTGTGGGTGGCACCTGAATGTTTTGGCTTCTGGTCAGTGGCAAATGGTTTTTTGGGCTCTCTCAGCTTCCTGGGAACAGACAGGGACTCCTTGAACCTTAAAGGGATTCTAGGGGCTCATTGAGAGTCAAAGCAGGTAGCTCTGTTTCAGAAATATCAAATGGAAATACCAAAATGTGAAATAATTGGACAAATCCTTTCTGTAGGAAGCTTATCAGAGGTTTAAAATACAAATGTAAATCCCTGAAGAGCTAAGAGAGTCAAAAGCCTGCAGAGTTTGCAAGAAACTGTCCAGTTCAACTGAATATGCTCAGATTTGATGGGCAAAACATCTGAAAGAGTCATATCTTATGGAGAAGCAGAACGGCTGGCTTTTTAGGAGAGAACACTTTTCTCCCCCTTCTGTCATTGCTGTTGCTAACATTTTTTAAATGCCGTTTTTTTCCCAGGAGGTAAGAGATTAAACAGCACCCGCTTCTCATAATCCACCTGAGTGCTTGCTGCTAAAACACGGCCTGAATTTGAGTAGATGCTTCATTAAGGCTTGCCACCTGCCTTTGATATCTGGCTTTAGCGTAGGCTTGCTGTGTGATCGCAAGATTTCATTTAAGGCAGAATTTTCAAAGGTGTCACCTAAGTAACCTAGGTGCCTGCATTTCATTTTGAGAGAGGCTTAGTCACTTATGGCTGGATTCTCAAGGGGCCTTTGAAACCTAGAAAACATAATTTTTTAATCAGTTTTCAGAAGTCTGCTTTCAGGTCTTGCTAAGGAGACTGGAAATTTCATTATTGAGTTCAACAGCATATGGGTTAAGTCCGAATAATACCTCGATGCCTCCCCATTTACATTTTTCTATGCCTTTGACCTAACTGCAGAGAGTAAAACCTTTTTGATGCAATCTGTGCAGCCATTCTGTAGAGTGGTACTTTGTAATGACTTGCAGTGATGTGTGTATTATAATGATCTTTTTTATCCTTCCTGCAGCTGAAACAAGAATGAAATACAACAGAATCTGTGAATAATTAAACATAAATGCTATGATGAAATAAAAAAAATTCGGCTTCCTAGATGAGAGAAAATACTCCGGTAATTCATGTAGGTACACATAGTGCACTAATGCTGTGACCCAAAGGAATCTGAAAATAAAAATCGATGGATTACATGAATATTGGTGGGAGAAGAAAAAAACTAAATATAGATCAGTTGCTTAAAATTACAGTGTAGTAACATAATCACTGTCATTTGGTGGATGTTTTCACTACCACCAAACTGGGTGTTTGAGCTTCCATTTGCCCCATCTCCAGCTTTTTGTCCTTTTACCTTCTTTTATCCTAGAGGGAACTAAAGCAACTAAATCTGATTTTGTGCATGGTGACAGGGAGTTCTGATCATCTGTTTCAGCATCAGCAGCCACTTATATTAGAAGAAGTGACCTGGTATTAGTTATGGAAAATAAAGATCTTGACTTTACTCCTGCACTCTTTGCTCATGTGATTCCTCCCACTTGGTCATCATTGCCAAACTCATTCAAGGTGCTCTCTTGGACAGTTCCCCCCAGTCAGATGTTGTTTTAAATATAAGTTTATTTAAAATATTTCAATATTAAGTTCTTTTTTTTTATCATCATATTTCTGAACCTTTAATCTTAGACCTTCAGGCTTTTCTTCAGCTGAAAGCTGGAAAGTTACTTAAAAAAAAAAAGAGCAAAAGAAAGAAGCGCTGATTTTGTTACGTAACTCCAGAACTTTTAAGAATAAATTGTGGCAATGGTAGAAAAGGTCACAGCACAGCTAACGAGACTGATGTGGATTATGCTCTTTTTTCATTCAGTTTACTGCAAGCAGTTGTGTTGAAGTGGAAGCAGCCATCCAGCATACCAATCGTCTTGGTTTCTTGTACCATGAAGTTAGTGGGACTAAATCCCATGTGCAATGGGAGAGGTGTGCAAAAGACTTTACAAGACAGCACCTTTTGTGAATTATTGTTTTAGCAACGCAAACGATTGATTTCTCTATTCATAACTTAATGAAATATATTGGATTGAACCATGATACTTTTTTGGGAGGGGTAAGAAGTGGAAAAAACCCACTTAGTTTTATGTCAAGAAGTTTAATTTCAGTTATGATCGATTTAATCTTAATTACAAACCAATGATTTTCAAATCCTTAAAAATTTTCAAATATTTAGGCTTCTTTGCAATTTGGGTTTTTTTTTTCTTTTTACCAGAAAGATTTGCAAAATGAAGGTGTAACTTTTTTTGTGTGTATTTCCTATTTCTGTATTGAAGAAATTGGGGCAGTAACATGCGAAGAGTGCAGACAGAAAAAACGGCAAACAAGTTATGATCTCAGTGTATGCTGGTTAAATAAGTGCTAAGTATTTCTGTCAGCCAGAAGGTGGTAGCAGAATTCTCCTGCAACAGCTCTGAATTGTGTTCCAGCAGGCATTCTCAATACGAAGTGATTTTGAAATGCAGTTCAGAAAACATATTTTTTTAGTAGCAGGAACAAATAGCATTGACATTTTTTTCATTTGGCAGCATCTTTGAGTAGAAAAGTGTCTGCACTTACGCCTGAGATGTCATGCGTCGGGAATGCGTGTGGGATCTGTTACTTGGGTTTCGTCTCTGTTTTTTTGCAATTGTAATTATGGTTTTTACAGACTTTTTAATGCCAAAGGGAGCCATTTATGGGCTGAAATGACAAGAGATTTGTTTTGCTCATAGTATCGCAAGACTGGAGGATGTCAGTACCATGAGAAGACCAGATAACACATTATTTCCATCCAGAGGAATTCTGTCATTCTTTCACAGATACGAACACAAATGCGGAGAGCATTCTCCATCGGCTGGGACTGATGCAGCACCCCAGTCATGCTCTTAACAAGTGTATCAACTTGAAGATGCAAAGGGATAAGTTTTATTACTCTGTTTTATTATTTTGTGATGGACTTGTGATGCTCGTGTGACCCACTGATAAGTCAGTTCACTGCAAATAGCCATTCCTATTTCAGCAGAGACGCTCTTCATCCCTGAGTGAGAAATTCAGGCTCTGGAGCACCGCCTGTCCCTCATTTTCTTCTGAACCACTGTCTCACGACTCTGATGATACCCAGTACTCCTCTGCAGACTTTAAGAAATTGTTCTGTATCTTAGAGATCGTTTCTATGGTAACTGTAGTCGTGGGTTTTGTTTTTTTTTTTTTAATTTAGTGGACAGTTTGGAAATGCAGGGAGCAGAGTTTTAATGTGACATTAGGAAGAGTCACCATGATAAAATAAGTTAGAAAAATAAAGCCGCCTGTGCTCGATCTGTTTATCAGTAAACTGAAACAGCAGTTCAAGAGGCCATCGGTCTCACTGCCTGCCTTACAGGCTGGAGCTGCTGGAACTACACAGGAAAGCAAAGAAAAAAGATCCCCAGAGCAAGCCCTGCCACTCTTACAATTTCACAATGTTTTTTTTTTAAAATTAGCAGCTTTTTAGAGTGACTGCAGCTTTCATAATCTCTGCTTGCTGAAGTTCTGACAGAGAAAAACATTCACCCAAGATTACAACAACAAAGCATTATTTTGTGTGTGCTCCTCTCCCTGTTTCTGGTTTTCCACAGTATAAATATAAAATTGTTTGGGGCAGCATGTATAGGGCAGTGTCTATGGAATTGGTAGCGGAGCCACAACAACTATAGTGATGAAGATACTGAATGAGCTGATTTAGAACACAGCAAAAGATGGCAGGAAATACGAATAAGGGGAAGATATGGCTATCGATACAGATATGGAGCACAGATACAGAAAACATGGTTAAAAAGACCCAATATCTATGTACTACGTGGGAAACATGTCAAGATACAGAGATAATCACAAAGGTCAGACATCTGTATTGCACATATGCAGGGAAAGTGTATTCACAGGTAAGGTGTATTTTAGGCAAAAATTTAGGTGTTGTAAAGGTGCCAGAAGTAAAGTTGACTGTGGATGACATCGTAAGACACACCTGGGCATTTGAAAAGCCCCAGAGCAGTTTTGCCAACAGTCGTGGTTCTTTCTGTCGAGGTGGACGCTAGTAGAGGGTTAACCCAAAATGAACTTAATGAAAATACAAATGTTTGTGTAATAAATGATAATAATAGGAAATTTATATTTAAAGATCATTACCATAATGCTTACCAGTTCTCTGTCTGTATTTAACTGTTTCATCTCAAAAGGAGGACAAAAAATGTTTGTTTTGGGGAACAAAAACAATGACATCAAATCAAAGACAGTTGATGGAGGATGATACAAAGAAGAAGATGCTGTTAGTGGAGTGCTCTGGTGTTTTGTCAGTACCGTTACAAACAATACATTATCCTTCTGTTTCTTTGCAATGTAGAGGAAAAAACAGCACATTATTCAAAAACGCTTTGCAAACATGGAGTTCAGTTCAGCATAATACTGAAGTGCACAGTGACTTCACTTTCAAATGTGCAGGGTACAAAAGCATAATTTGTAGATAGGCACAAGTGAATATTTTAGAAATAATATCTAATTTATCTCCAAGTCTGTGAGAAGTCCTAATGAAACCCAAAGATGTTCTCGTTTGCTTTAAATTGGTACTTGGCATCTCCTTTGAGATTATTGAATGTTATTTTATCTTCATATAATGCTGAATGACTATTTGCTGAAAAATTGAGGTTCTTTTAAGATGCCTTATGTTGTGCACCAAATTAATTGGGGTATCTGAACTCCATTAGTCATCTGAAACATCTTGGTCTGTATTTCCTGCTCTTACTGACTTATTAACGTGGTTGTGGCAGGAGAGTAAGAGGGCAAAGAAGAAAATGTCAGTGCAGTTATTTGTGGGTAATGCTTCCATCTGGAGAGCAATGAACACTGCTATTCTTGCAAAGAGGCTAGAGCGTACAAACCTGCCACAGAGTCGCCTTCCTAGAAATGAAGTCAAAACCCTGTTGCAGTAAAAAGAGGAAAAAACCCACATTCCTATGCTGAACCCTTTGAAATTTTCCTCCGTTGCTGGCAGTGAGAGACCAAGCAAGGAATGAGGAGACCCATCCGCTGCTTGTCCTCCACACTGCTTGTATTTCTCTTTATCCTGTAGCACTGATGGAAGTGAAATCTGTACCCCTGTCTATTTAACTGTAAATTAATGGATGTGCCAGTCAGTGAGAAATTTTAAAAAGGAGGAAAGCTGTGCAATTGATCATGTGTAGCCAGTATGAGAAATTAAGCACCGAAACTGCTGACACTGATCATGTTGTCAGGCATGAGTAATTAGAAGTAGGACTGGCAAAATCAGAGTATTTGTAATTTAAGCTGCCTGGTTGAACTTGTCATGTGACCAGCTGTTTAAGCCTAAATCCATAATAAAAATAATGAGTTACTGCATAAAGTATATGAGCAGGCAATCAATTACTAGAGGTGTAAACCAAAGTATCAATATTTTTATGTAAGAGATGCCAGAGATACTTGTCTTCAGACACTTGTGGTTGGAGAATAGACCCCGGTGGGTGCAAGTGCATTGCACACTGGACTCGTGCTGGCAGTAGAAGACCAGAGGGGCTTTGGAACATGGGCTTTGAATGGATGCTCAGCTGGAGAACAAGTGATATGATGGCTAGGTCAGCTTTAGGATGCTCTCAGCACCATAGGTTGAGCCCTAAACAGGCACAGTGCCCTGCAGTAACAGGTAGTGGTGGATACGCTTCTGAGCAGTGATCATGTATGAACTACACGGCTTAGTCTGAGCACAACAGCACCTGCCTGGGGGAGATTCTTGGTCTAGGAAGGCTGACACACTCAATGTAAAAGGTGAAGACATTACACGAGATTAGATTGATAATAGATTTTCTTAATTTTGAGTTTATTTGGTGAAATTGTCTGTTGTTTTTTTTTCCCCCAGATTGTGGCTCATATCTCTACAGTTGATGGCAGTTTCCTTTCCATGTCATTTACCTTTATTACGGTGTGCCATAATTCCTGCTTAACATCCCCATAGAAGATGATAGCAGTGAGTAAAATATTTATCTGCACACTACAGCCTGAGCTTAAGGTGATGAGATGTGTATTTTCCTTACAATCATCTAGTAATTTGAATTACTATTCCACATTGGAAAAACAATCTCATCAGTAAGAGCTGTGAGATTTCCCTGTTTTCACAGTTATGTGAATGCCACCCTTCCTGAAGTAATAATCACTCGTTAACCTTACATTTGCTGCTCTTTCAGATTTCACAGCCAGAACTGACACTGCTGACAGCTTGATAAACTGTTTGCCACTTATGATGGCTTTGCCTCTTCCAGGAACACTCTTTTCTGCGTATACTCACTTTGAAGAACCACCCTGATTTTAATCTGAAGCTTCTGTGCAAATTAGGCAGCCTTTGCTACTGCAAAATTACCGAGAGTAAAAAATGTGAAATTCTGGCTCAAGAAAATGTTGCCTATAATAAAAGAACAGTTTGTGTGGAAGAATAGTTCTGCAGCACTAATAATGTGGGTGCCCCTTGATGTAGGTCCTAGTTTCACATATGGCCTTGGCAGTAGGATGATACAAATGAAGATATAGTTTGGAGTTATATCATCGCTTTTCATTTCATGGTCTGCTTTGATAATTTTCTATTTGCTTTTTAGATAACTTGGTGACATCTTTACCAACAGGTGGTGCTGCCGCACTAAATCCTGCAAATTCTGTCTTGATTTGGGAAAGAAATGCTGGCACTTGTATCTCAACATCCCAGCGATTTCTCAGGCTCCAAAGAAAACTATTATGAAATATTACTTGGGTATAATCTCTTCCATGTTTTTCTGGGAAGATAATTACAATAATGAATCAGGATCTTTTATTATAACAATGTTATTGTGCTTGTATGTAGCATCTCTCAAAACAATTAGACTCATCCCACAGGGGAAAGATCTTGGACTGTCTGACTCTTCTTGCCATAGTCTCTTGTAATATGCAACGAACATTTTCTTAATACTCACTGAAGCAAGTGACTATTTCCATACATAATGCTTGGGAGTAGACAGAAAAATGACTTGTCTGAGTCATGTGGGAAGTCTCCATCAAGGCAAGGAATTAAATCCAGGTAACTGGTCTCATACCTAATTTACACGCTGTTGGTCAGGTGCTCCTTCCTTCGGAAGTAATTTGGAAAGGGATGTCTGTCCTGTCTGGCAGTGACAGAAACATCAGTGTAACAACAGAATGAGCAGGAATGTGGTTATGCTACCTCTGTCCTCTTTCCCAGAAACAACGAGGCACAGCTATTTTATTATGTTTGTTGTCATTAGTCAGGGCTACTGCTTGTTTGTCCGAGGCTACCAATGAACACAACGTGATTCACGCAAAACTGCTGGAGGGATGGCTTGACTCCAAAAGCACAATTTAGCTTTTATTTGGCAGTTGTTTGCTTAATGCAGAAAAATGTCTATGAAAGCTATGAAAAATGAATCTGTGCTGTAACACACAGCTTGTAAAATCCACTTGAATTCTCCTGCAGAATATATTATGGTATAAAGGAATAATGAAGACAATGCCTACCTTAATTTTCTTTTATTTTTTGGTTATGCTGTCATCTTCCATATTATTGCAACGGATTCTGGCCTACATGGAGTCATCGTAACTAATAAAATGTCTTTATAATCAAAGATGATCTGTAATGCTGAGCTTTGAAAATGACATTTTTTAAATCTAATTGTAACATATGTGGAATTTTCTTTCCCTTGTCTGATTACTCTGATTTAATCCTGAACCATATGGGAGAGATGCAGTGACATGGAATAGTGGAGCATTTGAAGAGGCATAGTTACCTCTCCAGAAGTAGGGCATCATCTGTAAATACTGTTTTAGTGTCGTAGGCTGATTATTTGCTCTGTCCTTTGTTCTGTGGGTAATCTAAAGCAGTGGTTTCCTTCCTGGGGCCTCTCAATCTCTGGAGATCTTTGGAACCCTTCCTTGGAGTCCTTGGCCTTGGAGAAGGTATCAGAGAAAGGCAAGCTTATTGTATAAATGTGATATACACGGACTGCCGTTTCCAATGAAAACCTAAATATATTAGTGTTCTACAAAGTAGTAAAGTTTGAAAATCATTGATGTAAATGATGTTCCCTGCAGAAACTGGAAGTGCGAGGGCAAGTAACACAAATGTAAAAATGCAGAAACAAAAGAGATTCATGCTGGGAAGGAAGCCCAAATTTTTCTGACCTAGCTGAAGAGGACTAAGAAGACAATGCCTGGAAACTCTGAAATGGCAGTTCTGACAATTGGGTTTGTCTGCATTAGCATTTTAATTTGGATTGAGAGTGCGCTTATGAAATGACTCTCCCAGCCATCCCCAGTTTCTGTGCTTTGGTTCAGAGTGGTCTCAGAGCACTTAAACTAGAACCATCTCAGGTGAAACCAGGCTGCAAGAAGTATTCTGTGAGCACACATAATCCGTTTTAGTTGGTAGTGATCATCAAGGAGGTGGGACTGGACTAGAAGTAGTCTGAAGGAAACCCCCTCAAATGCATGTGGTGCGGGCAGCACATCCTCAGTGCCAGGGCTTTTGGTCTGCTGACCCACTCCTGGAGGTCACCGCTACTTGCTAACACAGGGACAGCTTAACCGGTAGTGTGCAATGGGGTTCCACCGCTGACGGCGGTGAGGCTGTGGGCCAATCTTCACGTGGAGATGCGTGACAGCCTTTGTGCTTTCAAAGTAGCCTTCTCTGAAGCAGGTTGGCTCTCATGGGTGTTTCTGTTCTAGGTGAGACCTGGGTGGGCACTAATTAACCGTGTTATTGCCAGGGAGAGAACAGCACTGTGCAGAACTGAGCTCCAGCCAACAAAGGTGATGAACGTGGGTGGCAGGGGACTGTAGTGGGTGGCCCTGCATTGAGGAAGGGGACAGCTGAAGGGCCAGGGCACAACTGGCTGACCAGAAAGAGGGAAAAGGCCTCAAGAAACTTGAGGACTGTGGCGTTCTCCCTGCTGGACTCCTAGTTGCACGTTATTGTTCTCCTAAAATGTTCATGTTGTCTTGCCCAAATATTTTCTTTTTTAAAATATGCGGGTCCTGGTAAACACAGCTCTCCTACATAGCATGAATAATTTTCTTCATTCCTTGGTATTGCTTCCTTCAGGGTATTTAAACTGTTTTATCATTTCCCTTCAGGCTCCTTTTATCTGACAGTATATATTATACTCCTGTTTTCTCTATTTTTATGTCACAGTCTCCCATCTTGCTTTCATTTATTTGCCTATCTCTGTCTTTAAATATGTGGGATAAGCTAGCACACTGATATGGCATTTTTCTAAGGTAACAGAAAATTTCATAAAATTCTATATGTAGATCATTACTGCATCACATAAAGCCCCTCAAGATTCATCTTGGACTGTTTTAAAGACACTGGCTGTTCCAATTTCTTTTATATACCCAACTTTGTTAAATTATATATCTAACGGAAGGGGTTTTGTGTTTGGGGTTTTTTTGTTCGTTTTTATTTCAGCAAGTGAGATCCACAGAAAATGTGTTTAAAAATGACAAGTTGAAATTGTCCGAAATATTTTTTTTCCTTGATATTTGTTCTCCTTTGCTTACACAGGAAGTCTGCAAAGTCTTCAGTCCTGCAACAGGACTGGTACAGATGCCTTTGCATTTGGACATAATCTTATTAGTATCATCAGGACTTCTTACAGGCAGTAAGGTACACCAATATAAATCCAATTTAGGGATTAAGACATAGCTATGACAACACGCAAACCAAAAGAAAAGCCATAGCTAAGGAAGCGATGAATGGTGGGAGGATGAGAGACAGCAGGCATAAGTGGAAACAGGAGAGGTTCACAGGTTGCCCAGAGAGGTTGTGCAGCCTGTGTCTGGAGGCTTCCAAGACCAGACTGGATAAAGCCCAGGGCAACCTGATGTGACCTTGGAGCTGACCCTGCTTTGGTTGAACCTCCCAAGGTCCCTTCCAACCTGAATTTCCCTATGATCCTATGAAAAAGAATAGCTACAGATCTCCATGGTGATGTATGGGAGAATAATAGCCCAAAGGAGTAAATCAGTGTTTACTGAGCTTCCTTCCATAGTCATTATTATATTAGGTTTGTATAATGTTATGAAAGAACAGACTTTCATTTCTTTAACAGTTGGAATCAACCAATTGCTCCAATAATACATACTATGGAATATTTCGCTGGTCATATCTTCAAGATGGCAGAACCAAATTTAAAAACTATAGATGTATACGGTTGAAAATAAAGCCTGATTTTGGAACCGTAGCACATATTTTATAGGTAGCTTGCTGAGGCAAATACCCTTTTATATGACCATTTAAATCAGTCAGGATTTATGACTGAAGGGGCCAAGGCCATAAAATATAACAATGCATAGGCTCCCTACTAAAGAATCTTCTATAATCATACAGCGTTTTATAATCTTATAGCAAGTTCTGTAGCACCTTTCTGTAAAGGTGTGGATTGCCTACTCACAGAGAATAACCTTATATCCCAAACTACCAAAACTACTGTGGTTTTTTTGTATAGATGTATTTTTCAGAAGATTTTCCATCTAAGTGTAAATTTAGGCCAAGGCTGCTTGGCATGTGAAGTCAGAAGAGATCATGACACCAGGCAGCACAGAACAGACTCATGTGAGATATTCTAAATGTGCTTTAAATCAAGAAGGGAGGGGTCAGCTATACTACACCATGGTAGAATGAGATGAAGGATGTTGATGTATTCGGGATGAAGCTACTGAAAAAAAAAGTTAAATAAACAGAAATAAGGCACAGATTTATCAGAGAGAAAAATTTTAGATGTAAACATGCTTGTTATCCACAAGGGTTTCCATAGAGGAGAACTGACTGAATAACCACCTCGTCTTATGCTTTGATCTACAATTCACTCGGTCCATTTTGCAGTGCTATCAGATGTGTTGATTCCTTTAGCTACCAGGCAGCTGCCCTCTCTCCTTCCCTCCCTCTCCCCCTTCTCCCTCCCAATTTTCTTTTCCTTCCATCCCGTCTTTCTGTCTTTTTCTCTCTCTTCTCCTTCCCCTTTCCCTTCCTACTTCCCTTCTCCTTCCCCTCACACATCTGTAGAATAACAACCTACAGACAGGACTTTCCTGAACGTCCAGTATATTGCTACTATATTAATACAGAAGCAAAGGAAATGAACCATAAAATCATTGACAGATCAAGAAAAAAACTGGCATGTATCACATGGGACCACAGTACTCAGAATAATGTGGTGGTTTTTATTTCTAAAGAAGAATTATAATGATATGTAAATTAAAGGCAGGAGTAACAGAAGAATGGAGGCCCAGACTGCTACATGAATAATACTTCTGTAGTTCTGAACAATGAATTTAAGAATTTTTCAGATGGCTCATACAGCCACTTCTATACCAGTCACATAGGAAGCTGTATCCAGTTCTGTCCAGACATTTAAAGTGTCCATTTAGGGCTTTCTGTTTAGGAAGCATTCCTGGCAATCTAACACACGGGTGAAAGGAACCTCAGAAAATTCAGCACAGACAATGTTAGATGAGGCTCGGAGATGTAGTCGCTCACCTTTCATAGACAAGTCAACTGAGGACATCAAGTCTAGTGTTCTTTAAATAATGAAAAGAATTATTAATTGTCTTATGGCTAGAGAGTATGGTATATTCAGTGACAGGGCCTTTAGTTTTCTTTTCATGTATGGTGCTGCAAATAATTGAGCAATGAAAAATCCTGTTTAGGATTGTAATAACAATTAATCAAAACTGGGCATGTTATAAAATATGGCTTGGATGTTCATCCGATGCAAATCAGCTCTTGTTTGAAATCAATAGAGCTGTGGCAGTTTATGCCAGCAAAGGGCTTGGCTCTTTTTCTTTTGAATGAATAATACACCCAATACCCTCATTTTTCTTTCTTGTAATAAGTGCCAGATTTCAACCTGTTCATTCACAAAGCTGTGGAACACAACCAGTTGTAAACCACCCTGCCTCCCATAATTCAGTGCTTTCTAGGACAGGGTTGGTTTGTCATTGTCTGTTTTTTTCTCTTCAGTGAAATAATGTAATTGTGAGTTGAGTCATGCTGCCAGTCTGAAATTAAAAGTTAAACAGGACTGGAGTCTTTTCTTATCTACACCTCCAAAAATCTGCTATAATACTCATGAAGTCTTGAGTGTTACAGTAGTGTGAAATAATTCCTGCCCTCAGACATGAAAGAAAACAGTGGATCTAGGCTGCTGAGGAGCTGTTTTTTGACAGAGTATTTTGTTGGAAATAATGCTGCAGCATTGTAGCAACAGCATAGCAGATCTCAGTGGGAGACCTTAGAGAGGTGATTATATTGTAAAACAAAGCTGATTTCCCTCACTTGTGCACACATTCCCATAAGCATGCACAAGCACCAAGAAATGTGTGTCCAAATAGTCTGTTTACCCTTGAAGCACCAAGATGCCAGTGTGCAGGCAGCCAGACCGAGATTCCCCGTGGTGACACAGAGGGCAAGAGAAACAGGCCAGTTCCTCTTCATATCATCTTAGGTTGGTGATTTTGGATACGCCTTTTTTGTTCCTCTTACAAACTGATGGGGATTAGTCTCTGCATCCTGCCCCACCCGTGAGTCATCAGGATTTGCTCACTATCTTTTGTTTCCCAGTCTGGGTATCCTGAGAGGAAACAGAGACATGTGCTGGGATCTTGGTGACCTCCCGATCTAAGTGACATCAACACATGTCATTCTTCTAGCCCTCCTCCTGCCGTTTGATCCTTCTGGTGCTCCCACACCCATACAATTTTGTTCATGCCAATCTAAACATCTCTACTGCAATCCTCTAAAACATGGCAGATGATGTTCCCCTAATGTTTAATGTAGATATTTATAACGAACTGTGATGCTGAAAAATATGTTAATAGGGGCATTACAGAACTGATATCCAATTCTTGTCATAAATTGTCATATTAAATATCAATATATCAGCACTGGTGTATTACTCCCCGTTAGAAGGGATGTTGCAATAGCAGGACTTGCAGACAAAGGTACATTAAGCTTGTTTCTTGCTTAATCCACAGTTGAGTATACCTTGTAACTTGGGTAATTGCTGTTAAGAAGCATTAACATAATCTGCATCTCTTCTTATTCTTGGGACTGAATTAATCTCATCTACCTATAGACATCTGCAGTGCTGACATTTACTTTTGAGCTACCCACCTGAAGTTTTATGTAACTGGTGAAGAGAAATGGGCACTTCTAAAGTGCAGTTCTTTTGACGTATTTTAGATGCCTACTTTAGCATAAGAAAAATAACAACTACAAATGTTTATTTTTCCCCACTGATTATAAAGGAAGCCTATAGTGAGCAGTTCAAACATAGAAATCTGCATGTAGTTAGTAAATATCACCCCAAATGTCAGCTTTTTGTAATAATGGCTCCACAACTATTATTGTGACCAGGTGTGAACAAAATAAAATTTGCCTGCTGCCCCCAGAAGAGTCACATCAGTGATGGAAATATTTCTGGAATATACAGGATTTCAATTAAAGTGTCTTTTCCATATGTGTAGGATGGAAGGATTGACTTCCTTTGGAGTGTAATTAGGTGTATTTCCATTTAGTGTTGGGGGACAAAATCCATTTATACAAGGGGAGGATTTGATACAGAATCTCAGTTTTTCATGTGGTACATGATAAAAGTCAATCAAATGTCTCTGCACATGAGAGCATTTTGTATTCAATTTGCTTCTTGATGATAACTACATTGATAACCCATGTAGCTCCTCTAGCAGGCAGAGATCAGCACCCATCACAATTATCAATGGCAATTGCATTGCAGCTGCTGTATCTTTAGTATTTTGGTTTTCAGTGTTGATGACCATAGTTTTGAACTACTGCTGCTCTTGCTAGTTTAAAGGCTCAGAGTTTAACTTTTCTGAATGACCGATACCCATCTTTGTCATCACTGCTGGTAAGTTGTAATGGCTATGCAACTCCTGTTCGGGCATTATAGCCAAGAATTGCAAACGTGGCTACTGATTTTCAGTACTCACTCTGAAATACATGGGTCTAGCCAGAATGGGATGGGTCTTCCCGATGACATGGCTGACAGTTCCATGCTGATGTTTGAATATCCTAGTGGGTCCAAATTAGTGCTATATACCTAAGTTTAAGCAATTGAATCCTGCTCCAGCTGCTTTTGAAATTTTTAGACAAAAATACCAGACGGGTTTTTTTTGAGATCTGTTTCAGTAAGGTAAAGGAGAAAGTAAATAATTTGTCATGAATGGGATTCCATTGAATGACTCAAAGCTCATTCCTCTACTGAAAGCCACCTTTCCCACCCCCTCAAAACCCCAAACCCCAAGCTCTTTTCAACATGTGTAATTACTATTAAATCTGATCCAGATGTTAAGAAATAACAATCTGGTATTAAAAGTTCAATAGAAACATTTCAGCAAAATGCAGTGAAGATGGTCACAAAGTTATATTGTCCGATGCTGCACTGAGAGTGCTGAAGCCTTATTCAATTTTTGACTGTAGCACACATGTTAATGAACCAAGCCTGATGCTTTCTTTTTTCTTTCTTCTATTTTTAAATGTTAATTTCTTCATGCAAAAGACCTTAGCAAGTCATTCACTTATGATGTTCAAAGAGCTTGCCTACAGGAAAGACTTCGTTCTTTGAAAAAGCATGTAGGATCAGAAACACTGGCTAATATTTACTGGCTTACAACAGCAGATGCTAAATAACAGTTGGTTGCACAGCAACACGAAAGTCAGAATATTGCACAAAACTACAATTAGTCCTTGAGACTTTCCTCTGTTCGTGACAGGTTCTACCAAAGCAGATAAAGAAGAGAGGGGATCAGAAGCAAGTGCTCCTTCAAAATAAGAGTTGACAGCAAAAGGAACGATTGTACCATGTGCCATTTGAAATGGAGAAAAATTGTGTAAGACGAGTTAAACTTATCCATAGGGCAAGTGCTCCTGGAAGCATGCTCTGTCCCAGAACTCTGCTGCAGAATGAAGTGAAAATGCACAACAGCACAAGTGGTCAAGGGCAATGCCCTGTGTTGGTGGCAGTGTGAGCACCGTATTTGAGAGGCAAGCCTAACAAAGCCTATTCAGTTTCTGGGGGAAGCTCTTTTGATAAGAAGAACTACTAATATCACTGCATGAAATAGGTTTGATGCTGATGACAGCCTTTCTGTAAAAGGATGAGAACATGCTATGGGTTTGCTCCTCATATATCCCATCATCCCAAGTCAGTATCATGTAAAGGCGCTGTATGTAGATGAAAAAACATGGTTTAACTTCCTTGTCAGGAAGGTCTACTGGATTTTTTCATTCCTCTCTCGTTAGAGAAGAACTTGCTACATCTGCTGAGTGAGAGCCTTGACAACAATTGAGAAACAAAAATTGGGAAGTCCTTGAACTAGCATTCTCAATAATGCTTCCCATCATGTTGACCCTATTGTTTTAATTTGCACCAAAATTGACAACACACTTTTTTTTTGTGCTTAGGGCCCTGTTCAGCATTATTACTAAGTCGAAAACTATGGTTTGATCTGTACTGAAGAATGCTGATTGCAGGTTCTGTTATGTTATGTCAATACTATTGTGTCCTTAGTGCTACACTTCCATATTCCTTATCATAATGATCTCCTTCCTACTGTAGTCCATGCTGAAACTTTGCACACCAATGATCAGGTCTTGCTCTCCTTACGTACACAATGCATTAGAGCCAATGGCTCAGTAGCAGCTGGTTGCAAGATCAAGCCCTGAAATTTGAAATAACCTTTGCCAAATCTGTAGTCAATGAAATCAACATTATTAATCCTATAGTTTCTCCCATCTATAACCAGAACTCTGAAGAGCACATTTGAAATAGTGTAATACTTAATGAAATCTGAATTTTATATGTGATGGATCCTGCCCCAGAATGAATAAGGCAGAACACACTCAGTATTCCCAGGCAGAATGTGTAACTGATGCTAAGGACAAACCTTCCTTGACTTCAAGACATCTCTTTTAGAAGCTATGTCACAGCCTCCCTTCCAAACCCCTATCGTTCTTAATTAGATTACAGTGAATATTGATAGAGAACAGAATAAATATCCACATGGTGGTGCTTTATCAAGACCTCTCTGGATTTGTGCCTTCATCGCATTCTTAGATTTTCATGGTCCAATGTGTAGAAAGAAAATGCCTAGATGCTGTTGTGCTGCATATGCCTCATCCCTGGAAGTGTTCAAGGCCAGGTTGGATGAGGCTTTGGGCAACATGGTCTAGTGGAGGGTGTCCCTGCCCATGGCAGGGGGGTTGGAACTAGATGATTTTTTGAGGTCCTTTCCAACCCAAACCATTCTGTAATTCTATGATATTTCATGTCAGAAATGCTGGGAAAATATGCGGGGGTGGAGGGGCAATTCTTTCTGCAAATGGCCAATACAGGCTGCACACATCATGTAAACTCTATCCCATGCCAGCAGCATGACTCAAGTAACGGAAGGCCCTCTGCTGGCTGTCTTCTCAGAATTAACAAATTTTACCAGCTTCGTTAAAATGAGAATTGAAAAGTGTGGACAGGGATTTAAAAGATGGCAGTGGAGCTCTTACTCTGGAATGTTTCACACAACCCAGAATCTCTGGAACTAATTGAATGGCAGGGGTGGAAATGGGGTAATTTACCTGCCCTAACTCAAGCAGCTATAAATTTGAAGACCAAATCTGAATGCATCATCACAGGCTCCTTCTGTAGTCAGGGTGTGATTCATCTCATGCTAGCACAGAAATTCTTAAACTAGCTTCCAGGACTCCAAAGTTTCAGAATTTTCCTGTTTACAGCCTTCTGCACTTCATGTTTCCAGGAACCTGTTATTACCCCCATTAAGATTTTTTTAACAATTTCTTTCAAGTGCTCGAAGATAGTTATTCCATAATATTAATGAGCAGACTTTCACTGCTGACAGATGTGGTAGTGATTTGAAGTTATTGCCAAGACTCCTGAATGCTCAGGAAGGTGGAGACTCCAAAGGTAAGGTATTGCCATATATGAACTGACACTAGAGTGATTTACACAAAGGCATTACATGATAGAAGAAGGAGGCAGTCTATGTCCAATGCATGAATGTGACTCTCATTCATTGAATTCAGCGATTTTGCACCTATTATAACCTGGTGCCAATAGCAAAAGCCAGGCCCTGTGTTTACCACACACCTCACCTTTCACAGGGTTTTTCACAGTAATGATTACAACAATTTCTTATTGCTAAACATCAGCAAAGTCTCTTGGGGCTGTATTTTGACAGTTCCCGAGTTGCCTAAGCAGTCCGTTGCAAGATAACTCTTGCATTGGGTGCTTTGCCTCAAAGGCGCTGGGAGTATTTTTCTGTCTTCGCTGTATACGGAGCCCAGACCTGGAAGTCGTGGACAATACGACTTCGACAATATGACCCAACGTGCTCTTTGAGCTTTGGCACTATGGTAGTTATGATGGCAAAGTTCAGCACCTCTGTTAGGTGGATTGAATGTGACCAGGCGTGCCTTTCACTTGAAGATCAATTGACAATAACAAAATGGACTTTTCTTCCTCTGAGTATTAAACTCTCGTACTTTAGAAAACTGGTTTCATTGTTTAATTAGTAATTATTACTCTTTTTCCTCATAATGTGGTTTAGATCAACATTTCATTTCGCAGTACCAAAGCGAGCAAATGCTGTTGTGCAACTAAGCCTTCCCATACAATAACAGTTCCACCATCTGCCTTTTTGGGGATCAAGTAACTGAGAAATGTTTACACAACAAATGAACATCAGAGCTATATATTATTTCCTAGTAAACAGAAACATAGCAACCTCACAACACTATAAATTGGTTTCTTAATAGTAAATAAACCCATCTCTCACTTTGTCAGTCAGCAGTGGAATCTGATATTCCCTGCACTCCAACTCCGATAATACTGTTTGTTATATACCCCCAGAGGCTGTTTCCACACTGATCTAACAGGCATTAACATCAGCCAATCTACCTGGTAAATAGCTCTGAGATGCTTTATTGCCCAGCTCCTTGGTACTCTACTTAGGTACTAACACCAGCCGCTTTTAACCTTCTACTGACAGAGGGAATAAGTCATGGAAAGCCTCTTTCCTAGAACAGGGAAGAGCTGTTTTCATTTTGTTTCTTTTGGAGGGTAGTTTGATGCCCAGAAGTGGTGGTGGTGGTGGAAGCTAAGGGCTGTTGTTTGAATAGGTCTAAACAGTGACAACTCTAATAGATGCAGAGGAGCTATACTGACTTCTACCAGCCAACGTGATAGCCCAGAGCTCAGGGAACAGGTATATGCTAGGCTGTAGCTCTCCAGCCTTCTTCTGTGTCATCAGCTCAGTGCCAGTGGCAGCAACTCTCAGGAAACAGCTTCCTCTGGTCTTCTCATTTCATGGTCTCCTTGCTAAGATCACACACACAAAAAGAGGTTCCGCAAGCCTTAATTTGAATAATAGGGTTTGCAGTGTGAATCCTTGTTCCAGAGTGCATTTCCCGAGGCATCAGGGGACCGCAGCCCTCCTGCTCCCACACGTTAGCAGTGCTGGGTGGAAAAATGCTTTACATCATGGGAAGAAGGGGATATTATGCTGAGGTCTCATGGCTGTTTAAGAGGACAGAAACCTAATCTAAAGGCAGATGGAGGCTTATGGATAGAAGAAGGATAGAAAATTTCAGTATAGGGCTTGATGACTACACCAATACAGACACATCCCTTTTATGAATGAGGAAAGGAAACAAAGTAAGACCTCTTTGAGCTATTTTAAAATGAATGTTTGGAGCAAGAAAAAAAGGGGAACTGTGGCCTCAGTGAAACCTGAACTAAAACTCCAGCCTGTGCTAAGAAAAATTTCTGTGGGGGCACACATGGAAAGAGCCTTTGCCATTAATGCCAGAGCATGTGTCCTGCTGAGGAACCAGCTGTGATGGGAGAAGAGATTACCACCACCATCGTTGCCCTTGCTGGTGATTGTTGTTCCTGTGGTTCTGCTTTTGTGAAATAATTGCCTTTAAGCAAAAGTAGCTGGGTTAGAATAAATAGTGTTATATCCATAATCAGTGCTACCATGAAGGAAATTGAGAAATGCCAGGTAAACTGCTCAAGTGGTGGATGGAGAGTAACATCCAGCTGGTGTGTGACAATATGCAGCCAAGGTAGCATCATCCATGGGGCAGCTTGTCTGCTCTTGGCTTTGAGAGCCAATGAAATTGGAAGATCAGCTGGGAAATACTTACTCCATGGGGGAAAGGCTAGTGGAGGGGACAGCTGGTTAAAATTGGGAATATCCATGTTGTTTGGTCTTCTCACCTCTTCTCCTGTGTTCTCTTTGTGCTTCCTTCCCTGCCGCTCTCTCTGCTATAACCTCTCCTCTTCCTGCTTATAACAAATGTCTCTATGCCTTGAAATCTCTAAATTAATTTTCTTTCTCCACTCCTTCCTCTCTCTGAGGAAGGTAATCTCTTGTGTCTTCCCAAGATACCTAAATTTCCTCTGCTAAAAGGAGCTATTACAGGCAAGACCTCTGGTTTTTAATTATTTCTAATTTGTTTTGCAAGCCAGGATGTAGCTTGAAAGACCTCTATAAATAACAGCAGAGTACAAAGACAATAACTGCATTCAAAACTACCCTGATTGGAGAATCCAGGTATATTGCTTGGGGGAAAAAAGGAGAAAAAGAGGGAAATCTGGTTTTGTCTAAATATGTCCTTCAATTAAATTAGGTGGACAAGTCAATGGGACCTGATGAGATGCATACGTGGGTCTTGAGGGAACTGGCAGATGAAGTGGCCAGGCCACTCTCCATCATATTTGAGAAGTCCTGGCAGTCCGGCAAAGTTCCCGCCGACAGGAAGAGGGGGAACATAACCCCCATTTTTAAGAAGGGAAAAAAGGAAGACCCAGGGAACTACAGGCCGGTCAGTCTCACCTCTGTGCCTGGAAAGATTATGGAGCAGACACTCCTGGAGACTATGCTCAGGCACATGGAAGATAAGGAGGTTATTGCTGACAGCCAACACAGCTTCACTAAGGGCAAATCGTACCTGACAAACTTGGTGGCCTTCTATGGTGGGGTTACAGCATCAGTGGATAAGGGAAGGGCAGCTGACGTAATCTTCCTGGACTTGTGCAAGGCATTTGACACTGTCCCGCATGACATCCTTGTCTCTAAATTGGAGAGACATGGATTCGATGGATGGACCACTCCGGGGATAAGGAATTGGCTGGATGGTCACACTCAAAGAGTTGTGGTCAACGGCTCAATGTCCAAGTGGAGACCAGTGATGAGTGGCGTTCCTCAGGGGTTGGTACTGGGACCAGCACTGTTCAACATCTTTGTCAGCAACATGGACAGTGGGATCAAGTGCACCCTCAGCAAGTTTGCTGACGACATCAAGCTGTGTGGTGTGGTTGACATGCTGGAGGGAAGGGATGCCATCCAGAGGGACCTTGACAGGCTGGAGAGGTGGGCCTGTGCAAACCGCATGAAGTTCAACAAGGCCAAGTGCAAGGTCCTGCACGTGGGTCGGGGCAATCCCAAGCACGACTATCAGCTGGGCGAGGAATGGATTGAAAGCAGCCCCGAGGAGAAGTACTTGGGGGTATGGATTAATGAGAAGCTCAACATGAGCTGGCAGTGTTCGCTTGCAGCCCAGAAAGCCAACCGTGTCCTGGGCTGCATCTCAAGAGGCATGACCAGCAGGTCGAGGGAGGTGATCCTGC
Organism: Balearica regulorum gibbericeps; assembly: GCF_011004875.1. Classification (NCBI taxonomy): domain Eukaryota; kingdom Metazoa; phylum Chordata; class Aves; order Gruiformes; family Gruidae; genus Balearica; species Balearica regulorum. The sequence goes on along the minus strand of NC_046184.1, from coordinate 208,964,859 downwards.
CCCTCTACTCCACTCTGGTGAGACCCCACCTGCAGTACTGCGTCCAGCTCTGGGGGCCCCAGTACAGGAGAGACATGGAGCTGTTGGAGAGAGTCCAGAGGAGGGCCATGAAGTTGATCAGAGGGCTGGAGCACCTCTGCTATGAGGACAGGCTGAGAGAGTTGGGGTTGTTCAGCCTGGAGAAAAGGCGGCTCTGGGGAGATCTAATTGCAGCTTACCAGTACCTGAAGGGGCCTACAGGAAATCTGGTGAGGGACTGTTTATGAGGGAGTGTAGTGACAGGACAAGGGGTAATGGGTTTAAGATGAAGGAGGGTCAATTTAGATTAGATTAGATTAGATTAGATTAGATTAGATTAGATTAGATTAGAAAGAAATTCCTGACTGTGAGAGTGGTGAGGCACTGGCACAGGTTGCCCAGAGAAGCTGTGGAGGCCCCATCCCTGGCAGTGTTCAAGGCCAGGTTGGATGGGTCTTTGGGCAATGTGGTCTAGTGGGGGGTGTCCCTTCCCATGGCAGGGGGGTTGGAACTAGATGATCTTTGAGGTCCCTTCCAACCCAAACCATTCTGTAATTCTATGATTCTATGATTCTATATCAGACAGCATCTAATGTGCTTCAGGAAGTGCTACATATGGGGACTTATTACTTATATATTTTTGGAAATCAGGTACTCAAGTTGCATTTGAGCAGGAAATTTTCACTCACGGTATTTCTTGGTCACACCAATAGATGGCAATCCATCTTCACGTCCCTTCGCTTCTTCTAAAGTGAACTAAAAGGTGAGGAGGAAAAGGAGAAAACAATTTTTCTCAAATGCTTTTTCCCTTTTATGTGTCAGAGTTTCAAAGCTAAATGTTCAAATGCCCTGGAAATGAGAAATTATCTGAAAACTAGTACACTACATGCTACCACAGCACAAATTACCCCATGCTGTCCTGTCAGATGTAATCTGCCTGAATCATTTTTGGTAGGGATGATATGGGATTTAGTTACCATGTGAGCTAGTAAACTGAGATTAGCACTGTTCTTGATACTATTGCATATTTTAATCTATGATTCACTTTATTGCTTGGGTTCTACATTGTGAAATCTTCAATAGATATCAAGAAGATTAAAAAAAAAAAAAAGAAAAAGAAATCTGAAGTCATATAAAAGGTCCCCAATCTTCCCATCTGATTCTGCTCTGTGCTTCAGTACTGTAATTCAGCAATAACAGCAAAGAAAATATCTTGGTGTCAGATTAGCAGATGTGATGGCAAAATTAAACCCTGGCTGTTTCGCTTGTTCGTTCTTTTGTGATTGCAGGAACACTTGTGGAGTTTGGAGCTAGTTTTTCTGGTTTTGATGGCCACAGTTTTGCTTAGAGTATCTGATTGTTGAATTAATTTAACCTTTATACTCCCTTTATTTACTCATACCCTACCACTACATCCACAGAACCCGTGGGCATATGAGATTTTTTGGGACACATTTCCTACAAAACCAAATTTCATTGCTGCCAATTTGGTTAAAAACTAAACCAGTTTGGTTAAGAAATAAACCAAAATGGATGCGTTTGCCCTGACTGTGCAGTTCTCTCCACCCGGGAGTGAGCTGGGGCCAGCGAGTTCAGTTCCTATGGCAAATAATATTTATTTCAGCTGCATGTCTTGTTGATCCAGGGTGTTGCTTTATGTGGAACCCCACCAAACGGGGATAGCAGTTGCTCTCTCTGGCCTGATGGCTGGTGCTGGGACAGACCTGCACGGATGCCCAGAGGCAGGATCCTGGCGGGACCAGCGGAGGCATGTCACGGGGAGGCACCCAGCCCCGCACGGGGCAGCAGCAGCGCTGGGGACCCGCTCCACACTGCTGCATGGAAAGGCTGCCACGCCGGGCATCTGCCACCAGCTCTGCCCCCACCGCCCACTGGTTCATCCCCAGCCCTTCTCCTGTCCTTCCCTCGCAGCACACGGCTTCACATCACCTGCCTCCCTCCTGCAGCGTTTGCACCGGGCTCTGGCTTTCTGAAGATGTGAGAGGGTCTCTCATTCGGTCTGGCACCATCTGAAAGCCCCAGGCTATTTGGAATGAAATTGTGCGCTTCGACACTACGTACTTATTTCTGTGGAATTCTTGGCATCCTGTAATATATTCTGTGCTTCCTTTCACCAGCAACCGGAATATTGCAAGTCAGTAAACAGGCTTTAATCTAGAGCCATTGTTAACTAGAGAGTGCAGGTAGTGCTGAAAATAAATTGCATCTACTAGCAGTCCACAGCATGAAACCAGAGGTTTCTTACGTGACCCTTCTCTTTACCAAAAATGGTGCCTTGTATATAAAGAATAGCTATCTTATTTAATTTGCAAGTATTTGGGTTTTTGGGGTGCTCATAGCTGATGAATAGAGCTGAGGCTGGAGAGGGTGTTGCGTATGCTAATGGCAGCAATAGGGTAGGTAGAGCAGCAAGCTAAAAGAAAATGAAATTTCATTCACAATTTACCCATTCTTCAGATTTCCAAGTGTAAACACATTGTGCTTCCCAGGAACACGGGCCTTCAGGTACAGAAAACAGCATAAAGTGCTTTGCATCATTCTTTACCTTTCACAGCATTTCTGCTCTGAACATATGCTGGCATTTTATGTAGATATTTTATATATTGCATGCACGTCAAAGGTTAGGTGTTTTTGTAGTGTGACATCCATTTACTTCCAGAAGGAATATTATTCTGTCTCTTTGCATTTTATGAAGCTTTTCCCTTTAAGAAAAAAAAAACAAAACGCCCCAAAAAGCCCCAACTACAGTTAAGGATTATGTGAAGTGGAGGGAGAACACACAAAACCTGGCCTTCAGCTTCAGAGACGAATCGCCATAATCTGAAGCCAATGCCAGATGAACTGCTGAAGGGTTGCTGTTTAAGCCTTGCTACCGTTACCTTTCATCTTTGACCCGAAGGGATTGATTACCTACTTCTGGAGTATTAATGAATTTGCTGAGCTTCTCTGCAGCAAAACTGTGGGCATGAACTTCTCTTGCCTGAAAGAATGGAGGAGAAATCTCTAGGCTTGTTTTCGTGGCTCCAGTTTAATTTCTGGTACAGGGAATTTTGCCATCTCTGCAATGAAAGGATCAGTACATTTCCTCCCCCAAAATGCAGGGAAGGGTGAGATGCAAGGAGGGAATTTGAAATAGGGGAAAACACTCTAGCGTTATTTTCCTGCTTTCAGAAACACGTTTGCTAACACAGTTAATAAATATTAACCAGACACAAGTCTCCATGCGGCCCCCAGCCAGTTCCCCAGCAGATCCATAGCACTCTGATCCGAGTGAAAGAGTGTCAGCTTCATTAATGGCACCATTCTCCAGATACACACAAATTAATCAAGCGTGGTATGAGAAGTTAATGGGTATAAAATTAATAGGGTATTTTCACTACCTTTTGTAGATGTTTCTGAATAAACTGGAATGCTTATTTCTGGAGATAGAAACAAAGGCTAAAGACCACCAAGTCAATAATTGGGTTTTTTATTCATTTTCAATGAACTTTTGAGCATGATCTGGTAGTATAAGCACAGCACAGAAATATGGCCCTGGGTACAGCACCAGGCTTAAAGTCGCAAGACTCAGCTTTAAAGTCAGACTGTTCATCTGCTGCACTGTTACAGGTCACTTCACCCGCCGTGCCTCAGTTTCCCCCAGCAGCTACTTCTGTCTTTCTTCAGGGTGGGATTGACTCTTCCTAGTAGGGATTTGTTGAACCCCAGTTGTGAGGGGGGGTGCAGACTTTCTGGGAGACTGTCGGGGTACAGTAACGCAGAACGTCAGGCTCTGATTTGTAATCACAGGTTAGGAGAGTCCTGGGCAGCAAAGCCCAGCGTGCATCGCCGACATCCACACACTCTGGTCTGTCTCACTGCGGACCTTTGGCGTCGCCCCTGTTTCGCTTCTGGATCCTTTCTGAGCACAGATTGTCAATCCTGACAAACAAGGGCAAAAGGACTAAATACGAGCAGTTTTCAAAACAAATGCAGAAAACATCAGTTCATGCAACATTAAGTTTACTGTATGAATGCTCTCAGTGTTGCTAGCTCAGCCACGCTGCATGTCCTGTTTATTTCGTAGCGTGCTTGCACATTTAATGTATCAGTCTGGAAAAAAAGGAAAGTATGAAAAGGAAAAAGTAGCTTAAGGAATGTAACTTCACCTGTCATCTGGGGAAAGTTACCTTGTTAATTTTCTATTGTTTGGCATTCTGAGCTATTGAGGAAAAGCATCAGGAGATTTATCCCTGCCAAAGGATATGGCTTTTGGTGAACTGAGAAACACAGCATGCAGCTTCTGTCTTAAACTGACTGGTGCATCGCTTGTTATATTTATGCAAATGTTCTCTGGCATAGCATGAGAAACCAGGAAGGTTCACATGCAAACTCACGGGGATTATATCGGTTCATTCCCTAAAGAAATACATACTTCCACACAAGCACAGCTTTTCCCCTTACGGAGGAATAGGAAGAATCCTTGTATCATATTGGAATGACTTGCTATCAAATGGAAGACACGTCTTCCAGTGGCAGGGGCGATGGAGGCCACGATCGGTCCCACAAGTGGAAACTGGAATTATTCTGAGTCATCACTCCTATTAACACGTCTTGGTTTAGCCGAGGATCTGTATATGGGCACAAGAATGACAGAGAGTCACTTTAGTTCTATCCTTAGTCTAAGCTGAGACCACCACCATTAAAATGTCACAGCATTTTTCCTGTAGCATCGCCCGAGGCAGAGCTGTTTCTGGGCATCCCCCAAATGTAGGTTTCCGTAATATAGCATATAGCGAAGTCTTTAGTATGTTGCCTTGGCTTTCATTTTTCTGGGTTTGTAGTATTGCTGGGTTGGGGAAAAAGTCCTTTAAGGAAGACAGCTCTATAAAGAAGAAATAAAATAATGATCCCATAAGAACCAGAAGGGAGATGCAGGATCCATTGCAACCCCTAAGAAGAGATTATGCAAATCAACTTTTTTTTTTTTTTTTTTCCTGGGAAGGAGAGAGGGAGAAATTCAAGGGAGCTGGTAAAAGAGCTTCTGAGAAAGGAAGAATCCTTCTGTCATGCTAAGGGCAAGCACCTTTTCTTTCATACTATCCCTTCAATGCTCTTCCCAACTTCCTTCCTGATATCTCTTGTGTCAGCAGTAGATTGAAATTTATTGAGGGTTTGGATACACTGAGTGTGCCTTCATTTTCCCCAGTGTTTTCATAGCTCAGTATAGTACATTCTTCCTCTTCAGCCTTTAAATCCACTTCTGCTCCCCTTCAGGAAAACCTCTGGTACTTTCAGAGAATCTCTGGTGGATTTTCCCAATCTACTTTGGCTGTTTTTCTTGGAAAAACTGCCTCTTGCATTAGTAGCTCTCTCCCCAGGCTCCAGTGAGTAAACTTAAGATGGCAGTTTATGTCCACATAATTTTGCAAAAGGGTCTTATTTACATGAAGCTCTTCTGCCTAAGCAGCAGGACTCTAAAGCATTCCAGCAAGGGGGGGAAATATTTCAGTAATGGAGATGGGATGCACAATTCATTGTTGCTTCATATTTTTATTCTACTAAGAATATCTGATACTTCCTGTAATAAGATTTTGTAAGACTTGCCTGTAAGTGTAGCACTTGGGGACAGAGTGTGTTACCAGACAAGAAAACAGTGAATTTGTCCTTCTTGCACTCTTCCTATTGCCCTGGACATTAGCAGCCCTCAGGGTAGCAGCTTCCAGCAAACCTGGGCTGTGGTATGGAGAGTGGACACAGAGGGAGCAGAATTACTGGGTCTGGGCAAGAAAGTGATGGAGAATGAGTGAAGACATGACCTGGAAGATATGGATTGGAATTAGAGGGCAAGGAGCAGGTCTCCGGTGCACTGGAGGTGAGATGGGGATGTCTTGGACAAGGATCCAATTGGGAGGGACCTGGGAGTGATGGGACAAGGAGCCTGGAGAAGAAGAAGGAGCAGGGACTTGAAGAACTGGACATGGCTGATGACTGATGGGTTGGATTGGGGTGGGGAGCCTGAATGGAAACTGGTGTGGCACGGGTGAGGAGAAGGGATGAGGATGAACCATGTGGAGTGGGATGGAGAGCAAAAGGAGAGCAGGGTAACGTTAGAGTCAGGCTATGGCAGGTGAAGGGAAGGGCAGACACGTCTGCATTCACTCTCTGCTTGCCTTCCCGCACTGGGCAGGAGCACAGGCTGCGGTTTCCAACCCATGTTTCCTTGTTCTTTGCACATCTGAAGGCTTCTCCCCTATCTGTGCTGATCCACATCAAAGATGACAATCAGCTGTTGCTATGGAGTCACGCACTTCACCTGTAAGAGAGAAGCAACAATATATTTTATTGATATAAGATGGTGAGTTAACAAAATTAAATGGTGTGACAGTGGTTTAACAAGATTCGATGGCAAGGTACACTTGATTATTTACTGCACAGAGGACAGGGTCAGACAAAATTGTCAGGGAGATCCTCCTGTTTGGTCATGAGGTTCAGAGAGAACCCTCTTGCTTTCTAAACTCCTTCTCAGAGAGGAGTCTAGGTGTGGCTGGATCCAACCCTAGTCTCAGACTTGGTCAATGGTTTATATCTAAAGGATTATATGTGCACAATCAATCCTTTATATCACTTAGCTAAGATTTTCAAAGCTTAGCATGCTATTAATCACTTACAGAGGATCTGTTGTGGCAAGGAATCTCTTAAGCTTGAGGAGGAACCTTGAGAGGTGTCCCTACTCAAGGGGACATCCTGGCGTGCAGCCCGCTGCCATGCAGGAACACTCAAAGGGCTCTTGGGCTGCTCACTATCTGGGGGGGTGAGATGATTGACTCATAGACATATTTGCATACTGACCACCAATGTTGGTTTCTTCCAAATTTGGCTTGAGTTGACCAGCACTGTGGTTAGGTGGGCACATTGTTCAAATTAGCCCTTGGCTATCATGTCATTATCTGTCTCTGAATCCATTTAGAGCCAGATACAGCCGTCACGAGCAGATGCATCCATTACCACAACCACTGGTGGTGATTGTCTGAGCAGGGCTACGGGAAATAAAGGTCAGGTTGGGGGGTGGGGGGGAGGACACTGTCACACTCCATTAGTTTGAATTGGTTGAAAGCTATTTGGTATACCTACAGGATCCAGCCTGGCTTGAGCTCTCTAGCTGACACCATGTGATAGAAAAGCTTCTGGCTTTTCTGATTGTGCTGTTTGCCTGCACATTGCAGCAGGAAATACTTTCCCCAGATTCCATTCCTTCATTTGCACATTTCAAATTAATCTCTTGGCCATTCTTACAAGCTGAATCTAGTCTGTTTATTTAGCTGGATAAATGTCTGATATAAAATCTCATTAGCCCAACAATTACCTTTGACACCACAGATGAACAAAGTCTCTTTGCCATGTAAATTAGGAAATCACACCAAGTGCCTTTTAGTTCTGAGAGGGCACAGTTTTGAATGACATTCAAAATGCAGAACATCAGTTAAAGTCATTAATATTTCTGCCCTGGGTATGGTTCATATTGGACAGCCTGGATACCACCAGCCATAGGATTTTATTATAATTCCTCCTGATAAAGCTGTCCCTATGTATCATATGCAGACCAAAAGCCCAGTTGTGACATTAATCATTCCACTTGATGATTCTTTCAGCTCTCCCCGTATGACATTTCTTCGGAAAATAGTGAAAAGAACAACAAGAACACAGACTGATCTTCAGAGGAATGGAAAATAGGAAGGCGAGTCCATTCTTTGCAGCACTCCCATCAGAGTACCTTTTGTTACCAGTCCCCATTATTAATCAGTATTAAGCGCTATTAATGCAAAACATTATTTACAGTGCCAGAAATTTAGATTCCGGTCTTGATTCCCCCCTCCACTTCTCCTGTATTCTCTCTGATGTGGTGAAAAGACTCTGTTTAGTGAGCGTGCACGAAGCTCAAGATTTCAAAGCAGCCCAAGTCCCATTCATAGCGAGCGCCGTTCGGGTGGCTTTGCTGTTTGTTTGGAAAATTTCTCCGGAATCTTTCTGAAGTGACAGGCATCGGCGTCTTCAGTGTTTGGTTTTCCAGTCCCTCAGGTCCTTTTACAAATATTATCCAGAGTATCGCTTGGAAGTGGGAGCCTTTTTAATGGGCTGTGTTTGTTCAGAGAACCTGTGAAAGCTAACATGAAAGTGTGTGCGCATAGAAGAAAAAGAGCTTCGTACGAAGTTTTTCATTCATGTAGCTCTGTTGTGGCATTCTTTCTTAATAAATGGAGATATGTAGTTTTTCCCACACAGTAGAAAAGTAATTGGATTTCAAACAGAAATGCCAGAGCCTTGATTACCCAGATGTACTTCCTTTTTGGTACAGGATCTCCTATAGTTCTACAGGGCTGTTCTGGCCATCCGGGTCACCAGCAGCCTCATTAAAGTGTACAGGTATGGTATGCCCAGAGTGAAAACTATGAGTGGTGAAAAAACCATCTTGTAATTAACTGTGGCATGGATCTCGATCTGGGTAGATGGTTTTTAATATTTAAATTGCATTTAAATACTCCAGTAAAGATGAGCAGAAAGCAGAAGTCGAGAGAAGCAAAATAATGATGTGATTAATATTCACACTATAAAGAATTCACTCTTCCCATCTGTCAGGTATTTTCCATACCTATCTGTCCATAAATCAGCAGCAGACTGACAATTTGTAAAAAAATTAGTCTTTTTTTCAGAGAACTGCACCTCTCTCCATGTTTTAGCTTGTCTGTTATCTTTATTTTACAAATGTGGTTATTGTCCATAACTCTTTCCTGACTTTTTTGTGCAGACGTATTTTCAGCCTTGGCCAGAAAGTCTTTGTGCAAGATTGTCCTATTAAGTACAGTAGATCTTGACTGTTAAGTGCTCCTCTAATTTCTGCTGAAAGCAGTGGGATTTACAGCAACCAGCTTTAAAGACGGTTCTCCTGCTAGCCCTGGATCACTCGCTTAATCTCTACAAACTATACGGCTTTTGCTAGAGTAATTTCTTTGATCACTACACAAATCTTTTTGATTAAACAAATGTGTTCTGAGCCCAGAAGTCCTTTATTGCAAACATTTATACTGTTGTCCCCCTGACCTGAGCAGTTAGCATTTGGGGCCCGGCCAGGTTGTTTCCATTAAGAGGAGAAATTGATGACAGGAATCAGACAGGGGTTTTTTTGGTGCTGTCCTGCTTATTTACAATAAATATCCACAGAGTTATGCTTCCCTGGACCTGGCAGAAACCACTAGAGGCAGCTTTTGAATGCAGTTTAAAAGTCCAATACCTGAGGTGCCTTCAACTCTGTCCCTCTCTTGGGGCCACCCGCACAAAAGCGTTTCCTTTGTTCATGGTTGGCTTTTGTCTACCTCCTTGGTCACCAAGACGTGTGTCCTTGCAACCACTGTCCTGCTGCCCGTGGGGCCAGACTCATCCTACACACATCAGCCATGCTGAGGTTCTTTCTTGCTTCTCTTGGCCATCGGCTACTGCTGCCACCAGATTCCTTCTTCCATAAAGGAACGTGATTTCCTTTTGCCATAGGTGAAAGAAGAGTATTTAACTAATGCCATGGTAAATGGCAGCGGCTGATACCTATTAACAACATCACATAAATTCACTATCACACAAAGTTATTGCATGCATAAAAATTGATGTCAAAAGAAAACAAAAGCTGTGAATTGAGACTGATGGGTTTTGTTTCTGTTAGAATTTGCAGGTAAAGGTGATTGCAATTATTCTTAGACAAAAAATGCTGTTTATACAATGTCAAAATGTTATGTTGTTGGTTTTTTTTTTAAAAATCTGTTTTAGAAAACAAACTCTCTTTCCCTGGCTAGGGTCTAGTAGGATTATTTTAGTTTGGGTTGGTTCAGACCAGGTAAAATTGTTTTATTCTGTTGAGCTGCCTCAGAAGCTTTAGCTTGCTCTGTTTAGCAAATTGTTATACTGCATTCCCACTTTGTGCATTGGTCCATGAGACTGCAGTTTGAGATGCTATCACCCCTGATGATCTAGAGGTCTCCAAAGGATGTTTTTTTTCTTTCACAAGACAAAATGGATTTCCTTCTGGGTATGCTCTATGTTTCAAGGTAGAAATCATCTGACTCTGGTGCATCATAAAAAATGATAAAACAATCCAAGTTGTGAAAGGGAATGTGGGCATCGCTCTCCTGAGATATAATGCCTGTGCAGTGAGGTGTTATAATGAAAAAGTCCTATGGGTGTATTAAACTAATTCCAAACAAAGCATGTGAGATTGCATCAGTAATCAACAGTGAAGCTGTTCAACTGAACTTCAGTCAAAATATTTTATTCCAGATGACAATATCAAAAGAAAAAAAATTATTTTTGTATAAAAATATTCTTAATTCAAACTTTTTGTCAACATTCAGCACAAAAAAAAAATGCTGGCATATCTGTTTTTCCTTCAAGATGAATTCCAAATTTTGTTCACCTCTGAGTGTAATGAATTATTTGCAGATATTGGCCCCTTGACTGTCTATATTGTAGCTTAATTTTAAATTAAGTGTTGACCTAAAGTGCCAGTAAAATACAGGTTTCAGATGAATCTATGAGTTGTTACCCCATTTTTTTCTTAGCCTGCAAGTTCTCAAATTGGAAGCCATCTTTCAGGAAGTGTATATGGACACTGGTTTCTCTTTAAGACTTCTGGATATTAACAATTTTATAACTTACATTATCATGCATTCCATCTCTCGTTCTCTTTCATGTGTCTCTCCACTCTTGTGGCTTTCAACTTTAAGTTCTGAAATCCTAAGATTTTTTTCTGTGCAAGTGTAGACCTCTGTATACCATATTCTAGCCTACTGACAAAAGCCTTTTATTTCTTAGTTACCCTCTGCTGATCCCTTAGAAATTTTCCATGGGCTGCCAGACTGAAAAACCACAGATCTGCTGTATACTTACATCCATTGGACTGTCCTTTTCTCTTTCTCTACTGCATATGCACGCTTTTACTTATAGTATATATTCTTGACAAATGCAAAGTTCGTCTCTGGCCAAGGGATTCCAAAAGAAAAGCCTATTCCATGATTACCCTTTTCAGCTTTTATTGACTTTGAGTCTTGAGAGATTTCCTGCTAAAGACTACTGAGGTCTTGTGCTAGTTAGAAAAAGAAAAAAAAAGTCTCTTTTTTAATCAAAAGAAAAAGCAGACTTTAAACAGTCCAACGTCAAAGTTTCCCAGGCAGTCTGAGCACCAGGAGACTAGACATTGCTCAGAACCAGTAGGCTCAGTTTTCAATTCTCCTTTACACTATTGTCTTCAGTCCAAACAGTCTTCCAGTAACACAATTGTTTTCGACATAGCTACAAGGTCTTTTATACTTTCGTTAATATTAACAGAGATTTTCAAGCTCTTAAACACTGTGTCATACTGTGAGGACTCTGCCTAGACACCTGTCTGAATCAAGACCACACTGAAGAAATATTGACCTCTCCTTTGTGCCCATGTCAGGTATCTCAGCAGTAGAACTTCAAAGCGCTTGCGAGACCTCTAATGGTGCACATGGTGCTATGTATTACAGAAATAACCAGAAATCAGACAAGAGAGATTGAAAATATATAGTTAGGAATGGTACGTTTGTGTATTTGTTGTAAAAAGTTATTTGAGCTATGACTGTGCCCTTGTGTCTCCTTTGCCTTGATTTTTTTACTGTGTGAACAGCAAAAGACCCAAAAGGCCACAAATAACCTGCCTTTTGTGCACCTGTTTTATGGAGAATCCTTTGAAATGGTGCAGTATATGATGCACAGGCTGTTTTTGTGGGGTTGTAAGGACTTCTGTTATCTCTTTGGGGTCTCTCCTCACAGAAGGGTACCACCATACTGGCTGACAAGGAAAGCATTTGAAACAAACTCCATATACCTGTTCCACCTATTTTAGTACAGCAGAGGGTATACTCCTAGCTGCAATTCCAGGCTTTGCCTGAACCCTCTGTATCCCTCATTCAGTCTATTGATGTCCTCCATAGCAAGAACTTACTGGTGATCTCAATGCTCTTTCTTTCTGAATATAAGAAAGTCATTAACTCTGAACTGGCTTCCCAAACAATAGCAAGAAGCTTCAAAGCAATGGGTGCAATTCATTGTAGCCATTGGGACAAGCCAAACTGGCCAAACGAGGACTTCAGAAAGGTATGCAGCTCCCAGGTGCAGAGAGTATCTCAAGGCGCTGCATGAGCTCTGCTGATTATTTACCTTGCCTAAGCTTAGAGGGGCAATTTGAGACAAGATGGTGTCTGTAGCTTTTTAACAAGCGGGAAGAATCATGCTTCGGGCATGTATGATTATGGTGGCTGTGAGTCCTTGACACAGCTCTTTGAATCAGGGATGTTGCGTGGAGTAGTCATCGGACCCCACGGACAGTGGCCATGAGGCAAATTCTGATCAAGGAGAGAACAGACTGTCTTTGCATTGGCTCAGGAATCTTCAATTTTGCAAAATGGAAATATGAAAAATTGAATGGGAAGAAATCCAGTTTTGAAGCTCTCAGAAGGGAATTGCAAAAGAACTGATCTGTTTTTAAAAGCCTTAAATCCCCTGAAGCTTCTGATTAATTTATTGAAAAAGTGTTCATAAAAGATGTAACCAAACCTAAATCTGTTGCTTCGGTAAAGAATGTATTCAGGTTGAAAAGCCCAGGGCTCTGCCCTGCCAGCACAGAGAGAGCATTTCAGCTGTCATCCGAGTAGGCACCTGTCAGTCCCATTAGAGCAGGAACAGCGTGATTTCTGGCCTAATTTCTAGAACATTGGTGATATTGAATGGAGATCGGGGTGCTCAGACACTATGCAAACCAGGACCCAAAACTACAAACGCTGCTGCTTTTTCTTTTTCTCTCCCCCTATGAAAGCCTCAAGGAATATGAAGTCATCCCGAAGTCTATTTCTGTTCCCCAGGCTTTTCTTTCCACAGTGATGGGCTGATCCTCACATATTTGCATGATGGTCTGACCCACTTTGAACAAAGTTATATGCTGATCAGTGAAAAACAGAATACTCTTTCCTGGCTTTTGGATTATTATTCAAAAGGAAAGGAGACCCAGAGCAGCACGCTATGTTCACTGCTGCATGACAACACTTGCGAGTAGCCAAGTTGTAGTAAAGCAGACACATGGAGAAACAGGAGTATGCCTTATGTTACAAAAACTTTCTCCAGGCATCCAGCTTAGTACCAACCAGCACACTGTTGTGGCAAGAGCTGTGGGACATCAGCTCTACGCATGAAAATGAAGTTTGCTCTTTAGTTATAGCTGTGGTTTAGCTGGGTGTCAGAGCTGTGGAAACCCAATACACTTAAGACATTAATTCCTAGGGTGGTCCAGCAGCTCCTCCTGGCTTGTCACCTGCAGGGATGAGACAATGGACTGATCTGAGATAATGGACAATTTGAGGTAACAACTTCAAACTTCATGATTGGAGCTTCACAGTTAGGTATTTGGCTGCCAAAGGAGCTCTCCAGGACAATTCTAGAGATTCCCCGGCTCAGGTCCTGCAGTGTCTAGTCCGCTTTGTATACCTGCAGGTGTGGATTAACATCTTGACTGCAGAGGCCCAAAGACTCCCCTAGATGTTCTTGCTCTATAAGTGCGAAATTTTACAATAGAAACTGTTCCTACAGGAATTGTCACAGAGGACAGTCCTTAGTATGTAGTCAAGATGGATTATGGATGTGCTGGGCTGGTCACAGATGACTGTGGCCAGCTGGGTTACATGAACAGATCAGAACAGAGGTTTGGGTGCTTCTCTTGGTCCCAGTGAAAATGCTGCTGCAGATACCAAGTACCCTTTCAATGGAAACTACTGTCACCACTGGTCAGAAACCTGCTGTCGCATTGTGATATTTTATTTCCTATGCAAGCATTCCTGTATGCCAAGATCCCCCCAACTTATTGTTGTCTTTAAACAAAGACTCTGTCCTGAGTGTCCCTGCGACACCTTGCTCCTTGCACTGTGGCACGTGGGACGGGAGGGATCCCAGCGTGAGCCTGGGGCTGCTTTGATGACGAGAGCTGCACAGCCGCCTCTGACCGCACCACAGCCTGCGGGACCTCCCCCTTATAACCGGTCTGCTCAGGGGCCATTTACCTCATGGGCACCTGTTCTGCGTACTGACTTCTTTCCCCACTTTGGTTACATGTAGGGACTGATCCAACCTAAGACTGCACCCGGTAAATTGTTGAGACAAAGCAATTTCCCTCCTGGGAAATCAGTGCCAGGAAATCAGTTTGCTTCAGTGCTGAGCTTAGGGCTTGGGGCAGCAGTGATGTGTTGGAGGTAAGAACCTGTTGGACACCTCTCTCCTGCCCTGCCACACCACCATGATGCCATGGTTGGTATCAGGCTGTACTGTTGGAAGGGACTTGGGCTCCTTCTCGTGGTAGTCAATAAATTCACCCTGGAAATCTAAATTACAGAGTGAGAGGAAAATGTTTTTTACTTTCCAAATAAAACAGAGATGAAATATTTGTGGGAAGCTTTAGGCATCTCATAACAAGTACAACTGAATGCTAAGAACCTGAATACATTGATGATTTGGGAGTTTTGATTTTTTTACTCCCACATAAAAATAATTTTCTTATTAGGCAAAGCAGATGCATTCCACAAAACTGTTCATTCAATTAAACACCTAGTTTCCTGCTGAAAAATAATATATTTTGATGGGGATATTTTTGCCATCCCTTCTACGTATGCATTTGAAGGTTCAATGTTAGGTGAGCAAATGAAATAATAAAAAAAAAGGTAAGGTTGTTATCCTTTGTATCCCCTCTCTCTCAAATTACAGTTCCCTTTAATCAAAGGCCATTTCACCTTCTTTATTATCCTGGTGATGAAAGAAACAGCTATATCTCAAGAAATCACGTAATATGATTAGTGGTATTGCTGTGAACTACCAGACACAGTGTTCAGGTAACCCCTGCCACCTGTTACAGTAGGGTTCTGCACTAAAAATCTCTTTCTAGCAACCTAGTCAAACCTGCTGCTTGCGCGGTTGAGTCTTGCTGTCATGTACTGTTCTTCATGCATAGTGAGAATTCTATTTTGGGATTTAATACCTATTTGCTCTATCAAGTCTGTAAAGATTAAAGTAAAATTTAATTGATAAGAAGCATTTTATCCTGTCTGAAATTTGATTTAACTGCAAAGTGAGTAGGGCTCAGTAAATGGTTTTTTCCCTGGACAGTTCTTAATATAGGTTTAAAAGCAATATTTGTAAATTACTACGCTCTTTGATGTTTCATGCAGATGATTTTGTGTTATGTTTATGTCACTGCTCTTGTGACTGTATTAATTGCAAGGACTGTACAACATCTAATGCTGAACCAATACACGTGGTGGACCTGCAGTTCACCAGATCCAGTGCAAAGGCTTCCTTTCGATTGCTCTTCAAGTACAGCAAAAGCAGAGGTACTGCATATAGTGTGTATAAAAAGGAGAAGATCAGCTCCATCTGAAAGGTCCAGTCCTTCAAGAATTTGCCTCACCTTGCCTCCCAAGGACCTTCTGTGTCAAAGGCTTCCACAAACATATTTCCTGACATTCAGAGATCTTTGGAGAAACAGATACTTACTCATTGCCTTTATGGGACCCAGTCATAAAAATAATAATAGAAGCATGGTTTTGTGACAATTGTAATGTGCCAAACTTTTGCCACATCTTTGGGGAAGCTGTCTCTACTTGTGCCTTAATTAAACCAGCACTCCTTACTGATGGCAGAAAACCCCAGCAAAGATAATAGTAAATCAAATTTAGTTTGAGATTGTCCCAAACTAGCAAAATGGTTGTATGAGGGCCAGTCCCACAGGCCCTAATATAACAAACCCCTTCAACATCTGCATACATTTAAGTCCGGGTGTATTTTTGCAATTGCCATTGGGTACAGAGTAGAATAATTGAAAAATTATTCACAAATAAAGCATGTGCTTTGCCAAATTAAATTGGGAAATCCATAAGCAAGATTTCTTTTTTGGTTCATGCTACTGGGGTTCAGTATCCCTAAACACATCCTTTTAGGCTGCTGCATATCTGCCACATACTTTGGACAATAAGGACGGTTAGGAAAGATCCCTCTTTCATATTTACATTTGTCTGGCACTGTAAACTCTGCAGTCAGTGCTGTCTATGAGAAATGGACTTGTGGAAGCTGTGGTACCATCCTGAATGAACACAAATGCTTGGAGCCAGACAGTAAAGCAGGGAAGAGAGGCACAAGTAACCTCCTTGTTCCTTTCTCTTTCCGATAAGTACAGTCTTAGCCTTTACCTGCTCTAAATCTTACTGGGTGTTCATTTTGCGCCTAAATTTGGCAGGAAGGCGCCAAGAGCTAAATTGGTTGAAATGGCACTTCCTCTTCTTGCTGTGGTTTTGAGCTCAAGTACGGTGGCTACCATGCTTCACGCTGAAGCCAGGGCTGCCAGTGTGTGTGAGTGTGATCTGAGCACACCCACCAGATCAGATCTCTCAGGTTACTTTGCACAAAAAGACACCAAGATTTTGAATCCCAAACGGCCCTAAGCAAGAGACATGCTTGAACCTGAGCTGGGACGCAGGAGTCCAAGATGTGCAGCGTGGCAGCTTAGCACTTGACTGTTGGCAGGCAAAGCAGGGCTGGGGGGTTGCTCAGCTGAAATAACGTGTCGACGGCCTGACTGTTTCTTTGGCTCTTGTTCCATGTGCACAGAAACGAGCAGTTTTCAATATGTTTGCAAGAGGGTGGGATTTAGCCTGGTGCCTGGCTTCCTCTGGCAATACCTCCTGGCCGAGCTGTGGTTACTGGCAAACATCAGTGACAACAGCTTCTTGTCATCGATATACGGGTAATGCCTTGTATGTTCAAGATGTCACAGCCGTGCACATCCTTTATGTTTTATACTTAAGCATACCAGAATTAACCACTTCTCCATGAAAGTTCACTTCAAAGAGTCACTAAGATGAAAAGCTAAAATGACTAAAAGTAATGCTTTTAATAGTTATTAATTCATATGAATGGCATCAATAAATAACACAGAAAAAAAAAAAAGGGGTAACAAGAAATTGATTTTTGTTGTAGTTTGTGCAAAGAGTAACTACTCATTTGATCGTAACACTACTGATGTGACATAGGCAAATATTTATAGCCTCATTTATAATGTGCAACATATAGTGCAGAGATTATGTGTTCTTTACCAAGGTCAAGGAATCAGTAGGGAAGGAGGGAGTTGCCTATAGGACCAGACATCCTGACACCCCTATAAGAGCACTTGTGACTTCCCTAGGATTTGGTCTGTGCCTCTGTTAAGTGTTTTAAGAATGAGATTTTCAAGCCTCTTTGAGACATTAGTTGTAGTTAGTGCTATGCTTCCCAGTTCCTTTTGTCCAGTTAGGAAACCTAAGGCACTTTTTATTTTTATTGGCATTTTAATATCTCCAGTTATAGACTGGGGGCAAATATGTTAAAAAGAACCCAAAACAAGCCACCAAAAAAACAAACAAACAAAAAAAAAACCAATTGCTGCTTCCAGCAGCAGCACAGAGCTAATCCCTGCAGTGTGCATTTGTCCTGGCTAGCTTTAAATAGCCAAAACAGTGAGGGCTTCCACATCTTTCAAAACTATTTCACAACCTTTGCTGATTTTTAATGAGATTGAATTAGCACCTTCTTTATTTTCCAGGGGCTGCGTCTTAGCATCAGGGTGGTTGGAGCGTAGGTGAGACTGAAATCACGTAGCTGTGCGCGGGGAGCCTGCGGAGCTGCGCATGCCTGGCTGGAGTTCACAGAGCATAAGCCAATTTTTGCGCCCACAGAGCAGTTCATTTCTTGGCAGCTGAATCAGAATAAAGCTCCAAGGCTACAGCGGCCCACAGCCTGCTGTGACTCGGTGACCACAGAACCTAATTTGTGCTGGATAAAGCTCTAAAGAGATTAACTGACTCATAACATATGCTACTTTACCTTCTACAAATGAACCTCAGATACAGTGCCATGTTTCTGATCCCTCTCTAAATTTTGCAAATACTCCACCACTTAGTCACAGATATGGGGGAACTTGAAGAAGAAGAAACCCACCTCCTCTAGTTTATCATTCATACATTTTTTGCAAGCACTTCAAAAGACTGCATGTGTTTTCCTGCCAGGAATGTGACATTTCACATTAAGGAATCTATAAAAAAATGCATTCATTAATTTTAGGGAACCTCTGAGAAACAACAGCGCAGGTGCGTTACCTGCGGCACAGCCACGTAGGAGAGGCAGGTGCATCCAAGGATGAGTTTGGCAAGGGATCGGCCACACATAAGTCTATAAAAGTCACCGAATCTCTTCAGTCTCCCCAGGACTATAAAGAGCTCATTGGAGATGGTCAGCAGCTTAAGAGAGGGACCATCAGGAGCAGGAGTGTCAGTCAGCAGGGTCAGGGTGTTTCCAAAACAGCCTGATGAGTGTCTGAGCTGTGAGGCAGATATACACTCTGTGGTTCAGTGGTTCCTGACTCCATGCTATGGGGCTGAGCGGGATGAGTTATCCTTCCCTGGCAGCACACATGCAACAGTATTAATTGGAGGAGGAGGTGCTGGATCTGGTTTGCCCAGATGTCATTCCAACAGGGAATTTGAATGTGGGTCCAGGGAAATGCGGTACATATAATGCATACAAGACAGTGACGCTCAATTAATTTCCATGTCATGAAATCGTATCTTCCCAAAGGATTCGGAGAAAGGCAGCCAGGATGGTCTCAGGTACAGGTCATCTTCCGCAAAAGCAATGACCTGACATCACTGGTCTTATGTTTCATAAATCCTTTTGAAAACCCAACCCTGTTCTATGTCAAAGGCATTTCTATCAGTGATGTCAAATACAGCTAACTTGATTAAATTCAAGGCATTACATCCTAACAAAATAAAAACAAATATCAGCAAAAAACAGCCATTATAAATAAGCTAATAAATACTGAATCAGATGAATGATGTTGCTGATTAACACCTTTACATTTTTAGCCTACTTCACTGTTGTAATTTAAAGCCAAATATATCTGCAGACTTCAGGGGCAGCATCCAGATGAGGCTTAAATAGGAACTATTCCACATTAAATGACATATTAGAAAGGAATTTGGCTCTTCTAAGATAATACAGACCTCATACACTAAAACGTCTATGTCTGCTCAGAACTGGAAACTTTATGGATTTAAAGTTACCATTTAGAATCCTTCCTGGTGTCCTTTTTTGGTGAGATTTTCCAAAGGCCCTGAAAAATCAGGGCATCCAAATCTACGTGAAAGCTGAAAACCCAGCTCCTTCAGTGTCCTTCGAAAAGCAGTTTTATACTGCTGTTCTCGGTGGATATATGTCAAGAAATGGAATTATTGCAGTTTACCTTCTAGGCATACGCTCCAAAGACCGAGCAAAGTGTGTCAGCTGCCATGACGCAATTGCGCTCACTTTGCTGTTGTGATCGTGGTCAGTGGCTGTGGGTGAGCTGATGAGCCAGGACCTTGTGCTGCAGTAGATCAGTTGCCCGCATTGTGTGAAGACAGTCTAAAGTCCGGCTTGGTGAAGCTCCCAGTATCGATGCATGCAAGGGGGCAAATTCTACACCGTACCCTACCAGTGTGCCTTCAGGCTGATCCAAACCCACAATTAATGTTCTCTTATAGATCAAACTTGTTTTTCAGCTCAAAGAGATGACCAGCCTGCACAGGCTGCACATTTTTATGCTTACAAAACTTTGATTTTTGTGTCTGGAATCCTCTTATTCACTGATCTCCTAAAATACAGGGTGGGCTGGGCAGATCAAGTACTTTCTGTGGCTGATTAAGTGGAGATCTTCCTTTACCTTTTCTTTCCAGTCTTCTCCTAGCAATGAAGCCTTGCAGCCACCAGAAAAACAAAGCTCAGGAAGTGTCAAGCTGGTAAGATGTGAAAACCAGAGTATTTCTGCAAGTGACACAATCTCAGAAGCGAAACAAGCTCAGAAGTGAAACAAGCTCAGAAGTTTCACCACCCGAGCATAGACCCTGTGCTCCCCAGCCCGTTAAATGCATGTATTGGGTCTCAGCCCAGGTGAACAAGTCAATTCCTTAAAGACCATAAAATTGGCATAGGCTCCTTGGACTCAGTGGAACTATGCAGCCAAGGATCCTTATTTAGCTCAAGGGGACTGGTATGATTTTAATCTAGGAGGATTTGAGTGTTATAACCTCTCCGGTAAAAACCTGTGGGAAAGAAAGAAGGAAAAAAAAAAAAAAAAAGAGAGAAAAAAATGAGAGAAATGCAGAAAGGGAGAGAGATTGTAAATATCATTGGCAGCAAGCAGACTAGAAGCAGCTGTCTCTGGCAGACGTGTTTCATTCTGATCAAACAGAGAGCTGTGGATGTTTGGAAATAACCCACATTTACTATATATTTAACTACAAGCTTTCCGTTTGTTTGGAGGCAATCAGGGATTTATGCTCAAACAAGGACTTTTCTCACCCAGGTTTTGTTCAGAAAGCACCGTTTTCCTGTGGCACGGGTGCGTGAGTGCCAGGATGCCACGTGGAGCACGTGCAGCCCGCGGCGGGAGGAGGGCCCCCGATTTCACAGCTGTTGGTCACACAGTCCCAGAGGTAAACGAAGCTGTTTTCAGAATGTGCCTTTCTCCAGGAACCTAAATGCTGTCATTAGCAGGGGGAAAGGGTGAAGATGACCTTGTGCTTTGGGTGTGATAGTTGTTAAACCATGGCACCTGACAGCCATGACCACTGCTGACTCCTCAGGACTCCTGTGCGCAGTGTTCCCCGTGGGGGACTCGGCCATCTGCCCTGTACTCACAGGGATGGCAGTCGGTCTGGGGATTCGGAGCCCATCCTATATCATCTGCAGAGATCCTCTGTCCTCCTAAATAAGAACACTGAAAGCCTGTAATTTTTGCCTTACCAGCTCTGTCACATTTCCTCCCTATTTGATTTCTTTTCTTTTCAGTTCTTCCCTATGTAAATGCTTATTTTTGTTTTTGTGCACATGTACTCTAGCATTGTAATTCTAGTATTTAAAGCCTTAAATAATACAGTAGTGCTGCTGTCTACTTGCAGGGCTGTCTATGGACTCTTGTCACATCATGGCTATTAAGATCAATTGCAAGGAGAATATAAGATGATAGAATGTAATTACCTGTGTTGCCCAGACTGCCAGCACCTGCATTCCCTTGGAAAAAAAAAAAAAAAAAAAAAAAGAGAAAAAAGAATCTCTTCAGAAAGTCTAAGTGGCACCAGATAAGATACCTTGGTGTGGGCAGTGGTCTTTGCTAGTGCTTGGTCTTGAACCTGCCTTAGGACTTCACCTTGCAAGCCATGAAGCTGCTTCCAAGATGTTCCTGCTAGTTCTGAGTCTTGCTGGAAGGAGGCTGTGCGCACCCTGCAGAACTGCTCTGCACCACGGATACAGCTCTCTGTGGGATCTTACAGTGAGACTAGGAGAAAATTGTGAATCCTTGTGATGGTTAAGTGGGGAAAGAGGGCCTGATGATGAATAAAACCAGAATGCTACTAGAGATTGTACTCTGTTTTGGAGACAGACTTTTTAGTAAGGCCTATAGCAATAGGACAAGGGGCAATGGTTTTAAACCAGAAGAGGGTAGATACAGCCTAGGTATAGGGAAGAAATGTTTTACGATGAGGGTGGTGAAACACTGGAACAGGTTGCCCAGAGAGGTAGTAGATACCCCATCCCTGGAAACATTCAAGGCCAGGCTGGACGGGGCTCTAAGCAACCTGATCTAGTTGAAGGTGTCCCTGCCCATGGCTGGGGGGTTGGACTAGATGACTGTTAAAGATCCTTTCCAACCCAAACCATCCTGTGATTCTAAAAGTAGTGGAAGGTGTTTCCTTTCCAAAACAGATCACTTCAGTGATTCTGTATTAGGGTATAGCTCCACCAAAGAGCACAGGGAAGAGGCAACCAGGCACAGGGAAGTGAAAACATCTTTTTTGCTGATTTTGCGTTATGGGGAAAACTCAGAATGAAATTTTGCCCTGAGATATTATATTGTGGAACTGCACTGTCAGTGTCCTGAAGAACACCTCAAGATAATGAGACAGATTTTGAAAAAGGACTGAAAACAATCCCTCAGCAAAAGTCACTCTTGTTCTTAAATTCATAGAATCATAGAATGGTTTGGGTTGGAAGGGACCTCAAAGATCATCTAGTTCCAACCCCCCTGCCATGGGCAGGGACACCCTCCAATAGACCACATTGCCCAAAGCCCCATCCAACCTGGTCTTAAACACTTCCAGGGATGGGGCCTCCACAGCCTCTCTGGGCAGCCTGTTCCAGTGCCTCACCACCTTCACAGGGAACAATTTCTTCCTAACATCTAATCTAAATCGACCCTCTTTTACCTTAAACCCATTACCCCTTGCCCTATCACTCCATGCCCTTGTAAACAGTCCCTCACCATCTTTCCTGTAGGCCCCTTCAGGTACTGGAAGGCTGCAATAAGGTCTCCCTGGAGCCTTCTCTTGTCCAGGCTGAACAACCCCAACTCTCTTAGCCTGTCCTCATAGGAGAGGTGCTCCAGCCCTCTGACCATCTTCATGGCCTCCTCTGGACTCTCTCCAATAACTCTATGTCTTTCTTGTACTGGGAACCCCAGAGCTGGACGCAGTACTCCACGTGGGGTCTCACGAGAACGGAGTAGAGGGGCAGGATCACCTCCCTTGACCTGCTGGTCGCGCTGCTTTTGATGTAGCCCAGGACACGGTTGGCTTTACACAACAAAAAGACTGCTTCCCCAAATGACTACACACACCAGAAAATTGTGTTCCTATTAAAAAATATCACAATTTTGTGTTCTTATTCAAAGAAATGTGCGCATATGGGGCTGCTATTTATGTGTGTAGGCACTATGATAAATCCCCAGATGAAAGTAACAGTTCAGAATTTGCTAAGCCACTGTGGAATTATGGAACGCTTTCAAAAGTGTGGATTTGTTTTCCACCTTTTTCCCCAATAATAAATATTGGACTGAGCAGTAGGGGCTTATAACAGAGCCACAGTAGTACTGTAAAGTGTGGGATTTACGAGCCAGAACTGTAGAACATAAATTTTCCAACAAGGGCTGTAATTATATAAAATGCTACATGAATCCAACAATTTGAAGAAATCTATTTTTAGGGCAAAAGTTTTCCAGTTACGTTTCAATCTCTGGCTGGAAATTAAAATCCCTGCAGGGACTGAGGTGCTCAACAGGTTGTTGGAACTGGCACATGGCACTCTCTTGCTAACTAGACACAAATCCCTCTCAAACCCTAGGAAGGGCCCCCATTATCTGAACTGGTCAGTTCTGGGGTGCCTCTGGTACCAGCACTGGTGTTAGCACAAAATATAGTCCAGGTCAGGGAGAGCAAAAAGAAAAGAGAGGCAAACAGGAGTTCATAGGAAGAGTGGACCTGACTGAAGTATCTTCATATCCTAATGTTTCTGAAGTGCTATAAAGTCTTCACAACACCTGAATAGCTGCAGGTTGTCTCCCTTGAGCAGATAGCTATTTAGCCTAAAACCAGGTCATACTTTTACGTTAGGTCCAAGGAAATGCCAAGTCTAAATTCCTATTGAGTGCATCTCAGTGGATTCAACTCCTCTTGAAGTATTGTTCTTCCCCGTCCATGCACTGGCTCTGTGCCGACTTCACAGGGACCAAACAGATTTTACTGTTCTCTCACCCCCAGATCACTAGTGCCAGTTGTGAATATGAACTGCTAGTGAAATCAGATGCAAATAACCTCAGAACTGTATTTTATATATCCTTATATGGGCCATACTCTCTATAAAAGTGACAGTCTACTTTCTCAGCCTGTCCTGTCCCTATGTCCATATGTAAGCCAATTAACATCTGCAATGAATTGCTCTCAAAGGTTTTCGTTTCTCCCTTTGCTGCCTTTTGTTTTTGCTACATCTCATCACATAACTTTTGAAATTACACCCACGCCCTGCAGGCAGGACCACAGAAGTGGAGCACTAGGCTAGTCAATGGTTTCCCCAGCTTCTCTAAGTTGCACTGGAGCCAAATGCCTAAGGAAGGCTGTGATCATGCCCAATAATATAAAAAATATTTAAAGAAAAAAGAATGTAAACCTTAAGAAAAAGTGGATGTAAGCAATAAATTTAACTTCTGTAAGATGCCTTCAGCTCTTTGTTTCCTCAGACCAGGGAGTGCAGGATTGTCCTACCTCAGAGAAAGGTCATGGCAATGAATGGATTAAAGAGTAAGATGTGGATAAAGTAGCACAACAGAAACCACTTCATACTCACAAACATGTTTGCATATATACTTACAGTATGCAGACACACATAAAATAATAACTCCAAAATGCTTATTCTTAAAAATGACTCCTTGCTTTTTTCTACCGATTCCATAGTTTTCTGAAGCCTGCTTCATGAGATTTGGAAGTGACTGCTCTGTGGTTTGAAACAGTCTCCAGACATCTCCCATTGGTTCTTTACACTAGACAAACCTCTAGTTGGATCTTGCCACTGAAGTTTCAAAGGATATTAAAATCTGTCTTTGTGTTCTTTTTAATAAAATAAAAATATTTTATTTAATAAATTTAATCTTCCATTTGCCATTTGCACATTTATGATACTAAAAATGACTGTTTGGTGCTTTCCCCTTAGAAGCCGTGCATTTTTTCCTCCATAGATACCGTTTCCAAAGCTCATATTTGTCTCTCCAGCAAAGCAGAGCTGAATGAGCTATTTAGCCATATAATAAAGTAACAATGAGTGAAGCAAGAGGACCAATTGAATTGGTGTTGTTATTTCAACAAAATCCTTTCAGCAATTGCCTCTCTCTTCATAGAGACCTTCATGGCATTATTTCACTAAATGACACCGTGAATGTAATTACTTTGATTCAGAGTGTTAGAATCACACAGGTAACAAATTACACTGCCCCCTGATGAGTAATAATTCAATTATTCAGTGGCCTTATAACAGTTTGAAACAGCCTATTCTCATTTCACAAACATCATATTTACTGCTGGAAATAAACCATTTCTGCAAAGTGAAATATTAGATCTATATATCTTAGCACATGTAAGCTCCCAAATGGATCACCACAGAACTGCATACCTTTGGTGTTTTTAATATTAAAGGGACTGCAGAGATGCTAAGCCTCTTGGGTTACTCCATCTCGGTAGATGCGTACATATATTCTGCCTATTTACTACCTTGTGAATCAAGACTTCATTATAAATATCAAGCAGCAATTGTGCACAGAGTGAGGTTTGATCTCAGTGGCACCAGCACTATTGGAATTCATCCCAAACTGGAAGCAGAATCTAAATGTGTGTCCAAAGAGACATTCCTTTGACATGACTCTTCTCTTCTGTGCTCCAGCATAAATGAAGCATACAACACTGCTAAAGCCAAGACAGTATAAAACAGGGGTGAAGAGGGGAAGAAACAACACTGCTTGCTGAAAGGTCAACTCAAAGTTAGACTTTTGGGGTAAGATGTGCAAAGCCCAGCGAGATTTTCAAATGCATTAAGTGCCAAACTCCTAATTATGCAACCTCCAAATTACATTTAGACATCTAGAAACTTGTGAAAATCCCACAGGTGGATGTCTACCTTCACCTTGAAGTGCCTAAATATGTTTAAAAACTTTAGGTGTCTTGATCTACTGTGGAGTTATTTATACAAACTGCATTCAGCTCAGAAATGCAGCGTTCCTCCAGGCTGACCGCAGGAGGCATTAGTGAGGAATTTCCAGACCATAATTGCTAAGTTTGCTCCTAAATAAAAGCAGCAACAGCTGCTACAACCCCCTTTTTTTTTAATCTAATACTTGGCAGCTTGGGGTTTTTCTCCTGGATATGGCAGATATAAATTCCATTTCTGAATTTGCCTAAAGATGTCCAAACTTCTCCTTCCTCGGGGACTGCCTTGACACTCTGCTTATCACTGATTTGATTGAGTAGCTTTCAGTCTTTCCCGTGGAAGCTGTGTCATTATACATGAAGTATTTAAAGATGTGTTAATCTCATAAGAGCAAGACGTGCTCCACAAGTTCTCAGCTGAGAGGCAGCGTACACCGCTGAGAGCAGAGGGGGCAGAGGGCTGTCTGTCAGTCACTTCCATTAAATTATCATTACAACAAGGAGGTGATTTTCCTCTCAGGTGAGGACTCAGTCCCTAGACAATGGAATCATTCTGTCTCTGTCAAAGAATTTCCTCAACCAGAACTAAAGTCCGGTATTGTAGTATATTTTTCCCAGCTTTGTTTAAAAGCAATGGCCATTTAGATGGTTTTGTAAAAGTCAATGTCACAAGGTGGATGTAAAAATACCATTTTACGACTTACAATAACTGAATTCCACTAAGGAAATGTACCAAAACTTTGCAATAAATGGTCACAAAGTTATAATAAGATGAGGGATGAATCCCTCAAGGGAAAAGGATAAAAATGAAAACAGATGAAGAAGAAAATTAAGCTGATTATCTACCAAGACTCAGTGCTGCTCACCAGTATTCAGACACACATCTCCATAAGTCTAAAAAAATCTGCACGATCATGAGCATGCATAAGCACTATGGATTACTGTGCACATATAGAAATGCAAACCTACATGCAAGGAAGGATAATCAGAGACCAGAATTTTTTCATGTGTTTTTCAGAGGAAGAAAATTTCTGGTGACCTCTAATGCCTATCATCTCCAAAAATGTAGCCATATACTCTAATACTTATAAGTCTGACAACCGTTTCTTATGTGACAATTTCCAGGCAGAGATCTCAGCACAAGTTTAGCCTCAAACAAATTTTAGTTACCCTGATAATACAGTTCACAAATTCTGTTCATAGTTTAAAATAAGCAAACTGAATAATGAAGACTTCAAAAGATGTGCTCATTGCAATTAGCAGCATGGAAGAGAATGGAAAACTCAGTCTGAACTCAGCAGCACTTAAGTAGCACTTCACATCCTTAAAGCTAAGCATGTTGTATGTCTTTGGAGGATTAGGAACTAAACTTTTACTATGATCTACCATGCTGAGATGTCTGTCTAGCATAGAGATGTTTAAGCAGCACTCCTCT
The DNA here is from genome assembly GCF_011004875.1 of Balearica regulorum gibbericeps. Classification (NCBI taxonomy): domain Eukaryota; kingdom Metazoa; phylum Chordata; class Aves; order Gruiformes; family Gruidae; genus Balearica; species Balearica regulorum. The sequence goes on along the minus strand of NC_046184.1, from coordinate 208,937,769 downwards.
GCTTAGAGAGGAAGAAACTCAGTCATGCCTGTAAAAGTCAGTCCAAGTTTTAATCACTCCATTAAATAGCAAAACTCTTTTTGAGTTAGTGAGGCTGTGAATTGACCCATCTATGCCACAAGCCAAAACTATGTTGACTTTTCCCCACTGTGTAACCTCTGTGACAGTTTTTTGAGGTGTCAGAAGCATAAAATGACTCCTATAGATAAACATTTCATTTGATCGGAAGCCAGAAAAGTCAAGATTAGCTTGTCTGCTGTTTTCTGTCCTGATTGCAGCTTAAAGATCCACATGTCCAACCCTGAAGAGGGTTTGAAGTAGAATCCAATCCCAAAACCTCCTGCTATGTTGCCACCCAATTCTGAAGGTGAGTAACCCCAGCAGCTGTCTCAATTTTTTAGCTTTGATGTACCCCAGACAGTTACAGAGGAGCTTGGCCTCTCTGTCATGCTTAAGCTTGTCTGTGATCCCGAGAGCACTCTTGTGTCTGCCTCCCTTAAGGGATTTTCGTAGGAACAGAATGAGTCTGGCGCACTTCTGTAAGACTAGTCTCCATTCAAAGAGGAATGATGTTTGCTGCTGTCCTCTAAAACTCAGTTGAAAAAGAGTTTTTGCTTCTTCTTAAACAATAGTATTTGGAAGCAGAAGACCCTTATCCTTTTGACAGACATCAGGGCCCCACTTACCAACACTCAGGAAAAATCTTTGCCTACCAAAGTGCATAAAGGAGTTGGAGGGAAATGGGACAGAGAAATTCAGTCCCTCTGAGTGCTTTTCAGAGACAATTCAAGATTCGTTGCCTTGGTAAAGCAAAGGAACATGAACATGGCTGTGTAGTTTATTGAGTAGGGCAGTTTTTCAGGGTAGGAGAGATCAGGGATATCTCCCATAATTATTCTAATGCTTTCTCAAATGATTGTTTAATATTAAATTCCACTCCAGAGCCAAGCACATAAAATATAGGGGTCAGAACAGTCATTGACTAAGTTTATTTTTGGAGCTAGTGCTGAATACAGTGTGTTTGCAACCTTGTTTTGGCTAGATGGAGACATTTATGTACAACAATTCACTTGGAAAGACAGACTTTTGTGGGAAAGAATTGCTACGCTGAATACCTTGGTTTATGCTAGGTGAGAATGCCTGCTACAAATTCTGCAAGGCTTGCCAGGATGCATTTGACAGTCATCCTTATCAGCTTTTCCTCCTGATCAAATAAAATCACCTGCTGACTGGTATGATGCTGATGACCTAAATTCCAGTTTTAGTGAGAGTTGTTGAAACGGAGGGAAATGGATTGAGGACTGAGAAATAGGTGTTTACAAAAAGACATCGCCTGGCAACATGCTGTACATTTTAAATATTTCTTTTTACTATGAAAACTTGGCATTCAATAGGGGCACCCAGACAGCTTTCTGTTTTATGGGAAATCAGGTGAGGGTTGCTCATCCATATTCCAAGTAAAAAATAAAATGCCAGTAAACAAGAGTGTTATATAACAAAATAAAAATAAATTCTGCTAGACCCTTTCAAAACAGAAATCTCAGCTTTTCTCACCCATTATGCGGGTTTAGTATGTTTCAGATCAATATTTTATATGTGGTGTAACAGCCCTCTTTTTTCTTTAAACAGAGTTGATTTGAGGAAGGGAAGGCAGAAAGATTTTATTGCTGTCTAACTGGTATTGATTTCATAACTGCTGAATTTACAGCAAAAAAGACTCCAGTGAAGGCATAAATTTTTATTTCACACGACATATTCCCTAAGGAGAACACAGTAAAAAGAGGGCAAAGAAGGATTTGGGGAAGCTCATTAACACAGATCATAAAAATCAAAGAAATCACAGGGAGAAAATTCAGGAAGACTGGCATAGCCACTCCAGAGGAAGGATCAGCCATATCTATGTATTTCCTGACAGATGATTCTCTGAGCTGCTCTTAAAAATCTCCCATGACAGAGACACTAAAATCTCCCTAGATGATCTGTCCTCATGCTTAAATAGTCTTATAGTCAGAAAGCTTTCACTGACATCTAACTTAAATTTCTGTGGCTTTAATTCTACAGCTTTCTTTTCTTATTTCCCACAGTGAGTTATGAATTCTCTGAGTTTGCTGTTTCTTGAAGTCTATTGTCTTTAGTCTCCTTCTTTCCTTTCTGTAGACAAGAATGCTATTGTTCAATGCTCAGTGCCACCTTACCCTCTCTCTACTTTCCCATCATCAATTCCCTGTTGCTGCAATAAACTGTAGAAGATGATTCCCTCAGCTTCCTGTCTCCAGTTTATTTCAAGAACTGGATAGTCTATGATCCGCTGTATTCCTCTTTCTGCAGGTATCTGGAAAGCTGGCGCCTCCATTACTCCCAGGTTCTCATGATTCTTCTGGTTGCTCAGAGTAAACCTTTCTTCGTGGTCTTTCTGGCTTGGTAGTCTAAGGTAGAATGAAAGAGAAACTGTGGGATACATTCATATAATCAAACTTCTCTTGTCATCATTATTCAGACACTTTCAGTCAGTCTAGTCTCTTTAGCTTCTGAGCCTGGAACAAGTATACATATCTTTTATAAGGCAAAACTCTTCAGATTTTCCTGGTCTATTCCTCTTGAGCTGTAATTTTCCATAGTGATATTCTAGCTACGCCAGTTATCCCACTATTTATAGCAGTTAAGTAGTAGGTTTTATTATGCATTATGCTTTTAGTCCATGCTGTTTATTCCTAATATATCTTGCATTGGAATATAGACATGAAAATACAGACATCAAAGACGTAATTTTGAGCCATTATACCGCTGTTGACAATGGGCTCAGATCTTAACTCTGTTCTCCGATCAAACATGTATTGGTGTCTCCTTGTACAATGCAGGAACTTAGGATAGTGAAAAGTAGGTAGGTGCGTATCACCTGTTTCACTGCCTACGAAAATAAGGCCTGTTTGAAATACACAAATTTCTATAAGACCATACTCAAATATTATAATGGAAATAGTAACTATAATAATTTATAATTTAATAAAATTTATAATTTTTCATTTGAAAGTATAGATCTTCAGCTCTAGGCCAATTTCCCATGAATCTACAATGGATCTAAGCTCTCATATCAATGATTCTTAAGCACCTACTGATACAGCAGATCCATTGACTATATTAAATACAAGAAATACAGTTACTTCTTGGAATAGGTGAGGTTAGATGGACTGGATTCCTCCCTAATGTGCACAGAAATATTTGAAAATATATATACTAGGAATCTACAGGCCCTTTGGATTTCAATGGGATTTGGGCAAGTAAGTTACCTTGAATATCCCATTCTTAGGATATAAATAGTACCATTGCTATTTTTTGTACAAGATACCTTATAAAAAGCTGACAACATGGTCATGATATGTGCAAGATCCAGAATCAACTTCTTTCCCTCAGCACTCAGTGTAACAAAAGAGTTTTTTTGTTGGAAGATCAACTTTTTAATCTTAAAACTCTGTATAAATATTATTTCCTTTTGTTTTCAAAAGGTCATTATTTTGTCAAGGAAGAGAAATCATCAGACAAGGCTTTGTCCCACAGAATATCTGACTCTCTACGGTACTTCCATGGCCACCAATACAACTGTCAACAAAGAGAAGGGCAGCCTTATGCAAAGAAGGTTGCCTTGCTCAAGCAAGGGAGATATTTGGGGGTAATTCCCTGCTTCCATACATTATTATATAATTTCAGAGTCTGATACAAAGCTTGCTAAAACAGAGTCCTGTGGACCACAGGTCACTTTGGATCAAACTAAAACCAAAGTTCCAGCTTCTCAAACTATGCCATCCTTCTCCTATGAAATACTCTACCTGGATTTCTTTCATCCTCAGATGCTTTGTAGATCCATGATCCAGAGCCCACTGACCTCAAATCCAGAAAAAAATGGATATGAGAAATCTGGAGGAATTTCCTTGTTCCACAGATTCACCTGACAGGCTAGAATTTCACTATAAACCCAGCCAAGATAATGAACAAAGCTAATGGAGACTTTCCTCCCATGTCTAAAATGAAAAGTTCCACATCTTCTCTTCTTGAGAGAGTTTGTGTTTATTGTTGTTGGTTTTAGTCTGTCTCTGAAAATCACTATCAATCTGTCATTTTTTAAATTAACTTTAATTGCCAAAAACTGAAGTATCATCTCCGCCTGTTGCAAAGCAACTGGAGAAGGAATTTCAACAGCTATGAAAGCAGGAGGATTATTCTTCCAGGGAAATTAGGTATCTGGGGAAAGTGATCTATTCTGTGACCAATAGTAATACTATTATGAGGACATTTGGATTCACTTTTCCTATTGTAACTTTCTTAGATACAAACATTATGTGACAAACCAATATAACAGTTAGCACTGACTTGAAAATCATAATTCTGTCCCACAGTAATTTCTGTGATTTGCAATTTTATTTCATCTCAAATTAAGAGGTTTTTTTACAGATCACATCACTGTAAAATATTTGACTTATACTCACCTACATTGATCTAACTTTCATAATATGTTCTATAATAAATCTTCAATGTCAGAATCATACAACAATGATAAACTCAAAACATTTTAAGTAAATCAAAGTGTGAAAATTAAGAAAATTACTATATGATTGCTAAATGTTTTTATTGCATGGAATCAGCATTTTCAGATGGAAAATTGTGCCTTTGCAAGATGTTTCGATCATATATTATTATTATTTTGACATGTTATGGGGAAACTTTTTCTCCGATGCTGTTATAAAAACATTTCCGTAATTGGAATGCTAACTGATTATGGAGCCTGGTATACGCACTGATATTCTGAAACTTCCTATTCTTCTTCTGAAGAAATATACTTTGTCTGTTCTTTAAGCAACATTCACAGGGAATAGGAATCTGTAAATGAGAAAAATAATTATCTGTTTCATTCCTTTTTTCATGGCAACTTTTTAAAGATCAGTATTGGTCTTAAAATTTAAGGTTCTTTCAGTGGGGAGCAAATCACAATGGACAAAATCTATCCATGATCATATTAATAAATTTTATATTGCTTTTTATCAGTTGATCTCAGAGCATGCTGCTATCACTTCTGCAGTTGTAGAGACAGGGAAACTAAGGCACATCTGAAGACAGTGAGTGACTTGGCTGTGTCACCTCTTTTTGAGCCTTCCATTCCACCTGCATTCTGAAAGATACTGGTGTGTGCTTAATAGTGTATTTTTCCTTTCTTTCACCAGTGTACATATACATAAAAAAGAAAAATGTTCTTTTCTCCTCTGTGGAATTAAGCCAAGAGCAGGTATAATGCCACTGAGCTTTATAGAGCTGTAGGTCCTAATGCAGACAGGCACTCTTGCTATCATGCACTCTGCCATAACCACACTGCCACAAGAGGTTATTTTTATCTTCCTGCCGTATCTATTGAAAAGCCATCCAATCTTAATGAAATAACACCTAAAGATGAAGATTTTTACCTCTCTTTATTCTATTGCAAGAATATTTGGATCAAGAGAGATTTAGGCCAAAGATCAGGCAGATGTAGCGTGTTATTTATCAAAATGCCTACTGTCACTATGGCATAATCTGTATGAAGAGTACAACTGGGAATGGATGTTTTTTAGGATTGCATTTCAAACCTGTGCATAAGTATGATATTTAGAGGTATCAGAGCTGAAATATCAGATGCCTCCATTACTAGCACCTCAGGCAAGATAAACAGGAACTTGCCCTAGCATGTAGCCCAAAGAGGACCTGCTACAGCTCTGAACCTGATGTGCCTTCACCTCAGAAGCACAATTATCCCCTCCAAAGTGTACCTGTGTAGCTCTAATACGCCATTGCTAATTATAGCCACAAGGTTTCTACAGAGTTTGCAAGTTCTCAGAAGGGAGGCTTGTCAAGCTTCCTCTGCATGCAGCTTTGTTTTATTTCATTTAGCTCTGACATCAGTTTCTCTTATTGACCAGGTGTCAGTGGGTAAATTGCGTCACTTCTTTTTCTTTCTATGTTAGCACTGTAGTTTTATGTAGATAGCAGTAACGAAATGTAAATAAATATTTCATGTAAAATGTAATATTTATGACTCTAGCACAATGATGTTTTGTAGAGAAATACAGGCCTGGTATGAGAGCAAAGGCTTTAAGAAGTGGAGACAATGTAAGTGGTGCAGAGAAGTACAGGCATGGAATGATAAGAGATGGGGCAAAGGCTGACACTATAAACAATTCTATAATGGTTGGGTAAAGAAATGCAGACCTACAGCTGGACAAAGCAGTCTTTAGGGGTAACAAAAAGTACCAAGAAATAGTATCTAACATATGTAAAAGACATCACATACTGTAAATCATAGAATCATAGAATCATAGACTGGTTAGGGTTGGAAGGGACCTTAAAGATCATCTAGTTCCAACTCCCCCCTGCCATAGGCAGGGACACCCTCCACTAGACCACGTTGCCCAAAGCCCCATCCAACCTGGCCTTGAACACTTCCAGGGATGGAGCCTCCACAACCTCTTTGGGCAGCCTGTTCCATTGCCTCACCACTCTCACATTAAAGAATTCCTTTCTAACATCTAATCTAAATTGACCTTCTTTTACCTTAAACCCATTACCCCTTGTCCTGTCACTCCATGCCCTTGTAAACAGTCCCTCACCATCTTTCCTGTAGGCCCCTTCGGGTACTGGAAGGCCACAATTAAATCTCCCCGGAGCCTTCTCTTCTCCAGGCTGAACAACCCCAACTCTCTCAGCCTGTCCTCATAGGAGAGGTGCTCCAGCCCTCTGACCATCTTCGTGGTCCTCCTCTGGACTTGCTCCAACAGCTCGATGTCTCTCCTGTATTGGGGCCCCCAGAGCTGGATGCCAAGGTGTAAAAGTATGTTAGAAAACAGATAAAAATGACCCCAAGGAGATCCTAGAGGGAGAAAGAAGAAAACATCTACATGAACTTCATATTCGTCCTGGCAACAGACTCCAGAGGCTGATGGCTCTCTGACTACAGTCTCTGGAAATCTGAATCTACTGATTTTAAGACAAGAGGATCAGCAGAAGAATGAGCATAACTTCAGGAAAAAGAGGATAAAAACTAAGCGTGTTTGTTACAATTTGAATAGTAATATTGCCATTATTGATATTTATAACTGTATTACTATGTGTTCTTTCTTTTGTTTTCTGTGACAAATATATCTAGACTAATAATGATTCTTGAATTAGACTGTTATGATTTCATTTATACTAAGAATAAGATGTTTGCTTTATATATAAGGTGTGTTTCTCTTCGCCCATAAACAGAATTTTGAGCATAACAGAAGAAAACCTCTCTGGGGTCAGCATGTGTATTAGATTATTATTTGTGCCATAGATTTCCAGGCTGTTTGCTTCTGATAGTACATAAATCTTAGTTTACTGACACTCTGCAGCTCTGTCTTGGTTTTTAGCAGTGATTTATCCCACTAATATACCAGCAGAAATATTCCTTTATTTTAGTTTATTTTTATAGACATTTTTATAACCCATCCCTTTAATAATTCAGATCAATTGTTTATCCTCTTTCTAGGATGTTGCCAAAATAGAAAAAAAAACATTTTTAATGTAAGCATGATTGAAGACTGGAACAGGTTGCCCTCAGATGTTGTTCAGTCTCCGTCCTTGGAGATAATTAAAAATCCAACTGGACATGCCCTGTGCAACCTGCTCTACTTGACCTTACTCTAGAGGGGATGTTGGGCAAGGTCCACTGTCCTGGTTTTGGCTGTGATAGAGTTAATTTTCTTCCTAATAGCTGGTGTAGTGCTGTGTTTGGGATTTAAGATGAGAATAATGATAACACACTGATGGTTTAGTTGTTGCTAAGTAGTGCTTATGCTCTCTCAAGGACTTTTCAGCTTCTCATGCCCTGCCAGCGAGGAGGCTGGAGGTGCACAAAAAGCTGGGAGAGCACAGCCAGGACAGCTGACCCAGACTGGCCAAAGGGATATTCCATATCACATGACATCATGCTCAGTATATAAACTGGGGGGAGTCAGCTGGGGAGTGGTGGCCGCTGCTCAGGGACTGGTTGGGCATTGGTGAGTGGGTGGTGAGCAATTGTTTTTCATTTGCATCACTTGTTTTTCTTGTTTTTTATTTATATTTTTGTTATTTTCCTTTAAATTACAAATTATTATTATTATTATTATTGTTATATTATTTCATTTATTAAAATGTTCTTATCTCAACCCACAAGTTTTCTCACTTTTACCCTTCTGATTCTCTCCTCCATCCCACAGGGGGAGGGGGAAGTGAGCGAGTGGCTGCGTGGTGCTTTGTTGACAGATGGGATTAAATCATGACAGTGATCTCCAGAGATGTTTTCTTACCTCAGCTCTTCTGTGAATCCGTGATTTTGACTGGTGCTACAAGAAATGCCACGGTAATCTGTCATGAATCTGCTTCCTTTCTGGCTGTTTCTAGACAGTGTAAAGTCAGTCCTGCGTTGAGACATGCCAAATGATTTTATTTTATTTCTCTGGGAGACAAGTTTTGCAAAGACCAAGGCTCCTTCTAATAGCCTCTGGCTTCAGTCAGAGTACAGATTACTCAGCACCTTGATGGTACACCGCAGGATCAAATTAACTAGCAGATGACTGCATTCTTATTCCATTTGGTGTGTGACCCTAGTCATGTGGGAAGTTTTTTTCCTTTATATTTTAAGACTGATGGCATAAGTCTTGTAGATAAGAGCTTGCAAGAGTGCCACAGGAACATATTATTTAGGAAAACTGGAATTTTTATCAACATAAGTCATTAGGAACAAGTTAGACATGTAAATGGTTCTGGTGGAACTTGGGACTAGACTAGGTAACCTCTTCAGACCCTTTCTTGCCTTTTTAGTGATTTGTCCACATACAGAAGTTGAAGTATAGCACCTGGGGGCAAAACATGTCACTTTTGTTCAAGCGGAGTTTTATTCTCCTGCAGGGCTAGCCTCAGCTAGAATCGCTAGCATAAGTAACAGGTGCTTGATTACTTCTTTTCAGTTAGACCATCAGTGAATACAGACCCAGTCCTAGCTTCATTGGCAGTGATATAAATGAGTAGCAGATCCAGTGTGCAAACACTATAATATTTTATGTGACTTCTATTATGTAGGAGAACACTTTACAAATTTCTCTTGACCAGTTTTGCTCTTATGCAGCTAGTAGTAGTCTTAGAAGGTGCTGGCTATAGATTTCTGATGGCAGGGTTTCTTCCTGTGTAATTACAAGATGAGATCTTGGGAAGGCTGAATTTGAAAGACACGGGTCTAGGCTTGTTGATAGTGGAAGAATGGCCTCATTTCAAGGGGGCTGAGTATTGTCAGTCTCACATGCAGTCAGTAGAAGGAAGCCTGGAGGGCACCTTCCACATAACTGCCAGCAACAGATATCAGCACAAAAGGCAGCGATGAACTTCTGTTGATAGACATTGGATTTGAAGAGTGGAAAGAAAACTTAGCAGCCCTTCATTTCTGTTTTACTGTGTATAACAGGTACAAGGAATCATGGCAGCAATGATGATAGGGTAAGCACTGTGGGATAATGGTGATCAGGAACTTGGTGTGCCCTAGAGCTTCATAAGTCATTTTCATAAATGACTTGGATGTAGGACTAGAAGGTGTTGTGAGCAAGTTTGCAGATGACACCAAACTGGGAGGAGCTGTTGATTCCATCGAGGGTGGAGAGGCCTTGCAGAGAGATCTGGATAGATTGGAGAACTGGGCAATCACCAGCCGCATGAGGTTTAACAAGGGCAAGTGCCGGATTCTGCATCTGGGAAGGGGCAACTCTGGCTATACACACAGGCTGGCTGATGAGATGCTGGAGACCAGCCATGCTGAAAGGGACTTGGTCGACATCAAGTTGAGTATGAGTGAACAGTGTGCCCAGGCTGCCAGGAAGGCCAACTGTATCCTGGGGTGCATCAAGCACGGCATTGCTAGCCAGTCTAGGAAGTGATTGTCCCACTCCACACTGCGCTGGTGAGGCGTTACTTCAAGTACTGCATGCAGTTTTGGGCGCCACAGTACAAAAAGGACATAAACTATTGGAGAGTGTCCAAAGGAGGGCAACAAAGATGGTAAAGGGTCTAGAGGGGAAGACGTATGAGGAGAGGGTGAAATCCCTTGGTTTGTTCAGCCTGCAGGTTCCTCACGAGGGGGAGCGAAGGGGCAGGCGCTGATCTCCTCCCTCTGGTGACCAGTGGTAGAACCCGAGGGAACGAAATTAAGCTGCAATGGGGGAGGTTTAGGTTGGATATCAGGAAAAGGTTCTTCACCGAGAGGGTGGTTAGGCACTGGAACAGCCTCCCCAGGGAAGCGGTCACAGCACCGAGCTTGACTGAGTTCAAGAAGCGTCTGGATAACGCTCTCAGTCATATGCTCTGATTCAGCTGGTCCTGTGAGGAGCCAGGAGTTGGACTCAGTGATTCTTATGGATATTCTATGATTCTATGGATTCAGGATATTCTATGTTTCGATGATTCATTTCTTATAACCATCGGCCATGTCTTTTTGCTGGATACTATGAAGACATATGCTAACATGTGGCTTGTCAAAATGTTAGAGAGCTGTTTGGTCTTCAGTAAATATATGGATTGCCAACTGTTAGAAGCAAAGCAGTAAGAGCACATAGTCTGCCTGTGGAATACCCTATGCCAGGAGCTCAGTGAGCCAAAACCTAGAGCTGGCTGTTGGAAGGAGGGAAGTGAATTTATGTCTGGTTGTAATATTTGTGTTCATGTTAAATACCCAGGGGCAGGCACATAAAAAGGTGGAGTATCAAAAATTAACTTGCCTGAGTCTTAAAATCTTACTAAGGGACCCTCACAAGGATGAGTTATTGAGGCCGTTCTTTCTCATGGTCTTCAGCAGCTGTGCCAACTTCTCCAAGGCAAAGTTCACACCATCTTGAATTGCCATCTAACTTTCATGTGGTCTGTGAAGAGAAAGAAATCCATTTGAAGGGTTAGTTCACAGAGGGTTTTGTATTAGTATTCTCTCTGGAGAGGGAAAGAATGCTCTTAAACAACAGGGGGATATAAAACTCAGCAAGATTAAACTGTTAAGTTAGAAGCCCCAAAGGTATACAGTGTGAAAGCTCCCACATTCTAGCTTCTGGAAATACATCATTACCTTTTGAATGTAATTTCTATTGATTGCCATTGTGATACATAAACCTTCTATAATGTTAAGAATAAAAGAGTAGTGGCAGAAACAAACTGTATACTTCACAAAGACACATCTCTGGCTCCTGGAATCTGTCGTCCCCTGCTGTGTTAGGGCTTTACCCAAACCCTTTTGGAGCCAATGGACCCACTTACATTGTCTTCAACAGGCTTCAGTCAGTCTTGTGAAATCCAGCAGACCTTAATAAAAATCAGTACCAATTAAAAAGGGATGTTAAAAAGTAGTAGTTCTGGGAGAATCAGAGCTAAATATGCTTGTTTGCCCTTGGATTTGGTGTTTGTGAGTTCTGTCTGAAGTAACTCGTGATTGGGGTATTTGGTAGTGTTCTCCCCTGTGTGCATCTTCTTGGGGTTTGCTCAGATGTGAAATTCATGTTTTAGCCCTTACCTTCATCTGAGCACTTAAAAGGCAAAAATGTACAAGAATTTATTTATTTTAGAGAGTTCTAACCCTTTGCCACATTTGAACAACACATTGAAATGAGACTAGGGAAGGACGCAGATAAAGAAAGAACATAATGTGATCACATGAGCCTCTTTCTTAAAGAAACAGCTAAAAAATTTTCTCTCCCCTTGCCATGACATGTGCAATGGACTGGGTAAGGGCTGGGGTAATAGAAGCTATCCAAATCAGCACAGATGTTTTTAATAGCATGCAAATGTGAGGGAAGAAACATGCTGTTTGAAATCCCACAGGGCAGGTTTGATTAATACTTTCTTCTTATCCAGCCATGCCAGTGTTCTGATAAATGATATTTTAAACTAGCAACTATTTAAAAAAGATGTTCTGTGGTTGCTGTTTTGATTGCCTTTATAGGTATACCAGTCTTAGTATCGCTCAGTTTTTGTGTTCTCAGTGTTTTATCCAGATGAAGATTCTTCTCTCATGGTTGCTGCAGACTTCTAGTAGTTTAAAGGTTTGAACTACACTAGGTTAGTATTGTCCAAAACCTTCCCGGGTGTCATCTAGCAATGAGTGTTTAGATTTAAACAATAAAAGCACTTCCATAAAAAGCTCCAAGGTTCAATTCAATTTACAATAAGATGCTAATGACGATCCCATAGCAATAAATATTCATTTGCAGGTAATGTGATAATTATTGCTATCCAGCAATGTGCAGTAATCGCTTAAAGGTAACACATTAACTTACCCATTAATTTCGACCTGTTTTCAATTCGTAGTCTCAAACCAGGTCAAATGAGTGGTTGTGGCAACTCAGCAGAGCGGTCATGAAATGCTATTTTATCCCTACTACTCTGTCCCCATTCCCCTTTTTTTCTAAGAAACTCCAACTTAAGTCCATCCTAGAAAATTTTCTTGGCCTAAAATAACATGAATGTGAAGAGTATTAAAAGACATCCTCTTACAGAAGTAACCGATCCACATCACTGGGAATTTACAAGGGATAAAGAAAGGCAAACATAAAACAGGAAAAGCCATTTGTATTCTGGAGGTGAATTTCAATGAGTCATTACTCTGGCATGAAGATGTTACCTAAAGTTACAATTTTTCTGATATTTTCATGTTAGTTCATCTCCCCAGCCATAAAACAGGAATGACCCAGCAGGATTGTAAAGGACTGTCCAAGACTTCTGAGGGAAAAAACCTGACTTAGAGAAAATTTGATCAGGTTCTGAAGATGCTTGGTGAGCATAAGTCTTGCTAAGCCACAGTACATGCAAAATAGTAGTAGTATGAACTAAGTAATAGAACTTATGTAGTTCTTCCTAGCAGCTCACCCTGGATCAAAAAGGGAAAAGTCCCTTTGCCTGCTCTGGCATCATGAAAAGGACAAACATCCATCCAGGTTTCTCCTCTCGAAGGATATTGTGTTGGTTGAGAGAGGTCTCAGTGCTGAAAATCACTGCAAATTCAAAGATGTGGAAGCTGGTCCAATTGCTATTATGAGTAAATTTGGCTTTTTCTGTTTCCTAGCCAATTAGCATATGTTATCTTGCACAAACTTGCTTGAGAAACATTCAGTTTGGAGCTGAGCCTCTGAAGCAGGCAGATTCCTGCTTTTTGTGACAACAAACCAGCTGTATTCTCCTAGTAGCCTCAAGTACTATATAAGGAAAAGTTGGAAATATTTTTGATATCCTGGAAAAACTCTTCTTGACTTGCCTCATCTCTTAAATGATTCTACACCTACACCGGCTGCTAGCAAGAAACATTCTCAAGACATCTGCTTCTGACTATCTAGTATCTATAGGTACATTTGTATATGTTATAGGTTCTTCTCTCTTACGTATGTGGAGATCACCTCATAGTAGCAATTCTGTGTGCAGCTGTCATAGCGGTCATGAGCTTGGCTTACTTGTGGAACTTACCACAATAGTACTTGATAATCATTGATTGATATGGGAATATTAATGTATTTTTATTAAGGCAAAGGTAGCTCCTACTGGCATTGCCTTGTGTGGTGCAAGCATCTATGGAGCTGATGGATAAAATTATATGTAGGAAAATAAAGCCTCATTATTCTTTTTCAGTAATAAAAATTACGAATGCTTAAAATCAAAAAGGACCTCTGATGATGTGTTTCTAGAAGGTGGTGATGCAGAACTATAACTCATATATACTAGTGACAAGGATGCCCTGAAGGTTTACGCTGAGTATTTCAAAGAGGCAGCAGTTTACACCATGATTAAAAGAGTCTGTTTGCCTGGAACATCCATTCAAGCAGTGCAATATCCATTTCTGTCTCTGAAAGTGATTTCTAGCATGGGTCTTTTGTAATTTCTATTAATATTGCAGAATGGAGAAGATTGATACTGATTCACTCACCAGCTCAGTTAATTTTTCTTCAAGTATGGATTCCTATTAGGAATGTGCCCATGTAATGTAATAAAACTTGCTCATACCATTTGCAATCAGGTCTCAGTGCATATATTTTCCCCAGTGTCTCCCCCTTAATAATAATTGTCAGAAGAAGTGGAGGACATAAATGAATACTGGATGATTCACTGGCCTCCTGATAATTCTGTCTATTGTGATACAGGAAAGCCTGAAACCTCAAGAAAAGCAATAGTTACTGGTAAGAGGGAGTGAATTCATCAATATTATAGGCTCAGTTTTGCTTTCTAATATGCAGAAAAGGAGAAGTGAGAAAGAAGAAGCTAAAAAGTCTTTTTTACTGCCTTGTAGATTTGCTCCTGTCAGCCTTGGCCACATGTTTCTTGTGAGCTACACTGATCTCCATCTGTGTCCTCCAGTTTTTTAGATACTTTAATTTGACTTTTTCTATGATAAATAATACATATAAGAATTCAACATTACCGCTCCAAAATGTGATGTTTTTCTATTATCATGTCCCCTCTCCTGTGAAAATTTCTCCTGTGCTTTTCTCTGGTATTTATGGCAAAGACCATTATAAAGTCAGTGTCTACTGGTCAACTCCATGGAGTAAAAAAGAAAACAGAGGGTCATAGCTGCTCCTGTGTGATTGGCATTGGCCAGCATTGAGCTTTTGCCACTGTATCATTTTGCCCCTTTGGATTTATTTTAATAACCAACTTATCTCTATTGAAAGATTCATTCCAACATGTTTACGGCTACAGAAGCCAAATTTTCTGGTCTATTACTCTCATCTCTTCATTCTTTAACACCGGCACCACACTTAGATTTCCTCTGGTCTTCTGGTGACATCTCTGATTTTAATGACTTTTTGATCTATGCCAGAGAATATGCTGACTCCCAGTTTTGCATCCCATAGTGAATCCCATCAGGTCCTGCAGATGCTGATTTGATGTTTGCTTGTTCCACTAATAAGCCTTGTAGTTTGGATGTGATCCTGGCCTTCTATTCCCAGAGCAGTAGTTGCCTTCTGCTCTGTCTGATCTGTTATGCTAATGTAGCTTGTGAGTAGCACAAACCAAAAGAGTGGTGATTTCCCCTTCAGGGGACATAATAGATTCATCAAGCCACTGTTCTGTGCTCAGTAGTGTCTGATACAGATACATCTGTTCAATAAATCATATATCCCGAACTATCAGTAGGATAGAGGCATTTTTCCTGGAAGCATGAGATTTAATTACCTTAGCATGTGTAATTCCATCTTTTATTACCAGCAATAAAAAAATGTGTCACCTTAAAAAACTGAACCTCAGTGCTTAGCTCTGTGACTACCGACAAGAGCAGACTCTTTGCCTCACAAGCTTTTTCCTATGATTTTGTTGAATACAGGAAAAGTGCAAGAGCATCATCAGAATAAGGAAAGACATAGTTTGAAAGGACACCTCTCCTCAGTTGAGATGTGATAATAGGTCATGAGTGTGCAGCTGACCCACCGCAATATGCAGCAGAGAGAGATTAACTTAAACCGGTGAATGTGGAAAGGCTGATTTGCTGCTGTTATAGGCATATGTGAGAGACCCAGGAGGTTTTTTCTTTAGTGCTCTGCATCCCATGGCCTTTCCAGGTCAATAGAAAGGCCTTGTGTATATTCTGTCCATAAATGAATTAATGGTATCTGCAGAGCCATGATGGCATCCAGAAACTTTCATATCCTCGTCTAATAGATTAAACAAATTTTATTTTCCTGCTGGGAAGAACAGAGATTCTCTTCCTGTGTCCTTCAAGTAATGCTGTTATCTCCATTGTAATCTTTGGCTGCCGCTGCCTTCAAGACAAGGATGAAATGACCGATGGGAAAAGCACCTCACTTGGGAAAAGCACCTCACTTAGGAAAACTTTCCAATCATCAGAAATGCATGGTGTATGGTACCCACTGGGAATTAGCCATTCCTCTGCGTGGTGTAAATGCAGTCCATGAAAATGTGGGTAGTAGGACCTGGGAGCAGCTGCCTTTGTGCAAGACAGCAGTTCCTCTCCCTCAGGAACTGGGTAGAAATGAAAAGCCATGAGACCCTTCTTCCTAGAGACCATGGCCCATGGAAGCAATCAGCTAAACAGCCCACTGGTGTGTTGCTTCTGTGGGAGGCAGTGGTGTTCCTGAGTTCCTGCAGATGCTCCATATTCAAACTCTTCCACCTTATGGTAATGTTTGAAGTAAAAGTGGTGGTTTGGCACCCTTTTGTGCCCACATCTCCTTGGGCTTCAGACCTTCATGCCACACTTACCAACACTTCCTTTCATTGTTGACTTCTCTCTAGAACTTCTTCTCTGGGCTAAATCATTCAATTGGTTTAATCTTTCCATTTATAGCCTTCTGGAAGGCATAAAAATTTTTGTTTCTCCTTGTGAAGTATCAGTCTCAAATAAAAAATTAATAGTAAAATAAAATGATAGACATCTATTCTTCACAGATCATTCCTCATTGTGGGCTGGATTGTAAGCAGAATTGCAGGCAAGAAATCAGGAGAACTAATAATCTCCTTTCTGTTCCTGCATGATCTATCTAGTCTTCAGTCAGATCACGGGGAAATAGACTACCCTGTTTACCTGATTTCTCAACCTCCAGCACACACAATGAGTGCATCTCTCATGCTGCCTTTTGTATTCACTGGCCAGCGTAGTTTAGCTTGTGGTGCAATGCAATGTCAGCTCTTCCTGCTCAAAAGGGGCAAAAAAGCAGAAACAGGTTGTATTGGCAACACGGCCGTCCTCTAGTTTAGCAAAATGTGTGGCAGTTTGAAACTGCCATAGGAATACACAGGACTCAGTATAAGGTATCTGCTTCTATAGTTTCCACACTTAATGATATCTTTTTTTCTCCTCCTAAAAGCTTTTAAGCATATTTCTAAGAAATTACCTTCTTGAGAATCCAGTTTTCATAGATTGGCTGCAAAGAATTGACCTGCTTTCAGAATGGATTATTGAGATGCTGTCTTACAATGAACCCAGGATTTGTGCTTACACATTCTTCAGATAAATGCTTTAATTCCTCGTAATTACAGCAGGAAATTGATACGAAGGCTCAGATACTAAACTGGTGTTCTGAAGCTGTCAATACTATATTTTTCTCACAATTACCTTCATCGTAATTGGGTTTAGTATATAAATATATAATTGTTGTATTTACGTTTGTATTTTATTAGTATATAAATATATAATTATTAGTATTAATGTAAGAGAAAAAGTGTTCTAAATTGGTGGTGGGTATGATTGCTGGTCAAAAACAGATATCACTGTAATCCATGGGATTTTTCCTCTCACTGTAACATAAAATCATACAATTGTTTTGGTTGGAAAAGACCTTTAAGCTCATCAAGTCCAACCATTAATCTGGCACTGCCAAGTCCAACCACTAAACCATGTCCCTAAGCGCCACACCTACACATCTTTTAAATACCTCCAGGGATGGTGACTCAACCACTTCCCTGGGCAGCCTGTTCCAGTGCTTGATAACCCTTTTGGTGAAGAAATTTTTCCAAATATTCAATCTAAACCTCATGTTCCCCATCATGACCTCAATCAACAGCTTTGACGTGCTGCTGGAAAGGAAGTGTTGCACAGAGGTGGTGGTCCTTCTGTGACCCTTACCCAGAGAGATGAAGGAGGTGGAATCTCCCTTACAGTTCCAAAGGGACTCAGCAGCAATATTTCTAAAGACAAAATTCAAGGTGCCCATGTATGGTTTTTCATTAAAAAATGATGCTTGTCATGGAAAGCAACTACAATTTTTTTCCCCTAAATATTAAAGGTTCTGTCAAAATCAAATCGTTTAGGAGGAAAGTTTTTTACACATTTGCAGGGGTCCTGTGGTAATCTGAAATCTCCAACAGGTGTGAGTTTTTCTTAACAGATGTGGTATTAAGTTAATTTTAATAGAGGATTTGGTGTTAGGGAATTGTTTGTGAGGGAGGGTTGGTTATACCCTGATTCTGATCTTGGGCTGCTGTTGTAAATGTCAGTGGACTCAGTTTAATTTAGTTCTGTTGCTTCTAATACTTTATAAGTTGGGGATATGTCTGCCCATTCATTGCAGGCTTTGCTAATTAGGTTGGAGGACACATTGGGTCAGGTTCATGCTGGAGTGGGTCTGTAACTTCTGAATTATATCCGATTGGTTCAGAAAGTGAACCAAGGGATGACGGGGTTCATTCATGGTTGCCTGGAATGAATCAGGCAAACATTGTGTGAAAGTCTTTTGTGTAAAATGGAAGAATAGAAAAGAGGTTATAAAAATATGAGAATGAGTATAGGGCTGTGTAAGTAAATTTAAGAATACTGCCTCTGATTGTCTCAAATATTTGAACAAGAGGGCATCCAGTGAAATGAAAATGAGGAACAGTCAATGCTGATAAAATACAAAATTATCTACAATTATAATTATCTACAAATGTACAATTAGCCTGAAGAATTCATTGCCACAGGAAATTACACATCTTCACTATAGAAGAAGGGGTGTACTAGGGTTGCAATAATATACAGAGTTATTCTAATTAATGCTAACAGTACAGCTGATATAAGTAATGTCCTAGGCTACAGGACTAAAGGCAGTCACTAATACAAGGGGAATACATTATCTAATGTGAAGGGTACTTTATTCTACAACTGCCTTAAAAATTTATTTTGTTTCCAATGTATCTGCTCCTGATATTCGTGACAAGATACTAGGAGAACCCTACACCTGATTAATAGGGCAGAAAAACTATGTTCATGTAAGAAGATCTCTGAAAACTAAGGAAAAAAACACCCAGGCTAATTTGGTACTTGATGCTCCTTTCTCCACTTTCAGTTAAATACCAAGAACAAAAAGATATATTTTTTTAAGATCAGTCTTCGAAGTTGCAGAACCTTGTTTGTCTTTCGAACATTTACTTTGAGCCTTTTGGTCTTTTTCTGTCCTTTTGTATTTATTTCTAAAGCACACAAATACAGCTTTATAAAACCACCTTTCACTCTTCTTGATACTGCCATCAAAGGAGTTGCTGAATAGCAGGAGTTTTTTTTTTTTTTTTTTAGTTAGTATTTGCAAGATATTTAATGAATAAAATGGCAGATCTACTTACTTCTCTACTTTTCAAAGAAGTTATATATACAGTTTGAATATAGACCTGGAATAGTACAGTTTTCATTTCTATGGGTGTTAATTCCTGTTAAAGTGTACTTGTCTCCTCTCTGCTACATTTGTCTTCAAAAGATCTACATGATATGTGTCATGAGTCCTAAATTTAAGCATGGAATCAGTACTCAGGCAAAGTAGGTAGCTGTTGATAACAAGAGATTTTTATTATAGACTCACAGAATATTTTAGGTTGGAAGGGAAGCTCTGGAGGTCATCTAGTCCAACCTCCTGTCCAAAGCAGGTCTAACTAGATGAGGTTCCCAGGGACTATGTCCCATTGAGCTGGAATACCTCCAAGGATTGAGATTTCACAACATCTTTGTGCAATCTCTTCTGGTATTTGTCTATCCTTACGGAAAAGATTTTTCCTAGTATCTAACTGGAAATCCTCATGTTTCACTGAGCCTTCTCTTCTCCAGCCTGAGCAAGCACAGCGCTCTCAGCAACTCCTTGTGTGTTTTGTGCTCCAGCCTCCTGTCCAGCTTGGTGGTGGGGAGTGGAGGCTGTGCTTGCTCTAGTAAATCAATGTGTTTCTTGTACTGGGAAGCCCAAAAGTGAGCACACTGCTCCAGATGCCCAGGTAATGAATAGAGGATCACTCACTGGATCTGTTGGATAAATCCTTAGTAGTGCAGCCCAGGAGGCTGCTGGCTTGCTTTGCTGCAAAGGTGCACCGCTGGCTCACATTCAACTTGGTATCTACCAGGACTTCTATGTGGGTAAGTTCTGTGGAGCTCCATCCCAGAAGGCTAGGCCCCAGCCTATACTGTTGCATGGGAATATTCCACCCTAGGTGCAAGACATTGCAGTTTGTTCTTTTTGAACATCATGAGGTTCCTGCTAGCCCATTTCTCCAGGCTATCCAGGTCCCCCTGTGTAGCAACCCTGTCCTCTAACATATTGACTGCTCTCCCAAGTTTGGTGTCATCCTCAAATTTGCTGAGAGTGTACTTTGTCTCATCATCCAGGTCATTAATGAAGGCATTAAACAGTGATGATTCCAGTACTGATCCCTGAAGGACTCCACTAGTTGCTCATTGACAGGTGGACTTTGCACTACCGATCGTGACTGTTTAAGCCAGGCAGTCTAGCCAATTTTCCACCTACCTTATTGTTCACTTATCCAGCCTCCACTCACCAATTTGGTGCTGAGAGCATGGGGAACTGTTTCAAAGGCCCTGTTAAAATCAAGGCATAGAAAATTCACTGCTCTCCCCTTGTCCATAGCACCAATAACCTCAACATGGAAAGGAATGAGGCTGGTAAGGCATGATTTGGTGTTGGTAAACCTGTATTGGCTGCTCCCAATCACCTTCCTGTCTTTCAGGCTTAGTAATAACTTCTCAGTGGATTTAGTCCATCACCTTCCTAGGGACTGAGATGAGGCTGATCAGCCTGTAGTCCCCTGCCATTTCTGAAGATGTATGGCATTTGCCTTTTCTGCAGCCCTCAGAAATCTCCCATGATTGCCATGAGCTTTAAAAGATGATGCAGAATGGCCCTGCAATGACATCTGCCAGTTCCTTGAACAGCCTTGGATACATCCTATCTGGTTACATAGACTTGTGTATTTCTCACTGGCTTTTCATTTTCCCTATTCACTCTCTAGTTCATCTAGGATTTTTTTTTTTATTATTTTTTACTTTTTTATGATATTTCCCAATATTTTAATGATAATGTATTAGTCACAAGACTTCGGAAGATATTATTGTGAATGTCTTTTTATGGGCCAGGAATTGTCCTTACAAAGGACTCCAAGACATCATTCAAATTTTATGTGATCAAAACAATAAGTAAACCAACAATATTTACCAGCCTGGATATAATACCTTCGTCTTCCATCACCAGTTCTTTTAACTGATTTACTGATTAGTAGATTCTCATTAGTACCTACTTTTGCTGAAAGCAAATAAGGTCATGAAGCCATAGGTAAAAATGCTGAGGCTTTCAAAGGAAGATATATATTATATCACTTTGTAGAGCAACATCCTTAATCAACTGTATCATTTGTGGCAGTAAGCCAACAGAGTTGTTCAAGAATAGTGTTTTAATTTCAAAGACCTTGTGTAAGACTTTTATTATTAGTGCTCAGAACTGCCAACTTATCTGCAACTTACCTCTGTAGCATATTTGTTGGAGTTCATAGAATAGGTCACTTAGCATTAAGTGAAGCATGAAGACAATTGGAATTAGCAAACTATAATGACTGTGAAGCAACTACACTTGTAGTTTGACCTCTCTATACATAACCAGCAATGACTGCAAGAAATAAAGTGGACATTAGAAAAGAACAACTAAGAGGCAACAAAAAAGGCTCTGAATTAAGCCAGTTGCAGGACAGGTGCCCCAGTAAAAAGCAGGCACATTGATCTGAGTTGATGTATCCTTGTTGTCTCTTCTTTGTGATCTTGCTGGTCTGGGCAGATCTTCAGTCCATAAATAACTGAAGTTTGGAGAAATGTGGGTTGTTTATGCTCAAGACAATGGCTCTACTCTGCTTTTACATGAGTGGAAAATCTAGTTACTTTATATCTAGGGTCTGGTATACCTAAATTGTTAACTGAAAATCTGGGTTTATTTAGTAAAATTGAAGAAAGCTTGGAGAACACGTCTGGAAACAGCCTCTGTCACCAGCTTTAAAAATCTTAATGTGAGAAGACACAAGAAGATCTGTGGCAGGATAAAGGATCAGGTGCTGGATTTCCGGGGAATGATGTAGCTAAGATAAAATTCAGTCAGAGCAGTCAAAGCAAGACAATGTTCCTCTTTCTCACAGTTCTTTCACCAAGAATGACTACCTTGTCTCACAGCCTTATGTAATCAACAGCCAACCCAAAACCCAGTGTAACTTCCTTTTCCCAGGTTATGTTTCTTTGTATGCATGAAAAAATGCAATCAGGTGACACCTGATGCAACAGACAGATCTAGTGATGTTGTCACATGTGGAGGCCTTTACATATAAGTTGGACAACAGTTCAGGTAATCAGGTGTCTGCAACAGCTTAGGAATTGCCCCCATCCTGATGCAGGGAGTTGAACTTCACAAATTTTGAGGGTTCTTTCTTTACATATTTTCTTTGTTGCTCTCAGTATATATTTTTTTTTAAATTGTTGTCTCTAGGATGCTGCACAGATATTCCCCAATTATCTGATGAAATTGATAAATAGTTCTGTGAAAAAATCATGTTTGGATTTTGGGATTTCTTATGGATGTATTATTTTCTACAGACCAGCATGACTATTGAGTGGCAGTATGGTTTTATTATAATTCACCAGCTGTAATGCTTCAGCTTTTCTTCATAATGATATTAATAATAGCATTAATAACAATATTGACATAAATGATAGTGTGTTGGGTTTGTGTGGCAAGGTTTTGGTGGTGGGGAGGACTACAGGGGTGGCTTCTGTGAGAAGCTGCTAGAAGCTTCCCCTGTGTCTGATAGAGCCAGTGCCAGCCGGCTCCAAGACGGACCCGCCGCTGGCCAAGGCTAAGCCAATCAGCGCCTCTGTGATAACATATTTAAGAAAGAGAAAAAACAGAGAGAGCTTTTGCAGCCGGAGAGAGGAGTGAGAAGATGTAAGAAACTCTGCAGACACCAAGGTCAGTGAAGAAGGAGGGGCAGGAGGTGCTCCAGGCGCCGGAGCAGAGATCCCCCTGCAGCCCGTGGTGAAGACCATGGTGAAGCAGGCTGTCCCCCTGCAGCTCATGGGGGAAGGATGAGGGGGTGTAGAGATTCCACCTGCAGCCCGTGGAGGACCCCACGCTGGAGCAGGTGGAGACACCTGAAGGAGGCTGTGACCCCATGGGAAGCCTGCGCTGGAGCAAGTTCCTGGCAGGACCTGTGGATCCGTGGAGAGAGGAGCCCACGCCAGAGCAGGTTTGCTGACAGGACTTGTGACCCCGTGGGGGACCCACGCTGGAGCAGTTTGCTCCTGAAGGTCTGCACCCTGTGGGAGAGACCCACGCTGGAGCAGTTCGTGAAGGACTGTCTCCCGTGAGAGGGACTCCCTGCTGGAGCAGAGGAACAATGAGAGGAGTCCTCCCCCTGAGGATGAAGAAGCAGCAGAAACACCACGTGAGGAACTGACCGTAACCCCCATATCCCATCCCCCTGTGCTGCTGAGGGGGGAGGAGGTTGAAGCCGGGAGTGAAGTTGAGCCTGGGAAGATGGGAGGGGTGCGGGGAGGTGTTTTAAGATTTGATTTTATTTCTCATTCCTCTACTCTGTTTTGCTTGGTAATAAATTAGATTAATTCCCTCTCTAAGTTCGGTCTGTTTTGCTCATGACGATAATTAACGAGTGATCTCTCCCTGTCCTTATCTTGACCCACAAGCTTTTCGTTATACCTTTTCTCCCCTGTTTAGTGAACGAGGGGAGTGACAGAGCGGCTCTGGTGGGCACCTGGCCCCAGCCAGGGTCAACCCACCACAGATAGTTAGAATTTATTTGTGATAAAAATAGCATTATGTACTTTCTTCAAACCAACCATGCCCTTTGGAGTATTGGGATTACTTTGGACAATTGAAAAGGTAAAGGTTCTGATTGTATTCAGAACACATTATTTGCTGAATTAATGACAAACAGCTTTACTGGCAGATGGAAAATTTCAGAGTGAGTAAAAATACTCACAGAATCATGATTAAAAACTTAAGAAGATTGTCTAATAGGGTGATTTTTTAATTCTTTGTTGGCCTCCAACAGACAAAGTTCCGAAATACTGTATTGTTGTTTAAATTGGTTTTTAGTCAATAGCTGTTCATCAAAAAGCAGGAAAGGAAAAAAAAAAAAAAAGGCTGAAATAAGGTGATCTGCTCTTTGTCATCTGATTGAAGTGTGTGGAAAGGGAAATGGTACCTTTTCTTCTAGAGTTGTGAGAATACTCAATAGAAGCAGAATTTAAATGAAAGAATTTTGGGGGAAAGTTCATTTATTCCCCTGGAATGCCTCAGGAGTAATAATAAAAAGCACAAATTTAGAGCTGGAAAACATAATGAATTTAGCTGTGCCACAACTCCAGACTTGAATTTGGCCCACAGAGCATTTATTAATTATGACTGATAATTTTAGACATATAGAAGTATCATCAGAACACAATTGTGTGTAATTAAATGATCTATTAATTCAATATCTGACTTTCTCTAAGTATTTACAGATAATTACCAAAATTATTTATCCTTCTGAATGAGAAGGAAAGTATAAACAATTTCATTAATTTATCAATTATTTTATTAGGCATGTTAATTTCTTTAAATGCTCTGTCTGTGGAAACTCAGAGAAAATCAAGACAAAATAATATGCTCTTAAATTTTGTACCATGATTGTTAGTTTTTTGGTGATTTTTCTTCTGTGGCAATAATTTTAATGGCATAGGAATAACTGCTATGAAGAGAATGTTACTAGCCTCCCAAACAGGGCAAATTAGTCTGATATCTTACATGTAGATATGATATCTCAAATGTAGAGCTTGAAATTCTGTTAACAAATTTTATTATTTAAAAAGAAATCACATGTATGAAATTCAAAATTTTTGGGTTTATAGATCAGTTTGTCTTTTTAGTTTCTGAAACTGTTTAAAATGCAGTATAAATCACAAAATTGTGTAAACACAGCTTCCTTAGATTCTTATCAGAAAATGTCCAAATGCAATGTTTTGACTTGGTTGAGAATTTAAATTTCCTTCAAAAATAAGGGAACACTCTTTTCTAGTAAAGAAGCACTCCATGAGAATTTTTTTTTTCTAAGTCTTTTGCTGCAGGTAGTCATTTTCAGCGTTTCATTGGAAGGTGGGTATTACGGGTGGTAATGGGTGTAGAGTGGAGAAGATAAGTCACATCCAGATCTCTGAAATTTGAGATTGAATTTGTTCTTAGATATTGGCACAGAAGGAAGAATCAGCAATGTACGGATTGATTGCTGTTGCTAAGGGAAAGAACTGTGTTTTGAACAAATAGGAATTTTTTTAATATATGTGATTTTATTTTGTGATACTGTGAACTGAAATAATGCAGACTGCAGGTCATAGTTGTGTCCAGTATGTGCAATAGGATGGGCCTAATGTCTGATTAGCTAGGATAAGAGTGAGCATCTTCAACCACTAAAGCAGGATTTCTTTTCTTTTGGCATGGTTTAGGAAAGTGGAGTAGAGATCACTTGTGTACTTCTTTGAAGTGATTTGGAGTGTTTGGTTACAAGATAGATACAAACAAAATGCATTTACAATATATTTTAAATTATTTTTAAACAACAAAAGAAAAAAAGTGTATATAAGCTTAGGAATCCATCGGGGATGTTAAAGCTAAAATCTGTTTTTAATTGTCAAAGAAAGGTGATACTAATAGCCTGGTAGTTTGGGGGTTTTTTTTATTCTTTCCACACATACCCAAATAGCATCCTGAGAGTAATTCACATGTCATACAAGGAGCTGTGGAATGCACAAAACAGAATCAAAAAAACAATAATGCTTCCTGGCACAGTTATATATTACCTAAACCAACAGCAAATGAGGATTTCAGGCATGGGTACACAATACACATTCCATCTCAGAGGTTTGTCTGCTACAGTCCAGCTTAAACCAGCACATCATCACTGAAGGAAAATAACCTCCCCTTTTCATATGTCTTGCTCCTCTTTCCCATTCAGTATAGATCCCATCCTTTTATATCTGTACAATACTCCTGTGAACAATGATACTGATCATATACACTCAAGCCCTGATTCAGCAAAACACTTAAGTACATGAAGACGTGATTTATCTTGTTGAGTTTAGTATGATGCTTGAACCATATACCTTTCTTTATTTCCTGAAGCAAAGTCTTCCCCATGTGAGACAAGCAGAGCTCCTCAGTAAATTGTTACAACTCTAATGGGGTAACAACCACATTTACGATAAACTGTGGATTACTGTAACATAGGCTTTTAAAAATAGATACAATTGAAAGTGCTGAAAATTCCAGAGTTCTCCTCTCAAAGGCTTGGTCCTGCAATGCTGGTTCTGTTTTAACTAGAGCTGGTGGTGAAGACGTTTAGTTGGATGTCCTCCCAGCTGTGGGCCCCTGAGTGAAGTGTCCTGGAGACCTAACCTAATCCAGTGGTCGCATCTTTGTAGCTGATGGAGAGAGAGAAGTATTGGGCATCTCCATGGGAATGGGGACAGGCCAAGGTGAGGCCAGGACAACCGCTCATGATGGAGGTCAGCATCAGGTGCGGTGAGGGGAACCAGGGTCAGGCACAGCCAGGCAGGGCGATGGGGATGGGGACAGACCAAGGACAGGCTGGGACACCAGCCTACTCCACAAATACTTTGTACTAATATTAATCTTGTAATTTATACTGCTGCTGAGTTTCTTTTACACAAAATTCACTTAAAAGTTCTATTCATGACAAAAAAAATTGAGCAATCTCATTTTAGTTTTTCTAGGAACAATTGCATTCAAAGTTGTGGCAAACTGCGGTGGGGACAGGTATTGTCAAGGCCTTGAGGCACTGAGAGACTTCCCAGCTTGACCTTGCACCTACTCTATCACCACAAACTTGCCTGATGCTGTGGGCTGTGCCCTCAGCCGCCCCCCTGGTCTGTCCTGATCCCTATCTGGGGCTGGTCGCAGAGCTCGTGGAAAGCCCCCATTGCTCTTGCCCCCACGGAGGTGCCAGTTCACATGGTGCCCTGGCACATATCCTTCCACTTAGTGTGAACTACCTCCATCAGCCTGGGGTGAAGTGGGAGTTTTCCACCTCCATGATGACTAGGCTCTTGGACCTTGATGAGTGTCCTATTGCAATTCAGCAGAAGATAACTAGAAAGTTTTCTACGGTGGCACCCCTGACCAACTTCTGGTACTCAGATTTTGTATCTGAATACGAGAAACTGTTGGGGGAGACACACTTTGTGAGTGCTTTGAACTGTAAGTTTTGTCATTTATAAAATGGGTGACTTTTTGAGGGAACTTGCCTCTCCTTGGCTTGCTTTTCTCCTTGACTACACTGACAAAACAGCTAACCATTGAAATATTCTTGGCTATGAACTATGCTCTTAGAAAACACATTTGATGTTCCTATATGGTCTCTTGGCTGCTTATACATATGCCCATCTGCTAGGATGGCACGATGCCGGCACACACAGTGGCAAGCCAGTTTTTTTGGGCAAGAAGCATCAACCACGAATGGTTTCACACAGGCAAGCTGCTGAATGCTTCAAGCACCATCTCTTTTGGAAGAATCCCTTCTTTTGTGATAGGATTGCCACGCTGTTGCCATAGGGCTCTTTAAACCATTGGTAGCTTTGTGACCTAATACAATACTTGACTGTCGAGGAGGAACATAAGAGGCTGAAGAGCACTTGAGACTAGCAAGTATCTTTTGAAATGTTGTCTTAGATGCATATGAAACCCTGATTATTTGAAATAAAATCTATGGATATGTTAAACAGGAGCACTGAGTGGTTCTGGTTTTATGTATAATCTTTTTAAATGATGAAAACAGAAGTCCCAGCCCTGTGTGGCACAGAAGCGCATGCCAGCATGCAATACACAGTGTGATCAATTAATCACAAAGCTTCAGTGTTCCCACAACAGTCAATAATCAAATTAAGTAATTCTGAGCACAAAGTTGTGTCAATAAAAGTGGAGGGCATATGGGGACAGGAATGAGAGGTTAGGTCATAAAGAGAGAGGAAATTTAACACAGGATTTGAATTTGAAAAGAAATCAGTGAACTGGATAAAAAGAGCACGACTTTCCAAGGAGTGCAACTTGGGACAAAATGAGACACTTTCTGCAATGATGATCAGTTACTGATGGATGAGAATGTGATGCTGAGGGTGTAAAGAGAAGAAAACAGAATAGAATAATGCAGTTGAGACTTAAATAATTTTATCACTTTAAACGCAAATAAAGCTTACTGTAAGTTGAAAAAGGGTTCATTTTACCTATGTTTTCCATGATTTCTAACTGGAGAAGAACTGGAGTTTCCCTTCTGCTTCAGAAATGTTTTATAATCTCGAGGAATATCTTGTTCTGGACTGGATGAGTGCCCCAAGCCCTAGGCTAGCTGCTGTCTGGGAGTGGTAGAGCTGTCTTTCTCATTCTCACCAGAAATTTCATCCATGTTAGTATATTTATTCCTGAGGAAAAGTTCATGTTTTTTGAACAAGAAGCTCTTGTTCAAAATCCCTCTTGACAGAGAAAAATGTAATTGATAAATTCTCCAAAGACAGTTGGATTCAGAGGAGTGGCACAGCTGGAATCAGAGGAGTGACTGAGTCTTAGCAATGCAAAGACTATCTAAGGGCAGTAGTGACGTCAATAGAGCCGCTTCAGCTACCTTTAAAATGCACTGAGGAATTCACCCATTAGGGCTGGGGACATACCCCTTCCCAGCCTTCTCTGTGGCTCTAGACTGCCCTAAAGAAAATACTTTTGATTATTTTCTTTTTGTTTGACTCATCTCTAAGTTCCGGTTTTCCCTTTTTGAAATGATAATATAGTTTTCTTCCTCACCAAATCACTCACCAGGTTTAGGGGTTTCTGATACATTTGAAAATTTTTGCTGAACATGGACTCTCAAAACAAATAATTTCCTTCCCTTTGAACCCCTTCAAAGCCCAGTGGCTTAGTGGTTTGCTCACTGTGCTGGAGTGTGGAAGACTTAGCTGCTTGTCCTCTGCTTTGCTTACCTAGACAATTCACTGTACCGTTAGCAAGAAACATCAAGGAACAGCCACTATAGAATATACTATTTCTTGACAAAGACAGAACTGACAGATATCTGATTTCAAATTATTCCTTCTAATTGGGCACTCACTAGACTTAGAGAAATGTAGAGACCTCAAGGATTACATGGGACTTTCAATCTTCTAAATTTTGTATTTAAGTACATATGACTCAAAGTAATTTAGCCGTCTAATTCCCAACAACTACTTTGAGGAATTGGTAATACATTACCTTTGTGGATTTGAGACATAAAGTGGTAGTTAGGTCCCCTTCCTTTTCTAAATCTCCTTGCTTACAGGATCTAACAATATCTAACTCCTACTGGCCACAACAAAGCCGGTTAGGATGCACCTATAGAGGGAATAACAATGTCCATTATAGCTGAGATTGTGTAATAGTTTCTATTACACAACTTCCTGAAGCTGAAATTGTCAAGGCTTTGTCCCAGAGTGGCCTTATTGCTGAAAATATGCTCAATAATGGCTCAGCAATTTTACAATATGAGGAGAAAAACTACTTTGCTATTATAAAAGTTAGACCTCATAACTTTTTGAACAATTATGCAGCCAAACTATCCCGTAATAAAAGTTGGAGGTTGGCATGGAAACTGACCTCTGAGGAGAAGGGCATTTGGATTCATTTTTCTGGCCTTGTAACTTACGTAGCGATTTACACTTCTGCAACACTGAAAAAACCCCACAGGTATTCAAATAATTTTGAGCCTCAACTTGAAATAAGAATTAAACATGTTCATTCATTACTTCTATAAGTATTTTCATTATATTTATTTAATTGACATAATCACAAAATGAGAAGCTGCTTCTGTGCATCAAGATGAAGCATCAAACAAAATTTTTCCAAATATAATTATCTTATTCAAGGGAACTGAGAAATGAATGAATTAATATGGTGAAGGGGAAATAAGAAATTAAGTTGTTAATTCTCCAGCAATAATTAATATAAACATGCATTTTCAATACTGATTGCTGATTTAGTTGGTCACAATCATCCCTTTAATGTGCTCAGTTGCAATTTCAGACTCCAAGACATATAAGAGATGGTGTTGCTTTTGTACTAAGATGAAGCATGTTAGCTTTCTGCTGATAGACTTGATATAAATTTACATAATTCCATCAAGGTGATGGAACTGCATTGAGTTAAACTGGAAGACTGGTTCTATGTGAACAGCTATGCCTTCAGCATATGCTCACACCTATTCCAGCACAGTTTTCCCAAAATCTTACATGTGGCACTTTTCATGTCTGTATTTACAATGTCATTCATAGGAAAAGGCCCATGCATTAGACTAGGCTCTTTCAGAGACACTCAAAAGTATTTCTGAGATGTTGAGAGATTGTTGAGTGGACAGAATGAGAACAAAGCGTTCACAGTAGGTTCTCATAGATGCCTACAGTGCAACTCCCAGAACAAAATAAGTAGCAAGTGTAGGGAAATTGCGTTTTTGGAAAAACTGAGGATGATCCCAAGACGCTTCCAAAACCTTCCACGCAGAGATTGTCCGAAAACTTTAGCACTAGACCATTTGAACGCAGAAACTCTTACAGATTTGGAAACAGATTACTTTAAAGCTGATTTTTATTGTCTCAGGTCAGTAACTCATCAGCTAGATGTTGGCAAGCCTACTGTCCAGTTATTGTTGTGAGGCATTTGCAATGTAACCCTTAAAGCTGATTGCAGGTGGTTTGCAGAAGAGGTCCTGAAATAATGACTGGCTTCTTTTGAGGTCATTAGTTCCAAAATCACCTTTTTGAATGAGAGAGGAAATACAGTAACTGCATGGAATAATCTTTGCTTCCTTTGCAAGGTACTGCAGAGATGGATTTATGAACACGTGACGTGGTTTAGCCCCAGCCGGTAGCTAAAAGTGCCACGCGCTGCTCGCTCACCCCTCCCCCGGCGGGATGGGGAGGAGAACGGGAAAACAACGGCAAAGCCTGGAGGGTTGGGATAAGGGCAGTTTACTGGGACAGCAAGGGAGAGGGAAAACAATCAACAACAGTACTGATAACAGATATTAACAACGGGTGATAACAGAGAACAATTTACCGATCCAATGACCTGATGCTCACTCTGTCCCAGAGCCACGCCAAGCGCCCGCTGCCCAACTAGCCCCTTTTATGGTGAGCATGACGTCACATGGTATGGAATAGCCCCCGGCCAGCTTGGCTCACCTGTCCTGGCTCCTTGTGAAATTAACTCTATCCTTGCCAGAACCAGGACAACATGACTATATGTAGTATGGGAAAAGTAGATGCTGGTATTTCTCCTACAAAATTGTTTGTATGTCAGTGTTTCAAATGTCTTCAGCATTACTGTGGTTTGCTGTTCCTTGACCAGCTGCCTGTTTGCCAGGTATTAGTTCACAGAGAGGACAAAAAGAAGTGATGGGTTTTGAAGAAAGTGCCATCAGGGACTGTAAACCAGGGTCAAAGCTGGCCTGCCTCTGACTCATTTTAAAGACAGATGGGAGAGGCCCTATTCCCTCAAAAAGCCATTCCATCTGATGATGAATGAATGATTTGGACTATTACCCAGGGTACCTTTGCGTGTTTAGATTTATACTTATTCATTCTTCAACTTCATCCTCCTTTTAAGGATGGATATATCCACTGTACTGTGCTAAGGAATCCTGGCAATACATTCCAGGAGATGGGTGTTTTCAGTAGTAGATTTCCATTTAAATACACTAAAACCTAAATTTTGCATTCCCTCTTTGACTTACAAATGCATGAAAAAGCTTTGAAATTTATCTGGAAAAGCACTTATTGACATTGCATTCCTAACCTGGTGAAAGGTTTGGGGTCCAAGTACCACACAATGGCACAGAGCAAGCCAGACCGAAAGAGAAACAACAAGAGAGAGAAATGATAAAAATCTGTGGGACAAATAGATAATCCGTAAGTAAGCATTTTTATAATGCAAACATAATATACTTTTCTAGATATTTAGGTAATAATTACCTCATTATCTTTCAACAATGCATTCTTTATTCCTGCTCTTTTGGTACCTGACACTAATTTTTGTAACTACAATAACATGGAAATTACTGTACACACATTGTTACAGCTTGAGCTTGTTTAATTAGTTGCCTGGAAAAGAAAGATAATGTGTTATTATTTGTCTGGGGATAGTCAACTTATCCTATGTTTGGAGATAATCACCTTCACTCTGGAGTGAGAAGACACCCTGCAATTATCAGGGAGCTAAAACCAGTCCTTTCTTCCAGGGAAGGCAGTGAGTCCTGAAGGCAATGACATCTTCCAAGTCTCCGCTATCACTAAAGTCCTGTAGACACTGTAAGACTCTATTTTTATGGAGGTTATTCTTTAACATATTTTCAGAACAGTAACAACTGCCTTCTCCACTCGTTTCACAATGCAGTCTTAAAATTCCACTTGTCTGCAGGATTCATTAGCAATGTCTTTTTTATGTACACACATGTGCAGGCTGTGTGTGTGGTCTCCTACAATGTATAAACCTCCTTCCTATCTGATTGAGAATCTGGCATGCTCAGCCCATTAACTTGACTTCTGTACTCTGCTAAAATCTTGTGCAATGCTGAAGACCCATGCACTGAGAAATACTGAGCCCATTTCTTATCTTCTTATCTTTGAGGATAAATAATAGGTTAAAGCACTACCATTCAGCTTCCTTAACCTGTTCCCATAACTATAGGACAGTCCTGCAAAACTGGCTCTTGACTGCAGGAAATATTGTCAACTGTAGGTCTGGACAAGTCACTCGATGTGCTTCTTACTATATTTCACTCCAAGCTGGTTGAGGCTGTACAGCACTGTCTGTATCTTAGTAATGCTATAGTAGCATCTATCTACTGTAGTAGAGCTCCAATTATTGTTAATAAAAATGCATATGAATAAACATTTATTTTTCTTAGAATGCTCAGGCCTGATTCTTCAATCACTTTTATGTCTGTACATTTTTGTACTTTGTAGAAAACAACTGTTTTAAATAAGCTGCCCCAGCTTTTTCAGACTTGCAGTTGGAATACAGTAGCAAGTTACAACCTAATAAGCAAGGTGCTGTGGAGATACTGAGGCAAGGTTTCCAAGGTGGCACCACTCCACAGGGCAAAATGTCCATCCTGGATGTTTCCTGATAAATCTCCTCACCAACATCTGGCAGTCATTATTAGTACAAAACGGCTATTAATATATAAGTAGGAACCCTGCTTCTGTCAGGAGAGGAGAATGTCAAGGCCGTGGTTTGTCACGGGAATCTCAAAAAAGACATTCAGGGAATAGCTGGAAGTCCATTACCGTTAGTAATATAGCTGAAGATCCTTATTTCTTTCCTACTGGAATTTGTTCATTCATCAGAATTGAGTTGCTTTGTGGAAACCCTTTGGTTTTGAGCAGACAGGTCTTATGAAACTCTGCCTGCTAGGCAGTTTTTGAAGCCTGTTTGGTTTTCTCTCTCATCTGGCCCTATACCAGCTGCATAATGAGCTGCTGGAAAACCTGTTTCCAGGCTTCAGGCTTCCCAGTAAATTAACCTCCTATTTACTATAACCTCGGGGGAATTCCACCAGGCAGACCATCCCAGAGCTGGTGCTCCATTCCCTTTCACAGTAAATTTCAAAATGCTATTTTTCTTCTGCCTTAGAAAGCAAGCTAATCATGAAGTCGTGAGATTCTCTACGAAGCAGAACTCTGTCCAATTCAGTCTTTACAAGCCATGGTCTATACTCCATTTACAGTGAACATCTGAGGGTATGCTTTACCTCATGTTGTGCCCTGGCTCTGTCCAAAGCCCTTTACTGTGCACCAGTTTCATCCATAATGCAGGTACCATGTGCAACAATTCACAGTCCTCTTGACCCAGACCACATTTCTTTGGTAACTGTGGGAAGTTAAAACTGAAGTGCTTGCAGGTAGAGTGGATGAGGTGCCACAGATACAAGTTATAGTAAGGGATATTCTCACTGGACATTAAAAAAAACCCACAAACACTTGAAGCAGGTTGGGTAATACCCTCTTGGACTCTCCATCCTTAGAGATTTTCAAAGCTTGACTGGACAAGGCTCTGAGCAACCTGATCAATGAGGGCCCTGTTTTGAACAGGGGTGAGACTGGATGACCTTCACAGCACCTTTCTGGTCTAAATTATTCCATGATTCAATGAATTAACAACTACAGGTGGAGTACAATTCTCACATGAAATTCTGAGTGCTCCATTCAGGTTTACATGCACCCAGGTGGACTAAGGAGGAAGAATGTATCATGTCAGCACAGCATTTTCTCATCAACACTCACCAGTTATGGGCCAAAAGAGCTGCTAGATCTGTTTTCAAATTCTGTGGTTGACCCTGTATGTAACCCTTAGAAAGCTATTTAATTTCTCCATAAATCCAGATAAAATGTCACTGGAGGGATGGAGGAACCTATGGATGAATCATTGTTTGTAAAACATTCTGCACAACTAAATAAAGTGAAAAGTTACTCTGCCAAGCTCTGTTCCACTCCATGAAAAAAGACAGGAGAATTTTTGTCTGTAAGTGGAAAGTATTACCCTTTTGCTTTGGTATGTGTATACGCAGTTCTTGATAGATAAATAGATTATAGTTAGGGATATATTTACTCCATTTTCCCGAGGTAATATGCTTATAACTTGGATAGATCTGGTGGATTGCCACATGTTCTTTTCCTGTATGTAAAAGCCCTGATAATGACAAAGGAATACAAAATTCAAAATATTTGTTGTTTTTAACTAGAGATCTTAATAATTGCAGTCCATCTTTACTGCAAGAACATTAGCAGTGAATGATATTCATCTGAGACCTTGACCAAGACACAGTAGTAGCTCATTCCACTGATTTTATTTAAGTGCTCTCCATGTAGAAGAGTTTGAACACATTAACTGGAAAATTAATGACATTTTTGAATTTCAAATTTTAATATATGCCTGAAAACTATACTGCAACTCTAGTAGGAAAAATGTTTATTGCTGCTGGAAATGGGCCATAGTGGGATACACTGCTACTTTCCAGTTAAAGATAAGCAATCATATTTTAGTTAACAATCCTGGGGAGTCAGCCAACCTAATCCTTTTTTATTCATAAACTTGACTCTCAGTAAGTCATATATGTTGTAATCCCAGCACTGTTGGAGGTTTTTTGGTTGTATATACAGCAGAAATTATTAAATCTTGGGACCAAAGGCTTCTACATTCAAAGAATATATATAATGTTTTGGGGCTCTGCCCAAAAGTAAAGACATCTTAGTGTTAAGATCAGCTCAAGGCATTGTGGTATAATTCTTCACTTTAACAATTGAGATAAAATGAAAAAGTTTAACACCTTAAGAAGTCATGGGAGAATTCTGGTGCTACTATGAAAAGTGATTCTACATGAAACGCCTTCATGCTGCTCTGTCTTTGTTGAAACGACTTCTAGCATGGGCTTACTTGATTTATGGTATTTATACATGCCAGGAATGCAAGGAGCTGACCGGCCGGTCTCTGGTATTGGAACCATCCTGAATATGTTTGTGCAGTAGTCCTCCTGATCTAATTGCCCTGAGGGGATATCTGGAGTCATTAATCATAATGACTGTACTTTGATATGTGCATCTTTGATACATGTTAATGTGGCTGTTTAAAACTCTGGAGAGCCAGCTTGTTCCAAATGTCCGCAGGAGGCAAGGGTATGCTGCATGGCAAATTCCCAAGTATAATGAAGCTAGCTGTTGGGCCGGAGGCTTAGAAAGTAGGGGAGGAACCCAAAGACACAGTGAAAGCCTAGATTAAAAAGGAAGATTCTTTGCATGTGAGAAGGGAAGAAATGCACAAATTTCTGTTGAAGTAGCGGGCTAGGCAGACTTCAGAAGACAAGCTAGGAAAGACAGGAGAAGGAAAATCCAGATGACCTTGACCAGAGCCCAAAAGTTAGATTTGATAGCAATTACAGGTCTGACTATTTTTGGCTTGTTCTGTGGATTTAGTCTAAAAAGAAAATAATGTTTCAAAATGCTGTGTGGAGTCATTTCACGTTTGTCTTAGGATAAGGACAGAAGTGTTCTGTGAAATCGTGCTAATGCAGCTTAACATGATGCTGCCCCGGGCTGCCTATCTTGCCTCTGCTCCTGCTTATCATCCTTGTAGCAAAAGTCAGCAGAATGCAACATGTGCCTGTGTCCTCGCTGATCCAACTTACCACCCTCTGCAACTGTCCCAGGTCTCAAGTGAACAATACATTTAATTAATTTTATTGCTGCTGGAAATGGGCCATAGTGGGATACACTGCTACTTTCCAGTTACAGATTTTGAAACAGAGTTCTCTTAAGAAAGCAGGATCTTCTGGTACACGCAGCCTGAGCAGCAGTGCTGTCAGCAGTACACACATAGAGGAGGAAGAACACTGATGATGCCAGAGCTGTGTGTACCACAAACTGGCTCATTATCCACATCTGCTTTTTGATGGGTTATTTGCCATACTCTGGCCAGCATCAGAGTCAGGATACTGGATGAGAAGGATCCAGAACAGTGAAACTAGATCAGATCCAGCCTGAATATGGCTATACTCAAACATGCTCTGAGCAAAACAGTCAGATGAGCTCAAGATCTTACTAGTTAAGGTTAATAATAGTCTCTATTTAAACTGATAATTCCTTCATGCAGCTGTTACTTAAAATTAACATAAAGCTTCTTGGTGGTTTGCCTGAGGAATCAGCCATATAAAAGCTATTCCCCAGTTAGTCTTAATTATTAGCTGAATATACGCTTTTCTGCATGCTGCAATCAACTTCCAGCTCAACACTTCAAGGAACTATTAAACTGTTGAGACCAAATCAAATTCACTTAGTTGAGATCAGTCACCTCAGTGATAAAACAGGGGTTTCTAGGTGAGCAGGATTTGGCACTCTCTGTATAATATCTGCTTCCTTATACAAATAAATGCATGTGTTTATCTCAGAGCTATAGCTTTTCCTCAGTATCTGTCTCTCTGGCTACCTAATTCCTCTGATCTTTTGCATGGTGCCCATTACTGCATTATGTAGGTTTTAACAGTACCTTGAGAAATTTCATCTGCAGGGTGAAGTCTTAACAATTAAAACTCCCTATATATTGTTCATTCACTAGAAACTGTTTGTAAGAAATATAGAAGAAATATAATAAATGTATGCAGATATGTATGAGACAGTCCTGAGGTTCGAAACTCTAATGTGTGGAACTCATGAAATGTATAAGGAAAATCAGTTTTGTCAGAGGCCCTGAGGGTATCATCGGAGAACCTCCTCTGGTACCTCAGGCCATCTGCTATGGCATCTAATAACCTCGTGAGAGCAATGAACAATTCAGACTGTGATTTAGGGCTGTGGTCTGACTGCCTGTTCTGGCTGCTATACGAAATGAAACTCCAATTACAGTGTCTAAATTCAGAAGAGAAATGAGCAATTCAAACCTCTGGCTATTAAGGGCTGGCGTCCTGTACTGCCAGTGGAGCAAGGTGGAGGCAATTTAGACCACCAGCAAGAGCTGCCTAAGTTAACCGTTGTGACTGTTTCTTTCCTCTGATGCTACAGGGAATTAGGGCTTGACAGTCCCAGCACAGCGCAAGATCTGAATTGCTCATTTTGAACTTAGGTGCTGTGACTGTCTCTTGGTCCATCTGAAGTGTCATAACAGGCAGGCTGAATACAGCCCTCCTCCTCCCCTACTACTCTGCTGGGACTGTGGAAGGAGGGAGGGAGCGAGAGGAAAAGCCATCTGTGCAACCCATCAAGTGGTGAAACAGGGGGAAAAGATCCTGCTGCTTTCAGCTCTGTTTCCATGAGTGCAGAAGTGCTGACTGGGATAAGACTGAGAAAGAGTGATGGAGAGTGAAATTGAAAAGGAGAGAGAGAGATCCATGGAAGTCAGTGGGAGTTTTGCCACCGACCATAATGGGATTATGATTTAGACCAGTGTGTGGAGATTTTAACGAGTCAAATGAAGACAGCTAAAGAGTTTAAGCGAGCTGTGTGCAGACTCCTTTTTCAGTACCCAGCATGCTAAGTAAGCATACCAAATCACATCCAGTGTCCATTATCCAAATGATATCATTATCCCCCAAAGAGCACTCCTCTGCTGGCAGGGCTGTGTGATAGGCTGCCGCCCAAAGCACTCTGCAGCTCATGGCAGAGGGGAGATTATGATTAGACTAAAGCACAGCATCTCTTACAATTCACTCAAAAATTGGTATTAATACATATGCTAATGCATTTGGATGGTGTGAAAACCAGACTCTAAATTTCCACCTTCACCACATGGCACTAGATTTCCTTTTCCTTCCTCAGTGACTCAGGTATTTGAGAGCTGTGCAAGCTGGGAATGCAGGCGCTTCAGTTTATCATCGCACATCCCTCCCTGTGCTCAGTCTTGAGTACATTTACAATTGGTATAAACACGTTGCCCAAACTGACAAGTAAGTTTGTCCGTGTGGGTCAACACAGAACTTTGTTGGAACACTGACCTGGGCCTTGAAACAGCATAGCCAAATACTGTATCCCAGCACAGATCCTCTCAGGGGGACTATTTATTGATCCCATCATCCGTCACACTGATGGGTTGTGTCACCTGGGTTAGACAGGTCAGACAGTGAGAACCGATCTCTGTTCAGTGACATCATGAAGTTTTCAGTCCTGGGTTTTAGAAACCTTCAGTCCCACTTTATGTTCCCAAGATCCTGCTGCAGCAACCTCCCTGTTCTACCCACAGGTACTAGTACCTCGTCAGTTTGGCTCAATCATTCTGGTCCCTTAATTGTCTGCATTATACAACGTGCTCTCGGTTTCCCAGGGAATCCAGAAAGATCAAGGGAAAATAGACATTGTTAAGGCAGCTTTATTAAGAGCGCAAAGGTCCCAGTAGTCTGAATAAGCCTTACTGACCCCTAACATAGGGGCCATTACCCTAACTTACTCTACTAGTCAGACTTTTATGTCTGAGCTTGTCACTCCAGCTTTATAGTCAATGGAAAGAAGTAGACAATTTCAGAGAATGATTGCTTTCTTCCTACAACTAGTTTCTTATATAAGATAGATGAATTGCTCTCCAGAGCTGCCGATTTCTCTGCCTTGATTATAAAGAGAACCTGGGATCTGATCTTACCAGCAAATGTCTAACTTCTAAGTGCCTTAATTAGGTGAGATGAGATGGGAGATGTTCAGAAGGTCTCTGACCCTTGCAGTCTCCATTTAGGAGGGCTGCCCAAACTGGAAGCACTATCCCTCAAAACTGATCGTTTTTTTAAAATAGGAGCCACATGGGATTTTATCCATGAGCAATAATAAAAAATAGGAATAAACAAACAAAAATGAATAAATTCATAGATGTTATAAAACTTAGTTCCTCTGTATTTGCCAGGGAAGTCTAACATTCACGATTCTATATTTATTCTGCAAAAGCAGATGTCACAGTCCAAGATTGACAGACCATTCCTTACCTCACTGTAGACAATTAGGAAATCATCCAGCTGGGTACGGGGAAAAATAGAGATGTGCTATCAGACAACTCCAAAGGGCAAGGGGACAGAAAGCTTTCTGCCTTCTCTCCCACAGTGGCACTGCACAGTCCTCAACATGCCCAGCATTTAGGCCTACACGACCACTGCATGGCTACTTTCCTCAATTACAATCTGTTTAAATCTATGAAATAGAGACTTGTGAGGGCCATAAAGCCTATGCTTACACCCTACTTGGTGGAGGTCCTTCTCCCATTGCTTTATTACCTTTTCTTTCCTTCATGCTAGGAAATTCAGAAAGCTGTACACAGTATCCCACAATAAGTTTCATCCCAGTAATAACTTATTTTTAAATAACATATTTTGAAATGGCAACATCAGGCCAACATTCAGGTCCATGAATAAAACTGAAAAACCTGATGCATCACTCTGATGGGGAGAACATGAGAGCCAGGATGGTTGGCTGCTCCCTGATAGTTTTGGGGAAGAGGAGTGTCTCTGGCCAGTGCAACAGGAAAAAAAAAAAGTAGCACCTGAGTAACAGTTGGCATCAAAACATACACACATACTCAGTACTGACCTTGGATGTTGTCAACTACAGCGGATGGGAAGGGGGATGCTAACAGCTACATTTGTACTCTGGCTCTTCAAGGAGGTTATAGCTTTTTAAGTATGTACTTAGCCCTCTGATGACCCTAAAAGAAAATGCAGGTGATAATTGGACAGTCTGTATCTGTCAGAAACTGAGATTTTAAACAAAAGTTTGTTTGGCATTCTTTCTCTCTCCCCTCACTTGATATATGTTGTGTGTATGTTTATTAGGTAGCCTTTAAAAACCCTTTTCCTCTCTCAACAATTACAGACGTAATAAAAATGATAATCACAGTTGGTGGAGATTGAATTTCCTTTCCTTTTAACAGAAAGGACAGCCTGGTAAAAAAATAAATGGAGTTAATTAGTTGACTATAATTGCAAATTCCTTGGAGTTAAAATGTGCTGCATACCGGCAGAAAATGCTATTTGCCATATGGTATTGGAACACTCTGGAACAATGTCTTTTCCTCTACTATTTTCTGCAGAGTGAGCATGGACTTGCATTATTTGTGGCTTCCCAAGTATTTGAGTTATGCAAGCCAGCTTACTGAGTGCCCCACAGCAGCAGTGAACCATGCTTGTTCGGTTCATAATATCTACAAAAAAATAAACAAACAAAAAATCTTGGTTTTCCAAAGCTTTTAATGAGAGCCTAAAGTTTCACTTTTCAGTGGTTCTGGGAAACTTTCAGAAACCTTTTCTTCTAAGAGTCCAGACAAGATCCCTTAACTCACTACTGAACTGTGTTATTAAGAGCAGTGGAAGAGTCTTTGAGGGAAGTTATCAAATACTAGTAGGAAATGGTTGTGTACGTAACGTGGAAATCATTTAGAATAAGAAAGAGCTTTAAAAAAAGAGGAAAACATAGACAGTTGAATCTGTATTTAGCATGATTTTCAGATTAAAAAAATAAATAAAAATGTGAGTTTGCTATGCAATTATGCACATTTATTTATCTAACCTTTCCGATTAAAATTGTCAAGTTTGCCAGCTTTGATACAAATAAAATAGAAATGAGTGACAACAAAGGCAGTTACTGTACTTAGAAATGTTGTCAGATAAATAACCCAAGGCTAGTGACCACGTGACCTTCTTAAAAAATAGTTCCTTTTTGGATTTCTGTCCTTACCAGTGATTTTCCACTATTCGTTTTTAAAACACACATCAACACCCACACCCCAAAAATAACCCCCAAACCTGGTAAGAAATAGCCATTCTACTCTCTTAGATTTATACGTCTGTGGCGAATTGCTCTGCAAGTTCCTAAGCTTCTTTTCTTATTGTGAAAGAGATACATGGGGACTCACATTAGTGCTTACAAACTCTGACTTAGAAGTTAATTTTCAAGATATAAAAGTATATTTGGATCTTACAACAGCAACGTTGCCTTAATTTCACTTGTAGCTCAGTTTTTTGGTCTTTCCTTCAGTTTTATGGACCTGTTTATGCTATCAGGGCAATAGAGTTAGCAGCGTTAACTGAAAAATTGGCAGTGAATGTTTTCAAGCTTCATTGCTCAGATAGGATAATTATTGTGATGTGTAGATTTTCCTCTCTTGAAAGTAAATACTTGTATCACATGAATAAGTAGACCATCATTTTAGTTGTTAAATCTGTCAGATGGACAAGTTCTTTTTTTTCTCCATACAGTGTATAAACTGAAGGTGAATCATATATATGATCAATGCCAGGATTAGGAGTCCTAAATTTCTCCAAAGTACCTCCCAGACATGGGAGAACTCACAGAAGTACTGCTGGTAGCTTCAGGGGCTTTGCGATTCAAAACAGCAAGAATTTACAATATATAGTACAGTAAAATATATAATTTACAAATTAGGGCTGGCTATGGACATTGGCTTATGCTGCTCAAAAAATTTGAAGTTTTAGCACCTTTTTACTGAAGTTTTCAATGATGTTCATAATATGATGTACATTTTCCTCCCATAGTTCTAATATGTACCCCTCCCAAATTCAATGCAAAATTGAACTGAAAGTGAATGTAACTACTTACAAACATTTATAGCATTTAATATATTTTTCTCCCCCTGTTTTCTTTGTGACAGGTTTCCTTTAAAACAGGTAGTCAATGGGATTAAAAAATAAGGAGAAAATATGTTGACAAGCCTCTGTCATTCTGATTCCATTAAAGTCAAAATTTTGCATATTTTTAGAATGGTCAGTTCTGTCTTAGTAAGCAATTATTCTGAAGACTTCTCTGAAATCTTAGGGAAGTGAGAAATTATTGGAAGTTAGAACCTGTCGAAGGGGCTTTCCTAGCAATAGCAGCCACCTTTAAAACACGATCCTAATTTTCCATTTCCCATTAAGAAAATCACACATGATTTCTCTCTGGCTGCCCTTTGAAGTCAGCAACCTAAAGCTGAAGCTGTCAGTTCTTGCTAAAGGAGACTTTTTTCAGGAATTGTCAAAAATGTTTGCATTTATTCCAAAGAAGATCAAATTAAAAACTAGATAACTTCGACACTGTCCGCAGAATAGACATTTCCTGCTTGATTCATAGCTTACCTAACCTCTTGGTCCATTTGTTACAAACAGTGTAAAACACCATCTTTTGATATCTCCATACTCCTTCATGTGGCACTACATAAAGGGATGCGCATTGTATCACAAAAATCTCAGTTTCTGGAAACATTAGCCAGGCACTGGGCTAAATACAATTAGGTCTGCTTCTTAACCTTGCTAACTAGCCAACGTGCAGCTAAAATGCATTTGCTGTAGGAGCTAGTGTCTGGGGCAGTTCCTTGGGGACCTTTTAATCTCTCCATATTGCAAAGTGCAGACATGCTCTTTGTGTCTTTCCTGTCTCCAGTCGTGCTCTGCTCACAGTTCAGACACACCAGAGACCGGCCTGCTGAAATATTTTGATACCATCGGCCTGATTCTCTGTTGCTTTGCACACAAGTTGTCATTGCCTTGTCATGTGTTGTTCTGACATGTGCAAAATGGGTGTAATTTACTGTAAAGCAGAGTGGTTAGTTGCCATTTCCAGTAACTTTTGTATGCGGATCCTAAAGTGGATGCAAATGTATTTTAAACTTATCTTAAGACCTTTAACAAACCACAGTACTGTGTTGAGGTATATGCCATCTTTCTTTTTGTGCTACTTCAGCTAAGGATATTTTCTTTTTTCTTTTAATTCACATAATGACACTCCAGTTCTAT
This sequence comes from Balearica regulorum gibbericeps, assembly GCF_011004875.1. Taxonomy (NCBI): domain Eukaryota; kingdom Metazoa; phylum Chordata; class Aves; order Gruiformes; family Gruidae; genus Balearica; species Balearica regulorum. The sequence goes on along the minus strand of NC_046184.1, from coordinate 208,894,653 downwards.
CTATATGAGAGAATTCTATATAAAACATTCTCACAAGAAAGAAAAAATTTCCTTTTATGCCTCCTTAAGCAAATGAAAATCCTGTGCCCTGGAGCACTGGGTATGCTGAGAGACCGAGTTCAAGCACTGCAAATTCAGGGATCCACCAATGCAACTTATTCTGCTGGAATCTGTTGACCTAGAATATGTTTAGTTGCTATTATTATTATTATTGATTATTGCCTGACACCAAGCAATTATAGAATTTCCCATCCCTGCCCACAGGATACTCATGAATTAATTCAATCACAGTAATTCTATTATTAATTTACAGTTTCCTGAAGCCCCAATTCAGACTGCTGAACTGTCACTGAGATACAGTGAAAGACAAATTTCTGAAAAACACTAATGTAGTTTAAGGTGAAGGCAGGAAAAAGGAAAAGATAAGCATCAGTTTGCATCATGCAGAATTTACCCAGTTGTCTCAGTTCAACCTTGAATACCAAACAGATGAGTTTACTTGCTTATGGCCTTATCAACCAAAAAAGATGGGAGAAAAGTGTTCATCATCATTTAACAGATGGTGAATAGAGGCACAAAACATTAAGATCAGATTTTAAAAGCCATTTAGAAGCCTAAAGAAGCAGATGAAGAGGAAATGTTATTTCTGAGGTTAAAGTTAGTGCCTATGTGTGTCGTGAAGCATCTACGCTCTTTTAGAAATACACCTTTAAGAAATTTACCCAAGGTTACTGAGAAAGTCCGTTACAGAGTATGTGGTAGGACCAGTTTGCACACATGACCTGTGAGCACAACAGTATCTTTGCTGCCTTGAAAAGCAAAATATCTATTAATTCTGCAGAAGTCCAGTAGTGGTTCTCCCTCCTCACTTCAGCATTGCAGACAGGCCTGACTTGATGTGGTGTCTCTGCCCTGGGGAGGGTTTCTTCCATTGTGGTCATATGGCAAGGAGACAGGTTGCCACAGATAAGTTATGCTTTAAAAGATCATTTATTTGAGTACCATATCTGTCCACCAGCAGTGGCAATGAAATCTCTCCTTAAGCTTGGTTTCAGCAATGAATAAAACCATTACAGTGATACTACAGGTAAAATCCATAAGGAAGCAGACTTTTTGGGAAAAAAAGCCCAATGTTGGTTAAGCACTTTCAACATCTACAAATCCAACTGTAGTGGGATCATAAAAGGACACGAGCCAGACAATAATTTCACTGATTAGATGTGCATTCCTGCTCATAAAGACCCAAGAAATGCTTTTGAAAAGGCCTAAATATGAAAGGACAGCATCATCCATGTCATTGAGCTAGATAACCCACCCATCACAAGCAATGGGGATCGTTTGCCTCAGGTTTTCTGCAGTGAAAGCACATCTGGAGTCAGATAAAAGAAAAGTAGAGAAGATTTTAGCGTGGGGATGGTATTCCAACTTGGAGAGTTTTGCACAGGTAGAGCAGTTCTACCAGCTCTACTCAACAGATCAAAAAAAAGATGGCCAAAGAATGTCTTGTTCACGGATGAATGAATTCCTCTATTGCTGCGTCAGACCACTGCATCGCAACAGACATGTCAGGCCCTGTTGCTCCTACAACAGAATGACCCTTTAAGCAGCGCCAAGGCTATGCAGTTAGGGTCAACAAAATAAACCAGCTCTGCAAGGCACTGTCACGCTCCTGACAGCTGGACGGACCACCTTCAAGGCAGGCAGTCCCTTGCTGGTGGCTTGACCTTGTCTGGCTCCCATAACCCACACAGACACTTTTTTCACTCTCCCTCCACAGCAGGACAGGGGCAGGAAATAAGATGAAAAAGCTCATGGGTTGAGATAAAGAGAAGACAGGGCATCACTTGCCAATTACTATCATAGGCAAAACAGACTCGACTTAGGGAAAAATAATTTAATTTATTGCAAATTAAAATAGATTCGGGTAGTGAGAAACAAAGACAAAAATTAAACCAACATTTTCTTCCACAACCGCGCCCCATTTTTCCAGCTTACTTCACTTCTCGACTCCGGGCTCCTCTATGCCATAGAGCTGCCGTACAGGACACAGGCGGCATCTCGGGATGGGGCCAGATACCCGAGGATATCTAAGTGCGCTAGGCACCTGACTTTAAGCACTTGAATTATTCTGTACAGAGAGTGTTCACTTCCTAACAGAAAAATACCCAGGGCCATTTGGGAGCTCGTGGAGAGTCCAAGACCTCTGGACAGAGCAAACCAGTACCAGGCAGTACCAAAACCAGTACCAGCGGCTACAGGCCAGGTGAGACTTCTCACCACACCTGACGTGACACTGCGCAGCCCATTTTCAGACAACTGAATCCTGCTCTGTGCAGCCAGGTGTGAGCTAACTGTCCGCAGATGGAGCCAGTGGGGTTCCAGTCACCACAACTGCAATTAAAAGAAGTATTTAGTGCAATTTCAGGTGCCTTAGTGTACCGTGCCTGCGGATGAATTTTTCCCAGGTCCAGTATTCTGCCAATGTCATGTATATTCACAGGATACATGAGGCTTTCAGACAGCCTCATATATGAGCGCTTCCTGATCTAAAGGAAGTGGGGAGCCAATCAGAGGGTGCTCTGGTATCATGGGGGTATGATGGTATGGAAACATGTGGGGTGTGAGCGAAGAGTTGTGTCCTTTGAAGAGTTGAAGTCAGTCCAACAAGGAAGGATGTTGAGGGCATTCTGTGCTATATATGGGCTCCATGCAGACCTCACCGCAAGGTCATCTGCTGCCAAGCGCACAACTAGAATGTTTTGTGTTCAATCTCTTTGATCTCTTTTAATCTGAGGCCATCAAAGGAAAACTTTTCACTATCATCTCACCTGTTCTGGCTCAGAAAACATTCATTATCCATGGAATCCCTTATAGATTTACATACAAATGCATATGGCTGCTATTCTGAATTTCTTCATTTAAATATTATCACACATTGCATCAAATCCAGGCCAGACTTTTCCTGAAGATTTTTTCCAATCTTTCATTACATAGATTTTAAAAAACCCTCAAATTCTCAGAAAACTATAAATCTACGTCAATGTCAATAATACCATACTGATATCTTATTAATATCTTAGTAACTTCTCAAAATTACACTAGAATCTAAGTTTTACCAAGGTGTATCAGCCAGGTTTTGTGATTCAGATGTGTCTGGATTGACTATGTCGTGAGAGCTGGCATAGCATGCTTCTTATTCCTATGTAAAGGACTATGAAAGGGAATCTCGTTTGCTGCCTCTCTGTGATTCTTTTTATTATTATTTGAATCAATGAGATCGCTAATTGCATAATACGATCTGACTAAGGTAAACAGTTAGAATACTGTCTAGGTGAGAATCTTGGGCCTTAAACTTATGGGCAATTTAACATCTATGCTGTCATTTCCTCTCCTGCTCTGATTTTTTAAGCCAGACCTGTCCCAGAAATGTCAATGGGTATAAAGGAAGTGCATAAACCTCATGTTTTGCGAAGTCAAGTGTGACATTCTCATGTAAATCTGGAAGCGTTGAGAAAAGAAATTGGTTTACAATAGGAAGAGTATTATAAAAAGATCTGTCATGATAAATGTTGGTGCAACACATATCTCTTGGAGGGTTGAAGTACCACACCAGGACAGGTACAGCGCAGGGCTCACTGGATTAGACTGGACTAGACTAAATGGAAAGCTGCCTTTTCCCAGTCTGTCGCCCAAGGATACAAAGAGCTCAAAGGAGAGACTTTTGAATTTAGTTTGAAGCAAAGTCTTCCACAGAGTTGAAGCCTGATTCAAATCCTTATCGTTCAAGATTAAGATACTGTTGCAGGAGAAGAGTCAGAGATGACTCAAAGAGATCTGAGCTAGGAGTTAGTTTATTTGGTTTGAATGAGTAAATTTAGGTATGAAAAATATTTAATAAGTACAGATGAATTGGCAGTCAATACTGTTTACTCCACTTAAAGTTATATGGCATACAAAGATTATCGCTTAAGCTTACTATATGTATCTTAAATGTTACATGCATGCAAAAAAATATCACTTACTGACCCATCAATGTCTGGTGTCAGGTAAGGGATCTCTCAGCCTCGAGGGGTAACCTTGAGAAGTGTCCCTACTCACGAAGAGTTCACTGCCATGCAGCCAGCTGCTATGCCTCCACCTCCTCACCCAGGCCTCTCAGGCTTCTTCAGGGAGAGAAAGTATCAGAAGCAAGCCCTGCTATAACTTGTGCCTCTACTTGGAGTAGATAAAAAAGCTAAAAAGCTGTAGGAGTGGAAAGAGGAAAGGGATGTGCTGTGAGGCGGAAAAAGCAAGTTGCAGTGGGATCAGGTAAGTCCATAAAGGGATCCTGAGGAATAACTTTATTGGCAGGTTGTGGCCTGAATAAAAGTGCTGGAGATCTCATCTTCCAGTGACCAGGTGAAACTGCAGTGCAGGAGGCAAAATTAAAATAATGAGGTACATTAGAAAATGAAATAACAACTGTATTGTTGAAGCTATCTATCTTAGAAAGTTAGCTAAATAACGGATGAAACCCAGTTCCTGCATGAGAATCGGGTAGTACCTACTTCTTGAGAGATGGCTGAAGAGGGAAGACCTCAGTTGTCCAAGAGAGAGAGTACCACTGGGTTAAGTTCTTCCAACAGCTGACAGTTCTTACTTTGAGTTTAATGCTTGTTAAATGAAGAGATTTTGACTAGGAATTCAATGAATGTTCCCCTGGCAAGCTCTTCAAATTGCATTCACTCACACGCTAACCCCCCTATTGTACTTTTTCCCTCGAGTCACAGCAGAAAATTGTTTATCTATCTTCTAACTTTGAAAGAGTCTGAGCGCCTTATGACCTTTTTTGCTCAGGTTAGCAAAGTTAGAAATGCTCAGACAGTAATTACAATCTGCTTTAAAATATTCCAGCTCACCTATAAACTCCCTCCCCCTTTTCCTTTCTTTTTTTGTGTGTTTTGTTTTCCTCTCTCCTCTATAGTCAATACAAAGTGGTGAAAATGTTTGGATAGTTGTGAGCATTAAACCAAAGTGATTTATATGTTAAAGAAACTAAAGAAACTATATGTGAAGAAACTACCATGTGGTGCCAGTCTGCCAACAGCTCTGCTGGGCTTAAATTAAGGTATTGACAGAGAAGAGAGAGAAGCCCAGGCTCTCTTGTGTTTCTGTGTACAGGAAATGACTTCGATTTAAATTGATCTTTCCAAGCTTATAATTTCACAGGCCTCAAATCACAGATATTTTTTGGTAACTTCTGAACTTTACTTGCAAATATTGACTTTTGGTTTATAAAGCTCAGTTTCAGTTGTGTCCTAGAGGATAAGAATTGAAGCATGAAATTTGAATGAAATTACCAAAAAATCCATTGGTGGTTTAAATGTGCAACAGAATAACAAGTTCTGCTTAAATTGGAATAAACTTTAGATCAAGTGGAGATGCACTACATGCCAGAGATGCACTGTATCAAGAGGTATTTTGACCAAGTTCAGTAATAGTACAAAGACCAAAAATTCACTTGTCTTAGTGAGCTCAGTGACACATAGACACAACAGATTATAAATGCGAAGTAGGATGTGACAGTAATCTTCTATTTAAGGCCTTAATGATCAAATCCAGACACTGAGGTAAAGTGCATAGAGAGAGTGACAATGGAGAAAGTTCAAGGCATTCTCCTTTCCAAGGTTACATACAAAAAAGACAGGTATTTTTAACAATATCCACTGTACCAAGAGATACAAAATGGTGGCTTGGTTATGCATCACTGTCAGGAATCTAAAAAAATTAGATGTACTTGAGCCACTTGAAAACACCACACCAGATTTATATTTGATGGAAGTCATTGGAATAATACTGGGAATAATGAATTTGGCTCATACCCTGGATGAGACACTATTCAAAATGACTGTGTCACCCACATTTCTTTAGCTTTTATGGTTTGAATGAAAATTAAAATCATACTATGATGAACTACATCCCAAGGTATTTAAACTCTGTTGTTCAAGTTAAGTTCAATTTCAGATTGTAATACCAGAAAAATCCCGCTGGGAGTTACTTAATTTTTTATACAGGTTCAACATGTATGAGAACACTTATGCAGCCATTTAAAATCAATCAAGTGAATACAGTGCTCATTGGAGGTGAGCAATTTGCATTCCACATGTCTGAGCTTTCACTTACTTTCATGGGTTTTACACAACTAACTCTGTGGTGATGTTTCTGATTTACAGTGGATACATCACTGGTAGAGTTGAGTGAATGGTTCATCACTTCCATTAGCTGCATTGAAACCTGATGTGAAAAGTTACATACCCCATTTGAGAGTTCAATATAATCCCTGGTAGTGGTAATGATGTATCTCAGTAATTCTTAGTCTCTTTTCAGGTGAGTCCCAAACATCACATTAATTTCTGCATCTTGCCTTTTCCATTTTCATGAGATGGGTTGTGGGATAAAGATCATGGCAAGAAATCTGGCATGGTATGAAAACTGGCAAGAGAGAGATATGTACCTCAGCAGGTCAGATGCTGAGGAAAGCGCATGCTTGCTGGAGGGGTGGGAAAGTGAGAATTAGGCTTTGCTTCAGCATTACTCATAAGTAAATGTGCTGTACAGTTGCTAAGCAAGTAGTGTTTGTCATTCTGTGTACTGTAAGTACCATCAGCTCTACTCTGCTGTCAGTTCCAACAACAGACTCTGGGGAAGTTACAGTGATGGTAAGGCAGTGCAATGTTATTTCCCAGTCACAGATGGATTTCAGCTCCCTCCCAAATTAAAATATTTGCTTTATTCCCCTCCAGACTATGAAAATATAGAACAATTCGTAATGTGAAAATTGAGCTTCTGAAATCTCTGTTCCCAGTATTTAGGCTATGACTTTGAAATTAAAAAAATAAATGACAGCTGTCTTCACTCTGCACATGTGTTTACACATGCATTAGTTTAAACATATGAATAATTACAGTAGTTAGGGGATTATATGCATATTGTTAAATCTTAAATTTTGCTGTAATGCTAGATACCACATTGGTGTTGAAATTAGTAAAAAGGTTGTATCAACAGCAAAAGATGATAATTTTTCTTAGGTTAGTGGGTTCTGATACATATTTAGAGTGTCTGACATACCCACATGGGTCAACACCAAACGTTGTTTTGAGTTCTGTAGAAAAACTGTTCTCTCAATCCTACCCATACAATACTGTGGAAACTGCATATGTGGAAATGTGAAAAGAACAGATGATTCCTAATGCAGGATGCAGTTATTGAGAAACAATTACTCATTCAGTCAAACAGCTGAAAACATTTTCCAACCAGAAATGTGTAACTTTCATTGTTTCTTTTCTTGCAAAATAGGTCTATTTATATGACTAGTCCCTCGGACTATTTTTACTTTAGTGCTAATGGACTATAGGTGCCTTTGAGATTTTATTGCTCTTTATCTTGTGAAGAATGCTCCAGCAGTTTTAACATCGAACTTTAAACTCACAACCCCTGCTGAGTTTTTCTCCTTCATCTTCACACGTTTTTTGTCCACTTGCACTTCATTTTGATAACAGTGATTGCATCCATTTTATTTCCATGTGTAAAATCTAAGGCATTTTCAGTGTGTTTTTTTTCTGTAGCATGGTAGTTTCCAAGGCTTGAGGTCATAACTGCTGCAATTAGCACGTCTAGGCTTTCAATTCAACTTCCATTTACACATCAGGGCTTGTCGCCCCATCCTTTGAGATCTGTGACTTCTTGTTTGGCAGCTTTGGCTGTAGTAAAAAATAAACAGTAGGAAAGAGCAATAAAATTGGGACAAGAAAAAAAAATTCCCATGTGAGATCACAGAATCCCAGAATCCAAGACTGGTCGGGGTTGGAAGGGACCTCTAGAGATCATCTAGTCCAACCCCCCTGCTAAAGCAGGATCAACTAGAGCAGGTTGCACAGGTTCATGTCCAGGTGGGTTTTGAATGTCTCCAGAGAAGGAGACTCCACAACCTCTCTGGGCAAACCTGTTCCAGTGCTCTGTCACCCTCAGAGTGAAGTTTTTCCTCATATTGAAATGGAACTTCCTGTGTTCCAGTTTGTGCCCGTTGCCACTGGTCCTGTCACTGGGCACCACTGAAAAGAGTCTGGCCCCATCCTCTAGACATCCACCCTTTAGATATTTATAAGCATTGATGAGATCCCCCCTCAGTCTTCTCTTCTCCAGGCTAAACAGCCCCAGCTCTCTCAGCCTTTCCTCATACGAGAGATGCTCCAGTCCCCTCATAATCCTCGTAGCCCTCCGCTGGACTCTCTCCAGTAGTTCCCTGGCTTTCTTGAACTGGGGAGCCCTTGAACTGGGGGACACAGAATTCCAGATGTGGCCTCACCAGGGCAGAGTTGAGGGGGAGGAGAACCTCCCTTGACCTGCTGGCCACACTCTTCTTAATACACCCCAGGATACCATTGGCCTTCTTGGCCACAAGGGCACATTGCTGGTTCATGGAGATCTTGTTGTCCACCAGGACTCCCAAGTCCTTCTCCACAGTGCTGCTTCCCAGCAGGTCAACCCCTGACCTGTACTGGTGCTTGGGGTTATTCTTCCCTAGGTGCAGGACCCTACACTGGCCCTTATTGAATTTCATTTGGTTCCTCTTCACCCAGCTCTCCAGCCTGTCCAGATCTTGCTGAATGACAGCACAGCCTTCTGGTGTGTCAGCCACTCCTCCCAGTTTTGTATCATCAGCAAATTTCCTGACAGTACACTCTGTCCCCTCATCCAGGTCATTGATGAATATGTTGAATAAGACCAGACCAAGCACTGACCCCTGGGGCACAGAACTAGCTACAGGCCTCCAACTAGACTCTGTGCCACTTATCACAACTCTCTGAGCCCTGCTGTTCAGCCAGTTCTCAACTCACCTCACTGTCCACTCATCAAACCCATACTTGCTAAGCTTGCCTGTAGGATGTTATGGGAGACAGTATCAAAAGCCTTGCTGAAGTTGAGATAGACAACATCTACTGCTCTCCCCTCATCTATCCAGCCAGTCATACCACCATAGAAGGCCATCAGTTTGGTCAAGCATGATTTCCCTTGTTGACTACTCCTGATAACCTTCTTTTCTTCCACATGCTTAGCTTAAAGATGACATCCAGAATGTGCTGTTCCATCACCTTTTCAGGGTGAGGCTGACTGGCCTGTAGTTTCCTGGATCGTCCGTCTTGCTCTTTTTTAAGACCAGACTGACACTGGCTTTCCTCCAGTCCTCAGGCACCTCTCCTGTTCTCCATGACTTTCAGAGATGATTGAGAGCGGCCGAGCAATAACAATGGTGTATCCCATCAGGGCCTGTGGATTTGTGGGTGTCGTATTTGCATAAACGATCTCTAACCTGATTCTCCTTGACTAAGGGAAGGTTTTCCTTTCTCCAGACTTTCTCTCTTACTCCAGGGTCTGGGATTCCTGAGGGCTGGCCTTAGCAGTAAAGACCAAAGCAAAGGCGGCATTTAGTAACTCTGCCTTCTTTGTATTCTCCGTCACCAGGGCACCCACATCATTGAGCAGTGGGCCCACATGTTCCCAGTCTTCCCTTTGCTGCTGATGCATTTGAAAAAGCCCTTTTTGTTGTCCTTGACATCCCTTGCCAGATTTAATCCCAAGTGGGCCTTAACCTTCCTTCTTGTATCCCTACATACTCTGACAACTCGACCCAAGTGGCCAGTCCCTTTTTCCACATTCTGTAAACTTCCTTTTTCCCTTTGAGTTTTTCCAGAAGCTTTCTATCAGTATCTATCTCTTCCATAGCAGGTCACAAAGACTGAACAAGATGGTAGCTGTTGGTACAGATAGCTCAATTCTGTTTTGCAAGTACTTGGAGCATTGTGTGTGGTGCTTTTCCCCTCATCCTGAAAAGGGGAATAAGAAAGAGCTGAGAGAAAGGCAACAAGAGTTAAAAAATGTAGGCTTTTCTACAGGTAGCAACTGAGTAGGTGAGAGGATCTTGTAGTCCTCAAAGCAGGAAACTGCAGAGAAAATATGATGATTCTATAAATTATGAGTGACATGGAGAGGGTAGATATGACTCAATTATTTATCACTCTCTTTAAAGACAAGAACTATGGATTGCCAAATAATGATATTAGAAGTTATTTTCAAGAAAAAAAAAAAAAAAAGAAGAAGTAGTTTTACACAGAACATGTGCTAGCACTGTGGATGTCCCTGTGAAAGAATGCTGTATACAGCCAAAATTTACATTGGTTTAAGAGCTGATCGGACAAGCACATGGAAATTAAGTTCTTGAAAGCTTATAAAATACGCAGAAAGACATCCAGTTCAGAAACTCCCCTGAGCTGAAAATAGTTGGAAGATGAGACAGTATTAGAGGAGCAATCAGATATAAATGCTGTTTTTCTTACAGATCTCTAGACATTTATTTAGGGTCAGTGCTCTTTCTCGTTATCTTCTTTTGGAAAGGCATAACAAAACCAGAGGAAAGGGGCTACATAAAAGAATCTGAGTAGGACAAAATAATTCTGAGGAGCACTAAATGATGGTGATGAAGGTCATAGGTTCAAAAATGTAAAAACCCCCTCACCAGTTGCGGAGGGACAAACAGTGGGATGCCCTCACACCATTTCCTTCTATCTGAAGGCACCCGTGGAGCCTGTAGAAGCTCCATGGCCATGTTCTGCCTGACAACATGGCAGGACACGGGAACAGAAATGTACCACATGCCTGGATCATCCCCTCAGTCTTCATTTTCCTGGAGCAATGGATGTCTGGAGCTTTGGATGAAAGGTGAGAGGGAAAGCACAGCCAGAACCTCAAGAGATTCTGGAGAAGCAGAAAAATGGACTGTAGCCTGGTAAACTCAGTTTACATGTGTGCAGAATTGTCTCTTGTCACAGGGGAGAGAAGTAAGGGCATCTCATGGCCCATTCCACCAGCATTCCTCTACACACTGCTCCATGGAGCTAGTCATCCATTATGGGCACTGTTTATGAACTCATGATATGAGCCAGTACAGCTGCCTTTATATTGTAAATTGGAAAATATTCAGTAAATGGGGTAATATTCAGAAATGCACATTCAAGAATTTAAAAAATAGCCAGTGATTTTTGAGGTTATTTTTGCATGTCATTATTTTGAAGTGATGAATTTTTAGAACTTAATTTTCTATAAGGATGCCACATATCATGAGTGCTCTTTCTACATATGAAGCCATATCATGGCACGTGACTGGATATACAAAATATCCTCTGTCATAGGTCCAATTATAAATTCAGGATATACACTGATGCTGCAGCAGAGTATATCAACATTTCAGTTCTTCAATGGAAATGAGTTTGAGACATGCCACCTTCAGTTCCTCCACAAGAGGTTTTTCTTTGAATCCAACTGGAATACAGTGGTGTGAGATGTAATTAAAGTTGTACTTTTATAAGAATCTATATGGGACAATATCAGATTACTTTTACTCTGCGAACTTACCAGTTTCTTGTTTTCTCCTAGTCTCCACTGTGAATAGTAGCACTGGTTTGCTTTCTGGTCTTTTTCTTTGCATGATTCTTTGTCTTGGAGATATGGAAAATGGGTTGGAACTGAAGTATCCCTGGAAATAAAGAGAAATTCCAGCTGTGGTTTACAAAATAAAAGTAGCAGCTACTACAATGTAAGCAACATGCTGATAGTTTTGCATGGCCTCATTTACATAGTGTTTGAGGATACAGTGAGCATGATCAGATCAAGGTTTCAGACAGAGAGGAGGCACTGCGGTTTAGGACGACATCTTCAAAAAATATGTGCGGACTATTGCAGCAAATTCTTCACAGCCGTAAGTCTTGATAATCTGGATTTTTTAACATTCAGATCGCTGCAGTTAGCTCAAAATATGAACAGATTTTCCATGGCAATTCAAAATACAACTTTCAAACAGAAGAATGTTTGCCTGTTGGTGATGAGGCTTTACCACCATGCCAATTTCTCCACTCACCATATAACTACATTAAAACTTCAGTGAAGCAATGTCTCCAGCATTAGACTGTTTCAAAATCTGCTGGACCTCAGCATATTAGATTTCTGATCTATTACATAATGGAACTGTCTCTATGTGGCAGGCACCGACAACATAGTGAAAGAAATATTAATCTGTCATATACTCCGGGAAACAGTTAGTGTGACATCAAATGGGGGTGAGGCTGTACTCAATGTAAAGAACACACCAACCAATAAGACCTTTTAGACTGGTGAGTTGTACATCCCTTGGCTACAGGCTAAAGGATACTTCTCTGCATCTTGCATGGTAGATAGAGCTGGGGAATAACTACATCAGTGGATGTATGTGACTTCACACCAAGGCACAAATGGGTCAGCTGAATGGGTCAACAAACAGTGTTGACACTTGATGGACCTGCTGCTTAGTAACATAGGAATGTATATTCCTTGCCCATGAGTTTTAAGTAATTTAATTAGAGTAAGATAGATTTTTTTTTTTTGAGAAAAATAATGGTGATAAATAAAGCATTCAGCATTTTTGTTGTAGTTGTGTCTTGAGCGAGAAAAAAACTTTTCTCCTTCCCCCTGAATTTTAAGAGATTAAGAAAAAGTGACTTTAGTCAAAATGTACAGAGTGCAGAGATGTCCTTCTTTAAATGGATATACAGATCTTCTAGTATAGGGGCACTATTTTTAGTTAACAAAGAAATAGTGGTGAGGGTTGGAAGAGCCTTTCCAAAATAACAGAAAAACTAACGATATGAGAAGGAATGTGTTCCAGAGAGCAGTCTTCAACTGAAGTAACTCTAGGCCATGCAGGATGTGTTAATTAAATTAAAAAAATTTCTTTTTTGCACCAATTTATCTCTACCCAGCCCTAAATGAAAATCTGTACTGTAGCCCAAGAAGTCCTTAAAGCTAACATAACAACTTGCTGCCATAGCTGAGGAGGAGGCCCGTTCCTCTCTCAGTTACCTTCTCCACTGTTGCTCCTGGTTGTGATTATATTGTGCTGGTTCTGTCACTTGTCAGATCTTCAGAAATTCAACAGAATACAAACACAGTCCCAAATGGATGACTGTCCTTTCTGGATGAATGAGTTAAACTAGCTTACAGAAGAGTACCAGGGTCACTGTAGGGAAAGGGAAAGATTGCATGAGGAGCAGAATGGTAAAGGGATGGGAGAGAGGAACAGAAGTGAAGGGGGAGAAGCAAGACCTAGTGTATTTGATGGCAGGGCTCTGGACTGTATTTCAAGGAATCCATAATTTCACACTAAAAGGAATCTATTAAATGCAATTTAAAAGGCAGGATTCAAGTATATCAACAAACTTCAGCAGAGACCAGTAATCTAGCACTGTCCATGATTAGTGGAGTCTTACTTTGAAATCCTACACCTAATGTAGCTCTGGATACAGGAGAGTCTTTACTGTACCACAGCATTTGCAGAAAGACTACAGATAAGCCAGTATTGTCAAGAGAGACAAACCTCAGTTTACACCAATGGTCAATAGAGAATGTAGAAATAGTTTTGTTTTCTCATCTCTTCTATTTCTAAAACTTTAAGTATAACCCTACAGAAAGGATTGTAACAAACTAAGAATAGTCAGATAACTAATACCTGCAGAATAAAGCAAGTTGAAATGAGAGGCCTCAGCTAAAAGAAGTCATCAAGGCCTGTGAAATTAGTTTCAGTTAGGCAAATACAGTGATCTTCAATCTTTGTTTCCAAACCTTAAGAAAAAGCTGTTAATTTTAAGTAAGACTAGTCCTTATTCCAGGTTATTTTTTGGCTGGATATGGCTATTTTTAACCTATATCCTCAATGCAATGGATTCAACCCTTCAATATTTCTTCTTCAAAGTCTTACTCAAATACTGACCTTTAAAAGTTCTAACTATAACTACTTTTGCAAGGCCTGCACTTTCAGGAAACAAAGCTCACTCTGTTCTCTGCTGGAAATATCAGATCCAGGCCTAAAATCAGCAATTCAATTCCTTTTCTTATAAGCTTTAACTCTACCATTAACTACAGACAGGTGTTTAATACCTATTGAAAAACCTCATATAAATTATTGACCTCAGCAGAAATCAATCTACAGTCTAGTCTGGTGGGCTGCACACAGCCCAAGAAAAACAAAACAAACCCAGAACATGTTGGCAGGTAAGCTCTTCATTATATTTTATACCACTTACAGGTGACTATAGAATCAATACAAAATATTTTTAGTTGCTATGAGCTGGTCTTATGCTAACAATTCATAGGTGACCAATAGAAGATACAGGTCCTTATTTTCCCATCTCTAACTGTATTCTTAATCTCAAAATTATCAGTAGTCAAAGGAATATTATGCAGACATAGGTTGTTGTCTCTTGGAAAACATATTCCCCATCCTTGCTATCTGAGCTATACAGAAGACAGCTACAAATTGAGCTTCTTAATGAAGTAACTTACCTACACTTGGCTCATAATATTTCAAGAACTCCCAGCCTCCCTCCCCCTACCTGACCCACTGCCCACACACATTTAGAGCAGATTTAGGTCCTGTACTTCAGTTCTGACATGTCAAGCTCTGTCCTTTAGTTGCTGTTTGAACTTTCACATCAGAGATGGAGGTTGATGAAGTAGCCTTACTTTGCAGGAATGTGTGACTACCACAGTGCACAGGAAAAAGTCCCTGTCACTCCTACCTTGTTCTCACAAAAATGCATTGGCTTTTCCTCTTATCTGTGGCCTGGGCTAAACCTATAACAGGTCTGGCTTATCCACACCCATTTCGTTGGGAGCTTTATGATCTGGAGGCTGAGTCCACCAAAATATGTTTTTAAAAGTTGTGAGAAAGGGACTCGGTGATGTGTTGGAAGGGCTTCCTCCCAGTTTGCTTTTCTGTGTTGGAGAGAGCAATCTGAGGTGGAAGATGTCTTCTCTTGCTGACATTTAATTGTTCTGATGAACTTCGTTTCCTGGGTATTGTCAAGGCAAGGATTAGATGTAAGGTATGCTAAAAGAAAAAATTTTCTTTTTTTTAATCTAGATAATGCATTTGATATATTCAATTCTTCACACTGCTTTGCCAATGCCCCCAAACTATCCATAAACATAGCCATGATTAACCATAGTCATCAAGCCAGTAACACCATTAATTATCCAGTTGCGATGTCTCTGCACCATGACATCTGTAAGTAACTGCCTGCAATCTAGATAATCCTACAAGAGATAACTGACAATTAATTGCGTGTTGTGTCTTTCATCCTCTACTACAACTCTGACTGTGAAGGAATCACAGAGGCACTACAGGATCAAAATAGGTATGTTTACAAAAGATATGTGATCCATATTCAAGAATTAACCTTTAAATTACATAGTTCCTTTCCTTTCCCAGTGCTTATTCCTCTCACAATACCCAAACATTATGCTCCAGACTGCTATGTATATGTAAAGGCACTCATTTTTTAAGTGGACTTATGTTTTGCTTCTATTTGCTTTTATGAACGTCTTAAGAGTTATTATGTTACTATATAAAAAAAAAGAAAAAAGAAAAAAAAAGAGGATTTAGAATAGTTTACCACAGTGAGAGGCTGAAATCAATATTGTTTATATGGGCACAAATGTTATTGACTGTATATTTACAATAACCTCCAGAAAGAAACTCTTAAACCATTAAACCTCCTGGCAAAGTATACACTTCCATAAATCTGACTAAACATTTCACAATAATAATTAAATTAATTACTATGAGAAAACAACACATTTGATGGATTTTATCCTTAGGAAAAAATGAGACATTTCACTATTGACTTAATTCAAAGTGCCTGTTTTCTCCAGTCTGGTATTTGCAACTGGAGAAATACCTTTTCTTTGGAAGAAAAGTATTCACAATGAAACATAACCCAAACAGGATTAATCTGAAGACAATTGGTTTAACTTGCACAGAATATTGTTTACAATCGTGTTGATAGAGGACAGCTCAGAAAAATGCACCCAGATGTCATTGTTTGGATGTGGAACATTTACACGTGACTAATTAATTAATTAGTCCATCCCCTTTAAACCAAGATTTGCAGGGAAATTTGGACTGAAAATGAGTACTCAAGAGCTCCCAGAAACAAGATAGCTGAGGAGCACTTTTCATTACTTCATTATGTTACACATAAATGCCCACTAGAGATCATTGTCTACATACATAAGGCATTTTCAGTAGATCGCTGCTGCAGACAGTTTTCAGTTTTATAAAGAAGACAGACTAATAAAAATGAAAAAGAGGTTCAGAGATGTGAGATGACGATTCCAAAGATTCACAGTTTGTCAGTGGCAGAACTGGGGGCCAGGACTCAGATCATCTGAGTTCTTAGTCCCATGTCTTAAAGAGGAGAGTACATGACTTAGTCTTACATTTTGTGTGAGAGTTGTTTCAGCAGAAAGTTGTCATTAGGAGAGATCTAAATCTGTGAGACGTATCTATTGAGTTCTTTTGAGTTTGGGTTATTTATGAAATATTAAAGACTTCAATGATTTCATGGCCACCTAAGAATTGAGAAGATTGGTTAGGTGCCACTTTGCAATTGAAATCTATTTCCCTTACACCACAGGGTTCCCATGATCTTCCTAGATTTGACTCTGACTGGATACCATCTGCTATCATTCAATGGACCTATGGATTTTCATGGTGCAAGATGGCTGGAACAGAAAAGAGATCATGAAGTTTTGGGGTAACCTGCCTTTGTTGATGAGTAGCTTCCCTCCCCTTCTTTTTTATTTTTCTCGAAACAACTCTACAACCAACAAAGTAATGAGAAAGATTGATTTAGCAGCAATATTTTGGAATTGAGAGCAGTAAATCTACAGGTCATGAATAAGGCACAAGCAGAATTTTGGTATTATCAGCAGAGAAAAATTAAGGTTTTGGGAAGTATTGTACAGACAATTGCAGACAGTTTTAGCTTAGGTTAGTAGGGCAAAAGAGAGAGCTGAATTAAAGATTATCCTAAAAGTGAGGCTGTGGCTGAACCCTGATCTCATTTTAGTACTTAATCCACAGAAATGTTCTTTCCTTGTGTCTTACCCAGTCTTTCTCATTTTATCTTTTCTGATATGTTACACTGGGTAGGTTATTCTTATTTCCCTCCAGACCCATCATCTGCAGCTGTAGCATCACCCTTCCTCCTTCATCCCTTCAACTTTTCGTACTTGGCCCTAAATCAGGAAAAGACTATAATTCAGATTCATAAGGGGAAACTGATAGGAAGGACAGAGCTTAACTTCAAGGAATGAGAAGTTCCTGGCATTCCTGCTCTCTAAAGACACACAGACATCTCCACATCTTGTCCGGTGTCACATGAGAGGGAACAAAAGTAGTCCACAGTGTTAAGCTTTAAGTAGGGAGTGACTCAATTGCAGGATTCCTGGAATTCAGGCTGGGTGAATCTCGACCAAGCAAAATACAAACACGACAGAGCAACAGTATCTTGGAAACAATATAATTTTACTAAATGGCAAACAGAAAGAGTATGCCATTTCCCAGTAATGTCAAAGGTTTTGGTTTTTTTTTTTTTTTTTTCAGCAAGACTGTGGATAAATGTGGAATATATAATTTATCTAGAGATTGATCTGATTGCAGTTTTGATCCCAAGAGTTTATATTGTTAAAAATCCTTGTCTTGCATTGTTCGAAAGCTGTGCATCCTCTATGCTTTCCATTTGCAATTTTACTGTCCTGCTGAATCACCCAATGTTCACCTTCACATTCTTGGCAGGCTTTAATGTGTTTGCTTACAGTATAATTAAATGCTCTGTATTCATTACTTCCCAGCTCTGACTTACATTTAGTCTCTTCAATGTAATTACTCCACCATGTACATTCAGTCAAATGTGCTATTCTGTGCCTGTCCAAATTTTATTAAACAAGGGTAAATGTGTGGTCAATTACACTATTACATACACAATTGTATCTGTCCTAAAGAGAAGCTCTTGAGCCTCTAGTGTGCTTTCAGTGACATGAATTACAGGCATATAAATCCCCTTTCACAGTCTTTTCTCTCAGTTCTTGTGTTCTGCCTGCTATTAGTGGTAAAGTAATTGACTATGGGAAAAAAAACCCAAACAAGCTCTGGTTTGAATCAATGATTTCAGATAGTGATAAAAGTAATAGGGAGAGGATCCGTAGTCTTCCTGAAGCAATTAGATTGGCAGGGTTGATTATCCAACACAGTCTTTCTCCTTATTGTGTGTTGTAATATACCAGCAAAATGAAAGGGAAAGACTGGGTGAATCCCCCAACATCTAGCTACTAGAAATATTGTGGTTGGAAGCTGTTGTCCTGTCAATCCCACATGTTAAACCTACTGAAAATCCTCTTTCGGAAATCAAGCTCCAGAGAGCAAAACCAAATTAACTGCAAGAATAATTTAGAAATCTTGAGGATTTTTAAGAGATATTCTCATTTGCTTTCTAAAATAAATTAACTCTAAGACTAACTTTGAAATGTTGAGAGTCTTTTAAAAGATCTTTGTGTTGGGTTTGTGTGGCAAGGTTTTGGTAGCGGGTGGGGGCATGGGCTATAGGGGTGGCTCCTGTGAGGAGCTTCTAGAAGCTTCCACAGTGTCTGGTAGAGCCAATGCCAGCCAGCTCCAAGATGGGCCCGCCCCCGGCCAAGGCCAAGCCAATCAGCGCCTCTGTGATAACATATTTAAGAAGGGGGGAAGTGGGGAGATGTAACATCAAGGTCAGTGCAGGAGTAGGGGGGGAGGAGGAGGTGCTCCAGACACCGGAGCAGAGATCCCCCTGCAGCCCGTGGTGAAGACCATGGTGAAGCAGGCTGTTCCCCTGCAGCCCATGGAGGAAGGATGAGGGGGTGTAGAGATTCCACCTGCAGCCCGTGGAGGACCCCACGCCGGAGCAGGTGGAGGTACCCGAGGGAGGCTGTGGCCTGTGGGAAGCCCGGGCTGAAGCAAGTCCCTGGCCGGACCGGTAGACCCGTGGAGAGGGGAGCCCACGCCAGGGCAGGTTTTGGTGGCAGGACTTGTGACCCCGTGGGAGACCCACGCTGCAACAGTTTTCTCCTAAAGGTCTGCACCCCATGGAAGAGACCACGCCGGAGCAGTTCGGGAAGGACTGTAGCCCGTGGGAGAGACTCCATTTTGGAGCAGGGGAAGGATGAGGAGTCCTCCCCCCGAGGACAACGAAGCGGCAGAAACAACGTGCGCTGCACTGACCGCAACCCCCATCCCCCTCCCCCCATTCCCCCCCGCCACTGAGTTGGGGAGGAGGTTTGAAGCCGGGAGTGAAGTTGAGCCCGGGAAGGGGGGAGGGGTGGGGGAGGTGTTTTAGGGCTTGATGTTATTTGGGTTTTTTTTCATTGCTCTATTCTGTTTAGTAATAAATTAGATTAATCCCTTTTTCTAAGTTCAGTTTGTTTTGCTCGTGATGATAATTAGCTCTCCCTGTCCTTATCTCGACCTGAGCCTTTTGTTAACTTCTCCTCCCCATCATGCTGGGGAAGGAGTGAGTGACCACGTGCGCTCAGCTGCTGGCTGGGCCTAAACCACGACAATCTTTTAATTTGATTTCTAGTGTCTGATCTTTGCAATAACACATGTCACTTAAAGTAGAGATAATTTTGTTTTTTCTTCCAGATGAATTTTGTGTTTCTGATGTAGTCTCCAACTGCTGCAGACTGCAAGTTCAGGAAAAAAACCCAAAACAAAACAGTCGGATCAATCTTACTTGACTTTAGTTAGGTGTGTAGTCTAAACTACTTGTCTAGGCACACAGTGGAGAGGAACAGACACCTCTAGCAGGCAGTACAGCCCCTCCTGAAAAAAAAAAAAAACCACAACAAAGCCCCCCCAAGCCCCCCCAAAACATTTAACTAGCATCTCTAGGAGGTACCTGTCCCTCTCTCTCTCTGTTAAAGGGAGTCTAAAGCTTAGCTGTGTAGAAGTTCCAGTCCTAGTCTAAAGCTAGATACAATGTGTCCAACCTCCAAACAAGTGTATCCAAAGATAATTTGAATACAATAGTTTATGCTGAACCTAATAATAGATTGAAATAACTTTTCATTTGATACCATATTGTCAGAAAATGAATGAGCATTTATGCCATTTGCTGTTTCTTAAACTTGCTTTGCAGAGTATCCTTTGCTGGAGTGTGACAGAAGACAGACATGCCTTTCTTGTCTTGCTCTAAATGAATAGCTTTTAGAGTAGCTATCCATATTAAAGCGAAATTTTCTAAAGTAAACAATAAACCACAAAGAGATAAACCCTAATTTATAAATCATTTGTATCAGGTTGAAATAGCATCTAATTAGCTTCATCTTGAAGTAAATTCATATTTTCAGGTGTAACAGCCTTACATAAACTGGATTTACACTCAGTGGGCTAAATTCTCCTTTCAATTAATTTTCATAAATGGAGTTTGCTGTGGTGTAAATGAGAAGAGAATCTGTCTCCAGATGCCTAGAGGCCTTTATTGGGAGTTTGCTGATGATGCATGCAAGGATACTAAAACAATGTTATCTTCATCTAAGTGGAGCCTTAAAATTAGCAGTTAAGATATGCCCTCTTTCATTCTGCTGATTTGGAAAATGGAATACATTTATTGGAAGAAAGGATGCAGATTAAAAGTCAATGAGATTTTATTGCATCATGGATAATTATTTCTCATTGTTTTGCCATTATTTCTTCATTTAGGAAAAGAAGATGATTCAAATAATTTTATCAGCTCAGTGGCTTTATGTTCCACATATAATGCAAGAAACTGAAGTAAATACAGAATTTTCAATGATGGACCTTTCATTTCTAATTTAATTTTCTTAAAAATCGCTGCTATGTACATACATAGGAACTATAGTATGCATTTACATTTATAGTAATGGTAAATACATATTTCAACTTAAATATGCCATTAATAGACCTCACCATTGATATCACGGCAGTAGATGAAAGTTGTTTGAAAGTTAGTTAATTTGAAGGTTGTTATGCAGTTAGAGAACTTCTCTAATTTTTTATTTTTAATGATCTAAGAAGGAGTACATGCCATATAGAATATGAAGGAAATAAAGTAATAGCTAAGAAAAGATTAGTTAAAAAGATCTAATGAAATTTAATAGGTCATGTAACTCCATAAGGTTTCTCTGGTAATTGCAGGATAAATGTTTAAAGGGATATGATTTCAAAATTATAGCTACCAATAATTACTTTTGGGTTAGGAAGATATTTCCCTTGTATAGGTCTGATTTATCTTCATAGTCAAGGTACCTGAACCAGACATTGGTTCAGGATAAAATACAGGAGATAAGTATTAATGTTATCCACTATGTCATTTCCTATGTTGTAGTAAGACCCCAAACTTCATTCCACCCAGAGGCTTTTAGTCATCTGTAAGTGATTATGAAAAGCTTTAATGGTATTAATAAATATTTCCTTCTACCTTTCTAAGCTCCCTTAAGCTTCTGACTAGAAAAAAAAAATCTATCTGTATTTCCCTAATTAAGCTACATCCATTGGAACTCATATTATAATTGTTCTTCTCTAGAGGAGCAAGTAATATTTCCTAATATATAAATCAATGCACATCAATCCAAAAGAAAAAACATGATTTGTGACTGCCCCAGTTTTCCACACTCATTTATTTCAAAAGCTTTTTCTCATTATAATCTTGCTTGCCCTCTCTAGCTTCGTATTCATGTCTGTAGCAAGTGACCATCCATGCCTATATACATTTCTTTTTCTGGTGCCAGAAGGAAGTCTTTAAATAAAATGGAACTATTAGAGAAGCTCTATTTTTCAGTATTTAACTCTTCTGTAGAATAAAAAAAAACTTGCAAGAACTTAGAAAGACAGTTAAGCATTCTTCATTTTGAAATGAAGAATGTAGAAAAAATCATAATTAACTTTTCCTTTTCACAGTGTTATTTAACTTCTAATTTTCATAGCAATAGCTCAAAATAACAATAATACTTTTGCAGTAGGAGGAACAGTAGGAGAGGATAAGATCCCCCCCAAATCAATGCCACAGCTACAATGATAGCGAGAACAATGTAAGAACTGAAGAGGGGAATGTCTTCAATATTTCTCTTTTTTTCATGAATTCTGTTAAGTGCATTAGTTTCTTAAAGTTTTGTTGAAGTTGTTATAGACAATTTACATGCTTTTTTTTTTTTTTTAAATAGCCTGGCAAATGAGACTACTTTTCTTAAGTAACAATTTACAGATAAAAGATCAAAAGGTACGCAGTCCAGTTCAGCTTAGCAACATGGCTACAATAGCATGGTATTTCATACCACTTGAGTGTTTCATTCTTGGCAATCTCTATTCAGTATTACAATTTTTGGCAGAAAAAAATAAAGAGATGTAAAATTATTTCTCCAGTGACAAATAACATATGCAGGGTCAGGAACTATACCATATCAAGCCAGGGGTTTGGCTACTTAGACTTGCTTTGAGAAACCTGGTCTACAGGGGGCTGTTGGAGTCCATCTGTCAGAGAAGGGAAGAGCATCTTCAGGTGTAGGCTTGCCAAGCTGGCGAAGAAGGCTTTAAACTAAAGTTGCCAGGGGAGGGGAACCTCAATCCATCCCACTCCTACCAGTTAGATGCCAGTGTCAGCAATAGATGCCCAGAGCCTGGAGAAGGATCACAGGTCAGTAGAACACCTGAAGTGCAGCACAAAGGAATTCCAGCCAGTCAGTGAGCTTCACTGGGGGCTCAACATTAACGCCTCTGTGCAAACGCATGTAGCATGGGGAATAAAAAGCAGTTGGAGACGTGATCATACCTGCAGGGCTATGATCTCATTGGCATCATGTAGATGTGATGAGAGGGCTCCTATGACTGGAGTGTTGGAATGGAAGGGTACAGGCTCTTTAGGAAGGACAGGCAGGGGAGACGAGGAGGGGGTGTCGCCCTCTGTGTCAATGACCAGCTGGAGTGCATGGAGCTCTGCATGGGGATGCATGAGGAGCCAACTGAGAGCTTATGGGTCAGGATTAAAGGGAAGGCAGGGACAGGTGACACTATAGTGTCACTGCTACAGGCCACCTGACCAGGAAGACTGGGCAGATGACGCCCTCTATGGATAGATATTTGAGAAGTTGTGGCAGTCTGGTGAAGTTACCACTGACTGGAAAAGGGGAAACATAACCTCCGTTTTTAAAAAGGGAAAAAAGGAAGACCTGGGGAACTACAGGTCAGTCAGTCTCACGTCTGTGCATGGCAAGATTATGGAGCAGACCCTCCTGGAAACTATGCTCAGGCACATGGAAAATAAGGAGGTGATTGGTGACAGCCAACATGGCTTCACCAAGGGCAAATCATGCCTGACAAATTTGATGGCCTTCTATGATGGGCTTACAACTTTGGTGGATAAGGGAAGAGTAACTGATGTCATCTACTTGTGCAAAGCATTTCACAGGTCCCACATGACATCCTTGTCTCTAAATTGGAGTGACATGGATTTGACAGATGGACCACTTGGTAGATAAGGAATTGGTTGAATGGTCTCACTCAAAGAGTTGCGGTCAATGGCTTGATGTCCAAGTGGAGACCAGTAACAGGTCACATTCCTCAGGGGTCGGTACCGGGACCGGCACTGTTCAACATCTTTGTCAGCAACATGGACAGTGGGATCGAGTGCACCCTCAGCAAGTTTGCCGACGACACCAAGCTGTGTGGTGTGGTTGACACGCTGGAGGGAAGGGATGCCATCCAGAGGGACTTTGACAGGCTGGAGAGGTGGGCCTGTGTGAACCTCATGAAGTTCAACAAGGCCAAGTGCAAGGTCCTGAACTTGGGTGGGTGGAGGCAATTCCAAGCACAACTACAGGCTGGGCAGCGAATGGATTGAGGGCAGCCTTGAGGAGAAGGACTTGGGGGTGTTGGTTGATGAAAAGCTCAACATGATCCAGCGATGTGAGCTTGCAGCCCAGAAAGCCAACTGTGTCCTGGGCTGCATCAAAAGAAGTGTGACCAGCAGGTCGAGGGAGGTGATTCTATCCCGCTACTCCACTCTTGTGAGACCCCACCTGGAGTACTGCGTCCTACTCTGGGTTCCCCAGTACAAGAAAGACATGGAGCTGTTGGAGTGAGTCCAGAGGAGGCCACAAAGTTGATCAGTTGAACCTCTCCTATGAAGACAGGCTGAGAGAGTTGGGATTGTTCACCCTGGAGAAAAGAAGGCTCCAGGGAGACCTTACAGCAGCCTCCCAGTACCTGAAAGGGCCTACAGGAAAGCTGGTGAGGGACTGTTTATGAGGTAGTGTAGTGACAGGACAAGGGGTAATGGGTTTAAGCTGAAGGAGGATCGATTTAGATTAGATATTAGGAAGAAATTCTTCCCTGTGAGGGTGGTGAGGCACTGGAACAGGTTGCCCAGAGAAGCTGTGGATGCCTCCTCCCTGGCAGTGTTCAAGGCCAGGTTGGATGGGGCCTTGGGCAACGTGATCTAGTGGAGGGTGTCCCTGCCCATGACAGAGGGGTTGGAATGAGATGATCTTTGAGGTCCCTTCTAACCCAAACCATTCTATGAGTCTATGATCTACCAGATCCTATTCAGGAATGTCTGATTAGCATTTCCTCTCAGCTTTCCTGTTTTCCAACATCATGTGCATCTGAAAAACTGGTAATAAGACAGTGAAATACATAAAAAAATCCTGTGATTGCCTTCCACCAATATCCATGCATGTACTAGTATATGGCTAGTACTGTTGTGTCATAGTGAAATACTAGGGGAATTGGATAACCTTAATGTAGCTTTCTTAGTGTTAGCATATGACCTAGGGTAGGTTGCCTGTGGAGAGTGGTGAGTCCTTCCAGTGGGTAGTTCACTCTGGTTAAGTTCAGTGCTTAAAGACATGGTTTCACAGGGAACTGAACCTAAGAGCTCTTTCATCTTATTTCCTCCCCAACCAAAAGGTCTCAGTACCACATCCAGTACTTGCCATTCATTTCCAAATTGATGAAAGAAATAAATATCCATTTAAGTACAAGACCAGTGCAAAGAAAAAGGCACAAAGACATGTCTGGGATGGGGATGAAAAGCAACGGGAACATATGCTTTCTGCAGCAATGAGCTGCTCATCCCAACTCATACAATCATGCCCTTAAATGGAAGATACCACAATATCAAAATGTCTCTCTCAACTGTCAATGAAGCTTAGGTGTCTAGCTCAGGGCACCAGATCTGAAGGGCTGGAATTAGCTGAGATGATTCCTGTCGCAGATGTTTATTGCACAGTACACCACACATCAGGTGTGCTGCTGAATGGGGCTAGCTGGTAGCATGGTGCCAGGCCAGTTAAGTGCCCATTCAGCAGGGCAGTAACAGGAGCTTCTCAGAAGCCTCTGGGTTTATCTCCAGGCAAGTCTGCAGGTTTTGTTTAGTAGGAGTTTTCAGAATCCAAACATCCATATAGATGAGAGTTTAAAGAATTCAGGTTTTCCCATTTCTGAATTTCACTGCAGGTAAAATGGGCCTGCTGGAGAAGGAAGTGTCTTGCTTTTTATCATTGTTCTTGGTCACAAGGGTCTGTCTCAAAAAAGCAACCTGAAAGAACTGCTTCCAAACATTTTGAGGTGTCCATACAGAACTTTAGCATTACAGGCATGAGTTAGGACTGTCACTCCTGATGTGATCACTCCATGGCTGTGGAAAAGGGCTGGAGTGACATCAAGGATCCCTACAGATTTGTCAGTACTGTAAGTTTTGTGTGGGTCTGAGTAGGTTCTGAAGTCTGCCTCTGAAAACCATCCGTGCTGTTTATGAGTAAAGACATAATCAGACTAGACTTTGAGCTGTGAGACTCATGGCAGGGAAAACACCGAATACTCAGGACAAGTTCTTGTTCATATGATTTGGGTATGATGGGGAGGCCTGAACACCCTACAGCTTTGCTTACAATCAGGAAACCAAAATTCAACTTTCCTTAGCTCAAGTGCCAGCAATAGAAAACTCATCAGGGACTGGGTAAGATATGTCTACAGTAGGATCTCACCCCTTATCTCTAGTGTTACTACTGCTAGAAGTTCTAGGCCTAGCAGGGAAAGACTCTGCCAATGCAGGCAGCTCTGACACTCCCTTGAAAATATGTTTTGATGTGGATGGTGCTGCAGGACAGCCTTAAATTATACTGCTCTGCAACTTAGAAGTGATATTCTGAAAGATGGCCTGAAGCCACTAAAGCCTTCTCAGCTGTGAGATTTGTGCTATACCTCTAAGACATCTCAGCTGTGATATTTAAGAAAAAGCTAATAGAAAAGGACAGAACTTTTTTTTTTTTTTTTTCTTGTTAGACCTTTTCTGCAATAAACTGGGAGATACTACCTAGCCAATGTGTCATCACTCATCAGCCTCAATTTGGTCCACATATCATTTAGACACCTCATGTCATATGCCAGTAATGCCCTGGCTCAGATATACATTACATTATCTGAAAAATTAATAATTTTTTCTTTCCCTGCAAACACTGCCTATAATACTGAGTTCCTTTGCCTTGTAGCACCTAGACTATTTTTATCACACCATTATTTATCTATGACAAACCTGGGAAATAAATAACTACTACTACTTGTCCCTGTTTCACAGAGCTGGGGTGTTGTGCCTGACTGTGATTTCAGCTCAGATCATTTGAACCAGAGATAAGTACTTTGAAGGCCATGGTGGTTTAAAGCTACATTTACCAAAGTGTACGTTACAAACCTAGATATAATTCTGTTGTGTCAGGGTACTGTAAGCTAGCCTCAAGTGGAAACAAAATTATATCCTTGTTAGGCTGTACATATCATGTCTCATTTGCTCAGCTACCCACTTTCTTCATTTTCCCCTCACCCTTTCTGGAGCTTTATGCACTGCTGAGGTCTACTGTGCAAAGTGACCCAACTACGAATAGCCTGTCCACGCTACTACAAAAAAAGTGGAAGTGAAATGCAAATCCAGGTCAGTAAGAGGGCAAGGGGATTTATGCATATAAACACAGTAGTC
Source organism: Balearica regulorum gibbericeps (assembly GCF_011004875.1). Classification (NCBI taxonomy): domain Eukaryota; kingdom Metazoa; phylum Chordata; class Aves; order Gruiformes; family Gruidae; genus Balearica; species Balearica regulorum. Next base: position 208,867,726 of record NC_046184.1, on the reverse strand, counting down.
TTGTTTCTGACATCATGCATACCAGGGCAAAACTGGGGTAACTTCATTGCCTTAGAGGAGTTATTCTTGATTTGCATTTGAATGAGTAGATAGATAACTAGGCCTGGTAAATCAGTCTGACTCATTCTAATCCAGGAGATATTGGCTTTGAGCCATGTGTTGAAGCCCACCAGTACATACCAATTCACTGTCCAGCTTCTAAAAAAAATGAAAACATCAAAAGAAACAGTATTAAGATTTAAAAACCTCTTATCCAAATATGGATACTGCCATTTATTTTTAGAATATAAAGAAACTGTAATTCACACTTTTGTACAAAAAAGGTCTCAAGAGTTAAGCTACTTTTAAGTAAACTACATGAATAAATGACACACACATTTTAGCAGACATTTGCACTACAGTCTCTCAAAAGTAAAGCTTCAGATGGTTTAATAGTTCAGCTGTATTTATCAACTACTACTTTGCTGAGCAAGTCTGCGTTTCAAGCCCCAGTGATCAGGGGGTATCATCATACGAAAACAGTTTATGCCTCTCTCTACTTACTATCACAAGATTAACTGTGGATAGCTAATAGAGATTACACAGTATATTTTACCATCAGCATTTACGCTTTCCAGGATCAGCTTTATCTTTCTAAAGAGATACCACACTATATCAACCAGAAAGAATACAAATCTCAGTTGATCAATGGGTCACATTAGCTGTTTGGAGATTGATGGCAGCTCCAGCAATTCAGAAGCTTTAAAAATATATCCATAAGGTCAAAATATAATTTAGTGCTTGTTTTCTTGCAGGGGTGCTGGTGGGAAATGCCATTTCTACCACTCTGATTTGCTTCTTTAGAGGGCATGTCTTAATGCAGAAAATTTGTTGCTGTTGTTGCTGAAGGTTCTGCTAAAGCTTCTCTATAAAAATGCACTTAATCTGAAAGCTGCAGTATTTCATCTGCTTTCAGCCTTTAATAGAGTGGAGGAATTCATTAAGTCATCTGAAAGCAATTTTCAATTATGAAAATACAATTTAAATAAGGGGAAGAGGAGTCTTTGAAGATGACAAAAGTGGGAACTGATTGACACACTCTGTTGTCAGCTGGAATCAATTTCACACTTGGGGAAAAATACCTTCACTAGGGAAAGATCATCCGTCAGCAGGAGGCAAACTGCAGGGAACCAGGAAAGCAGAGAGAAAGTAAATCCTGTCTTAAGCAAAATATTCAGGAGCCTGAACACCCTTCACCTTGACAAAATGAAACCTCTTTAATATAAGTACTGAACCTCATAGCATAGGCACTCACAGCAAACACTGAAGAGTTATAGCAATGTAACTATCTGTCCAAATTTGGGTCTTATTCAGGCACAATGCCATTTGGCTTCAAAACCAGCTTTGTCTCAGCAAGCACTGCAAGATATCCCTAAAGGTCTTTACAGCTGCTGAATAACACAGTATTCTATATAATAATGTAAGTAGTGTTAATACTTAAACATGCAAAGTCTCAAGCTATGCTTTGCAGTCTGTTGTGGGTCTGAAAATCAGCTGTAAGTAACCCACAGAGCCAGTGCTTCATATGGTGCCAGTTCTTTCGATCTCTAAGGTGAGATAAAAACATGATTAGAAATTCTCTGTTTGATTCCCTGATATGCCATGCATATTTTGCACAGTTGCCAAAGTGCTATTGGGGTATTAGTCAATAGGAAGTATCTCTGTTAAGAAAATAAGAAAAGCTGTGATGACAGGTTTGTGCTACATCAAATGAGGGGCCAGTTCCTCATAAACATCAGCATAGGCCTGAAATCTTAAGAAAGCCCTGAAGTCAGTCAACAGAGGCAGTGACTAACAATAAGAAAAGCAGGATTTCATTCCAAGTAAATACTGTGGAGTGGTGCATAGGAAAAATGACTGATAGCTAGAGCAAGCAGATTACACACATGGGTAGATGGGGGACATTCCCCTGACAGTACCGCTAACATATCGCTCCCTCCTCTGTGTTACCTTGGCTTATCCATCTCTTTCAAGCAGAGGCTGTCATAAGTGGCAAACCTGCTCACATGTGTGTTCATGCACCAAGGCAGGATAACATTTGTGAAGAATCCTTTCAGTGATTTTTACTAGGTTAAGGTGGAGAAACCAGAACTGTTAAAACCACGATCGTACTGATTATAGCAATTATTTAAGAGCACTGATATGCATGAATACTTGGGATACTCAGATACAAGGAAAAAATAATACATTAAAATCCATGTAGCTTTGAAAGTATATAAGTGCAATAGAGAAAACTTAACTGTGGAATTAATAATAATGGGGTAAGTCAGAACAGTCTCTCTCCCTCCCTCTGCTGTCTCTCCTCAAAGTAGCCCAGGCCACATCCCTGGTTCTTGGCTTTATACATGTTGTGTGACCATGCTTGTTTTCATCATAGGCTTGAAATGTGGGCTAGTTCTTATTTATTTATCTCAGTCTTCTTATTTATTTATCTCACTCAGCACCATTCAAAGCTGTGCTTAACCCCTGTGACATGAAGTTGCCCTGCCAGTTAAAGATTTAGTCTGAGGGAAACCATCACAATGACTAGGCTCCCCTCTGGTCCACAGAGCTCCTCTTTGGGCCAGAGGCAATTCTGCAATTGTTTCAGGTTTTTTTGAAGACTGGTATTTTTATATTTGCCCGGATGCTGAGAATACAGCCTATCAAACCACTTACCTGAGTTTCTTTATGTGATGGCATTGAGAATCTGTGCTGCATGGAGAAGGGCCTGAGATAAGGCTACGTGAAGCTGCGTACTCTGCTAGGATAATGCTGGAAGAGTGGGTCCATCAGGGGAAATGCGTTACAGTCTGTTCCATTTCTGTTGCCCACTGCTGTGGTCTCCAATCCATCTGAAGACCCGTGGTTTTACTGGGAAGATCCCTTGTTGTCCCACTCTGGAAAGGGCAGATCCTGAACTACAACAGGAAGCTCTTGGCTCCCATGAAATCATTGGCATTTAGGTCCTGAAATAACTTTGAAAAATATCGCCTAAATTGTTCTTAACAAGATAATTTGGATATTTTTGCAAACTGTTATTATGGGCTTAAAATCTCGTTTCAGTTTTTGTGGCAGTTAGGAGTGATTTATACAAGAAATGTCACTGCTTTAAGGAGCAGTTTTAAGTAAAGAAGCTGTCTACTGTAATAGACTTTTGCAAAGATGAACTTCAAATATAAATCCTTATAATAGAGGGGTTAAGTATTTATATAAATTCTTTCTCAGATGTCTAGGTGGTTAATAAATCTAACCCTGTGTTATTAACATCAGAGTGTATTTATCGATCCTTCTACTTTTTGGAGACTATACATTTGCATTGATTTTCCTTTTTGCCCTTTTTGTTTGTTTGTGTCTCTAGCTAGGTGGGTCTCTTTGACTATTATATAACAGTTTTCAAATAAAAATTTGAATCCAAAGTCTGTCCAAGCTACATAATGTTTTCATTTTAGAATATTAATTGGATTCTACAAATTGTTCTTTCTCACAGTGAAGAGAATTACCTGGCATAAATTTATTAGTGAATTGTATTTGTTTCTTGCTTGGCTGTTGTATGTAACTGTGAAAAATTGCAGTAGAAACATCTTGTCTACTAAAAGGTAGGCAAAATGATGACCCAATCAGTATACTCTACCTTTCAGTACATTTTTCCACCTAGATAATCATGTGCTACATGATAATAAGTCTTTCTGGAAAATAATGGATCAATTAAACTTTTTTTTCCCCCCCCTATTGAAACAGATTTATATGTATGATACAGGCTCTGGGAATGATTATCACAGCAGTGGAAGTTATGCCACTTATGCAGATGATGTACTGCTACAATCCTAAGCATTGCTATTGTGTCATGTAGCTCCAGGCTAATATAAATGACTTTGAAATGATAAAATCACTGTTCTGGTTTGTTACAGGAACTAAAATGAGACCCCAGTGGTTTCCATGCAAATCATCTCTTGTGAGACATTTGTCAGTGTCAAAGTTAAGTCTGTTGAATTCAATGTCCTCCAAATGAAAGTTTCATTAAATGCTTTTTATTACACATAATGGCCTATTTTACAAGTGTCTAATCTAAAGATATAAGGAGCACTAAGTTATAAGAAAATATTTCTGGTCATAAACGGCCTGCTGATAACCACATTTTCTCATATATTCATTTTTAAGGAAATCTAGAGTAAAAGTTCTGTTCCCATGTCACACAATGGATTGAATTTCTAATATTCTGTTATTTTTTACAAGCAGAGATCTGCCATTGCCTCAAGAGGAATTCTTTTCACCCCGTATAAGCAAAAAGGATTTAGAAGATTCAACAGACAGACAAGGACAAAATTTTACACTGATGTAGATCTTGTGTTAAGAAATGTGGTTAAGAGTGCTCCAGGATAGGAAGGTGAGATTTATGGCATGAGATTACAGATCTGTTTCCCCCCACCTCCCCCCGGCAATCAGATGTATCCTATTCTGAAGTATATTTAACAGCAAACTATAAAAACTGGCTAATTTATGTTGGGTTCATGCAGCTGGATTACAGTTAACTACAGGTAACGTGAAGTGTGACTGGCATTTATGGTATGTAATTGGGAACGCAATGAAGAATTACCTTGTGTTGCTAAGGGGCTGTGTGCTGTCTCACTCGACCTTCCCTCTCACATTAAACAATGAATACAAGCATTGTTTCCCTGTGCTATTCCCCTTCAGAGCATGATTAACTTCCATAGGATAAGATGTTACTCAAAATCTTCTGACTGCTGGTCACCTTCAGACAGCCCTTTTGGCTACAATGAGTTACAGGGTCCACATAAATTTTCATCTAGTCTCAAAGGCTTTCCAGACTTTGCAAGAGCTCCTCCACCCTATTAGCTGTTGCCTAGATTCAGTATACTGCAACTGTTACCACATCAGAAGTTTCTCATCTTTTTTCTCTTCCAGATCCTTCAGTTCAGGGAAGCCCTCAGCATACCTCTCTTCTTCGTGTCTCCTAGACTCCACTCTGAGTGGCTGTTCACAAGAAAATCCTTTGCAAATGCCTCTCAGGATGATTTCTAGTTGTCCTTATCCCCAAAATGACCTTCCCGTGACATGGCATAGAGTAGTTTCATTTGTTTGGTTTAGGGGAAGCTGTCGTGGCATCTATCAGATGATCCCCCAGTTCTCTTACAGGACCGATTGACTCAGTCGGAGGAAATCATTGATCTTGTGATGTGACAGAGACTGTAGAAGAGAACAATAAGAATACATCAACACAGATTTTAAAACCTTTGCTAAGATTTGCACACTCTATCGATATTGGCCGGATACCTTTTTGACTGATATGTAAAAATAACTTCTTAGATACAGTAAAGGATAAGAGATTGAAATGATGTGTCCTTTCATATCCTGAAGGCCAAATGGATGATCTAATGATTCAGTCAGGTCTTAAAATATATACAGTGGGAGACCTGACTTGATAAAACATTCTGTAGTTTCCACATGATGCTTTAAATGTATTTTATATAAATATATATAATCACATATATGTATAAACCCATCATTTTTATTTCTTTATATATATTTTATTCCCCAAGTTTCATCTCAAAAAACAAGCTGAAAATAATGTGTCTACCCACTTGCTCTCCTGGTTGCTGTAGCTTGTAATACAGCTCTTCACTTGTGTCCACATCAGTAACTGAGATGATAAAAGACATCTCAGTTCAGTGAGACACAGAGGGCTCATTAGCCAAGGCACCATTTATATGTCTGGTCACATCCATTTATTTTAGCAGCTTTACCTATTGCTCACTGAAATGAAGGAAAAGACCTTAAAAAAAAAATAAAAAAAATCAGTAGTGCTTGTTCTTTAAAAAAAATTCTGCCTCAGTCAGCAAGAAGTACAGTAGGAATCACCTATGTAGTACATCCGCTGGCCCCAACACAATTCAAATCCAAGTACCTCTCTCTGATTTCCAAGGGTGTGCAGAGCAGCTATTCCCTCATTCAATAAATTTAGGAGGAGTACTAACGTAAAACTTTACTGTGATCGTCATTAATGGCCCTTCTTATTTCACTATCCCATTCAATCAATTATATTATTCAAGTAACGTGAGCATTATCTTTTATGAGCAGTATTTATTAAATACAAATAAAAATGGCACAGTAAATCTTACCCATTCACCTTTCCTATGCTTATGTTTACACTGATGTGTGAAAATGTTGAAAGCTGTTTTCTATCAACATTTTGTGCTTTTGAAACTTTAAGGAGAAAATAACTATTTCTTGAAGTCATATTCGTAAGAGGAAACACATGCACAAAACCAGACTGTTGTACAGAAATCAGAGCCTGTGGACAAACCCACCTGGCAGGCAGAAAGAAGCTGGCTGAACAAGCATATCAGATCATGAGAGTTTGTTAAGCAGTTCACATGCACTGCTTTTTGGAAACTGTACATATACACAGTGTCATCCTGCCACTGGCTCCTACACAGCTGAGCCTTAAGCCCATTATCTCTTCTAAATTCCCTCTTCCAATTCAGCCTTTGAGCCCTTATACCTACTAGCAAGCTAACAATAGGTCTGCATGACTCTTGATTTGAGGGGAGCGTGTACCATCCTCACACTTTTCCTTAAGTAAGTCAACACATGAGGACAGCAATAGTTCAAATGGCACCTTTTTATTCAGCTTGGCATTAAATGCTGTTTAGCTCTTAAAATGCAACTGCAAAAATGGTGCTATGGGATTCCATGTTTATCATCTCTTGATGGCTTCCATATCTAATGAGATCAGATGGTTGTTGTAAATGCCAATTCTGCAAACTCCACCTGGGAACCAAAAGTCAAGCTGTGTTTTGCATTTTTTTTTCTGGCTCATGCATTATGATCTAAGCTACAGATTATTACAGAGTTTTCTTAGTAATTCTCTCAAAGGTAAGAACAAAGAACTTGAAGAGGTGCCCACAACTGCTGAGCCTGTCCTCTGGTGTTGACTGGAAGGGGTATCATGCAACCCCTTCCATAAATGGATTTTCCAGAATCCTACTGCTGTAATCATGAGAAGTATTTTATAAAGAATTCCAGCCAAAACATATTTATGGCCAGGTTAAAACAATTTGTTCTTGTGCTAACCTTGTCCTCTGCTTCATATAAGCATTTCATTTTCCAGGTGCTAAACAGAGCAAGCATGACTTCCCTGTATCATGGGCCAAGATCCAAACCAAGGCTTTGGCTCTTTGACCCTTCTTACCAATGCTTGTTGGGCCCAATTAGCACACAGTCAAGCACAGGCCCAGTTGGGAGGCAACAGCTAACAGCTGAGAAACAATAAGGAACAGATTTTTAAATTACCACATGGAACTCATTTACCTCCTCCCAGCTGAGATCAGCATCTGATTTGATAAGCACTTCTCTCTTACTGTTATAGCTTAAATTAACTCTTGTGACTTTGTCCTGAAACAAAGGCGAAATGCTCATGTTATTGATATTAGCTGGAAGGAGGCAAAGCACACCACCACCTGTTATACAGAATCCACTCTTAACAGCAGGCATAGTAAGCAAATGAGCAATAAGGACATGGCCATGCATGTGGTGAAGCCACCAAAAAGAATAAAAAAAATCCCCCAGAAGAAAGGATTTGCTGTCCTCATAGTGTTGTCTGCAGCATTCTGTACTCATCTTTCTTGTCCTTGTGAATATAATTGCACAGAGTATACAATGCAGACTTATTAGAGCATTCCACAATAATATGGCTGTACTTGAAATTAGGAGGGTGTTTCCCTTGCTCTATTACATTTGTGGATTACTTTCATCCTGGAATTAGATAATGCACCTAGGTTTTTCTATTTTGTATTTCTGACTGATAATGATCAACTTCTAGCAAAAATTTATTTTTCTAGACCTCAGGTTCATTATGCCTTGTCTCTCTTACTCTAATCCACAGGTTTTCCTCCTCTTTCTGTCCCGCATCTTGATTATTTTGTGGTATAACTATATAAGCCTTTGTGGACTTGGTCTAACCACAGTCTAACCCAGCCGACTGTGAGCCAGATCCTTTGCAAATGTCTTGTGGTTCTGCTCATGGGTAAAACGCTCTCATTCCCCCATTTAGTGTATCAGACCTGGAGTTATTTGGTTATACAGCTTTGGATCAGATGTGGCTTACACCCTATCAGCCTGGATTGAGGGCAGAGCAAGCTCTCATTTTGCTGTAACAGATGATGCAGACAGACCCTGTGCTGATCAGGTTTGTTGCATCAGTGAATTGCACCTGTACAACTGCTTCCAAAACTGATGTCTGTGGGAGTCCACAGGTAAACTCTCTGCAGGCTGGTAATTCCCTCTTGAAACAACCTATTAGGTTGTCTTCTTTATTCTATTTCCCACCTTCTAGTGGGGAACTAATTCCCATTTTATCTAGCCTAACTAATAATGTCCCACGTGGGACTATATTAAATGCTTCACTGAACTCCAGGTAGATTAGATCTACTGCATTTCTTTTTGTCTGGAAGATCAGTTAGCTTATCAAGGAGAGCTATCATGTTAGTCTGACATCGCCTGTGTTTGCTAGATTGTTGTATTTAGCTTATTTATCATTTTTCTTCATTGAACTGATCTTTTGTTCAGTAGTATTTAAGAGCCTTGCAGCCCTGCAAGGCGCATTCCGGCCAGGCTGACAGGCAGCAATGGGCAGTTCAGCGTTCATCCACATGCTGCATGAACTGCACCTCTTTTGCTCCTGTCATAAGACTGTTCCCCAAACTCAACAAATCTAGTTAAAACTCCCTGCCGCTAGACTTGTAACACTGGGCCAGATGCTGGTTATCTCATCCTTCAAGTTGTCATAGTATTGCGTATTTTAAGTGTTGCTTCTACATCTGACATGGTTATTTATTATTTCCACAGCCTCACTGGCCTTTCTGCCTTTGTCCTTTGTATTCAAGACCATTATCTTTACTGAAAATTGAAGTGTTTCAGTTTCAGTGCCATCACAAGTTTGTCTGAATCTCTACCAATCTAGACTGCAGACGGCTGCAACCTTTTAGGTCTGCTGTCATTTTATTCAGGTGGCTGAAGAATTTTTTTTCCCCATTTGTTCCAGTTTCATTACAGATAAGTGAATCCAGATCTGCAAAGCAAGCAGGAGTTCACAGGGCTGAGGGTGATATTCTTGAGAGTAAAAAAGGAAAAGCTGAAATCTTGATACCTGCAGGGAGAAGATTCCTCACAGAAAATGTGCTATTTTTGCGGTCACATCTCATTATTGAATTTAAGCTGATATCTTTGAGCTGTGAGCAGATACAGAGTCAGCTGTATATCAGAGGAGTCAGCAACAGAATGAAGTTGATTAGAACATGATGAAACATCAGGGCAAAGGCTTTAGAGAGAAAAGCAGCAAGCAAAGTTTGGATAAGAAACTGTTCATATATGATCATAAAGTGAGCCCATGGCAGAACCAGCAATGGAGCTCGGGCTACCAATACAAGTTCATGTTCACCACTTTACAGTACTGCTTCTTTTGATCCTGTTACGTTAGTCTTGGTTAAAACTTAGCCACATGCATGAGAGCAGGGTATGTGTAAAGGCCTGGCTGTCAGAGCAGCTGTCCTGATTTGTATACCTTGCAATATGTCCTGAGGGCTTTGGATGAGCCTGTGAGAGTAGTCACAGTGGTGAGAGGGAGTGGTGCTCTCCTGAACAGAGCAGGACAGGATAAAAAGCTTCCCTCCTTAGTTTCATAGTCATTGCCACTCACTCTGCTGCCCTTGTCCTCTTCTCTGTTGATGCACAGACCACAAAGCCATGATCATTCGATCTATGGATGGCTTATGCTCAGACCTTCCCAGCTTGTTTGCACCCTTATCAAAGCTAACTGAAAGCACCTCTTTAAGTTTCAGGCCCTTGTTGTGGCCCTCAGATATAATATGCAGATGTGTGTGTGGGGGTTTGTTTGGTTTGTTTGTTCACTGTAAAGTTAATTCCCCCGGTGCTGTTGATGCTGACCTGACCCCCTCCATACTGCCAGGAATCCCTCAGTGGCTTCATCTCAGCGCAGCGCGCTCTGATCTTTCTCAGAGGGCTTGTATTTCTCTTATGAAACGATGCACTTACTAATAAACATGAGACTTAATTTGAACTTCAAATACTAGGAAAAGAAACCATTCCCAGACTGTAAAAGCAAGAGGGGATTAAAGAGGGCAGTATCCTAATGGAGCAGAGGCAGGCCTCAATAATTAGAGAGACGTGAGGCCTCGGGTGTCGCAGCACAACAGAACAGCGTCTCCAGAGGTTTTTCCCCCATACAAAGTAGGATGCAGTGTTAATAATAAATGTGAGGCTTAATTAGGATCACAAATACTGGGAGAAGAAATCAACTCCCAGGCTGTATAATTATAAAAATATTAGAAGCTCAAATACTTAAAAAGTAACAGAAATGGAGGTTGTTTTCCCCAACTCACATAGACACAACATAGTCTGTCAATGAGTGCAGGAGTCCTAATGATTTTTGGCTTATTTGATACTGTCTTGGCTGGGGTTAAATGAAGAACTTTCAGTTATGATCATGCTCCTCTTCAGCTCAAACGACAGAACAGGGCTCCTGTCACCGATGCTGTAACCCGCTCATCTGCGTGTGCATGTCACTGGTGAGCAACAGCCTCTCCAGCTGGGTCTGCCTTCCCAAAAAAGTGGAAAATAACTTGTCTAAAAGGCAAACCTGCCTAAGTCTCAGGTTTTTATAATAAAATACCTTCTCATATTTTCACCAATTTCCGACAGTCTGGGAGAAAATCAAAACAAATTTTCGGAGATTTTTGGTGGTGTGGAAAACTTCAAAGAAAAGAGTACATAGGAAATATAGAAGAGAAGAATTTATGAGGCAGATTTCAAGGCTGATACTTGCAATGAGCAAATGCATGTTTTAAATAATGCAGGCATTGACCTACATGTCACTAACAGTTATGCTTGTTTCTGAGAAAAGACATGCATTTCTACCTCCAAAGTATATTCAAAGCAGTTTTAAAGCAATTCTGCTGGTTTTCTCCATCTGCATCTGAAGAGCCATGGGATGATAAGGAAGGCTTTTGTAAACAGAAGTAGCAAAAGCTTCATGTGTCATAAGCATTCAAAGCAGTCACAGTGGATCAGACCAAAGGTTCATCTAGATTGTATCTTTTTTCTGATAATAGAGCTATTAAGATCATCTCACTGTGGATACAAAAAGAAAAAATACAAAAACCTAGTAGGTAGAGGATGATCCTGCCTCAGTAAAGTCCACCAGTCCTGATAATCATTAAACTAAGGACATTTTGCACTGGCAATTGTGTCTGGCTCATCATTTGTTTTTTTGTTCGTTTGTTTTGTTTTTTTTTAAAACCCATACTTGGACCTCTCTTACGGGAAATTGTCTATTCATTTTTTTACCTATTTTATTTTGGCTTTCACAATATCTCATGGCAGTGAGTTTGATATTTTAACTGTGGCTTATGAACAAAAAAAATCACATTTAGTTTAAACCTGTTGTCTCACCGCTTCTTTGGATGGCCCTCTTCTTGTAGCAAGGAAAAAGTAAAAGTAATTTCCTAGTTACCTTCACAAGTCTATTCCATCCTATTTAGGGACTTTATAATTGCATCATCTTTTTTTTTTTTTTCTTTTCTTTTTTTTTTTTTTTAAGTTGTAATGTACTTATTCTGTCCTAACATGAGATGATAACCAAAACTGCATGCTGTGATGTCAGCATACCAAAATCTCTTTGAAGTGACTGTATAAACAGCGACTTCTGCTTCAGTGCTGACAGTAGGCAAGGTTGGAAACTGAGTATTGGGCAAGAGCTGGGGCACTAAAAAGTGCTTAGTATGACCTATCCCATCTGAGATCAGTAATGATTCCTTCCTCCCTTTTGCATCAGCAAAGGGGAGAAATTGAGCCATAATATCTGAAAATCCAAGTCTTCCCCTATGGTTTTTATGGGAAGCCAATGAGATAAATGAATCATCGTAAAGGTAGCCATAATTTTAATTTCCTACATACAACAGTTATTGAGTCTGAATACACAGTTCATTGCTCATTCTAGTGCTAACCTCACAGGATATTGAGCAAATTTTCACAAAAGGGGTAAATTTATTGCCTGGAGAGTTAAAAAAGTTCTCTAAGTGGAACTGGTAACCAAACAAGAGGAATACATTGAGAAGATGGGAGAATTTTGCGAGAAATCTCTGCAGGATACCTAATGTAATGCTGTGACACTGATATTTTTCAGAGATGCTCAGATGGCTGCCATCAAAAGGGGCCATAAATACTTGTTGCCTGCTGTAGGGCTTTAGGAACCCGAGGCACATCCGTGTGCTTCCTGAGTGTAATTTTAGGGTAATCTCCAACTGTGGATGCTTCCAAAGTGATCAAAGGTTTTGGCCAGGACTACACAGATCGTTTTGTCTCCCTTATTATTCCACTGGGATGAATTCATGGTGAATTCATACCCTAGGCTATCCAAAAGCATGGCAAAGGAATGGCTATGTGTTGCAAGTCAGCAGCCCACAGTTTCAGGCATGAATGAAGGAAATGTTGTTCTGCAGCTCATCTCTGGTTTCATAGCTGTAATTGCAAAGACATCTGAGTTGACGTGACCAGAATCACAAGCTGGTGTTCTCTTGAAGCACTATTGTAGGATCTTCCCAGAGAAAAGCAAATAAAAGCGAGGGGAGTCTGTCATATTTAGAAGCAGCAAATATATTTTTTTCCTGTTGTGAACATTTTCCCTCAAATTACCCTCAATTGAAGCAAAATTAATGGAAGTGAGATCCTTATGTGAATCTATTTGCAATAAAGTTTTTAAGACAGAAAATATCACAAAAGATATGGGAAGTGCCATATAGAGGCATAAGCTGAACCAGACATTGGCCAGAATCAGTTTTGAATTAGCATTAGAATGGTCCTTATATTTCAGATTTGTCTTGAGGTAAAAGTTCCAGAAGTGCCACATTTCAAAATTGTTGGGGTACCCAAATATGCAGGCAGGAGCATGCTGGAAGTGAACTGGGCATTTTTAAAGGTTATGGAACAGCTATACTTGAAAATATGAACCTAAATTATTTTGGTTCTTACATCCTTCCACACTCCATCCTCTCTGTGGAAGTAGGGGGTGGTGGTGGTCATGCCTCATCATAGCTCCTTTTGTTGATTCATGAAAAATATAGCTTTAGTGAGAGCAAGGCACTTGTGAAGTTTTAAAATAGTTTATTAGGTGAGGTAACCCCCCCACAGGGTTTACTTGACTATGTAATGCATGTGAAAACTGCAGTCTGTTTTGTGTTCCCTGGAACTTTATCTCCGATTAGTGCTAATTTGTCTGCTGATATATGTTATTTAAAAAAAATCCCCTTAGTGAAAATACACCAAGACTCTGCTCTGAAAGGCAAAGATCCAAAAAGGATTTGATGCTTGATGACCCTGATAAGCACCTAAATCCTTTAAAAACTAGCCTTGAACGTGCTGAAACCTATACAATGCTAAGAGGGGTGTCTGCCTGCCTGGCTTGCCTCCAGGTGCAGTATCTTGTATGTGTTCTCCGCTGGGCCTCCCACTTATCAAAGGCCCTTACCAACATCTTTGTGCTTTAGAGGATGTGGATGGGATGCTCAGGTCTCTCTTCTGCTTGCAAGGCCTTGGAAAGCTTCTGGTTTTGCAGAAAGTAACCCAACAAATGGCTGAGGTTCCGCAGTGGGAGATGTGTCTACCTCCTTAGACAAATGAAAATTCTTCAGAGAAGGCAGTTCTTCTGCATACTGCTATTGTTACCTTGTTGTTGGGGTTGGTTTAACTCCCTCAGCTAATTTTGCTCAGGGCAGATGAGTGCTGTCTCCTCCAGGTAAAGCTGCTCTGAAGGTGGCAGGTCTTGCATGCCGGCCATATCGGCTGACTATAGCAACTGGCTCCAGCAGGGTTATGGCTATGAATCCAGACAGAAACGGATGCTTTCCTATACTGAACAGAGCTAAAAATGCCTTTAAAATACTATCATTACCCTCAGGATGTTTAGTCTCCTTGTAGTCAAAAGGCTTCTCTATAACCTTCTCTAGGAAGATGATTTGAAACACCTAAATTTAAACTTTTTGAGAGAATTGTCCCCTGCACAGCTCTCCACAGCTGTAAAGGCAGTCCAGAGAAATGATTCTTCGTATGTTCAAGCTAGTCTTTGTCTTTAGGTGCAGGCTGGGTTTGTTTATCAGAGATTTCAAGCTCCTTGCTACTAAGTGTGTGTTCTATGACTCTCTATCAGGAGATGATCCCAGTTTAACAATCCAGAGTGGAGAGAAATTCAATTTATCTTTATTTCTATTAATAGTTCTATGTTTCAAACATAGTGAAGTGTTAAGAAATCTAAACAAGTGATTTGTTTTCACTTGAAATTAATATAAATCTAGAAGCCATTGAACTATTAAAAGAGCTGTGCATAACTGATGAGAATTATATCAAGGGCAGTACATTGTATTTACTTTTTATTGCCCAGATATCGCATGCACAGGCAAAGATTAGCAGTTGGAGCTAAACATTTGTAGATGTAAACACTGTAATGAATGGAGTCACAGGTGATTCCTTTTTACCTTTTGAACCGCTATCCATAAATACACTGGCATTGATGCTCTAAATGGAAAATGGGTTACTCTGTCACATTATGTGTACTCACTCTGGGGATAAAAACTATGAAATTTAATTTATTTATCCAGAAAACTTGGCAAAGTAGATGAAGAAGTGAAGATAGGATCATTTTAACCAGGTGTTTTACAGCGTGAAAGGCTGTGTGCAGAGCACCTTGGCAGAAGCCCTGGGATAGAAACAGAGGGAAACAGTTTAATAAGGCTGCCTACTAGAGACATACAATTACAACAATGCAGAGACTTTTGGAAAACAAGGAGGCCAAAACCTGAGCTCTACAGTCACATCATGAAGCAGTTAAAAATAACAGCATGATCACCTCTAAATATAGAACGCAAAATTCTCTTTCTTTGGGACATAGCCACGCATTTGGCTTTTCGGCTTTTGTATAGCAAAAACGATTCTGAAAAAGCCATGAACTTGGGAGGCCATGTGTACTGCGGATTAGCTGTAACTCTATCTTATTACAAAGAAAGCCAAAGGTGGTGTTTTTAAAACCTTGCATTGTTGAAGTCAACAGGAGGTTTACCACTCATTTCTGTAGGAACTGAGAATGTTTAGGCCAACACCGAGCATTTTCAAAATCCCCCAACTTGCTGTTTATGTTTTGAACAAAATGAATAACATTTCACATATCTTTCTGTTGTATCTCCCCCTCCACACACACCCTCAGGGGAGAGCAAGAGGAA
This sequence comes from Balearica regulorum gibbericeps, assembly GCF_011004875.1. Taxonomy (NCBI): domain Eukaryota; kingdom Metazoa; phylum Chordata; class Aves; order Gruiformes; family Gruidae; genus Balearica; species Balearica regulorum. The sequence goes on along the minus strand of NC_046184.1, from coordinate 208,852,400 downwards.
TAAAAAATGACATTATTTTAGTGGTAGCCTCCAAACCATGGAGTTTTCCAGTATTTTAAGGCCATAAAAGTCTAGACCCATCAAGGACATGCGATTTCTTTTATGCACTGCAGGGTTGCGAACTGAGCATTTAGGAAGTAGGGTTGATTAAAATGAGTAAAATAAAATTATAACCTCCAGATTTTTCCTTAGCAATCAATACATGAAATTCAATTGACATGTTAATGAATACAAAAACTACAGAGACAGTAGTCATCAGCCTCCCCAGATTAAAAAAAAAAAAAAAAAAGATAAAATACATTTAAATCTCACTTCTATCTCTTCTCTAGCAATGTTGTACTAGTGGTTTAGACTGCTTTTCAAATACTGACATAAAGAAAAAGATTAAATACATGAACCAGAGATTGTACTTTTCAATTTGTAAATAGTAAATAAAGTAAAATATTATTATACATAAGAAATTATATAGATTTGCGGAAATTCCTATATGTGCTAAATACAGTGAAGCTTTATTATATCGTACACTGTTATACATATACTTTAAATGCTCCGAATGGTTTGCACTGGAAGAGCTGTCCTACTAAAACACACAACCATATGGCAAGGTGAACAGGGTGGCCTCATTTAAGACAGTGATTTTCAGCCTGTGGTACCTGACACATTTGGAAATCTGTGACTCCTAAAGTGCCTTTAGAGAATGGTGAAGAAATGTGAGACCACAAATGCTATTCAGTATTTATCACAGAGGTGGTATTTCTGAGGGTGCTACAAATGACAGAGGCTGGGAATCACTGATTTAAGAACTTGTATAAATTATTTTCTGGGATGGAATCAACTTGCTTAGCATCTTGCTGAATTAAGCCTCATCTGCCAAAAACTGGTACAGTGATACTTGTTATTTGCATTGTTTCCATAAACTAATGTTTGCTAGCATGTGGCCAGTATAGCAGACATGGGCTAGATGTGTTCATTTCCGTATCAAATACCCAAGAAGTTGTAGTAACAGGCTGTTACAGAACCTTTGTGTTTACCGGGAGTACAAGATAAAAAAATGACCATTTATAGGGCTAGGAAGAATATTCACATATATTATAAGATTTTTTAGAACTAATTAATAAGCTTCTGAACCTGGGAGAAGCTTCAGACTTCAAGGTGAAATTAAGTCAAATTGTGATTAGGAAATTCTTTGTTCCTCTTTTACAGTTGTCAGCTTCTTGATTGTTTTGCTCTTTTCCCAGAATCACCTGGACCTGGCTACGACTAAAGCCAGAGAGATGGCCTCATACTCTGTAAGTCTAATTCTCGAGTAGAATTACCGTGTTTCAACAAACAACTTTAAGTGGCTGGGCGGACAGATCAGAGCCACCATTCACCCATTTTTTATGTACTGGCATTTATGCAAATATTTTGATACAGTAAACCAAATTCATTGTTAAACGAAATGGGATTCATCTGAGCAAATGTAGATATTTATGGTGTAAGGGTTTACATCTGCATGTATCATGTAAACTTATTTTAATCAAGGGGAAAAAGGCAATTCTGTAGAACAGTTTGCCATACCCTGCTCTACGTGGGGCAGAGGCATTGCACCCTAACGAGCCTATTGCTCACTATGAGGTTAAAAGGGTGCCAGGATGACACTCCCAAATGCATCCCATCCCCACCAGAATATCCCTTGCATAGAAAGCAAAGAGGGAATGGAAATTTATATGTATGTATATAAATAATTCTAATTCTGGTTACTAATATCCAACAATAAAGAGAACTAGAAGTGAATATCTCAATGTCTCAGTCTTCATCAATGACTAAGAGACTGTTATCTGTATCTCCTTTCAGTATGATTTTGTGCATTTTTAAAAAACTTCAGTTACAATCTCTGCAGGAAGCAAGCATTGGAAGTAAACAGTCTTTGGGTGTGACCTGCTATAGTCATTTCCACACCAGGGGTGTATAGACAAATAATCTCTGATTTGTCATTTCCTTACTCCCAACAAGGAAAGTTCCAAGTGCGACCTCCTTTTTTAAGCACAAAATAAGAAACATACTTTCATATTCATTGCAATACACAGAAATCAAACCCACCGTAACCTCCTTCTTCACACATACACCTGCAAACACAATCCGCAGCAGCTTGCAGATTCAGCCATCTGTTTAGGCTTTAGAATATGCCTGTAGGCACTAGCAGCACAGGAGGCTGCGTTGCATGAAGACGACTTCCAGAAGGCAGCTGATCACAGAAGCAATTCATCTCTGTTTTCCTCTTGCCTCTGGAGTGGTTGTTTGCTGCTGACCTACAGCTGTAGTGAATTACCACCAAACATCATGCTGGCTCAGCAGTCCTGATGGGCACAGGGAGAATACAGAGTCAATGCCTGGCAGTTATGCTCTTCCTTTGCTGTAGGGAAAAGAAGGTAGGTAGGTAGGTAGGTCGGTCAGTCAGTCGGTTGGTCAGTCGGTCGGTCTGGTTGTCAGAAGTCATAGACAAGATATGGCAGAGATTCCCAGTGGTTGTTCTTTTGGCTGAATTTGGGTTTGCTAAGACATTACATAATCCATTTGCTGGACATTTGTTTGTATGGAAACCAGAAGGCCGATAAGGACCTATGCATGCACTTTCAATACATGTCTTAGCAGTTTGAATGTAATTATATTAGAGTTTCAGTCCCAAAGCTTTTCTTATTAGTATCTGAACTCTAGACAAAATCTGGTCTTTTCTGGTCCAAGTAACCATCTAAATTCCAAGCATTCAATAAATTCTATAAGCAGTGAGAAAAGTCAAGCTGATGTGTCTTTAGAGCACTGGGGGTTTAAGGTGAAGAAGTTCATATTTTCAGTCATTGTCCTCAGCCAGCACCCTAGCATATCTGGGTTTTGTTGAAATGGGAGTGCGGGGGAAGCATATAAATTTATTACTCATTAATATCCTAAGGAAAACAGTCCCTTTGTCATATGATCTGTTAAGAAATATTTTCAAATTATGACACTTTTCCCCACTGTTATAACCAGTCTAAAGTATTCCCATTCAGCTGTGAATGGTATTTCACTCAAACCCTCTCCGTTTACTGTGCCAGTTAATTTTTCCCAGCAGAGTTGCCTGCAGAGATGACCCTTGATTTCAAACATTGCTCCCAAACACAAACACAGCTGGATGTCAAAAGAAATCAGCCCAAAACAATATCTAGCACATATTTGAAACCCCTACGTATTTTGACTTGCATTTCGATGCCAGTCTCCACATCAGACCCAACAACATTTTAAGAAAACAGCAGTACTGAATGATGGAATCATATTTCACTCACAGTGGGACATGCTGGGCTTTTCTTTCTTCCTTTAAATATATTCTCTAATCCTCCGTATGTAGGATTTACTAAACTGCTAAAAATGTTTTCCAAGGGACAGGACTATTGTTTAATTCAAGAACTAAACAATGCAGCTTCTCTCATTTTATTTCTTTGGTAACTAACTTCAGCAAAGTCATTAAGCTAACGTTTAATTTTCTTTTCAGTTTTAATAGGATGATTTATACTGATTTTTCTGTCTTGAATCAGTACCTAAACTCTAACCTAAGCCATTTCAAACCAAATACTAAAAGATAAGACTGTGTAGTGAGTTAAACTGAATGGGTACCTCTCCAGAGAGAGATCTTACAGATCTTAAAGGCCACAGAAGCACTGGTTGGACCCAGAGAAGCCTATTTTTAATCTTGGAATTGTACTCAGAACAAAGGATGAAATACAGAAATATAATAAGCAAGTTTGGATTCCACCATCCACTGTGCGTGTTCAACTCGCCTGGCCTTATTCCTAAGAGTAAGCTAAGAAAACCCAAAAGTTTCTTTTTTCATTTTACTGTGGGAATATGTTAATCTCTTCCAATTTACCACCTACCACTGGAATTACTTGATGGCTGCCATTGTAGCCTGACAAGTCTTTCCTTAATGTTTTTCTATACTTAAGAACATACAAATAGCTCTTCTGAATCATCAACACCACCTCCGTGATGTGGTGAGCAGACACAGAATATGATCAGAAGCATGACCAGCAGGTCAAGGGAGGTGATTCTGCCCCTCTACTCCGCTCTGGTGAGACCCCACCTGGAGTACTGCGTCCAGCTCTGGGGGCCCCAGTACAGGAGAGACATGGAGCTGTTGGAGAGAGTCCAGAGAGGGGCCGCGAAGTTGATCAGAGGGCTGGAGCACCTCTCCTGTGAGGACAGGCTGAGAGAGTTGGGGTTGTTCAGCCTGGAGAAGAGAAGGCTCCGGGAAGACCTTATTGCAGCCTTCCACCACCTGAAGGGGCCTACAGAAAAGCTGGAGAGGGACTGTTTACAAGGGCATGGAGTGATAGGACAATGCTAATGATTTTAAACTGAAAGAGGGGAGATTTAAATTAGATGTTAGAAATAAATTCTTCACTGTGAGGGTGATGAGGCACTGGAACAGGTTACCCAGAGAGGTTGTGGATGCCGCATCCCTGGAAGTGTTCCTGCTTTCTCTTGAACTGATGGTTCTCTCCCTTCACTGATATTTACATCCCTGGCCAGCTTTTTGTCTGCTAAGGTGAATAAAATGAGATCCTTTTATTTCCGGTCATGAGAAGGAGATGTCCCTACTTTCAGTGAATTTATTAGCCCTGATTCCACATGGTCAGAAGGAATTGCATTTTCCTGGATGCTAGATGAGTTCTCAGCAGGTGCTTTTACAATGGTATAAATATACTTTCTCTACAGTCAATGCCTCAGATGATGCACCCTTGGATGCCCTCTGTCTGTTTGTATAGTAACATCACACCAGCAATTCAGTGTCCTTTCCCTCAGGTGATGACCTCTCAGCTCACAGCAAAAGTTCTGATTAGTCCAGTTCTTTGTAGAATCCAGATTTTCTTTCTGTGAGATATTATGCTTTTTCTCTGAAAAAAAAATATATGTCTTCCAACTATGAGCTATTATCACATTCACACTCTTGTATTATGCTCAATAATAATCATTTTAAGGAGAGCTCAAGTCTAAACTGTGATGAACTTTACTGGTAACCTTCCTCCAGATGAACAGTTCCCCTTTGATGCACAACTAATTGCCATTTACACAACTGTTATTTGCACTTTCACCTATCCTCTAACCTCTTTACAATTTCTACTTTCTCTAGCTAAAATAATTTTTCTTGCTGTACTGAATCAAAGGATTCACCAAAGTCCAAATCTTCAGAGGCACCTTTTTTTTGTTTAGAAAAGCAAAAGGATCTAGCAGGTTAATCTGACACCATCTTCTTTTAGCAATGTTTAATCTTCCATGTTACCTCCATGCTTTATTTTTATTCTTCATCCAAGATTTGGTCAACACCCTCTGTATATTTTAGTCAAGAGATCATCTGGCCAAACTTCTGCTTTATTTGCAGGTCTGCCATAGTACCATGGAAAGGAATCAATAAGCAACAGAAGTCTGTGAAACTTTGATCCCCTCCACGTGTCCTTCTTTAATATCCTATTCAGGATCACAGGACTGGTAATAAGAGGAAGACTATGGCAGCATGATATCTTCTAGATTTTCCTTCCTTCTAGAGCATCTTTTTTTTTCAATTGGTAAGCCATGAGCAAGTGCTGAAATGCAGTCTGAAATAAAGAAAGCTTACAGCAAATGTTTAAGTTTGGTGCTTTCAAAATAAATTCTTGCATAGTGAAAAACAAGGATTACTCTTTTGCAAACAGATGCACTTCTCAGCTTTTATAATGAATTATGAACAACTTTCACCAGATCCATGTTCAGGTAAATGTGAAGAAGTTCATGCTATATCTGAATTCTGCATTATAATTTTTGGAGTTATCTTGGAAACTTCTTATTACATATTTTATTGTTATTTTTATTTTGCTCTTAATCCTTATTTATATAGTATGAAAAAATATGGAAAAAGCATTTTACTGAGGCAGGAGTAGACTATGATTTAGGGAAACATATAATAAAACATTAATAGTTCACAAATTTACTCCATGCCTGAGTGAACATCTTTATTGATCACAAGCATTACAACAAGACTTTGTGTATAAAATACATGCATCAAAGAGTGCTATTGTGCCTGACAAGCCTTAAATTATAGTAGACCTTTTCAGGAAACATGTGGCTTTGTATTAAAAGGTAATACAATATGATAAAGCATAAAAACGAACAGTTTAGCGTTGTAGAGCTTTTACTGTGTATAAAATGTATGCATCAAACAAAGAAAAGTCTTTGTAAAAATATACCTAGAAAATGAGACTCGAAAACCAGGGATGATGTTTTATCTGTGATACATCATGCTGATGAGAGACTCCTGTTTCAATAACCACATCTCAGTGTAAAAACCAGGTTTAATTTATTTTTCCACTACCCTAAGAAGGCCTCACAGAATTTCTGGCGTTCATCTGTATTCCAGACACATACTTTCAGAATTTTTGAGATGTCTGAATGTTGTTTGATTTGCATCCAACTTGCTGACACAGCCCCAGTTTTGTTGCAGATCAAATAATCTAGCTTTTTGGAGGCGAGTGATTAGGAATTCTTATTGATGATTTATACAGTCCTGAATAAACTCATTTTATTTGGCTTGTCATAACCAGCTTTAATTTTCTGTTCTGCTAGTAAAAAGCTTAGTGGTTTGTTTATTGTACTGCTGTAATGTCAACAACATAATCTACTTTAAAGAGCAAAGTCAATATTGTATTTTATTAAAACAAATGTGAAGTTTAATTATATGTTTCAGTTAACCTTGGCTTTTTGTTAGCTTTTATTATTTTCTACAAGTAAATCTTTATTCAAAGCTCTTATATCCTTCTTCTGCCCAGATCTAAGAGCTAGCAAGTAGTGTCTCTTGCAGGGCTTGTTTGCCAGAGGTAGATACACTTTTCCACTCTGGCACTGTGGGCTTTGTGGATGTAGTAGCTGTCCTAGGACCAATAACCATTTTAGCTGGTGCAAAGATGTACGTGACATTGAGCCACTACCCTTGCCAAGGCCTGGGGTGCAAACTAGTTCTTGCTCTCTCTCTGAAACGTTTTGTGTTGGGTCTCTGGTGTGATTTGGGAATCCAGAGGCTATCCAGGACACCCACATGGAGTTGACAAGGATGACAGAGGATCTGCAAGGAGACCCATATGATAGCTGAAGGCTGAGCTACATGTAGGCAAACAAATCAAATCCTCCCTGCAAAATGCAGTGTGCCTCTCTAATCTGGAAACTACATTAAATAAACAAATAATTATTTGAATATTCTTCACAAGATGAAATTATCACAAACCAAATGTGTCCGACCAAGTCTTGGCCTCTAGGCTACTGAGGCTGGCAGTAATGCAAGAAGGGATGAGATTTATATGTTCCAGGTTCTGCTCTCTCATCATAGCAACCTGGAGTTTAATTTAATCCTTCCACAGATGCATAACAGGAATGTCAGAAGCAAGACCTGTGCAGTAAGTTTTCATTGCTGCAGCTATAGAATATTCAGTGAGGCAGAGGAATGAACAGTTTACGTTTTATTGAAGGCATATGACATCATGCTTAGCATATAAAGCTGCGGGAAGAAGAAGAAAGGGAGGGATGTTCAGAGTGATGGCATTTATTTTCCGAAGTCAGCGTTACGCATGATGGAGTCCTACTTTCCTGGAGATGGCCGAACACCTGCCTGCCCATGGGAAGTAGGGAATGAATTCCTTGTTTTGCTTTGCTTGCGCATGTGGCTTTTGCTTTACCTGTTAAACTGTCTTTATCTCAACCCACAAGTTTTCTCACTTTTACCCTTCCAATTCTCTCCCCCACCCCACCAGCGGAGAGGGAGCAAGTGGCTGCATCATGCTAGTTGCTGACAGGCTAAACCACAACAGTCCTTTTTTTACGCCAAATATGGGGCTCAAAGTGTTTGAGATAATGAAAGATTTGATTGGAACATGCTAAATCAAATTTATAGCTGTTATTGCTGTTTAGCTATTAATTGGCGGGCTCCTGTGCTTGCCATGGGGCTTGCTTGCCTTGCTGTAAATGAGTCTAGTGCTTGTTAGTGGATGTTTTTTACTTTCGCTGCTTGGTCTACTGCTGTAGTGCTTATCATCTCAGTGCGCTGTGCCTGGGAACATTTTGATAACAGCAATGGCGATGCGCCTGGGCTGGCAGGTGGCCAGGGCATCGCTGCTGTTTCTGTGCTTCTGTCCTGGACTCCTGTGTGCGCTCGAGTCGAAGGGACTGTGACCTGTGGATGAGTCCACATGGGAGCAGGACACCTTGAACTGTCTGTAGCTGTGGTTATGTCTGTGTCACAGCAGGTGTACCTCTGAAGCAACTGTGGCCCAAGGATAAGTCCACGCTGGATAAGGTACATCTCGAAGCATCTGGGGCTGTCAGTAAATCCAGGTGCACCTTGAAGCGTCAGTGGTTGTTCATGAGGTCATGCTGGAGTACCTCAAAGTGTGTGACCATGGATGGGCCCATGACAGGGCACATTTACTTCTGGAGGCACTGTGGCTCTGGGTAAGGCCGTGCTGGAGTAGGTATATCTCTGAAGGCATTGTGGCCCATGGAGAAGACCATGCTGAAGCAGGTATACCCCTGGAGAGACTGTGGCTCATAGATAAAGCTCTACTTGGAGCAGGTACACCCCCTAAGGGAACTGCACTCTGTGGATAAGTCCAAGCTGGAGCAGGGGTAAGGGGAGTAGTTAATTGCAATGTTAAACTGCAATGTTAAACTGCGATGTTAAACTGCAATGGTCTGGTCCAAAGGGACCAGGGGTGGAGATTGTAATGGAAACACCTTTAAATTGTTGTAACCTGGGATCTGAGTTGCATGTTATGGAAATTACCGTAGCAGGAACCATCTGACCTAATGGAGGACAAGCCTTACAAGAAGCACTGCTAGTGCAGCAGTGACCTGACCTGAGCTGGTTTTGGTGCCCCGTAACTCCACGCAGCACACCATCTCCCCTGTCCTGACTGACCACCATAACAGATGGAGCCCAAAGTCATGGGCTAAATGAGCTCAATGAAGACTTTGTGGACATTTTAAAGACATTTTACGGAGGTGATCCATAGACTAAGGGAATGATATCTGTGTATTCTATCAAAGGATGGGAAGGGGGATGATGTTAATGAGATTGTATTGGATAGTGTGAGACCTGACCATGATGTAAACGATATGGAATAAGGGATAGAGAATGTGCTAGTTTTGACTGGGATAGAGTTAATTTTCTTCATAGTATCTGGTATAGGACTATGTTTTCAATTTGTGCTGAAAACAGTTGATAATATAGACATATTTTCCTTCTTGCTGAGCAGTGCTTACACAGAGCCAAGGCCTTTTCTGCTCCTCACCCCACCCCAGCAGCGAGTAGGCTGGGGGTACACAGGGAGTTGGGAGGGGACACAGCCGGGACAGCTGACCCCAAATGGCCAAAGGGATAGTCCATACCATATGATGTCACGCTCAGCATATAAAGCTGGGGGAAGAAGAAGGAAGGCAGCAATGTTCAGAGTGATGGTGTTTGTCTTCCCAAGTCACCGTTACACGTGATGGAGCCCTGCTTTCCTGGAGATGGCTGAACACCTGCCTGCCCATGGGTAGTGGAGAATGAATTTTTTGGTTTGCTTCGCTTGCGTGCACGGCTTTTGCTTTAACTATTAAACTGTCTTTATCTGAACCCACGAGTTTTCTCACTTTTACTCTATGATTACCTCCCCTATCCTGCCATGGGGTGAGTGAGAGAGTGGCTGCGTGCTGCTTAGTTGCTGGCCAGGGTTAAACCATGACAATTATGAAGTAGGAGCTGTTCAGAGATGGGTGGTGAATATTTAACACCACCTCTTCCTCTACTTCCATGTTTTTACTTCTTCACAATTCCTGAGGTACTGCTATGAAACATGTTATCAAAATAATGCCTTAATATTTTTTTGGTTCAATTTATCTTTCCACCATCACACTCTTATTGCCAGAAAGATATTGATTCAAGACAAATTCTCCTGCCCAATTAAGGTGATTCTACCGGAGGAGCACAAACTGATCAATGTTGTCTACATATAATTCCCCAGCCCCATTCAGACCCTGAGACCCATTTAAGGTATTAAACGAATGCGTACAGACAAATATATTAGCTACTCTGCTAAATTAATTTTGGTGATACTATTTATTAATTATTTGATTTACAGTTCAAGAACCTCTCTCACCTCCAGAAGGAAAGTTTACACTAGCAGGATAAGAATTACCTAACCAAGCACCACTCCTGCACAGCCTAATAAGGTTTCTTTGAAGCACTAAGAATTGACCTGTGTAGGTTGGAGGATACTTCACTAAACTGACTAGCAAAAACAAATGAGAAAAAATCGTAACAGACACCTAATAGCTAGGAAAAAAAATTCCCTGATCCCCACAGGTGATAACTTTATGTTCTATAGCATGAGAGTTGATTATCCTTATCATAATGGCAACATACATAATGACAAATGTTATTAGTGGTCATAAAATTATCCAACCCTTTAGAATTTCTGCCACAGTATTTAAATCAAATACCTCCTTCAACGATAAAACCCAAATCGCTGAATACAAATTGCATACAGATGTATCTTCTTTTTTATTCTAAACTCACTTCCAATTTAATTTAACTGTGGTATTCCCTGTGTACCATGTCCTTCATAATTTTCACAATAAGCCCCCTAATTTCTTCTTCTTAGCCAGCTAAGCAATTCCAGCCTTTGCAACGCCTCTATTTGTGCTCTGTTGCCGTTTATTTTGCACCATGGTGAGTTCTGTAATTTCACGTATGTTTTTCCTAATGTCATGTGTCCACATTTGGATTAAGGACTTCAGAAGTATACTATTCATTAATGCCTTTTAGTGTCGCTGAATTTTTTGGTTTTACAAATTTTAATCTCTTTTAGCACACTTGCCAAGTTATTCCATACTATATGACGTCATGATCAGCATATAGGAGGCTGTGGGAAGAGCAGGGAGGGGGGTGGCATTCTAAGTGATGGCATTTGTCTTCCCAAGTAACCATTACATGTGATGGAGCCCTGCTTTCCTGGAGATGGCTGAACACCTGCCTGTTGATGGGAAGTGATGAACGAATTCCTTGTTTTGCTTTGCTTGCTCACATGGCTTTTGCTTTACCTATTAAACTGTCTGTGTCTCAGCCCACGGGTTTTCTCATTTTTACTCTTGCAATTCTCTCCCCCATCCCGCCATGTGGGGAGTGAATGAGTGGCTGTGTGGGGATGAGCTGCCAACTGGGGCAAAACCACGACAGTGATTAATGCTGCTGATACTATTAATATAGTCCAAAACACTACTCTTTCCATGCTATGAAATGAAGATCATTACTTTGTGTGTAGTTTGGTCACAACTGGAAAGAGAATTTTCCTTCTCTTCAGGTAATAAAATTCATTGGAAACAGTGAGCCAGAATTTTGATTACATGACTCAGTGCAGGTCCACCAAGGTCAGTGTTGCTCTAGTCTTATGTCCAATAGGGAACAGGTCCTGGTAGGTCCTCTGATGACTGTGGAGAAAAAGGTGGTCAGAATTCAAAGCATTGCATTCCATCAGTAAGACATCACAGGCCAGTATGCTTGTGGATCTGTCCTCTCATATTGCTATCATGGTCATGTGTTTTCTGGAATACCATTATGTCTTTCACTAAGGTTTGCAGACCAGATCTCTGTTGAGAAGTCACAAATAATGGAAGAAATCACACAATGGAGTGATTCTGCACGTGGAAAACACCTAATCTGTGACATTATGCCTAGATAAAAGTATGTCCCATTTAATTTCCAGTTTGAGCGTTCCTCCCATCTTCTGGAAGAGTTTAGAATTTTTTCAAGTTCTTCAAGTCAACTGTTAGCTGTTGAAACTAGCTCCTTTGGACTGATGTCCTCAGAGGCTGGGCAGTTATTTGGGTATCAGTAATATGACTTCCTTTTTGAGTTGTAAGATAAGTGGTGAAATGCAATGCAATTAAATCGAATCTATTCTATTCAGATTTTTTATGACTGTGATTCTGATTTCCTGCATTTATTGGGAAAATACTTACAAGGCACTGCTTGTAGTTTGAGATGCCACGGCTGATTGGTATGAACCTGAAAACAAAGCATTTCTAAAATGCTTGTGCTGAAAAGTAAGTCTGCAGAGAAAAGAATAACACTGCAGGGTGCCCTGCTTACTTTGTCTTATTGACATTATGTCAGATCTGGTCAAAAGACAAGCAAATGATCATTTTTTCTAACCACTGCCATTGTAGACTCCCTGTAGAAGCTAACAGCCAAAATATGATCTTCCTGGCTCATGAATCAATAACAGCAATAAAGCATTTACAGGTCATACTCTTCTCTCAATTGCACCTGTATAATTCAATTGTGAGAAAAAATCAGCCTTCATTTACATCTGAGGAACACTGCTAGACTGTTGCTACTGTTTCACTGAAATAACTGGAATCCAAGGGCATTATACTAATTTCCTTTGTGTAGTATGAATCCCTTGTCTTTCACTGGAAGGCTCAAAGGCTGAGTTGAGCTTATTCTCCCAGTAGACTTGCACAGGATTCGACAGGATAACCCGCTCTTTTTAGACCTTGTTGTAAACCGTTCTGTGTTGTTGTGCTGTTCTTTCATGTTCACTGCTTTTCCCAGTATATTCTCATGTCTTGTGAAGGGTCTCCTGTATAAATCCCTCACTGATCTTACAGGCCTGGTCAGACCTGGCTGATGCTTTGAAGTCACCGAAGAAAAGATACTGGAGAAGTGCATGGTATTAATGGGTGTTACCATGAGGTTACATCAAACCCTACGGAGAAGAACTCTCTATTTACTGTCATCTGAGACATTTGCAGCAACACTAGCTAAAAGGTTTTATCCACACAAGTCTGACATGAAAACTAATGGATAACAAATCAGTCAGTCCAAAAGACTCCATTTAATTTTAAAGTCCACACTCTAGAAGAAACTCAGTGTTAGAGAAACTTCATGAAATCCTCAAATCAATACATATAGCAGCTACCTTCCATTTCTGAGAAACAAGGGAATAGGGATTTGCTGAAAATATGTTCCTCTTTCTTTCATTGTCTCTGTAAGGTCTCTATTCTCTGATCATGGGATGAAGCGAATTTCAGAGTTATAATTAGATTCTGATTCTGTGGAAGTGAACTTTAGCATATGAGTTGCAGTTAACTCCTCCTGACAGAACAAAGCACAGAGGTGAACAATGTCATACCTGTTAAACAAAAGGTCAGATTCAAACTACTATTTAGATACAAAAAATAAGGCTTCCAAGCAGTATTCAGCTGCATATGCTCCAAATTTCAATCCTGGAAAGCTCATTCAGCTGCCTTCTGACGTTGGCAGCTGAACTGTGGAGGGCCCCACTTGTAATGACCCCCTGGGAACTCTGAGTCATGCCAAGGGAGCTCAGACGGCTACATGACTTGCTAACCCCTGGATATGGCACTCATGGGAGAGAGACTGGACTTTCGTCTCAGGTCTGTCACGATACTAGCATTAGCTGTTACTGACTGAAATGCTGAGGGAGTCTCTGGAGCAAGGACCTGGCCCATAGCTCAGGTTTTCTGGTACTCTCCTGGATGATGATTTCAACAGCCTCAGGCAGAAGATGACATTAAGCTCAAATCTGTTTCCAGAGGAAGTTCTCTAACCATTGACTGCTGTATTAGAGAGATACTGCTGTCACCTCTAACTCCTGTGTTTTGAAATGAAAGTGAGCCATGCTCTGCACTCGGAAAGACAGGAGAAAAGCTTTTCCTTAGGAGTGATCCCTACATCTTTTGCAAGAAGTGCAGCCTTACTTACCTGAGAAAATGATGCTACTCTGCTATTAAGTGTGATGAGGACAATTACTGGAGAGCTTTGCCTAAGAGCCACATGGTGTTATATATATGTACATTATATATATGTACATTATGTATGCATGACACTATATATATGTAATGTTTTACAAAACACTTCACAGTGCACTACTGTTCTAGGTGGGATTCTAGTGTTTTTGTATGTATTGCTCTCTATTAGTAGTATATGTGTGGCTGGAAAAAGGGCATTTGTATTTATTATCTCATTGGTTTTCATGTAAAGCACACTCATTTACATAAGAAAAATAAAAGACACCTGTACTTGATTGTCAGATTGTCAGATAGGCAATTCTTCCCAAGTTGTGTTTTTCTTCCCATCTTCTGCAGTTTTGATTGTAATTCAAACTGTCAGTCCACAAAGAGAAACTCCACTTTTCACGATATTTGATCCTGACCACACTGAAAGTATTAAAAATTTCATGACAAAGCATATTATGATGCTCCAAGCTGGTTTGGCTGGACAAAAGAATTCCAAAGAGACCAGTTATGCTTTAAATAAAATTTCAACATTTTCTTTGTTTATTAAAACCAAAACATGGGATGATTTCTTGGGTGATATAAACTGGGATTATTGTGTGTAGCAATTTATACCAGGTGAAGATTGCACTCTGGGACTCTTCTATTGATTTATACATGCAAGAGACTTTTCAAATGAATGTGTTCCCTCATAGCAGAAATGTGTTTAGAAGTAAAAAAAAAATAGATGTTATATTTTTTTAAATTATTTTTAAATGTCTTCAACTCGTCTCAAAGGAATTTCATTTAAGAATCTATTGGGTTTTTATAGCTCTTTAGGATTATAAAATGGTGTTTAATTACATGTAATAGGTGTACTGGTGCTTTAGGTATAACAATGAATTAGAAAATATTTATTTTCTCTCACGTTACAGATTTTCAGTATATTGATTGTTTTAATGTTATTTTTTCCTTTGACTTTTTTCTTTTGTATACACAAATAGAATAATCCTCAGCAGATAAGAATGGTAATATTATTACTTATACATTTATTATTGTTATTACTTGTAATAATTATTGCTGTTTCTGTTTATCAGGAGGCTTTGCACTAAACCAGCAACATTTGTCTCAGAAAAAGAAAATTGCATGGAGAATCTAATTATTTTTTAATTGGTAGAATGATTTCTGTGTCTGTCAAGTCTGGTTTTGAGGCTAGATTATTCAGGTTTTCAGTTTTTATTCCGTCTCTCTCTCTCCTCACATCTCCTTTTTTAATATACTTCTTACCTTCCTGCTACAGTTTCTTTCTTTGTGCTGTCTTTCTCTATTTCTTGTATTCTTGGTTCTTGTCTGCTTAGCTAGAAGACCTAAAGAAATCACAATATGGTACAGTCTGACTGCAGCCCTGTACCTAGATCTTTTAAATACACCTTTCTTTACAGAACTGAGAGGAGAAGTTTAATGACATTTCCATGGCTTTCCTAAATCTGGAGTATTGCGCAGATGTAACACCACTCCTTGAGCCATTGTCAACCAGAATATTTCTGGTTTCCACAGGGAACAAGCTAACAATTTAATAATTTCACTTTTTTTCCTCTTCCCTCCCCCCCCCCCCCCCGCTTCTATGCGTTCTCTTGTCTGTTTGGAAATGTTGATGAATCCAGATTTCTTGTGGAATTTTTCATGGAATGATGACTACTTTCCAGTGAAGAATAGACCTAACTATGCACATCAAAGTGGTATGAGATGTATCTCATCTGACTTTTAACACAGAAGCATTAGTCCATTTAGACTAAATTTGCTTTAAGCTGCTTCTTTAGCTGATGAAGACATGTAGGCACCTCCGTAAGGTGTCATTCTTCTTTCTTACTGGACCTTCCTTTTCACACCTGTGGCTCTCTAGGATCACATCTGAACGTGTAAGCAGGGCATGGATGTTGTGTTCACCATTCTCTGGTTATCATATAAGAATAAGTTAATGAGAAATCTGTTAATACCATACAAGAACAAAGACAAAACCAGATGATAACCTGAGAAGCTTTAATTTTTGTAGGTGCTACAGATCCAGAATCACTCAATGTCTTTCAACCATTTGAGGCCATGAGTCTGTAACAGCAGTGCATTAGCCTTGGTGGCTACGTGTGTACTAGCAGCCAGATACAAGACCGTGCTCTGACCATCCAGTCAACTGCCTTGGCCTGGTTTGTTTCCATATGGCTGAATCTCCTCCTCTCCAAAACACAGTGGTCTTGACCAAACTGCCAGTTGGGAATGGTTCTTTGGCTATTCCCTGACCACTCCTATATATTGCCTGTAGGAGCATTAGGCAGCTTAAGTCAAAAAAAAAGCTAGAAGCGCCCTGACATTTAAGCTTTATGGATGATCCCAGTTCAATGTTTGAGCCATATCCTAATCCTGTCTAATTTGCTAATGTTTATTTAGCTTTTAGGATGATGCAGGAACTGTTTATTTCATATTCCTTCAACATGCAGTCTTTCTTTACGTACAAGTTAGCATTTTCAAAGACACAGTACAGGGAAAGACGAAAACCTGTAAATAACTGTGTGTGGCTGGGATAGAGTAGATGTTCTTCACAGTAGCTAGTATGGGGCTGTGTTTTGGATTTGTGCTGAAAACTGTTGATGACACATGGTTCTTTTAGCAACTGCTGAGCAGTGCTTACACAGAGCCAAGGCCTTTTCTGCTCCTCACCCCACCCCACCAGTGAGTAGGCTGGGGGTGCACAAGGAGTTGGGAGGGGACACAGCTGGGACAGCTGACCCCAATGACCAAAGGGATATTCCATACCATATGACGTCATGCTCAGAATATAAAGCTGGGGGAAGAAGAAGGAAGGCAGCAATGTTCAGAGTGACGGTGTTTGTCTTCCCAAGTCACCGTTACACGTGATGGAGCCCTGCTTTCCTGGAGATGCCTGCCCATGGGAAGGAGTGAATGAATTCCTCATTTTACTTTGCTTGTGTGAGCAGCTTTTTCTTTAACCATTAAACTGTCTTTATCTGAACCCACGAGTTTTCTCACCTTCATTCTTCTGATTGCCTCCCCCATCCTGCCATGGGGCAAGTGAGCGAGCAGCTGCGTGGGGCTGAGCTGCTGTCTGGGGTTAAACCATAGCAGTGTGGAATTCATTTACTGTGACCAGAACTCAGTCAAAACAAGAAGAAAAACTGACACACACAGAAGGCCAGGATATATTGCATATTTATTTATTTAAATAAATATTAAATGTATTTAAAACACGTGTAGATGTGGTGCTTAGGAACATGGTTAAGTGGTTGGACCTGGCAGTGTTAGGTCAATGATTGGACTTGATGATCCTAAAGGTCTTTTCCAACTCAAATGATTCTATTATTCTATGATTCTATATATGGGTAGGAAATGAGGTTTCAGATTTGTATAGAACACTTCTAAAACAGAAGCATAAAAATATCACTGTTCCTGGTTGTGTGCTTCCCCTGATTGCAAATAGCAGGCTGTAAAAGTCTTTCAGCTGTGTACTCAATGTGTTTGTACCAATAAATAGAAACATTCTTACTACAATTAGCAGAGCTATTTTTATCATTTATTTAACCTTCTCTCTGGCGTTAATTCTGACACATTCTTTTGTGTAGCTGAGGTATACCTGTTAACATTCCTGATGCCTTTCATCAGCTGAATTTTGACCATCCTTTCCACTTTTTTGTTTGCAGTTTTGTAAATTAAGAGTTTTCTCAATTGTTTGGTTATGCAGGTCTAATAAATATCCTTCTCATCCAAGCAGCTCTCTTTCCTCCTTTCCTAGCTGGTTTATGATACAATGCAATGAGGGGAAAAAACCCTCCCATCAGCTATAGCCATATGGACAATCAGCTAATTTTTCAACCATTTGGTTTTGAGGAGGATGCAATTTGCAGTCCAGGTGATAATGAAATACAGGGGAAAATGGGAAGCAGCTTATTTTTAGAGACTTGTGTTAGAGACTGTTTCTGAGGTCCTGTGGTCCAGCACTTCTCCTATCCATTATCTTCTTACATCACGCTACCCAATAATTGCACACCTTATGGACATTTACCTGCAAAACCATCTTCTGAAGAAGGCAAACCACAAACCCATAAGGACCTCTCTCTCTGTAGCATGCTGGGCTTTGTCCTTAGTTCCAAAATTGGACGATCGTGGGCTACACAGCTTCACCAAGAGATCAGATTAATTAGCTGGAATGTTCTGTCACTGCTGTTCTTTCACCACTCAGGCTACTGCCTTTGTATGGCTTTGGTCTGGACACATGGGCTTGTTCAGAGCTGGTTCAGCTGCACATAGCATAACAGTGTGTTGTGAATCTTAACTATTCCTAGAGTCACTTGCTTAGTATTACGTAAAAATCTTCTGCCTGGGATGGGAACTGAGCTCACAGCCTGTGGCTCCCACCACAGTGGCACAAGCACGAATCTATCCATCCTAGATTTTTAGATGCTGAGCGTGAAAAAAAATCAAATGTATCTGGAGGTTTTATACAATTGATATTTTATGTTCTGATTTCTGCTTCAATGTATCTAATTTCTACCAAACACCAACAAATTAATTTCCTGCCATTAAAACCTGGGAGTAAGTCTGATGTTGGCTGATGGCCTTTAAACAAGACAGACATGTGATCAATAAAAGGTTTCTTCTCCCTAAGTGAGGCTAGGATTAAGTGTCACTACAAAGCACAAATCTTCACAACCTTTTCAGCTCAGACATGTCCCATTAGTAGTAAAACAAAAGCAAACAGAACAGAAGCATCTACTTTCTTGAGAGATCACCAAGATGCTTATTTAGTCATTTAGACATTTCACCTGAAAAGATAAAGGTCTCTACTCTTTTTCACTTAGCTGTCAGTAAATTAGAGGTAAAAGTATTGGTAATGATAAATTTACCCCAGTATAAATCCTGGATGTCCTCAAAGAGGATCCATGTTGTATTTTGATCTTGTTTAGTTTTTCATCCTATTTTTTATTTAGCTATTTATGAAATTTTGACTTTTAGGCTTTAGAACAAAACAATTAAAGTTCCCTGCCCATGGAGGAGTGACAGGCACAGTTTTATACTTACTGTTATGGAGAAGAAACTATTCTTCGTTATGCAAATAGATCCAGAAATAATTAGGAAGTATGGTAATGATATATGCAAATCCCAGCACTAACAATTTGTGAGATGTTCCTATTTTATGTCATAGCAAAGAGCCTTTGACTTTCAAAGCAAATAGATATAATATATTTTGTAGAGTTAGGAGGAAACAACCCCAAATGAGACACTTGGTTACCTTCCTAAAAAAATAAATGCAAGGAAAGGTGCCTTACAATTCTCTTAATGTTATTTTTTGACAGTAACAATAATAAATAAGAATAGATCTTCTGGGTCATCTTCTCTCATTTCCTAGTATTACAGGCTGCCATGTCACATATTCCTTTTCCACAAACCAGTGGAAAATGAGCTTTTGCTTTCACATCTTCTTTTGAAAGGTTCCTCATAAATTCTTCATACTACATACACTCTTCACCATTTTTGGCAAAAGTTGGTTCCAATCAGGTGGACAACTTCCATTTGGCATAAAAAATTCTTTGCTTCTTTTCTTAGGGAAAGAAAGCAATCAAAACTCTCTAAGTTTCTATTTTTCTATGCTGAACAAGGCAAGGTGTTTTTGTCTTGCAGTTAGGTTCTTACTGAATATCTTGACATCTCTTCCAGTCCTTCTTGGGTATGGAGGGATGAAAATTTTGTCCAGAATCCCAGCAGGACTCTTTTTAATGCCTTGTTGTTTGGCTTTAGCAGTTTCTGGAAACATAACTTGTAGGCATTACCTTCTGTTTATAATGACATTAGTGTGGTTGAACCTCACCTTAACTGCACAAAGGTCACTTTTGTAACTCATGAAAGTCTTAAAACATAGTGGTAAACCCTGGGTGCCAAGCTCTGGGTCAAGGAGGTCTCTGTCATGCATATCTCATGAGAGATGTCCAGAGGATGCGATTCCAACATGGGGAGCTGCCCGGGACTGTGGCCATGTGAGGTGCCTCTATAACAAACCTTGGTGCATAGAATGCACACTTAAGTAAATGCTCCAAGGTCAGAGATTCAGTAAGAGGCAGTGAAGAATCAGAAAAGATTTTACAGAACTGATATTATGGAAAGATAACGCTTTCATGTGAATCTCTCGTATGTAGGCCTGAAATGTAGGGAGCAAAAAGGTGGTTCAGAGTCACCATCTCCAGTTTTCTCTCCATCCCTGGGTGGAGTGGAATGAGAGCATAAATAAAAATCAGGCTCACACTGTTCACACACTCGAGACCTATCAGGATTGGGTTCCTTCTCAGCATTGCTTTTTCTGAGCATACATCATTCATATAATTTTTTTGTCAAATCCAGAGTCCCTGAAGGATTAGTGTTCACTTTTATAAAACTTAACATGAACTCAAATTTGCATTTCCCATTTCACTCTGCCTCTCTAAGTACAATGTAATTCAGACCCATTTGAGTGATATAAATTACATTTTAGGACTAGCTAGTTAATTATCTTAGAGACACACATCTCAAAAAGAAAAAAAAAGATGGAGGAAAAATTAAAAGATTTGACTCACTATCATGTAGTCGCTATATTACAAAGGAGCTGTACTTTTTAAACAATCTCTAATAATAAAGTGAGACCTACTGAAGTAGCTCAGTTTAATGTCAAATGAAGCAGAGGGAAATAACATTTTTCAAGTTTGTTGAAATGAAAAATTGGGGTGGGGAAATACTATGTACAGCTGAGTCAAATAATGTTTTTCAGATTGTCAGCAACAATGCTAAACAAAAGCAAATGAAAAATACACTTTGTTGTTAGCTGAACCTGACCTGCTTTTCTTTGTGTCGAATTTTTAACCTATTTGTCTAACCTCAATTTTCTTTTTATTTCAGTCATTGTTTGGATGAGACATATTTTTCTGAAATAAGGTCTAGAAATTTCACATGGCCACCAAGCAGTGCCTCCCCTTCATCTTCTTCTGAGGAAAGAAGATGTTCAGAGCATCCAAGTAAGGTTCACCTCAGCCTTGGCAAAAACCTTTCTTCCCTCTTTTAATGGGCATGAGATCACCTGCTCAAGCAGCAATGATGTAACCTGGCTCTCATATGTAGAGCTCGAGAGCAGCCTTTCAAGCTCAACTGCTAACAGTGCCGCTTACTGAATCTGTGATCTTGGGGCATTTACTTAACTGTGTATTTCAGGCAATTTGTATCTAAAAGGGTGAGCGCTAGTTACTGTCACTGAGGCCTTGTTACGATTGCAAATGAGATTTCCACATTCCCACAAGGAGTTTAACTGCTTACTCCAGTTGATTTCAAGGGAAGCCCAGGATTTAATTCCTTCAGACACTTTTGAAAAGTCTGTCCTACTTAATTAATGTCTGTTCAGTGCTTTGCACTTATTAAAAATGTGTATAAATGTGAAGTATTCTTGCTGTTCATGAACTATCCATGCAGCAGGTTGAAAGGTATTTATGTGAACAATATAGTAAATTCTTATGAAGAAGTGATCAGACGCCTTGGAAGTGAGGCATTTTTTACAAATTATTTGCATACTGAAATAAAAGTAGAAATTGCAATAAATACAGACTGAGACAAATAGTTCAAGGAGCTACAGTTGTACTCAAAAGAAGTGAGAGTTTCGCTGGTATGGGAAAAATGGTAATTTGGAATGAATGAAATTCAGCTTTAAGATTATGTAAAAAAAATCATAGAAGAAACATTTGAGTTCCTAAATTCCTCTATAGTGACTAAACAATGGTTTTAGTTTTTCTTAAAAGTTCTGCATTGCCCTCATTTCCCAAGCATATCAGTAGAAGGTGTTGAGTACTCAACACTTCTGAAAAATCAGGTCACCTTTTTAGAAGATTATGGGATGGTGTGTTGGTTTTGCGTGGCAAGGTTTTGGTAGCGGGGGGGCTACAGGGGTGGCTTCTGTGAGAAGCTGCTAGAAGCTTTCCCTGTGTCTGACAGAGCCAATGCCAGCCGGCTCCAAGACAGACCCGCCGCTGGCCAAGGCCAAGCCAATCAGCACCTCTGTGATAACATATTTAAGAAGGGAAAAAACAGTCAGAGGGAGCTTTTGCAGCCAGAGAGAGGAGTGAGAAGATGTAAGAACATCTGCAGACACCAAGGTCAGTGCAGAAGGAGGGGCAGGAGGTGCTCCAGGCGCCGGAGCAAGATTCCCCTGCAGCCCGTGGTGAAGACCATGGTGAGACAGGCTGTCCCCCTGCAGCCCATGGAGGGAGGATGAGGGGGTGTAGAGATTCCACCTGCAGCCCATGGAGGACCCCACGCTGGAGCAGGTGGAGACACCTGAAGGAGGCTGTGACCCCGTGGGAAGCCCGGGCTGGAGCAAGCTCCTGGCAGGACCTGTGGCCTCATGGAGAGAGGAGCCCACGCCAGAGCAGGTTTGCTGGCAGGACTTGTGACCCCGTGGGGGACCCACGCTGGAGCAGTCTGCTCCTGAAGGTCTGCACCCCGTGGAGGAGACTCACGTTGGAGAAGATCATGAAGGACTGTCTCCCGTGAGAGGGACCCCACGCTAGAGCAGGGGAACGATGAGAGGAGTCCTCCCCCTGAGGATGAAGAAGTGGCAGAAACACCGTGTGATGAACTGACCGTAACCCCCACTCCCTGTCCCCCTGTGCCGCTGGGGGGGGCGGAGGTTGAAGCCGGGAGTGAAGTTGAGCCCGGGAAGATGGGAGGGGTGGGGGGAGGTGTTTTTAAGATTTGGTTTTATTTCTCATTCCTCTACTCTGTTTTGCTTAGTAATAAATAAGATGAATTCCCTCTCTAAGTTCGGTCTGTTTTGCTCGTGATGATAATTAGAGAATGATCTCTCCCTGTCCTTATCTCGACCCGTAAGTTTTCTTTCATTGTACCTTTTCTCCCCTGTCTAATGAAAGAGGGGAGTGATAGAGCGGCTCTGGTGGGCACCTGGCCCTCAGCCAGGGTCAACCCATCATAGATGGAATTTCAAAAGAGCTCAACATGAAGTTCTGAAAGCATATAGGGGGTGGAAACATACAGAGGGTGGAAGCAAGAACAGGTAACCTAGAAGAAATGCAGAAACATTGCCTAATCATCCAGCGATGAACTTAGGAAAGCTAAAACCCATCTGGAACTGAATCTAGCCAGTGATGTCAAAGACAACAAGAACTTTGATAAGTACATAGCTTACAGAAGGAAGACTAGGGAAAATGTGGCCCCGTTGCTCAACAAGAGAGGGATCCTGGTTACACAGGACAAGAAAAAGGCTGAATACCTTCTTTGTTCAGTCTTTACTAGCCAGACTGGACTTCAGGAATCCCACGTTCTAAAGACCAGAGGGAAAGGCTGAAGCCAGGAAAATGCTCAGTGGAAAAGAACCACGTTGGGGAATACTTAAACAACTTGGACATACGTAAGTTCATGGGCCCTGATAGGATGCACCCAAGAGTACTGAAGGAGCTAGAGGTCACTCATCTGAAAAGCAGCTTGGCAGAAAACAACCTGGGGCTCCTGATGGACACCAAATTGAACATGAGCCAGCAATGGGTCCTTGCCAAAAGAGGGCAAATAGGATCCTGGGCAAAGTATTACCAGTTCATTAATCCTTCCCCTCTACTCAGCACTGGTAAGGCCATGCCTGTGGTGTTCCTCAGTACAAGAGAAACATGGACATATTGGAGAGAGTCCAGTGAAGGGCCACGAAGATGATTAAGGGTCTGGAGCATCTCTCCTATGAGGAAAGGCTGAGAGAGCTGGGTCTGTTTAGTCTGGAGAAGAGAATGGGACCTTATCAATGTATATAAATACCTGAAGGGAGGGTGCAAAAAAGGATGGAGCCAAGCTCTTTTCAGTGGTGCCCAGTGGCAGGACCAGAGGCAATGGACACAAACTGAATCACAAGAGGTTTCTTCTGAACATCAGGAAACACTTCTTTACTATGAGGATGACCAAGCACTGGCACAGGTTGCTCTGGGAAGTTCGGGAGTCTCCATCCGTGGAGATACTAAAAAGCCATCTGGACATGGTCCTGGGCAACTGGCTTTAGGTTGTCCTGCTTGAGCAGGGGGGTTGGACTAGATGATGATCTCCAGAGGTCCCTTCCAACCCCTACCAATCTGTGATTCTCTGAAGCCATGGCTCTCTGTATAGGGAGGAGGAGATTTCTTTAAAATATTGGCCTTAACATTAGAGTTCAGCAAGCAATTGGTTTAATGTTTGATGGTTAACCAAAATCTAAACATATAAATGTAATGTTTTGGGTACAGCAAAACACCTCCTTTGAGATAATATTTCATCTACAAAAAAAAAAAAAAAAAAAAATTGCATTTTAAATTTTGAAATGTTTCAAAATGAGCAATTCTAATATTTATTATTTTCTCCGCTTTTTTTTTTATTTATTTCAGTCTATAGGTGGGGATTTTGGGTGTGTGTGTGTTTGGCTGGTTTTGTTTTGTTTTTAACAGCATAATGGATTTAACTATAGTTTCTTTCACCTGTTTTCTTATCAGGGTCTTTTTTAGCCATATTTTGAAAACTTGAATCCAGGTAAGAAGTCCACAGTTGCTCTTAATTTTGGAATACATAACTCTCACTGAGAACCTTAAGAAAGAGAAATATCAGCTAATAAAACCCTTTGGAAATGATGGAGTAATATGTAGTTAGGATTATTCCAGCAGCTGTTAGATGTCAGTATTGTTCCGTGGAAGTCCAACTGCAAGTAGATTTCTCTGGCTGTAAGCAAGATAGCTCTTCAACTGTGAAGTTCGGAAGAGCTAGCTGTTGGTGTTCGGCACCTCATCTATTAACAAGAGACTTTAAATTACATACTCAGTGGAGCAGTAATTATTAGAGCAGACTCAAGATGCACAATAGAGATTTAATTTCACTGGAACTGTTCCTAATGAAATTCTGTGTGGTGCAGAGTATTTGAATTACATTTTTGGGTGGGCCAAAAAAAAGGTATAAGGAAAAAAGTGGTGCTGTCTAAAAATATTCATTAAGATCCCTTTCAAAAATTCAAATCAGGTATGATATGTAGGTTGAGCAGCCCAAGATTTTTTTCAATAGCATAATATATTTAACCTTTATGTTTCTTTCACATATTTGATTTTCTACTGTCTGTATATAATGAAATGTCTTTTTTTTTTTTTTCCTAAGCTTAGAACGCTGCTGTATAATACCCTGGGGAGTTCTCCAAGGTTATTAAATCCATTGCTTTGTCACAAGTTACTAGAGGGTACACTAACTCTTCTGTTTGGAAAGCTGCTATATTTCTGGTCCTCAGCAATGAATAATGTGATTAGTACCTTAGGGAATACAAACAAAAACATTAGCAAAGTACATTTTCCAATATTTAAGAGGGTAAGCCAATCCTCAAAACAAAAGTTGCATGTTCTTGAACACTGTCTAATAACATTAACCTGAAATCACTTGATTTAATTGCCCTGTTAAGCAGTTTATTGCATTACTTATGGGATAATAGAATGAGTTCAAAGTGGGTTCATTGCATTATCTTATAAACAATGTAGCACATCATTAAACAGGATGATAGAAATCAACGTATTTTATAAGAAACAATTATGAAGGCTCATGTAAAGCCACTAATGTGAATAGTAGAAAGACCTCACTGTGACAAGGGAAAAAAGGCCTTTGCGAGGATAAAAAGACAAAGCAATGTCAAACTATAATTCCCCAGAATCAGATTAGAAGCACAATTCTCCAAAATCATTATTTCCCTCTAGTCTGATATGCTGCCCTTAAGTCTTCACCCAGAAGTTTACTGAAATCTCTTGCTTGGCTTACGGATAATTTCAAACAGGTATCTTGTCGGTTCTGTTCTCAGTGCATTTAGCACAGACGTGTGACAATCTTGCAAGCATCTAACTTGCAAACTTGTGATGATCTATTTTGACTTGTGTGTCCACAGGGAGTGCGAATAGAAATGTTCAGGAGATGCCAGAGAGAGAGGACAGCTGATCCAATCTACTCTGGAAGAAGTAATTTCATACTGTCTGAGGGAACTGACGGTGCAGAGAGAAATGCTGGCTGGATACCTTAGTGCCTCTCAGCCTGGTTACCCGCCCTTGCTTGCCATGAGATCTTCACACTCCTTTTGCTACTGCCCTGGGAATTTATAGGCACGTGTGTGAATGAGGGGTCCAGTTTTGTTCTCCATCCCTCCAGAAATGAGATCAGACCAAAATACTGGAATATCCTTCCAGAGATCAGATCCAAAGTGAGAGTGGTTTAGCAGTCCTAACAGATCTGCAAAGTACTTGCCTGCTGAGCTCCAGAGCCTGAAAGTGATGGGGGAGCGAGTTCAGGAGATGTCAGACCCCCCTGTTTGAATGCCGGTCCTGCATTAGGAACATTTCATGCTCCACCTTTCAATAACTGCCGCAATGCTGCCCATCTCACTCACGCTGCGTGCACTGGCATTTCTGTGTACACTTGAGGCAGGATTAATTAATCAAGGCAATTTTCAGAGTGGAGAACTAGTGTAGAAGTGATTAGCTCCATGCATCTGTCTCTTTTCTGGTTTGAAACTCAACTGAGCAATACAGAGAATTCAGGGTCTAACTTGGGTGAACAGCATTTTTGTCTGGCAAAAATGAGGTCCTGAATGTAAAAAATGGTGGCAGGGAGTTGCTGTCTCATGGCTTACAATGAAAACATAGCCTGGGTTCCTCCCAGTAAACTGTAAATTTATTCCCTTAAACCTCTTAGGCACATTTCAAGAAATGATAATAAAACTTCCTTCTAATACAAGGGTGGGGTTGTTTTTTTTTTTGTGGAAAATTATTAAGTGGGAGGAACAAGCTCCAATCAAAAAGATTTGGCCAGAAATAATTAAGATACAACTCTATAAAAAAAACTGTTCTCTGAACTATTGTTGTCTGCAGTGGGAGGACACAGGGACAAGACACCCTTCCTGTAGTTAGAATTGTGCGTAAATGCCTTTAGCGTACTTTCTGGGAATAAGGTGTTCAAAGATTATTATCTGGACATCAGTATCTAATACACTCATTTAAACATTTTTCAGTTAGCTATTGTCATTTGTTACAGCTTCTCTAAACATCTTGAATTATAACCTTGTCTTAGCAGTACCATATTCTTGCCTGACAGAGAATAAAAACTTCAGGACAGGTATTCACTCACACATTGGCTTTAATTTTCAGTTTTAGTGGAAGCACTTTGTTTTACACCATCTAAAGGTAAAGGAAAACCAGACTCTGCTGCAGAACAGGAACATGTTTATCCCTTGACCATGTTATTCATGGATAAAGAGCTTTATGGTATTTCCTAGCCAGCAATGGCTGGATATTCCAGTATGAATAGTTAGGAAGCTTTGCTGGCTTCCAGTTCAGCACAGAAAAGCCATTGCAATTACTCCTGGGAGCTTCTCAGGGAAAGTTTTTGATTGATGAAGCCTGAGTGAAGATAATAGGATGGAACTTGTTCTACTTGTCATTTCAGCAGCAATTTTTGAGTCTACTGTGTGTTGTTTACAAGCCAGGGAACTGTGGACCTTGCTGGCAGAGGTTGTAACCCAAATGTCCAGGTGCTATACAGTCAATTCACACAGAAGATAAAGCGTAAGTTATACAAAGGCTCAATCTTCATGTCAAACAATTCAGATCAAAAACGTGACTCACAAAAGGTGAAAGTGGTAGGCAAAGCAATCATAAAGGTTCAGTAGGGAAGCAGAAAGGTTTTAGGGGGCTGAGAATCCTCTATCCATGTCCTGTAGTGTGCACAACCCCCTGGCCTCACATCTGCTCTTTGGCAGAATGACAACTTTTAAGCATCAGCAACAGGAGAGAAATGAAAGTGGGAGAGCTCCATGCCACTCTGAATATAGAGCCTAAAATTTATGTTTGTCATGGCAGTGAGTCCTTCATGGCTATATGAAGCCACTTTATAGAAATCACCTTATGGACATAGATTTGCTAAAATGAAGATACTGTGATTTAACATCATTGCATTTGCACAGATCTATAGCTCTTCATCAACATGGGGCAGCCCTGCATTAAATACAAAAGTATCTTTAAAAGGACCAGATTATATGCCCTTCAATATAAACAGGATTTTATTCTGTAGTGTCCAAATACTCCTTGGTTAGAACTGTTTCATCACAGTTCTGTAGGCTGCCACATCAGGTGCCCTATTATTGCTCTCACCTAGTCTTTCTAGCCTAGTTCTGGAACTTGACATGCCGAGCTAAAGGAAATAAATTTTAGTGCCCAGAGAGAAGAAAAAGTGATATGGAAGGACATTATACTTACCCACTGCTCTGCTGCCCTCCAGTCTTGAAAGGAAATTTGATAAAAATGACAGATATTTGGTGCAGAATATTGCTCTGCTCTCCATCAATACCACAAGATACTGAGAGGCATGGAGAGAGGATGCAATAGGCTATTTTCATGGTTTGCATTTTTGTTCCTAACAACAAACATTTAAAATAAAAAATGATACAAAAATGGACATTTAACTTATGCAAAAAATAAAAGATATCTTATTACCTATTATGTCTGCTGGAAAATAACTTTAACAGCTACCTGAAAATTACCTTTGTGATCTCTCTGAATGATGTCCCTTCCACCCCTTGCCATGGGGAGATATGTGCAATTTCTCTGCACCTTCACTTTCGCTAGAATGCTCCTGTGGGAACTCATTTTTGACTCAAACATATTCTTGAATGTCTAGCTCACACCTAGTACTGGATCAAACTTTAGCTTAGGACGACTGAGACACCTTAAGGCCACCAGCCTAAACGTAAGCCAAGCTGAGCGCAGACAGAGTGAAAAGTTTGTCTCTGAGGGAGGGAATAATTTCACCCATCTGTAGGAATGTGACAGTTAGTCCTTTAACCTGAACATGTCTTTTCCTCTAGAGCCAGTGAAGAGAGAGACATCTCCAAATAGTGATTCATCCATCCTAAGGCAAGTATTTAATACGTGTGAAAAGTTTCCACCTGAAGTGCCTATTTTTCTTCAGTTGCTGCAGAGGAATCCTAGTTAAGCCTCGGTGACTAAGTTTAAGGCAGCCGAAGATGGGGAAGAGAAAGACCCCATTTATTCCTGGCATGTTGAAAGCATTCAGTCTGCAATTCTTTTCTGATGCCATGGTCTCAGAAGAGGCTTTGTGTATACCCTAGGAGAGTCTGCTGTGGGTACGTGAAGAATAACAGATACAAAAGTTGCTGCGGTTCCTGTAACTTTGTCATAGACTAGAAGAACTCAGGAATTAGCAAATTGTTTGTTGATTAACTGTGTTAATATATGTTATATTATGTTAAAATCCAATTTATTTAGGATATTTGTGTATTTGTGTATTTTCTTTCAAAACAGACTATTATCTGATCCAGATTTGTTACATATATGCATATAACAAACATAACCCCCCATTATTAACATATATATATATCTGACCAAAGCTCTGGGAATTTGTTACTATAAATGATTGCAATAAATTTTAATCAATATAAATTTAATTGATACACAGTTAAATACCTAGAAAAACTCTGATTCATTTTCATTAAGGGAAGTTTCGCAAAGCTTTCTGCCTATCTCCCACAATTCACAGCCTGCCCAGAATATGTTCTAATTTGGATGAAAGTACAAGATCCTCAGAAGAGGCACTCTGCTGTCATCTCTGATAACACAAACACCCAATGAAAAACTGTATGGCAGTGTGGTGTGGGAAAAAGGCAGGCTAGTTTCATGCCCTGTATGGCTTTGTAGCTGGTATCACATCAAAGTCAAATAATGCAGATGGCAGATACCAGAATCATGTGTTTACAAACTCTTTTGGATTATAATAGTTATGGAAATTCATTCAGAGCCTGCTTGGACAGCCCACACTCACGTGCCTGACAGTTTCAAACTCCCGAGTTGGGAGGGCCCATGTTAACGGCTACACAGGATCAACGTGTGAAGGATGCAGTCAAGAGTAGCTAGGAGTAGCCTCCCGAAGGGCTGAGGGGGTTTAGATCTCAGTAATATTTTTGTATTACAATTACTTTTAATACTGTTGGAATTAGACTTGTAGTAGTAACTCATTGTCAGTATCCTCTAACAATGTTTAAAACTTTTGGCTAATTTCCATGAAAGTTCTTAGAGAGGTGAAGGTCTCAAGGTTATTAAGCTCCTGTAAGGTTTATGACTATAGGTAACTGTGTAGAGGAGAGAGGCTGTATTTAGAGCTCGGGTACCTTCCGTGCTGCTTGAAAGCAGAGGCTGGCCAGTCAACCCATGCAACGTGTGCTTGCCAGTCAGCTTATGCACTGCTCTGATCGGGTCAGAAAACAGGCTGTGGCTTGCTCTGCTGGCAGGCTGAGACATGTGTGTGGATGTGGAAAAATTTGGGACTGCTGTAGTGGAGGAAACCTGAAGATGAAGAAGAGAGCTGAAGCTATTGCAAGGGTAGAGGAGGTATGTGAAATGCTGACCAGACCCAATCACTTTTTCTTCTTGTGGAACACCTTTAGAGAAGTGTTTAATGAATAGAGGGTTCATTGTGCAGAATTAAGCATCTGCTAGTGGCATTTGTCTGAAGGTTGGGTATGGTATGAGCAACAAAATCTCTCTACATCATAGATGTATTTCAGAAAAGATCATCTCTCATGGTGAGAGCTGCACAGTCTTGTTCACTGAAGCCATGGTTTGTTGGCTATAAATTTTTATGAGAGTGTTCACTGTGAGAAAGCTGATTGGTTTCACATATACTACCCATAGGACCATCAGATAACAGCTTTTATTTACTACTTCAATAACGTAACCTTAAACAAAGTGTCCTGAGCTCCTGTGACTAATCTACCCTGCTTTGTATCTCCCTCTGAGATTTATCCTCTGAACAGATTTATAGTTTTAGTTAGCCTCAGTTTCAAGAGTCATCCATCCTGATGCTGCAGTGGAGGTAAATGGGATCTTCTCCGTTTTCTTGCAAAGGATGCTGGAAGCAGTCCCTGACCTATCTATGATGTGATCCTGTTAAGGTTCAAATAGAGCCATGCCACTATTTGGAAATTGGTAGTGCAACAGAGATCAATGATGCTACTGCTATTCACGTTTCTTCTTTCCTCTGAGTGTAAAGAATACATGAGGTCAACAAATGGATGGGTTCAGGCTATTCCATGGCCTGAAAAATTAAATATCAGGAAAAAAGGGTACTATTCACAAATGTGTACAAATAGATGATCAATATGTTCATGGCAAGTCCAAGACTTCTGAGATTTTTCACATTCTCTGTGCCTATTATACATGGAGGATTTGGGCACAACAGGAAGTCTGATACAAGACATATCATGTTTTTTGTTTTGTTTTGTTTTGTTTTGTTTTCCTGATTTATCCATATTGAAAATTCTGACATTACGTTACCAAAATGTCAAATTCTTAGTTGGAAAATAAGCTCAGAACAGATGCTATCCTGATCATTAAATATCTTGCAATTTTAAGAGAGTAGATGTTACTGTAGTCACTGAACAGCCAAGTATACCTTGCCTACTCCCATTCCTATGGATGTTCACTTTGGAAGCAATCCTTTTGTAAGCCCCGAGGCTTTAAAATCATGGAATCATAGAATGGTTTGGGTTGGAAGGGACCTTAAAGATCATCTGTTTCCAACCCCCCTGCCATGGGCAAGGACACCCTCAACTAGACCACGTTGCCCAAAGCCCCATCCAACCTGGCCTTGAACACTTCCAGGGAGGGGGCATCCACAACCTGTCTGGGCAACCTGTTCCAGTGCCTCACCACCCTCACAGGGAAGAATTTCTTTCTAACATCTAATCTAAATCGACCCTCCTTCAGCTTGAACCCATTACCCCTTGTCCTGTCACTACACTCCCTGATAAACCCATGTTTCCTGTAGGTCCCTTCAGGTGCTGGAAGGCTGCTATCAGGTCTCCCTGAAGCCTTCTCTTGTCCAGGCTGAACATTCCCAACTCTCTCAGCCTGTCCTCATAGGAGAGGTGCTCCAGCCCTCTGATCATCTTCATGGCTTCCTCTGGACTCTCTCCAACAACTTTCCCTCTTTGTCTTTACCTTCCCCTCAAAAAAAAGCCAATGTTCAGAAGAAAGGCATTGAAACATAAAGCCCATGACATAGTTGCTTTTGAAAGAGTTTTCTGTTTTAACTTTAGTTGCAAACCTCCCTTGGAGAGTTCTCCTGTGAAAGTGATATTAAATTGATAGGGAAGCCTGGCCTCAAAGAAGCTAATAGCAAAGTGCCCTTTACTAGAGTGGGGCAAAGATTTTACTCTCTGTAGTAATAGTCAAAACATCTGTAGTGACACTTTTACAGCTCAAGAAAATATGGACTATTACTGTACTATATTTTACCACTTATTTAGAATGAAGTAGTAGTTGCTTGAAAATAGCAGCATTAGTCTTAGTTTGCTTCTTTGAAGTCAATGATTTGACTTCAGCTTTGCCAGTGGGGAATACTCTTGAAAGGTCTGACATACTCCCAGAGAAAGAAAATTCTAGTAGCAGTAGCTTAAGAAATAACAGCAGCATCAAGTTTGAGCAACCCACTTTGGCTTTGAAATTGCTCCTCTTCTCTGCTGTTGTCTGGAAGAAAATAATCAGACAAATGTAATACTTTTCCTTTTTTATTATTTATTTTTTTATTTTTATAACACAATTTCCTTACTTCAATCAGGCTTCCACTGTCTGGTTTTAGCCTCCATATCGGGCAGACCATATTAAATAAAATTTTCAAAGCATTTCAGCATTAAAAGGCTAACACAATAGTATGTTTGTTAAAGCATCCAAAAATTAAACAATTGTAAATAGACAAAATTGGCATCAGATTCTACTGTTCCATTTTCATGCAAATCTGCTGGAGCATTTCACAGCAACTTTTCATGAGATCAGAGTGTAAGAGCTGCCACACTGGGTCAGACAATTTTTCCAGCTGTATCTCTTCTCAGACAGTGGTCAGCAATGGACACTTAGGAGACTAATATAAGGAAATTAACTCATTAAACTGAAATGTCTGAAGCTGTCTCGACTGTGTGTCATATAATAAGGCCACGAAGTTGCTCCTGAGCTGCCACTGTGTACGTCTTGGAATAGTAATATAAAGCAATACTTATTTCAGCTTGCCCTAACTGAGTTGCAGTTCTCAAGAGGAGCTCAGCGCAAACGCCTTTCAAGTATGCTCTAGCAGTGGGAGGCAGTGAACACCTCAGTCCTTCAAACCTGCCTCTTCAATACACTAAAATCTGGGCAAACTTATAGTGATCCTTCACTGACAGGTGCCCTGCCAGCTCCTGGGAATCACAGCCACCTCGCGCTGGAGACTATAGATGGAGCTGCAATCTGTCAGTTCAAGAGTTTGTCAACACAAAAGCTCTGCTTATTCATCATATAATAATACAAAGGGAATATTGGCTTATGGTCCACCTGAATGCATTGAGGACTGAATGCCACAGTTTATCTTTAGGACAGATAGAGCTGTATTAGCCCCAGGGAGGCCAACGCAAAGGGAAAAACTAATTGGACTAAGATAGTGCCAGTAGTTTTCTCATTACTCTTTGTGAGCAGAAATGGAATTATGCAACACATCCATGTGCTAAAACCCAATGAATATTTTTGCTGAAGAGCGTCTTTCATCCAAACTCCACCTTTCCACATTTTACAGGAGATAACCATACTACAATTCTACAATTTGTGCCAGCCAGAACAATTGAAGTCTCTTACAAGCCTTAATGAATTAAGCTTTTTGCATTTCAGCGTGAAGAGGAAGATGACAGAGGAAAATTAGCATAGTTACATAAATGAAGCACCTCCGTGAATGTTGCACTGGGCATTTTAACAGGTAGCAGAGGTGAAAGATGACATTTTGCAGCATTTATAATAATGATAATCTGGACTCTGTAGAGAAAAAATAAATTATCAAAATGGATATCCTGGTTTTTGGCTGACATAGAGTTTATTCTCACAAGAAACTGGGAGGGGACATAGCCAGGATATCTGACCCAAACTAGCCAAAGGGATACTCCATACCATATGGAGTATATAAGGGGGAGGCGGGAGGCGGGAGCAGGGCTGGCCAGGGAGGCGGGATCACTGCTCAGGGACAGGCTGGGCATCAGGTTCCAGGCGGTGAGCAAATTGCATTGTGTATCACCTGCTTCGTATATTCTTTTATTAGCATTATTGTTGTTATTTTCCTCTTCCTTTGCTGTCCTATTAAACTGTCCTTATCCCAATCCATGAGTTTTATCTTTTTCTTCTGATTCTCCTGCCCATCCCACTGGGGTGGTGTTCAGCTGCCAGCTGCAGATAAACCACGACAGTTGAGATTATCTCAAGGGCACCAAATAGAGAAATCTCTTTTGTCCTGTGTGCGTTAGATGGTATGTTGGAAAAAACTGTGCTTAAAGCACAAACAGCAAATTGGAAAAATCACTTGATATATGAAAAAAAAAATAAAATCATTTTATCACTGGAAGAGTGAAACTCAGCCTTCCACAGAACAGTCAGTTGCTTTATCCAGTTCAGTGGCTTATGAAAAACTGATACATAAGCTTCATAATAGACTTAATATTTTTGAGGTTGCCTGACCTCACATGGTTTATGCAGGAAGACATCAGAGTAGGAGTTTATACTGTCCAACACTACTCCCATTGACAAAGCCCAAATGAAAAGGGATTTGCATGGAGGCAGCAGGCAGGTTAAGAGCAAGAATGAATCTTCTTTTCAATTTGCAAGCAGGGAGTGAGGTAATTTGCAGTTTCTAACCATAATCTATGAACTATTCCATAACAGCCCTGCTAATACAAGCACGAATCCTGTGAGAGTACGGGTACACAGCTCACCCTAGCATCGTGAGCAACACATTCTTGTGGATACAGCATCTTATCCTGCATTCCCTCCCAGATGAGCTGCTGAAATGCTGCATTTCTTGTGTGTTTCCATCCAGCTCCCCCTGGTCATGCAGAGAGCTGCAGGAGCTGGGTAACAGGCTTTGAAAATGCCAGCTGTGAAATGAAGGAGAGAGAGCAGGGATTGCTTCATGTTATCGGTTTCCCTCTCTTTTTCCCCCTTTTTTTTTAATAATTGCTTTCACACTGTGACTGTAGCATGTGGAGAATGAGATAATTGAGCATCTTGACGTCTAAAGCTTTTATAGAATGAGTGTTTATATATGCACAAAAATAGATGAATAGGCACACAGATATGTACATGCATGTAGTTAAATGCATATGCGTAGATCCATGTGTTCATTCACATACAAAACTACCTACAAAGATGATGGGAAAGAGCTGTTTTGTCCCACTGCATCAGATACTTCAGTCACAGAAAATCGCTGACATAGATATAAAAACATACGGTCCCTCCTCAGTGTTCAGGTCCTTGTAAAGTCCCTGTCACCCAATGACTGGATAATTCATGTGCATAAAACAAAGAATTAGCATAGACGAGCATCAAATCAACCGTACATGCAGGTAGCTGTCAGTCTTTTCTTGTCTTGGAGTAGTGTAGATGATCCAGAACCTCTGAATAGAAAAAACATTTTATGTGAGAAAAAAACTCTTCTGCGTATTCACTGCAAGCTCATCCTGCGGGCATTTGGAAGGCTGCTTAGTTTTATCAGCAGCAACGTGTGCAGCTGTATAAACCTGTGTTAGCAGGTTTCTTGTCAGCCTACAACAGCCTCATTTTTAAATGATACCTACTTCCTCAGGAAGTGCATTGGAAACTAAAGTATGTATAAATTTACTTCAAATGAGAAAAAAAGATGTTTCTGTGGCAAAACAATGGTGCAAGCAGAGGCCTTGTCTTCGTATGGGCTGGATCATATTAGATGATCAGCTAGGAGAGATACAGCCTAATATTTCCCATCTGCCCGGATCTCCTGGCTCCTCAGGCATCTACTCTCCTGGGTAGAGAGTTTGCAGATTCAGACAGACAGGACACACTGGAAAATTACCTCTTAATCCTCAAAAAATATAAACCTTGTGAATATTTCCTTTCAGGAAAGGACTGTTCTTGCTTTTCAGGAGCACATATTGTTTCTGGAAAACTCCCCATGTGACCGAAAGAATAATTTTTTTTTCAGGGAAGAAAATTCTTTTTTCCAGTGATCTTTAGTCCTTTGCCATTCCCTAGAGCTTCTACATGGCATCAAGAACAGAAGCATCCCAAGAGCATGGAAAGTCTGAAAAGTCCTGGCTACTTGTGCTAGGGGAAAATTCTGGTGGGGAGAAATCAGAGTCCTTCCCACTTCTGGTCACGTCTGCTTGGTGAATCTCAGGGGATTTTGAAACATGGAATTTCTTCAACAACATTTTTCAGCTCATGCTCGTTGCTATTCTAATCACTATAACATGGATATGACACACTGTTTTTTTTTCTAAATTAGTGAGAACAGCACTATGAGGATGGTTTAAAATCTTGGTCTATAACATGGAAAATGGACATCTTAGTGAAAATGAATGTACAAGTATGGGGTTTGGGCAAAGAATTATGCACAAGGTTTATGTGTGAAAGAGAAAGGGACAGATAAGAGTTGGGAAAAGGGGGAGAAATTTGGGACGCAAGCCCTTAGCAGTAAGGTTTCAGGAGAAAAGAAAATGGGTTATCCTATCACGTATGCACATGCATGTTCATTTAAAGGGGAGCTATGCACATCAGTCACAGATGGCCAGGTGCTTTTGCCCAAATCTTAAGTAAACTTGGGCTTTCCTTTAAGTTAGAAATGTCTGGCCAAATGGTTCCTATTCCTCTCTCTGTTGAGGTCTGCAGGAAGTTATCAGACTTTGAGGCCAAAAAGGAACATGGGGACGTCTAATAATCATTTCATGCATAACTCAGAACTTATACCTGTCCTATTTTAAATCATATGTTTTCTTTTGCTTTTGAATGAGTTCATATCTTTTGGAGAAGCAACTAGTCCCAATTTTAATATTTGCAGTGGTAAGCCTATACAACTTAGGTAAATTGTGTCAGTGATTCTGAAGACACATGAGTTCGCTCGCTGTCTGTTTTGATCTCAGCTGCTATTTTTAGGATGGTGGTGTCTTCTGATCTTATGTATTCCTGTGTTTGTCTTTTGCAGATCCAGTGTTCACCATATTTTATGAGATATGGTGAGATCTAAAAGTTTGGCTTGGGGGCAGAGGGAGGGAAGGGTTTGGCTTGGCTTCCTGGAATTCCTGGATATGCAAAGGGTGTACTGACTTTCTTCTTGCAAAATTTTGGGTTGAAATTTAGCAACATCAGCACGTGTTGTGAATTTTGTCATTTCATAAGACAGAACAAATACTTTTGACATTTCCTAAACATTTGTATATTTCAGTTGGAAATACATTTTTTTTTTTTCAGGATTTCCTACTGTTTTGATATAGAAAATTAAAAAATCTTAAAATCAAAATAACAATTTTAAATTTTAGTGATTTAAGATAATTTCATCCCTAGTGGATGACTGTGAGTTTCGTCAGGCTGATTGTTTTGCGTCCTTTGATTGCCATTGTCATGAATATAATTTATTTACCCAGAACCCTGTCATGACACAGTTGGACACCTCATCACCATGAACAGCATTTGGGTCTATGGAAAGAGTAAAGCTCTTTCACAGGACGTTTCATATTGTAGGGGGCTGAACCACCCTCTCATAACCATGCCTCTGCCCCACTGGCTGTAGAGGCACTCTAAAGGAGTTACACTTCTAACACAGATGTCTCAAGGTCCAAGGTTAGTCGAGATGAAGCTGATCTAAAAGTGCTTATGAGCAGATGGATGCCCCCAGAGGTGCACACCTCAGTCCTCCCTGAGTTGGAGAGACAGGCAGTAGCTGTACATTGGAGGTGATATAGTCACATTACCACGGGCTGTTTCCAATCTAATGATCCTGCCTTTCAGCAGGGTTTATTAGCTGGACCACAGCCATCATACTAATGGCTTTGGATAGGAGCTATCTCTCATCTGGCTCCCTCTATGCTGGTAGAAAAGGTCTCCCCTCCTGTTCATGTGGAAATGCTCTGAGACACCCAAGTCACTTTTGGGTACCCTTCCAAAATCCATTTGTCATTTTGTCCAGCTCATTAATTTCACCATATTTTATCATTTGGTCCTGCTTTTTTTTTCTTTTTTAAGTTGTTTACATACTCAAAAAAAATGCAGGGTTCTCTCCTCTCCAAATGGCTTCAAGGCTCTTAGAGGAAAACCTGTAACAGAGAGTGACTGGTACAATTGACACTTCAAATTACATATCTCTCACTAACATGAGCTAGGATGTGCTCTGTTTGAACTGGGAGCCTGAACTAGCTGTGCCATGAGCAGTGACTAGATAATGCATAAGTAACAACTTTTTCACTCTTCCCAAACTCATTTGTTTTGAATCAGTTCAGGCCACTTAAAAAATGCAGCAAGTTCCAGTGACTCAGAAGGTCATGATGACAGCAGATCCATGAGGAATGATTAAGATGGAAAATGGCTCAGAACTCACCCGGCTTTCTAACGATCTTATGTTCAGAGCAATCAGAGCAGAATTGCAGCTGCCACAAACCATTAGGGCCGTTCCTAAAGACAGACGGGCTGGGGTAACTGGACTCATGCGTTGCAGTTCCAGTAGTGGCTAACTTCTTTAATTTAATTCATTAGGTGAATGTTTGCAGCAGTAAGTTAAGAGTGCTACCGCTTTCCTGGAATCCTTACTGGAATCCAAGCAATACTTTTTAATCAATAACAGAAAAAGCCTGATTTCTCACTATGACGCCGTTTCAGAAAAGTGAAACCTTTTTGACCCAAAGCAATCATAAAGAAAGAAAGAAAATAATCCTTAAATGACTTAGAAGAGGTGCTAAAATTGAGGGTTTATGATAGGAGAGAGAGTAGACTGTATTAATCCCACTGTTAGTCCTTTATCTTTTAAAAATCCATGCAGATTGCATCTTTCCTTTGGCTAGAAAGGCTGCAGCCACTGCTCTACATTTGCTTCAGCCAGCAGTAATGCTGCTCTCCACAGAGGGCATGTGATACCTACTTAGCTAGCTTCAACAAAACCAGTAGGATGACCATTTGATGTTCACAGAATTTCCTGGAAACCATACCCTACGAATCATTAACAGACATGTTCCTTCTTCAGGTCCCCACATCTGTGGCATTGATTTTCAACAGAACCTTTCCAGATGCACCTAATTGAAAAATGTGACCTGCTTTTGTCTTTTTTTTTTTTTTTTTTTAATTTAATGTTTTAAGAATAACATAAGAAAGGGAGGTTAAGAGGTGACTTGATCACGTTTGTAAGTATCTACACAGAGAGACAACATCTAACAGCTCAAGGCTCTTTAATCTGCCAGACAAATGGATGGTACAATTCAGTGGCTGAAATTTGAAGCTCAACAATATTAAACTAGACATGCACTGTAAAAGTTTAGCACCAAAGGTTAGGACAACATACCTAGGATGCATTTTACATTACTTGAAACCTCTGACCCAAGTAAAGCCTTTAAGTCTTTCTAAGACATATATTTCAGGTCAAGCAGAAATTGCCTGGACCATTACAGGAATTAGTGTCCAGAATTCCATGGCCTGTGTTAGGCAGAAGATCCACGTAGATACTTAGGCCTCAAGATCTTAACCATCAGTTGTGTTTATCGACTGTTTCCATTCTGTGGCTACATAATATTAGATTTTATACATTCCTTTTCCCAAATATCCGGGGTACAAGCACTGCAATCACACAGATGAAATAAGTGGCCTGTGCAGGACAGAGGCAATACCTTTGCCTGGATGAGTAATTCAGTTCTTGTGAATTCTACTCGTGTAAGAGTAAAAGGGTCTTACAACTTTATTGTTGCCATAGCTATCAATGACATTGCCAATGAATACGGAAGAAAGGAAGAAAAGTCTTTGCAGTACTACAACAGGTCTTTTTATTCTGCATAAGAAGTCATCTTCCCTAACTCTGAAGCAAGAAACTTAGTAAGTTTGTAAACACTTCAGACAAAAGCTTGGATATGGGTTTTAAAATCTTCTACCAATTATATTTCTCTGTGTGTGTGTGTGTGTTGTACAATGTCTTAATTCCATTTAGCTTCAAAACATTTGATCTTATTCTTCTGAAATCATTTGCTGTGTTGGATAGAATCAAGAATGACACGCAGAGGAGGAATTTCTTGATAGGATGTAGATATCTCCATCTGCAGTACCCCCAGTAGGCTTTCTTTATAACTCAGTGAAAAGATATAGCTACTTTGAGGGCATGATTCATCTTCTCCTAACATGTCTGTATAAAACACTTCAGACAGACTGTACACTAAATGTACTTCTGTTTTCCCAATGATTATATAGTTATAGAAGGAGCCATCCAAAGAAGTTGATTTAGATGTCTACATTCAGATGACATGGATTCCAACCTTGCAGTACAAAATGCATGGGCATCATAATTTAATTAATTTTGTTTTTCACAAAAAGAATCAGGTCTCTCCTTATTTCATTCAATTCATCCTTACTGTCTGTTTCAGAGGTTTGGTCTTCTTGAGAGTCAGAGGAGAAGAGAACATGGGAAATTCTCCTAAACTTATGTAAAACTTCTGATATCACCAGCTGCAAAATGCAAGAATACTAGTGCAGAAAAGGCTATTTGAGCAACAGTCAAGAGATTAATAGGCTTTTATTGGAATAGCTATATGTGTGCTCTGGGCCTAACACAAAGACCAACAAAGGCAAAGGGAAACTTCAAAGTTTGAACTATAATTTCCATTATCATCTCCTGAAATGACTGGGAAAAAAAAGATAATTAGTAAGCTGTAAAGGAATCAGAGCTAAATTAGGATTCTTGAAGTTTTCTAATGTTCTAAACTGGATAGTTTCCATCACTCAATTCCTTAATTTTCTTCTTTCAATTCCTGCCCATTTAAAAAAAATCAATAACTGTGCATGTTTAGAAAGATTAAAGAAATTCTTGAGTCCTTCTGGCTTATTGGATTGCTCTATTAAAGAGGATAAATGGACTATAGAGTGGTAACCTAGTTACAATTGTTATTTATGGAAGTTTCTGATTCAGTCAAATTAACTTGTCAGTAAGGAAGAGAAACAGTGCACACAATTTCAAGATGCTATGTGTGGAAAGCTAAAGTTGTTAGAAAAGCAGCTTGATAGGCTATTGCCTTTTTGTGAAAGAGCAGATGAATGTGTCACTAACGATGGCTTTATAATGAACATTCACATAAGCACTCAGTTAAAATTTCATATGGAAATATAACTTTGGCACCATTTTGGGTTTTGACCATTTAGTTTTGCGACTTAATATACTTTTAGCATATCACTCCTGCAATAATTTATACTTACCACTAATGGTCTACTCTGAGGCGTCAATCCTTCTGGAGTAATGAGCAATATTTAGAAATATTGCCTGAAGCTCAGACTTGGGTGCAAGTTGTTAGGTAGTAATAGTTTTGACCAGCAGATCCTCTGGAGCAGATCACTCCTCTCTCTGCTTCAGCTGAACATGCTCGTTGGGGGGCTACCAGATGCATAGCCAAATCCCCACCAGTTCCTCATTCTGCTACGTACTTCCCCTTGTGTAAAGGGGTACAAATCAAAGCAAGGCCTTCTCTTCTTCCTCTAGCAATGCTTGTAGCCTTTGTATGGGCTGAAGGGGAAGAACATTTTTGGGTAAAATTCCTTAGCAGCAATCCATAACCCTGAGCAGTCCTCCTCATTAAGATTGTAGCTACCTGTAAGTCCTGGACAGGAATGACCAGAGTTCATTGAGAAAAGCAATTACAGCAAGATTTCTATCTATAGCCTGTAAATTTGCAAAAATGTCTGATATGGGGATGTTTAGATGTTATAAGTTATTTCCAAACTGGAAAGGGCGTCATTCTAAACTGACAAAAAGAGAATTCATCTGTCATCCATTCATCTGTCAGTTGGGCTACACAGCTTGATACCACCCAAACAACCTGGACCTTGAACACTGACAGGGAAATCAGAGGTGGTAGAGAACTGAAATTTCTTTCTAGCTGAACTACATGTTAATGGAGAAAAAAATATCTGGGGTTCATATAGACCATATGTACGGGGTAAATTTGCTTTCATACAGTAGATGTATTTCCAAAAGAAAATTTATTCACTGTTTCTTCATAGATATCATTCATTAAAGTCCAAACTGGCTATGAATAATATTGGAAGCTGCAGCTTCAACTCAATATTCTCCTGCCATAAGCTAACCTTGCAAATAAGAGCACATTTATTGTCATTGTCAAACACCTGTTCTTTACATCCCTGTACATCTCCTGATGCCAGAGCATAAAAGTAATATTTTTCTGCTTATGGAAGACTTTGGGAAGAATTTAGATTGTCCAGAATGCTCTACAGGTAGAGATCAACATTATCGCTAGCCTGCAAAAAGTACAATCTAGTACACAACAACAGGTGTGCAAAAGGTTAAGGTTAGCCAAGTAAGACTCATCTTGCAAGCTCCTGCTGCAGTTAATGGAGAGGGCAGTTTAAAGCAGACACCTAATTCAGCTTTTTGGTAATAGTCTCCAGAGGATCCTACTTCATTCCATTAACTATAGTGGGAGACTAAGGAAGATGTGAGGCCAGATTTAGGCTTTCTGACTACCCCTCTCCAACTTGAAAATGCAGCATGACCGAAAACTTCGTTCAACATCCTAAGATTCTTGCATTACTGTGGTATTTTGGGCCTTCTACGTAACACTGAAATAACATATTAACATCGATCCCTATTCAAAAAGCCTACAGTAGGCATCTGCTGTACGTTTTCCAGTTACAGCACTTCTTTTGCCTCCATTGGCAGAGTAGATGATTTGAATTATTCACCGCTGTTTTGATAGTAAACTCCATACTAGACTTTATAGTTTAATTAGGCACATAATGTTTTGATTTAAATGTGGCCCATTTATCTGCATTTATTTCAGGTGGGACTCATCTCACCTAATTTTAACTACAAAAGTGTTGGCAACATGGTCAAAGGGGTTCTCTGCAAAGTTGACAGAGAATACCAAGCATCTCCAGAGTGCAACAAAAAAGAGTTTGGTAATAGATAAGTGTTTATAGTACATGGGATGAATTGCCCTCTGGAGGTTTTGAAGATTAGATAAACATTTTTTACACATCTTTACAGCGTCTGTCATGAGAAGTCTTAATTCCATTTTTGGAATTTTGGAATCCACTTGGATATGTTATGAAACAACAACAGCTAACAGTAATAGTGAATTAGGCTGCAGTGGATACTTGATAATTAAACAAGTTATTTGTATCTATCTATGCTACTGCTTCATGGTTCCTGCTGTGTGTTATACTGCAGCTATGTTTTGCCCTAATTCTTGGTACCTATATTCAAAAACACTTTATATACCACATTTCCATCTCAGAATGAGGAGAGAACCTCAGGTTATAAATAAAGCATTTGTAGAAATAGTAAGATGTAAAGACTGCAATTCTTTTACAAGTATTTCTATCACAAGCAACAGGATTTGAATCCAGAAATCAAGTAATCTTTTTCTCTGTGGAAACTGTTTCAAGTCAATCACAGCCCCATGAATAGGAATGTGATTGGAACAGATGCCTTTTTTTTTTTTTTTTAATAATGCATTTCAGCAGTAGAGTAGGCATTTGTATTCCAGTTAATAATTCAAAATCAAAGGGGGAATAAAAGATAGATAGAGAGAGAGAGAGAGAAACAGTGGTAGGGGGAGGGGAAGTGAGTTTAGAATGTCCCGAAAAATATTGAGCAAGTTTTTGAAAAAATTTACTTCTACATGGAAATCAAAATAGAAAAAAACAATTACAAAGCAATAAAATACATAGATCTTTATTATATTTGAATAATCAACTTCCTATATGAGCTATGTCAAGGTCAATACAGATATAAAGACATCATTTGGTGAAGTTATGCTGCATTACAGCAAAAAAGGAATAACAAAAAGGAAGAACATTTCACCCACTGGCTTGTAGCCTGAAGCCCCCTGAGTCTGCATTGCAAAGCAGCCCAAAAATGTGTTCATAAGCTTCTTCATGAAACACCTGTTGCCAACAGAAGGCATATGTATCCTTGAAAATTCAGGTATTACCTGGAAGTATAGTTCCAAAGATATGCTCTATCTATCAAAAATTATACAAAGCTAATTTGATCTAGAATTTGCTTTCCCATCAATGAGACAGGAAGAGTGAGGGAAAAATAGAACCCTGATAATTCCTTATGATTTTACAGTTTAAAAGTGTCTTCACATTGCAACACAAAACTCTTAACACATATAAACAGGGGTTTGTGCATAATCACATTTCTTTTTCATTTTTACACAATTTCATAAGCATTTCTTGGAAGAAAAATAATCTGTTAGCATCTGGCATTGAAAGAGCTGGAGTTTTTGCTGTTTTTTTTCAGTTGCTTTTTGTTTTGTTAAACACAGAATGAATTTAATATAATCTGTCTCAGTTGTAGAATTGCCTGCTGGTATAAATATGAAAAAGTTATGGCAACAGTTTGAAACCTC
The DNA here is from genome assembly GCF_011004875.1 of Balearica regulorum gibbericeps. Classification (NCBI taxonomy): domain Eukaryota; kingdom Metazoa; phylum Chordata; class Aves; order Gruiformes; family Gruidae; genus Balearica; species Balearica regulorum. The sequence continues at coordinate 208,808,074 of NC_046184.1, read as the reverse complement.
TTTAAAAATTAAAATCTGATACCATCTACAAAATCATTTTGACTGCTGCTTAGGCAAGATCTGCAGATGACTGCATACTACTTTAGAAAAGGCAAGAGTCGTGGCCTTTTAATGGTATGAGATCTATGGAAGAGCTAAGGGTGTCTTCATCTAGAACTGAAACTTGTTATTTACCTCTTCCTCCATTCTATTTCTCTGGGGAATATTACGAACTAAGAACAATTTTAAGATGCTCTAAAAATATTCTGCTGCAATTAGCAAGCAATATATGTTGCTGCTATAAAAATGCCAAAGATAAGGTTTTTACACTGCATTATCATAACTCCTGCCCTCTACAGGTTTCTACAAGGAGGAAAAAGGAAAAATGTCTGCAGTTTTTAATTAAAAATACTTTTAACAGATAAGATTAAAAGTATTAAATATTAGGAAAAATTTCTTCACCAAAAGGGTTATCAGTCACTAGAACAGGCTGCCCAGGGAAGTGGTTGAGTCACCATCCCTGGAGGTATTTAAAAGATGTGTAGATGTGGTGCTTAGGGACATGGTTTAGTGGTGGACTTGGCACTGCTAGATTAACGGTTGAACTTAACGATCTTAAAGGTCTTCTCCAACCAAAACAGTTCTATGATTTGATGATAAAAGCCAAGCTGGCAAGAAAGTTCACAGAAGGAATTTAAAAAATAACATTCCTCTTACCCTAGCTTTCTTCTAAAGGAAACTGATAGCCACAGAGAGAAAGCAATTGTCATCTAGCTGAAACACCGAAAATAGGACAGACGGACACATGGAAAGTCAAATGACAATAATGTTCAGGCAGCTGAAAGTCTAAGCAGCAGAAAATATGGAGTTTGGGGGACAGGCCTAGGTAGGCTTTATTATGGACTTGGTCTATTCTTGTACCCTTGAACTGCACACTTCTACCACCTGGCGACAGAGAGATGGGACCCATTCTGCGTATTATGTCAGCACCAGAATTATACAACATTTTAAAAGGGTAAACATCATCTACTTCACAGGCTAATTCAATCTCTTTTAGACAGTACAATGACTGTTGAGTTAACCCCTCTGCTTTTAGCAAAGGTTTCCTAAGCTTTCCTTAACTTAGCTGGATGTTGGGGAAAAGATGCAACATGTAAGGTGCCCTTAAAACAATACAGTCACCCTTATTTTGCAACAGATCTCAAATCTGGCATTTCTGAATCACTGATAAACATTTTTAGACCAGCCTGACTTCTTCCCATTCTTTTTGCTAGATTGCAGTAAACAGCTGTTAGGTTCACTCTGCTTGCTTCTTAAGAATAGAGTGTAGAAAGATATAAGAACCAGTTCTTTGATGAAACTTGATTTATTAGATATTAAATGTACTATGCAATAATATTTTTCTTTGATAGGAGACACAGTCCCTTCTGAGCACTCAGGATTGTTATTATTAAAATCTGAAGTTTGAATTAAAGAGTCAAAAGCTATAAATGGATATTGGCTTCCATGCATAACCATAGTGACAATCATGTTCCTGAGAAACACTAACTCTTGGCATTGCTAGTTTAGCTGGCAATTAAAAAAAAAAAGAAAAAAAAAAGAAAAAAAAAAAAAAGAAAAACTCCTGTGATCCCAGTGGCATCTATCGTTTTTGGCCTCTAATAAAAGTGAATTTTCACTTTGGGGAAAGACAACTAGATGGATTATGCTGGGAATAGCTTGTGTCATCAAACTGGCTTGCCAAGCTAGTGGCACACAATGGAGATGGCAAATTTCCACACCACTGATGATTATAGGGAACTCATTGTTCTCAACCAGTGGGAGTCACTGGTTCAGGTCCAGTAAGCTATGGGCCAAAAAGAAGGGAGTCAGGAAGAAATATAGTGAATCAGTTCACAAAATAAAAAAGAAGCAGCACTAACTTTTTATGATAATTTGACCTACTTCTGAGCAGATTCCTTTTTAACTTGTCCTTAAAAAGACCTCTGAATTTGCACACTCTAAAATTGCTAGTGCAAGTTTAGCAGCTCCAGTTCATTCCAGTTGCTTTAATGTTACACTGACATCTGTGAGGCTTGATGATGTCCAAAAATCCAAATAACTTATGTTTCAAGTTCAGGTAATTGTAATGTAATTGCAATTTATGTGGGTAAAAAGGGAAGTTTAAAAGCAAGAATCAGTAAACTTATATGAACTACTACCTTGTCTCTCTTTCTTACTAAAAGAAGGGACCATGGTAATAGAAATTATCTGCATACATAGTTTTTAGATGTGAGAATTTATTGACTATTTGGATAAAATGAAATTTCACAGACAAGCAAGACCTGGCTTATGTATCTTATGTAAAGCAGTGGGTTACAAATGTAATCCCAGACACTGACAAAACACAGTATTTGAGGCAATGTTTGCAATGTTTGCAAGTGCACGAAGTTCCAAAGAAATCATAAGAACATTTTGTGGATAATGGACTTTTTGCCTGAGGAAAACAGCCTGCAGGGAAAAAAAGCTAAAAAAAAAAAAAAAAAAAGTAGCCCAATTTTCTTACCTTTCAGCAAGAGTTACACTCAAAGGTGCATATTTCATTTCTGAAACTGCAAATCAAAGCCACAAGTCAGAGCTGCTTTTGAAAGTTTATTCTAGCTTAAACTTTGCCTTTTATTTATTTTTCACTTTGAAGACAGAATTCAACAATAAGTCCTTAAATATGTGAAGATAGCCTAGGTTTTGAAAAATTAGCAAGGAGCAGGATTTATCGTGCCATTTCATTCCGGCAATTGCGATTTGTGCTGCTTATCCTATCAAAAAAGACAGCAGCAAAGGGTCATCAGTTCAAAGAACACCATGACTTATATTTACATTTATATGGCAGCTCTTATCCCATAGGATTTGCAAGCACTACACACAGACACACAGACACACACAAACACATAGAGCATCGACTTTTACTGCATCATCTTTCGTTGTCAGGATTGTTATGGTCAGAGAGAAGACAAGGCAATATTTTATACAAGCCTGGGGAGAAACTCAGAGGAAAATGATAAATACCTGGGTATCCAAAACAACCAGCTCAGCTACAGTTGATTTGGCTTTACATATTAGCAAAACAGTTCAAAAGAGTAAAACATCTGCATGACTTTCTTCAAAACCCATGCTTATGAAACTGCCTTGTTTACTGTATTCAGAAAGCCTATGTTTGCTCTGCATATTTGCTTTGATCTAAGAGAAGATAAAAAGAAGGGGAAATTTTAGGGCTCATTCAGACCAGTTCAGCTTTTCATCCAAAACTGTCACTGACTGAAGTGGGAGTTCGCATTAAAATGTATTTTAACATAGTTTTCTTTTAATGATGAATTATTTATCCTTTGTTTTTTCAGAATGCAGCAGAGAAGTGAAGTACCGCAAAAGCCATAGCTCTTTGTGTAGCAAGGACATTATCGTCTTACATACTTGTCATACAACCGCAACTCATGACACCAACTTTATTTAGACAGGTACTGTATGCACCTCGACAGCTCTGGGTCCTGGAGTCTGAGGGAGAAAAGTAGCACATAGCAACTGCCAGGCATAAACGTTTCTTTTTTTCTTTCAGACTGAAACAACTTGGTTGCAAGATGCACAGCACAATGAAAAAAGCCCTCTTTGATATGTGAGAAGTGCTCTGTATTTAGCTGACCTTCAAGGATGTCAAAAAAACTTCAGTCACAATCTGCTCATCTTCTCATCAGCAGACCAGTTGCATGGCCTTGCTGCTTTGGAAATGCAGCCCAAACTTCAGAGATCCCTCCGGAAGAAAAAGCCATGAAAATATACTACTACGAGACAGATGCAAACTCCCACTCATCAGCACTGACCACTTAACCAGACACTGGAGGGCATTAAATTTTTACACATCCACCACATTCCCTGTTGCATTCCAAGGTTAAAATGATGTGACTTTTTTTTACTACCCTAGTTTATAGATAATATAAAACTTAGTATTTCAGTACACTAATTCATAAAAAGCCTCTCCTTTCTTTAGCAAAAGGAGAAAAATAAATGCTGTGTGCTATGTCAGCTGAAAAAAAAGTTTTGCTTAGGCAGTTGCAGTTTTTACTAACACAGATACAGTAAACATAATAAATCCTTATAAAAATTCAAATTCCCATGCTCTCTGAGCCATTGCAGTCCATTTGTTACTTCCCTTTTAATCTATAATTTATTCAACTCCAATCTCTTCTTTCCCGCTCAAATCAGAAGGGTTCCTGCTACAATGGATCTATAATTACATTGCAACATAGTATAGCGTAGTATAATGCATAGTGTAGTATAATATAATGTAATATATAACTGTATTCATTAAACCATACATATTAATGTATAATAACATTTACACTAGATTATATTTTATTAGATTATATTTTATTTATTATCAATGAAAACTTTCGATTCACAGGTCATCCTCTTTCTGACAGCAGCGGAGCATCATAGGAGCGCCATGGAGAGACATCCAGGGATGGGGCAGATGAAGGAAGTGTAAGTCCCTGGGTCCACCCTCTTAGTAGGCATAAGGACAACATAAGACAAGTGTTAAGAGGTGTCTCAAATTCTGTGGGACCTATCTGTCCTTGTGCAGACGCGAGACGTATAAAGAGCTCTGGATAGAAAAGAGATGAGCTGTGCTGGGTAGATAAAGGCTTGGCCAAAACACAGTACAGTATGAAGGAGGAGCAGGAACGATGCTGTTGAATTCTGCTTTGAGGAGCAGGTGCAGAGCCTCCTGGTATCCAAGCAGGAGCAGCAAAACGAGCAAAATCACTGATGCTTGGCCAGGAATATGAATTTTTCTTGGTTAAGACAAGATGCTTATCAGAGTCAACAGCTGCCTGCTCGGACCAGCATGAGAGCAGTCAGGTACAAGATGCCACGTAAGTGCAGGCATGGCATGGTCAGGCGCCCATCTCAGAGTACCACTTCATCTTGCAGGGATCTCAGTTGGGCATGCTGCTGTTCCTAGCCACAGCAGGCAGAGCCACAGAGTGGGCAGCACCATGCCCATGAAATTTTGGGTTTGTTCACAGTGAAATGGATGCTCACTCCAATCAGGGCACAGAGACGTGTTTAAATTCTTCCCCCGGATTTGTAATAAGGTGCCATTTCAGTGTTCTCCTGCATGTGCTGGGTCCTCAAAGTAGATGTATTGGCCTCATTTCTCCCTAGGCCACTATCTCGTGGAGGAAACGTATATCATTTCTAAAAGTTCCTAGATTTTAAAGCCAGACTTCATACATAACATGACATTTTGTATAACACACACATAGTTTATCCCTGAATTAATGACTGTCTTACATATTAGTGTACATTGTAAAAGAGCACCTAGTCTTGCTTAGGAAAGTATTTAGCAGTGGAAAGTCCCTAATATGCAAGAACATTTTCTCCATGTAAATAGCATTGGAAATTACTTTTTCTGGACCTTATTTCTAGTCTAAATTTGTTTAGTTTACACTTTTTAACTACTGAATCCTATTGTATGTCTTTCTGCTAAGCTAAAGAGCTCCCTGTCATCACACTTTTCTTCTCTATGTAGATTCTAATAGATGAAAGTTGCCCACCACCTTCCCTTTGTTGAGATAAAGAGACTGAGGTCCTTGAGTACGGAATTATTTTCCAGTAGTGTAATTACTCTTGTGTCTCCTTTCTAAACTTCTCCAACTTAACCTTGACAAGAATTCATTAATAACACTGGCACACTCGTTGTCCATGGGCACAGGTAATGCTGGCACATAGCTCTTTACAAAACTGGCAGCTGCTGTTTTTTCACTGTTACTTCCAGTTACTCACTAGCTGTTATTTCCTCCTTGACTCATAAGTGTGTGCAGCAAGAGGCTTCTCTCGGTCATTTAATCCACTCCTTTAGCTTTTGATAGCTTTAGTCCAGTCTCAGAGCAGTGTCTGAGGCATTTTAGGAAGGATGAGGTAATATCCCCTATCTCGATGTGGATCACTGAGGTCACATACGCTATTGGCAGACTGCTGTGGATTCATAAGGAATGATGTAGTAATGTACACATGAAGATAATGGAGCTCCAGGTACCTCTGGCAATGCACAGAAACAATCCCCAAGATACACTGAATACTGGGTTAGCATGCTCTGGATCCAGCCAAAGTGCATCTTTAGTGGTGTCACTGAGGTCTCGAGAAGGGTTGAAGGTGGAGGCAGGTGGGCCAGAAGAAACAACCCTAATGACAGCAGCAGAACTGCACTTACAGAAGGTTAGATTATCTTTGCCTGCATGGAGGGAGGTTTACTGTGCTAATATAACAAAACAATTTCATCATCACATCAGGATCCACTCTAGGAATGCTTTGCAGCCTGTAACGCAGAGGTGTCTCACTTGAGAGCACTAGGAAACCTGTCACCCTAAGGAAAGAGCACGGTCCTTCAGCCAGGAGCCACAATGTCTCTTTAGCATTGTAATTTTCCTTCAGAATGACCTTGAATAATGCACTTCATCTCCTTTTTACCTTTTATCAAAGAAAGCTTTCTTTAAGAGTTCACTGCATATATGGCTTTGCTTCAGGCAATACCCTTGATCTCTGAGAAACTCTAACGCCTCAATATTCCTGATTGTAACTAACAAGTCGTCAGCCCAGACAGCCTCAAAACGACCACTGTGGAATATAGCACCTTGACAGGAGCTTTGAGGTACCTGCATTGCTGTGCAGAAATCACCCCTACTTTACATCTGGCAGTAAAGAATGAGTGTGAATGACTTTGTCTCCTTGATAGCAATCAGACTATACTAAAGCAACAGCATACCCCAACTGGTGTAAGATGATGTAGATACTTACAGAGTGTTCAGCCCATGGAAATAATAGTTGTGGATAATTTTCTTTTAGTTTTCTTGATGCAGAATCTCTCGAACTAACAATGCGTCATGTCTGATTTGGAAAAATGTACAAAAAGTTCAACTTTCTGCAATATTCCCTTTTAAGAAAAATAGCTCATTAACCTGTCATTGTTTCCAAGGAGTATCCTGTGGAAGCTCAGTTCTCAGAAGTGCTCCCAAAGGCACTCAATTCTCTCTGACCTACAAGGCTTTCAGAATTGGTCATCATTCATGGACAATTCTGTGAGCGGTTTTCAATTTCTTTGGCTGAATTTAAGAGGTAAAAACAAAAAAGCACAGAAACTGTTCTTCTGGTGAGAGATGATAGATCTTTAAGCCAAACTACAAGTTTAGATGAGCTCTAAAACAGTTACATTTTTTAAAATACTGAAGAAAACTGCAGTTTGTTCCACTTGTACTTTGTGAGAAAAAAAGAATAGCTTAATTCATTGTTCTTTTTATATTTGGGCATTTTTGGACAGCAGGTAGATTCGCATCAGTGGCATCTCTGGTGTTCATCTGTGAAATTAATATTATATGAAAGAGGCAGTGATGGGAGAGAAATGTCCCTTTCCAGAGGAAGCATTTCCAAGGACTGGTTTACTGGTTTTGCTGATTCGGTGCTGGCCTCGAAACCCAGGTGACTTGTTGCTTCTTGTGTGGCAGCTGGGCTTTGGCATTGGACCGTGGCTGAGAAGCCAGAATTTCATCAGGAGAGAACGAGGATCAAAAGGGCAGGCTTGGCCATGAAAAGCTACAATTAAATAGCCTGTAGATAGATAATTGCAAATGATGTGAATTCCTCAGTAAGTGATGAATTACTGATAATCTTGTCCACCCTTTTACCTCTAGGTTTTTGCAGTCATGAGGTTAGCATAAATCACCTGTAGCACTAGAGGCCCTAAAATGAAGAGTTAGCGTGTAGGATGGAGGAAGTCTGCAGACAAAGTTATGTGTTACTAAATCTGTCCCTGTTGATACAACACACATGCACTCCATACCAGCTCGGCAAAATAGCTGAACAGCTAATTTTAATAGAAGAAACACATGAAATATAATAAAGGCATAGACGGTTTTATGAACATGTTTTAAGTATTGGAACAGTGGAATGTCTTCTTACATGTACTCTTCATGTCCTTTTTTAAACTCCACCTAAAGTATAGGTAGAATTAAACAAACAAACAAACAAACAAAAGGCATCCTTCAAGTGAAGTGAGATAGAAGAGAAATGTTTTGACCAGGAAAGTAAAACTTGTTAATGTTGTTCACAAGCTTCAATACCTCATTTGCCTTAAAAATAAGTTAGATGACCAGCTGATATAATTGAGAGTCCAATGCTAAGACAAATGTTTCAGACTTGGGGGTATAATCCAAAAAGCAGGATACTTCTGCAGCTTCATAATGGATTTCTAATAATATCTTAGGAATCCAAAGGTAATAAAATCTAATAAAATCTAAGCAACTGGAAAAATATTCAACTGTTAAATTTACTTGAAGATTGCAGTTACATTCCTTTGATTGTAACGTGTTTGCAATTTTGCAGGTAACAACCTGACCATAAATCTTGCTTTATAAAGCTGGTTTATTTTATCATTGGGCTTGTCCTGTGCAGGACGGAAGGTGAGTGGGAGTGAGGATGAAAATGCATAAACTCTGTTATTTAAGGGAGTGAATCTGAATAACATAAGGAGTAATGCCTAACCTACAGCACACTAGAACTTGCCATATCTTAGTGTGAAATCCCCTCTGCCTGATAAAGGTTAAGGTGCTTTTTCCTAAAGGAGCAGACAGAAAAACCAAGCAAGCAAGCAAAACCTCTGCCCTGTTCTTAGTAGACCTCCATGGGTTTCAAGTATTCAAAAAACAAAACAAAACAAAACAAAAAAAAAAAAGAAAAAAGAAGATATTCTTCAAAATTGGGACCAGATTGTCATCCGTTGTCATGCATTGTCATGCATGTTATTTTCAACTAGTAGGTTATATAATCTCGCTCAATTTGCCTTTACTTCAGGAGAAAAATGAAGCAAAGAAACCCATTTAAACCCACTGTAGAGCCATGCGTGCAATGGCTGGCACATAACCAGGAGCTGGTGGCTGGGTATTGGATGACATTAGCACCTGGATCAGCATGCAGTTGATTCTAAGACTTGAATAAGCTAGGCTCAGGAGCCCTGCCTTTAAAGCAAGGGGCATCACCGTCGCCCACTTTCCACAAGGCTTCCCACTGGTAGGATGAGAAAGATGATGTGCAAGGAAGGGACAAAAGGAAGGCAAGAGAGTCACTTTGTGAAATTTGACCAGAGTTTCTGCCAAGCAGGGGCACCATAAAATATTACAGGAAAAACCCCCAAAAGCCCAAGAGATCTATAACATTCCACATCCATAAAGATCAAAAGCTTGAAGAACTCTGCCTGGTTCCCTTAACCTACAGGCAAAACCAATTGTCCCCCCTCAGCCATCTCAGAGTTACTCTTTTCTCTCCCCAAAGATTAAATGTCAGCTCCCTGTGCCTATGTGCTGATATGTCAGGATTTAAGACAACATGTTATATAGGATAATATTGTGGATATATCTTTAGTGAACCTAAAAACTAAGAAAAGCCGATTTCCCTACTGGAAAAGATTAATTGCCTGAGACATCTTTAAAGACACATTTTTAAAGTCTACCTTTTTTACATTCATTTCCTGGAATGTTGGGTTCATTAAATTTCAGAGGTGACACATACTGTACCTTACTGTGACTATAAAAATAAAGAAGCTATTCATAGATACTGCACAGACATAACATACTGTGCCAGTGTCTATCATGAGCATCTCCTGGGTTTTTTTCAGTGCAGTTTTCTCTTTTGTTGATCACATTGCTTCATGAAGTCTTTTTTCTGTTAAAATAAAAAAAAAAAAAAATCCAAACTGCTATGCACTTTGCATTTGAGTGACAGCTGTGGTACTGGATCAGACTAAAGGTACAAATACCCTGATGTGAAACAGACAGTAATGGGTGATTAAGGAATAACTTTAAAAAATAAGAATAAAATTATTGGAGATTTGCTGCCTCCCTGAGCTGGAGCCTACTTCTGGACCATCCTTTTTAACAGTCCCTGCTGGACTCATCCTTCAGAAAGATCTCTGCACTTTTTAAAGCCCATTTGTACCTCTTATCTCCACAGCATCCTGTGCAATGTGTTTCACATTTAATTTTGCTGATGGGAAGGGTGGGGTGGGGTGTGGAATTTCTTCTGGCTTGTTAAGCAGCACTTGATGAAGGGTCCCAGCCTAGTTTGTCTACAGGAGATGCTTCATGCATATCTACAGATACACATAGGATTAGGGAGCGCATTTGTAGTGGATGATTCGATTTTTCTGCTATGGTATGAAAATACCACTTCATTCTTTATTAATATTTAATTTTCCTCTCACTGGGCTCAAACTATTACTATTACTAATGCTCCTCCTCCTCCTGCTACTACTATTGCTATTATTTTTAATAAATAAAATTATTAGCATTTTTAAATTATTAGCATTTTTTCAGATGCTGTGCTCATTAGTGTTCTCATCTGGGCGGGGAAAAAACCTTAGCATGCAGGACAATTTGATGCCTACAAGAGGTTTGATAGGCAGCCCTTCAGCTAGCACAGCCTGCATAAAATTCAGTGTTAGAAGGGACAAGCACCTTAGGAACATGGGAGAAGTAGAAGGGCTGGGGGGTTTCTGGGTCAAAGCTTTTCTCCCTGTACTCCAGAGAAAGGGTTCCAGGCTGTAATACTCTTATCCTGGTATAGGTGTTTCAGCTACTTGGCTTTTTTGTTTTGCTGTTCCTATGATATTCACCTTACTTTGTTATTTAGTAAGTAGATTGCCTAGGAGGCCTTTGAAAATCCTCCATGAAACTATTTTAAAAGTATATATGTGGACATCTTGAAGTCTTTTCTACTTGGAATCATCTGCCTCTTTTTTTTTTTTTTTTTTTATGTGCTCTTATTATTTTCATCCCCTCAGTTTCTGTTTTCCAGAGACCACGCTCTCCTTTGGCAAACCTTGCTCCTGTCTGGGGCCCTTTGACTGCTTTCCATTTGCGCTGCAAAATTTCTGGAGAGGCTGAGAGCAGATGAATGCCTTGCCCTTCTCCTCTACACATCTCAAAACATTTAACAAAGAAGGTCAGTATCATTTGTTCCCTTTCTGTAGATAAGGATAGTGAAATAGAGAGAGGGCAAATGACTGGTCTCACTCACCAAGGAAATCAATGCCATAGCTGATGCCAGATCTCTTAGACCCAGACACTAGTTCTAGTTGCTGAGCCCGTGCTGGCTGGGGGAATGTAATTCTGAGTAGCAGCACAGCAGTTGCAGACAATGGCTGTTGGGTTTTGCAAAGGATTTTAGGTTTTTGATGTTTGGCTTTCCTCCAAATTGGAACACATTTGAAAGTTTTCCAAGGGGTGGGTGGGGGGGGAAGACTTTTTTCCTTCTGTTTTGAAATGTTTCATGTCAACAGAACTGAAAGGTTTTTTGTTTTGATAGGGACTCTGAAAAGTTACCTTTTATTGCAATACATGATAACCTCAAATAATAAAACAAAGGCAAGTGGAAGGGGGTAATTTGAAAATGAAAAATCGTAATGCACAGTTAATTTGGATGTCCTGACTGTTCTGCCTCCGTCAGAAAAATACCCATTGAGACATTTAAAAAAAAAAAGGGGGCAAAATGAGCTGACATCATATGCTGCTTGGGTTTCAATGACACAATGCATTGGTTAGCATATGTTTCCACTGTGATTTATCACTTGATCTTTAGTTGTTGTACTGAGGTATGGAAAAAAGTGTGAAATTACACAGTGGACAGATTTAATTACAGGGTCTCTTTCCTGCTCTCCTAGCACGCCACATTGCCATGACCAGGAGCAACAGAGCATTCCTTAATAGTTACTGGACCGACAGGGATTTCTCGTTCCAGACTCTATGAAATGGGAACACACGTGCTTTCCAGGGTGCAACATGCCAGTATCTGGTAATACAAGTTGGGGTTACAGCCTTCTAACCTTATTCCATGGCTAAAAAGGAGGGAATACTGCTAATTTCCCAAACTCATATGCTATTCATCCACAGCCACCCCTCTGCAGTTGGATAACTTTTCTCAGTTAGGCTGCTTTACTTTGTGCTCATTACAGTTCTGAGTTGGTTTGATATCCACATGTTAACAAACCAATCTTTTCACAATTTCTCTCTGAAATACAATTGAAACTGAACTGAAGGAGTGTGCTTTATTTGGTTAATATAGCTAGAGAGATATTACATTTCATAATAAAGAATCCCTAAGGACATGTGATTTGGTTTAATTTTCACCTGGTGTTTATCACTGTGTATATTCCAAATTTCATTAGTATCTATAAACATAACAGCAGGTACTTGGACCTTACAAATATTTCTGGAGCCAGATCGAGAGAGAGATGCAGAATAATGGAATGGAAGAAATCCATGTTCTAAAATAAATGTAATCTGTCTACTGCTAATGAGAAACAAAACAACAGCTTCAAACTCTTCCAAAGAATGAAACCATCACTTGAATGTTTGATTGCATGAAGAGTTTAAGTCCCCACAATTGCATTTGGAATAAGCTACAACATTTCTGAATGACATGCATTGAAATGAAGGCACTCACAGTCTGCTCACACAGTTTTATTTGTGTTACACTAGCAACCAGGAAGCCCAGTATGATCAGAGCACTGCCACCTCAGTGCTGCACAGACAGTCCCTCCCCTGACACCGTTGCTTTCAGAAAAATAATGTGGGAGGGTGGAAAAATGACCCAGCAACGTGCGCTTGCAGCCCAGAATCATCGAATCAGAGAATCATAGAATCTTTAAGGTTGGAAAAGACCTCTAAGATCATCCAGTCCAACCGTCAACCCAACACCACCATGTCTACTAAACCGTGTCCTGAAGTGCCACCTCTACACATTTTTTGAACACTTCTAGGGATGGTGACTCCATCACCTCTCTGGGCAGCCTGTTCCAATGCCTGACCACTCTTTTGGTGAAGAAATTTTTCCTAATATCCAGTCTAAACCTCCCCTGACACAACCTGAGGCCATTTCCTCTTCTCCTTTTGCTAGTTACTTGGGAGAAGAGACCAACACCCACCTGGCTGCAACCTCCTTTCAGGTAGTTGTAGAGAGCGATAAGGTCTCCCCTCAGCCTCCTTTTCTCCAGGCTGAACACCCCCAGTTCCCTCAGCCACTCCTCATAAGACTTGTGCTCTGGACCCTTCACCAGCTTCGTTGCCCTTCTCTGGACATGCTCCAGCACCTCAATGTCTTTCTTGGAGTGAGGGGCCCAAAACTGAACACAGTACTTGAGATGCAGCCTCACCAGTGCTAAGTACAGGAGCACAATCACTTCCCTACTCCTGTTGGCCACACTATTTCTGATACAAGTGAAAGAAAGCCCGCCGTATCCTGGGCTGCATCAAAAGAAGCATAACAGCAGGTCAAGGGAGGTGAATCTCTGCTCTCGTGAGACCCCACCTGGAGTACTGTGTCCAGCTCTGGGGGCCCCAGTACAAGAAAGACAAACTGTAAAACAGTTGCCAGGTTGGACAACAGTTTGAAACCACGGCTCTGCTGAAATTAACTGTTGTTTTTAAGTCAGTGGAGACAGAAAGGTGAAGTTGCAGAGTAAATCCAGTGGCATCTAGTTTTAGGTGCTCTGACTCAGCTTGTACATTATAAAACAAAGCTTCATAGATGGTCGTTAGAATCAGTCATGTACTTGAATCTGATGCATACCAAAGGGTATAACACATATACAAATCCAGAATGGAAAAGCCAAGGGTAAGAGGGACCTCCTGTGATAGTGGAAACTATACTGATTGATCCTAGAAGTCATAGTTCATTTCAAGTATCTGCACTACTTACATCATAGTTTCTTGCAACTTTAATTGATGACAAAACATACATTCTTGGCTCATAAATCCTAAAAGAGTTTATTTGTAGTAAGGGAAGCCTAAGTGACTGCCTTGGATGCAGATGTCCTCCACTGTAGGAATACGTCCTTGGTTAGATGAATCCCATTCAAATAGTCATAGCTGCAGACCTGAACCCTATTTTTCCATGCTGTGCAAAAACATAACAAAATCCCCATCCAAAAGCGTGTGTGAACAAAGATTAGACTAGATAAGAGAATGAACTCAGTAGAAGGAAATGACAAGACCATTGTAAATGATAAGGCTTGGTGTATCTGAGGACTAATTCTTGTCCTATTGGGAGGTATTTTGTAGGTTGCACAGCAAAGAGAAATATAAGAAAGAATTTGAAACTCAGTAATGACGTAGCTGTGCAGATGCTTCAAACATTTTTCCCAAATGTGCTAAGCATTATGGGAGAAAGTTTGGAGTTTCTAACCTGAGAACTTGTAAGTAATGGAAGTTTTTATTTATGGTCCAATGAAAGGTCCGTATCTTACTAGGAGACTACAGAAATGGGCACTGGCAGTCCCTGAAAGTAAACCTGCAGTTGTATTGATACCAGTGTAAGAGCGATGTATCTTAGCCTCTAATCAATGTAATCTATTGAAGAAAAATCCATGATAGGTAGAAAGGAAGAGGAAATTTCTGGCTTGATTTTTGTTATATATTTTTGGCTTCCTTTATGTGACTGTGATTTAATGGCTTAAAGATGTCCCTGTGGAGATGGACAACACTGTCATTTAGGCAACGCTGGCTTTTGTGCAAGGCACTGTGCAAACAGACCAAAAAGATAATCGCTGACAAAGAAGTAACTAATCACATAAATACCTTATTATGCATTGATTGAATGTTATTTGCATGCATTATAATAAAGCTGTGACCATTAACACCAGGTGAAGTTTAGTGTGCATATTTTAACTAAGCTCATAGATGCCTTCATTACTTTTTCCTGTCCTTTATGATTATAAATGCAATCCAGATTGTTCAATTTAAACAAATTTTAACAGATGGCTAAGCAGACCCCAGATTTCTTTATGATTTCATGAAGAATATAGATGCAGAAATGTTGTCCACAGGCATATCTGTGTTAAATTGAGGTAAACTCATTAAAACTCATTCTATTAAGCTCGTCAGATTTTCACAATAAGCCAATGTGAGAAAATCAATTTTAAGTGCTGAAGTGATACTACGTGGGTCTTGAAATGATGTGCTGTGCTCTTCAAGAGGTGGTCAAAGCACATGGAAATGCAAGGAAAACTGAGTGATCCTATAATTAGATTTCTCACTTGAATTAAAAGATATCCAGATCTGTATTAACTTAGGTTAGTGAATCTAAAGAACTCATATTTACAATTCATGTTGCCTTTAATAACAATATTAACAGTCACAGTGGATTTTCAAAAGCAGTGCTGTTAACTGGGCTCACACAGAAATTACTGTCTTCAAAAAGGAGCTAGCCATGGACTAAAAAACACTGGAAGTCAAATCCTTTTCTGTCAAGAAAATGAAGATATCTATACATGTACAAATATAACCTGCCTGTTGTCTACAGTGATATCACAGTAGAATATGCAAGAAGTGATTCTGAGGTAGCTTCAAATGGATTGGAGTCTAGTATTTTAAAAATAGCAGGTCTCACTCCACTGCCCAAATACTTCTGCTTTCCTTGACACTGAAATACAATTTATCTTTCAGAAAGTAGAAAATGTGATTAACTAAATTCACTAATTAGCAGCCAGAAACAGGAGCTGGTTAGGTAAATAGAAAATCACTCAAGGGTGTCCACAAAATCAAATTAAAATAATAATAATAAAAAAAAGAAATTAGAAGTTGTTACATTTGCCCAGAGCCTTTGTCATTAGGCTGCTTGGTCATTAAATATGAAGTCAGCCTCCAAATGCCAAAACAGTGCTTAAATGAAAGGAAGGAAAGAGGTTTTAAAAAAAAAAAAAAAGCAGAAAAGAGGTAATTATAATAAATGGATATATAACCTCGGTTCAGGATTTGATGCATCTATGTCATCCACCCAACCAATTTTTCCTCTCTTTTCCTTCATCTGCCATCTTCCACATGATGTCTTCATGGACTAGTATTTTAAAAATCCCGGTTCTCTTGGTAGATAGATGAAAAAGCAGAAAACTTGTTAAATATAAATAGCCAGATGTCATTTTCCTCCCATTTCCAAGTTCACCACTGTGTAATATACAGGCTGATTTGCATACTCTATTGTTGGGGCTCAGTAACCACAGTGATTACTGTAAATTGAAGACATATAACAATAATTCCCATTTCTTCTGTTGTTACCTTTAGAAAAAAGAAATCTTAAGTGAATCGATTGTATAAAATGTGAAACAAAGCTTTTTTTTGAGAATGTGAAAGGAGTAAATTAAATATTGCTGTTGTGTTTAATTCTTATTCATATGTAGCTTCACACACACCCTCGTTCTGTTCAGACTGGAAGCTATTTTGGTCAGAGAAAATCCCTTTTAATTGTATATTTCCAGCCAGAGGGAAACATGACATTTACTGAAATTCTCACAAATGGACTTGGTCTCATAAACGTCTTAGCCCAGCTGATTGCCCATTAGGAATGAAGCACAGTCCTGTAAGCTGCTATTTCATAGACAGTTAGCTCGAAAACCTTGTGCTGCTGGGCTCAGGTTCCACTTTCCTCTGCAACAACCAGGAATAAGCAATGTTTACATTGCAATTGTGTGTGAGGACCACTAGATCCACTATGGATGCAGCAGCAGGTTCCTATGTCTCTCACTCCCTGTTTCTCGTTGTTCCCACTTCTGGGATCGCTCCCATCCTGGAAAGAGAGGCAAAGCAGTTTCCTGCCCTCACACTGAGAAAGCAGCACATGGAGATGAGGCCAGGAGATAATCAGCTTCCCTGATGCAGAACAAAGATACCCTGCACAGCAACAGGCAATTAATCTAATTCAGAAAGAGCAGATCCATCGATAGCTATTAAACACCCAATGGTCTGGTCACAGATTCCAGCTTAGGAAGTCTCTAATCAGACCTTCGGTCTACCTAAAGCTTTTATTGTTAGTTACTGTCTATATTGATATACTGGGTAGTTACATCACGGTCACTGTTACCCCACGGTGATTGAAGATGGGACACTGTCCCGCAGAGAGGGACAGGGGCAGGTCTATGCATAGCACACTGGTTACCAAACAGTTACCATAGCAAATAGTTTTGATTTTTCACTTGTTATCAAGCTTGCCTGAAAACGGACCATGCCTTGGCGGCTGGCGAGCTCACTTTTTCACAGCGCTGCTGTACAGCTGCAGCTTGGGATGAAAGCAGCCCTTGCGCTATCTCATTCCCTCCATTTCTGCGAGGCAGCCCAGGGCAGGGTAGCAGCATCGCTTGCTCCGTAAGGGAATCGTCCCTCAGTTTCAAGTCTTTGTATTTCTGTAAGCTCTTCTAAGCAGAGCATGTCATACAGTAATCTTAAAGCCTCTTTCCCCTTTCCTTAGATGCTGAAAATACAACCGAAGAAAAAAAGACAGAAAGAGAGTGAGAGAGACAGCTGGAAAATGCATTAGTGGGCCCTGATGACTCATCCAGCATTTCCACACTGCCGGTATTATGGCTTGCCGTAATAATACTGGAATGCCATTGCATGTTAGGGGAAGGATGGCATCACCAGCTATCTCACTACGGCACAATCACAGTAATGAAATCCATATATACTTGGTGAAGGTTTCCAAAGCACCAAAAAGACTGCAATTTCTCATTTTTTAAGGGAAAAAGAACAGTCATCGGCCTTCAGTGAAGGGGATACAATGCCAGAGGGGTTAAGGTGTCAGCCTCAGACACCAAATTCCAGGTTGCATTCTCCCTTTATACCAAAAGCTGTCCCAGCAGTGACCTGAGCTGTGAAGAGAAGAAATCCTGCTCCTTCAGCTTAGAGCTGGAGCTTATTGGACATAAATTTTGGCTACCTTAACCCTGTGTACCACCAGATACAAGAGCTGGCATGACTTATCTAGACAAGCCCAGGGGGTCTCCTCTGCTCAGGGAGAACATGATGGGATTCAGTGTAGTACAGCATTTCACCATCACTTCTAAGAGGGGTAACAGAAACTGCCACTGGGATGGCTGAGGGTGTGCAATAGAGGCTTCATCTGATGTGGTCACTATAAGAGCAAGCCAGTCCAGTGCTCCTGTCATCATTATCAGAAATAATCTAACAACAATAACAACAATAATGTCCTCCCTACATTATTTTCTAGCTGCTTTTCAACAATAAAATTCAGAGCAGTTTTTTCACTGCTCCCTGTTTAACTATTCTCATTTGAAGACAAAAAAGGCAATATACCTACATTTTTTTCATGAGTTTTTTATTTTAGAAAAGTCAAAGCATATTTGTTGAATGGAACTGTGATGCTTACATCTTAATCAGTTAAAAAATATCTTTCTACCTCCCCTAGCACAGTGATGCTTCACAGGTGATGCAGTTTGGGCACCTAACACTCTCATTCTGAGATACAGACTCAGCTGTTGTCCCATGGTACGTCTGAAATCCTCTGGCATCCACAGTGTATCATGGAGGTTTGTTAGGAGAGAGGTACCAGTGGAAATGCAGGGAAGAGTAAGGAAATCAGGAATCGGATCTCCACCAGTAAGCTTGGTCTACGGCTAAGCTGATTGCAAAGTAAATGTTTTGGTTTTGGTTAAAGAGACACTAATGAAAGGGGTTTTTTTCTTTTTTTGAGAGTCATCATAGAGGTTTTTTTATTCGTTAGATCTTCTTTTCTACTGAAACTTTGGTACCAAATCTATGAATTATTTACTGATGGAATATGGAAACCCTTTAAGACGCTGACAACTTTGCCAAAGGTAGCTTTTACAATTTCTTTTTTCTTTTTCTTTTTTTTTTTTTTAATATTTTTATTCTTTAATTTTACCCCTTGTTTAGCATTGCCTTTTATCGTGTGTCCTGATCAAAGCCAGATGCAATTATCTGGGCAGCTTTTCATACGCTTCAGCGGGCTCTGGATCTGAAGAGAGCCCCTGCTGCTCAGCGACTGCTCGGCGGCCAACATGAAGTGCAGAGCTGGTCTCAGGTCTTTTCCCCAAGGCTGTGTCGTTTCTCAGGCAGCTCTTGTTGCTTGCTAGCAGTGGGTCTCAGGAGCACAGAGAGACAGAAAAACTTCATCAGAACTCTTTTAATAATTTTTTCAATCTATGCCTAGTGGGTTGAGGGTTGTTTTTTTAATAAATATCAAAAAGTTCTTAATAAAGTGACCATAAAAGATTGGCTATGAAAATGAGAAACTTCTTTTTTCAACTTTTTCATGTGGAATTTTGTATTTTGATTCAAAAATAAGTTTTAGAAAAGTTTTAAATATAAACTATTTAGCTGTTATCGTAAAAAAACCAAACAAACAAAACAAAACAAAAAAAAAACCCAAAACAAAACTTACCAAAAAACCGTTGCAACTTTGTTCCTGGAATTGGCTTTTTAATTTTTTTTTTTCAATAACTGAATTTTGTTTCTCTTTTCTTTTTCTATTTTGGAGCAAAAGAGAATGGGGAATCACGGAATGTCTTGCAAGTCTGCTTATTCTCATGCACACCAACATACGCAAAGGTCATACCTCGAAAGCTGGCTAAAACACCATTCCCGACAGTAACCGAGATTTAATTGGAAAACGTTGGTTTTGAAATGCAGTTTTCTCATTCATTAATGGGCAAATGTAGTAGAACCACATGCATTAGAAATTCAAAAGATGAGTGTGTGCCACAAGCCTTGCAGAACCAAGCTATTTATTCCAGTCTGTGCTGCATTTAGTGCTGCTGTTTCTTTCCTCATAAGATGCATACTCAATAACCACTGTCGGGACCGCGCAGCAGATGCAGCAAGGGACCTGGTTCAGGCCGTATGAGTAATTTGTGTGGGGATCAAAACAGAAAAGGTGAATGAGAGAAGGAAAACTGATAGAAGACCTGGGATGTTTTATAATTAGAATTACTTTATAATACCTAATGCAACACCATCAATTATATATGTCCTGATGATCATCCTCTTCATCCTTATTTAGGCTTTAATGAGCTTTATACTCAGTTTCAATTACTGTCATATACAACTACTTTGTAGCAACTTCCCCCCGGAAATGCAGGAGCATTTAAAAAATAGTACGAATTTTTAATTTGCCATTTAAAATGGCAAGTACTGAGCAATTATTCTGCATTGCCTGTCCCAGAGTCAACATACATTTTCTTTGGCCTTAATAAGTCTCCTCTGAATGATTTTCACTCAAGAGGGAGAAGGGGAAGACGGATGATGTAGCCTGGGGACCCGTGATTGATAGTGCAGAGGTGGCTCCAATGGCACCTGGGAGCCACCCAGCCCATCTGTCCTGATCCCCCTCTCATCCCCAATGAGATACCCATCATAGCACCCTGGGGCATCCTTTCCTGCACACCTTGCTGTGGGATGGTGCCTCATCCCAGGCTGCTGTCGGGATGTGGCCCAGGTGAACACCAACAGGTTAGGACCGTGCAAACAGCCAAAGTGTGCGCTCACCCTCTGGCACTCCTGCCTCGTAGAGAAGAAAAATAGAGCTGGCAAAACAAATATAGAAGGATCTTTGAGTGGCAGCATCCTGCTCCCACTGATTTTTCTTGAGGTGCTGAATTCTATTGTGAGGAAGCAAACAGAGGCTGAAACACAACCCTTGAATGCAAGATTGTACTTACATTTCATGTGGCATGGCGTATTGGGACCATGTGACAGTGGGCAAGAATTTCATCCTCTGAATCTCAGCTCCCCACCCAGAAAAGAAGACAGAGCTTCCTATTGCACTGTACTGCTGCAAAAGAAAAATTAATTAAAGATTGCTTTTCATTTCGTACGACTTCATCAAAATGCTGGTGAGAAGAAACAATAATGAAAGACCTTTATCAGTTTCTGAAGATTTAGAAAAGAAAAAAAGGAAAAGCAGCAATTGACCAGCTGAATAACTGATAATGACAATCTTGTGTGCATTTTTCTGTCCAAATTTAAGATTATAATTACTTTGAACAAGCAGCATCCAGACAGGGAATGGAAGACACCGTTTAAAAGTTCTGCACTTTGCGGGAAGCCAAAAAAAGTTTTTATTTCTACAGATACAGAAGCCCCATTGTGGGTTATTTGTTTTCTGATGTATCATTCCATCCCTGCCCCCCAACAATTACCTTGAAGGAATTGCAAAGAAAAAGTCTTAACTGCATTTAGAAATCTCACGAAAGTGAATGACAGCTTGTCTGCCAAATTTAGGCTGAATAATTTATCCATGTGATGCATGAAGCTTCTGAACATTGGGACACATACAATAAAAAGGCAACTATTGACACTACCTAATATGAAGGGAGGAACTAACCTAAGTCCCAGACAGCAACGGTAACTACACCCATGCTCAACTCACTGGGTGACCTGCAGCAAGGGAGCCTATGGCCATAGACCCGCCTATGCATCCTGAGACAGACTCTGAGGTATAATAGAGACCTACAGTGTCGTGAAGAGAAATAATCTGGTATCTGCGAGATTCCTGAAATGCAAATCTCTTTTACTGAGGTTTGCACAAATGACCCCACTGGTTGACAGAGTTGGACAGCCTTCAGCCTGTATCGATGTTCAGCTGATGTGTGATAGCTCTATGCACAGCAGAACTTGATTATGTGTCTATTTTTATTAATTGTCACACTTCATTCAAATGTAACACCACAGTGTCACAGATTTGGATTTCTTTGATATTTTTAAGTGAGCACGTTCTGAATGTTTTTTAAAAAATACTTCAGTTATGGATCATTTGTGTTTTCTATTTAAGATGTTCCATACAGAAACAGAATAAAGTGCATATTACCAGAGATTAAATGAGGTCGTTTTTAGGTAGAGGTAAATTACACTGAGACAGAGAGTCTCTGATTATCTTTTTGTATTGGAAGCTTAATGCTGCTCAGAGAAAATAACAGTGAAGGGCTATGATAACTGCCAACAAGACAATAAATTCAGAGGATATAATATGAAAGAGCAGGGGGAAATATTTAAGGTGGTTAAACCAGGAGTAATGGCCTAAAACTAGGAAAAGAAAGAAATTAAAAGTGAGCATTAGGAAAAATATTCTAACATCTATGCCAATTAGGGAGGACATTAACTGAGGTCAATGAAGCAGTGATGAAGAAGCTGCTAAAGGAAGTGAAGGTAGGTGCTCAGAGGACTAATATAGTACCTACAGATACTTGAAAAAGGTACCAGCATGCCCCTGCTGTTTCCCTCCAGGTAATCTGTCACCTCAGATAAGTAGAATTCCTCATCACCAACCTTAAATAACAGAGGTATGGAGGAAAATAGATATGGCAGCATCTATATCTCTTGTTCTCACTTGAGGACATTTCTTGAATGCAAACTTATGCACCTTCAAGGCTTTGGGATGCTTCAGGGGACTCCAGCAGAAAAGGCTGGACAAGGGCTGTCACCTATAGGGAGAGCTGTAGGGCAGGGCAGGATAGCCATGCTGGGCTGGATAACCACATCTTCCTGCCTCCGTCTGTCCCACCCACCCTTACAGCAGCGCTCCTCCCAGAGAAGCAGGTCTCAGCCTTGCCCCGCGCAGATGAGGACAGGATTGAAGGTCAACCTCAACAGGGACTACAGCAACCCAGCGACAGGCAGTGGAAATGCAGGGAGGGGCTGGGGAGTGCTCTAGGTTTGAGCTGGCTTCTAAACAAACATCTTAAGTGAAGAATAAGTATAATTTTTATTTGTGGTTCTCACGCAAAGGGGAATTCTTTGAGGGGCAATAGACAATAACTTATCAAATTAAAAAAAAAAAAAAGCCAACCCATCCTCAGTACAAGCAATTTGTGTTCTCACTTTCCAAAACACTGGATAAATTTCTGCTATTGTCTGGGAGACATTTTTAGAGAGAAGTAATTAAAAAACTGAAAAATTATGGTCCCCTAATTTACAAAGAGTAATACATTAAAGATATTTCTCTTCCTTGGGAATTAAGATTAACAGAGACAACCAGGACATTCCCTCAACTCCAGCAGCCTATTTCAGGGTTTTTTTTTTAGATAACAAGATAAAAATAATAAAACATCTTTAATCCATAGTTATTCCTAAAAACCTTTCCTCCAAACTGGAAGATTTCCCTTAAATAAAGGAGATATCCTGTGGGAAGACAATTGCGTGCTAATTCATTTTTCAATTTCTCCATCCATATTTCTCATTTCAAGATTTTTCATATCTTCTCACTCTTTTATTATTATCAACAAAGCCGGCAATGAGAGAGAAAAAAAAAAAAAAAAGTGTTTCTTTTCTTTAAATATTTGCTGTAGCTTGTGTAATTACTGTGCTTGGCAAGAGACATGAAGCACTATTGAATTTTCCAACCTATTTCTTTTGAAGAGTAAAATACTTTTGCCTCCCTCTTAAGAAACCTCCAGGGGAAGGCAGTAATAAACACTGTTTAAAAAAATAAGGAAATAAAAATAAGAGTATATAAATGTGAAAATGCAGCTGAGTTTTGAGAATACAGATTTTACAATATGTTTGCATAAACAAGCCACGTCAAGGACCACCGTGTCTCAGCTGACCCAGGTTCCCCCAGCTTCTGAGCCCACTTGTTTGGAAAATGGGCACAGCAAACACAACCTGTATAAAAGCCTCGGCTTTGTTAGAAGGACTTTTGCTATTGAGGAACAAGAGAGAGGCTATTGAAAATCTCTCTGTTGCTTTCTCTTCCCTACTGAAATTACAAATAGATGACTACAGTTATAAGATCAAGCCTCTTGTTTAACTCAGAGCTTGATTAAAATGTAGATGAGTCTGTAGCAGCTTGTCCTTGTTCTGTCTATCACAATGCGTAAGACTTTATTCCAGACTAAAGCTTTGGATCTCTCATGATATTTTTGGCTAAATGTGTATTAGTGATGTGGACATGCTCTTTGAGCTAATCAGTATGATAACCACATAGCAGTTATAGATCAGACATCTAGTTGTGTTACTATGTGTTGGAATATTGACTTTTATGGCACTTTTTCCCCTGCATTGGTAATGCTAAGTACGGGTGACATTTGCCCTCATTTTGCTGAATTTCTCTGTTCATGGAACTGACACATCTTGGTAAAAACTGTCAGCACAGAAGCACAGAGCAGCCTGAATAGCAGCACGGCAGCCGCTGCACATCCAAGGACCAGCTCAAAAGGAGCAAGAGGTCAGCCTGCTTCCACGCTGTCTCAGGGCTTCACAGCCGTGCCGGTACAAAGGCTTCTGGGTTCTTGCTGGTGCACTGATTTCAAACATGTATCAGAGATCCTTTGTACTTAAGCAGGCAAATGCACAAAAATCAATTGAATGCTTCTCTGACACAGCCTGTTTTCAAGCTCTATTGAAATTCATTCCTTCTACTCGGAGCAGGTTTGGCCATGCAGGTTAGAAAGTTCAAAAGTGCCCAAATGAATTAAGTATCTTCGTCCCAGATGCTTGCTATGAGAATTGATGTTCTTGTCCCTCCCTTGAAGGAGCCTGACTGTCCCTCCACCCTCACAACAGAGGAAGTTCAGCCATTTCATGCCTTAACTGTTAAATCATCATAATTTACACAACTGATAGGGGTTATCTTTGCATGCTGTGCTGCAAACCATATAGCAGCTCAGCAGCTGCTGCAGGAACAGCTGAGCTACAAGCTGGAAAAAGGATCTTGTGGGCAGCCTTGGGGGCGGCAGGAAGATCACTGTAGCCTTTCCATGCCAAGTCCCGTTGCCCTGTCCATCAGCACTTTGCATGGTCACCACAGAAAAGTCTAACAACAAAACCATGAGACCATGTCAGTTAGAGGTGCGGAAGAAGCCCCGCAGCCTGAAACCCTTTTAGTTATCCTGGCAAAACCCTGGCTGCACATTGACAGACACCTGCTTTTGCTGGCTCATGCTGTTTCCAGCCATGGTGTGAGGGTATTGATGAAAAAGGTTTGGCTGAATTACACAGCTTCTATGGGAAAGGGCTCTGCCAAGGTTGTGCCATGCTGAGAAGATGCCCTTCAGAGCCTAAATCCAGTATGAAAAGAGACATTGAAAGTGATTTCAAAGCTTGTCCCCAAACACATCTTCCTGCCAATCAGTCAAGCAATGGGCTAGAGAAAGATTTTTCTGACATTTTCCATCCTCAGTAGAAGAAAAGAAATTGACTGGTTTCCTCATCTTCCTGGCCTAGAAAAGTTTTATGTTTAACCCTCAGACAGACACCCTTTTCTGAGTCTGGCTGAGCAGGCTGAAAGTTGTGATCAGCTAGCTCAGCTAAAGGAAAGCATTGCAGAAGTCCTCATTAACCTCTTTAACCATAGTTTGGGTTGCTCTTGGGCAGCCACTGGAGGTGGCCAGAGCTGGCTCAGCTGATAACCTTTCTGCAGCGGGAGTTCTCAGACAAGAAGCTATCACACGCATCAGGTTGGTGATAACGGCATTGTCCAGTGCCGCAGATAGCTCTGCAAGAGGGTGTTTCTTCAGCTTCCCTGTCAAGTAAACGCATTGTCCAGGTTTTCCATCAATTTAACCTTGAAATGCATACGCTGTCACATAACACACATAATTGCTATGTGCAGATCAAACTAGCTGCCTTAAAGGTTCCCGCTTCAAATCCAAAGGATGCAATTTCTGCATCAGAATAACAAAATGAGAGCACTCATTTGTGACGTTATTTAAACAAGATTGCATGCATTATTGATAGTGCTGGTTATATTTCATCTGAATATCAAAATCCCCAAATATATCATGTGTCAACTTTAAAAAGCATTATAAGGGGAAAATAACTTTTTGCTGTGTCTTTTCTGATTCTGATCTAGAGGCCCTGGTCAGACCTCGGAAAAACTGTGGTGTGAGGCCAAATTTAGTGATTCTTTCATTAAAATATGTGCTTAGGCCTAGAGTGGGAGCTTTCTGAGCTGTTTGGGTTTTATTTGTTTGTTTGGTTTTTTTGATTAATCCTTGAAACTGCATGTGCTTATGGGAAAGTAATTTGGATTACATTTTTCAACTGTTTGAACACATCCTGCTTCAACACTTTCTAATGAAAATATAATTTGAATCATTTACTTCAAACTTAGAATAACTTCTCATGCAGCAATAGATAATTTCTTTTGTATTGAACTATTGACAACAGCAGTAACAGAGAAGCGGGTAAGGGCTACAAATCCAGGACTCAGGCATTAGGGTTTGTGGATGCTGTTCTGGTTTTGGCTGGGATAGAGTTAATTTTTTTCATAGCAGCTGGTACAGGACTATGTTTTGGATTTGTGCTGGAAACAGTGTTGATGACACAGGGTTGTTTTAGTTACTGCTGAGCAGTGCTCAGACAGAGCCAAGGCCTTTTCTGCTCCTCACCCCACCCCAGCAGTGAGTAGGCTGGGGGTGCACAAGGAGTTGGGAGGGGACACAGCCGGGACAGCTGACCCCAACTGACCAAAGGGATATTCCATACCATATGACGTCATGCTCAGCATATAAGGGGCTGGGGGAAGAGGAAGGAAGGGGGGACATTCAGAGTGATGGCGTTTGTCTTCCCAAGTCACCGTTACACGTGATGGAGCCCTGCTTTCCTGGAGATGGCTGAACACCTGCCTGCCCATGGGTAGTGGAGAATGAATTTTTTGGCTTGCTTTGCTTGTGCGCGTGGCTTTTGCTTTACCTATTAAACTGTCTTTATCTCAGCCCACGAGTTTTCTCATTTTCATTCTTCTGATTCTCTCCCCATCCCGCCATGGGGGGAGTGAGCCAGTGGCTGCGTGGGGCTGAGCTGCTGGCTGCAGTTAAACCATGATGGATGTGTAGGCTGCTGCACATTGCCAGTGCGTGTGCTGTGACAGAGAAGGAAGGATTTTAGGCAGACATATTTACCCGTTGAAGTCATGAAATGCCTGGAAGGAAGAAATTCAGTGGTTAAAGCCTGCCTGCACCCAACCATGCATCAAACATCAGCCCTGTGTCTACTGCATGTAGGACTAACAGAGTGTAGCCCTGCAGAAAAATAATGATAAATGTGAGGTTTCAATTCAGCACTAAGCAAGAATGTGCTAAGGATGAGTGCCATGTGAGTGATGTGACACTCTGAAGCACTGCCAGCAATTGTCAGTAATTTTTTGACAAATTTCCTAATGAGGTGTGTAGGATCCTTTTAAGAAAAACAAGCACTACGCTGCCCTATTCTTAAGACTGAAAGGTATGAGTATTTCAGCCAGACTCTAATGATCCAAAATATTTTATGGAGATATATTGATTTTGACAACAATTTTGACACAAAGGTTTTCTGGTATCAACTCAGTTCCAGAAAGAAAGCAAGACTGAGAAAAGGAGAGAGAAATACACAGGATATAATGATGATGATGATGATAATAAATAATAATAATAATAACAACAATATAAAAAATATTTCTAATTAAATATTCTACACAATCAATTAAAAATTTTCTTTCATGTTATGCTCAAGTGGAAAAGAAGTTTCCAATTCAGCCACGATTTAAGACATTCAGATATAAGCAGCACTACTTCTTTCATTGTCCATTCCCTCAACCTGTTAAAAAATATGCTTTATTGGCTTGGAAAACTTTTTGTCTCTAAGTAGGGTTTGACATCAAACCCATCTATTTACCTGTAGAAACCTATAAGGTGCGGGGAAGGAAACTGATTGTTTTGGGTGGTTGGTGGTTGTGATTTTTTTGGTTTTGTTTTTGATTTTGGGTGGCATGATTTTTTTACAGAATTTGGGCTCATTTCATGCAGGAATCCTGAGTTACAACCCCAAGAAATTAAAAAAAAAAAAAAAAAGATGTCTTAGTCATATAAAGAACTTTTTCCTTTTGTGAACTAGCTTCTACTGATAGATTTTGTATAACCCTTCCTGTGATCATGACCCAAATGGTCTGAACACACCCATATCTTTCCCAGAATGTCTGGACGCTTACTGTCCCTTTGAGAAAGCCACACTGAAAATGACACTGGGGGGGAAGGAAAAGAAGAGAAAAAGAGGAGAGAAAAGAAGGAAGGGAAGGGAAGGGAAGGGAAGGGAAGGGAAGGGAAGGGAAGGGAAGGGAAGGGAAGGGAAGGGAAGGGAAGGGAAGGGAAGGGAAGGGAAGGGAAGGGAAGGGAAGGGAAGGGAAGGGAAGGGAAGGGAAGGGAAGGGAAGGGAAGGGAAGGGAAGGGAAGGGAAGGGAAGGGAAGGGAAATTCTTTCTTAGGTTACACTTGTTTCAAAACTGTGTTAAGGCAGTTTCTCCCCATGTCCCACACAGCACATGGTGCATTAGCTGACTCCTGCCACCCTCGTGCATGGGTCACCCCCACTCAGACAAGGAGCAGGCTGCTCATATTTCTGCTGCACACATCCAGCAAGTTGGTTGCTGCAAAGCTGTGCAAGACCACTGGAGAGCCTGCTGCTCCAGTCTGCATCTTCTCTGCATGTTTCCTGCAGAGCATTTAATTAGCAATGGTGCTCAGGGTTTGCTGTGAAGAAGAAGGGGGGAGAGAAAGATGTGTTAGCATTGTGTTAAAATGAGGGAGTTAAGGAAGGGATGATTTAGAGCAAGCAGGGCTGGTTTCAAATCTTCTTGGAATTGGTTCTCCCACAGGAGGTAGGAAGCAGAGAAAAGGGACAGAGAGAGGACAGCGCGAGGTGCAGAGGATAGGTAGCCTTGTTGTTCATTTCACTACCCCCAACAGGTTGTGATAAAAGAAGATAGCAACTGATGTTAGATGAAAGACACCTTCTTCTCTTTCTCCATCACCTCTTCCACAGGAGGAACTACATGGACCCTGTCTCTCAGCAGCAGCAATCCACCTGGTCCTTCAGGGCTCTGAAACAGGCAAAGCACATGATGCTATTTTACCATATATGGGTATCAAACACCCAATTTGACTGGAGAGACTATCAGATGATCACTTGAAGAGAACATTTCATAAAAACTGTGTTCTCCTCTTTCATGTATATACTACCCTTCTGAATGGTTGAGGATCCCTCCCTCATCTCAGACTTCAGGCAACCTCCAAATGCCCCAATTGCCTGAGACGTGGCTGTGATCTTTCATTCTTCCCATGCATTTGTGTTCAAGCCACAAGCAGAAGTAAAAACTGCTTCTCTAGGTGTTTCTTCTCTGCCTTTCTCATGTGAGTCCAAATTGGAGGATGCTCCTTCCCTGCCCTTCCAGGTTGATTTCCTAACCACAGCAGTGTACCTGATCAATTCAGCGCCCTCATGTTTTTCCCTGCTACATGTCTCCAGGTACCTAAATTAAGATTAAAGACCTCTGTCTTCAGCTAAGTCTTTCAGTGTTTTCTCACTCTATGTAACACTCTTCTGACTGTTTAGTCTGTCATCAATATTCCTGTTCCCTCTCCTTCATTCTCTGGGTCTTTGTGATGTGTTTTGCATAGAAAGTGTCCCCTAAACAGAAAATGGCTTAATTGATGTTCACTGTAGAAACGCATGTGGATGAGAAGGTCAGAAGGTGACAGCTAGAGCCTTGGCCCTCACATCTGACAGTCATCTTCAGTGTTACTGTGTGTCCACAACATAGAAAGAATAAACTGAGAATATGATTCACTGATCAGTTGCTCTGACACTCGGGATACCATTAGATGTTCCTTTTTGCTTGTACTTTTACAAATACTTCTGTGTTAATGTCCTGTTTCATTTCTAATTTTCTTTGCTAAGCATAAATTTCACTTGAATTTGAGTGTCAGTAAACGTAGCATGTAGGCTTACATTTGCTCTGAAGGTAAGTGGCATTTATTTTTCTTTATTGTTTAAATAAGTGCTTTGACATACAAAATAAAGAAATCTATTTTCAAGAGTAAAACATATTTTTAACAGTAAAATCAACTCATATTGTTGATCTAATGGGCTATCAGTCAAGCCACTCCTGCTCTGAAGAGCTAGCATAGGAGATTTTTGAATAGCTGATGATAATAAGGAGCAGCAGCTCTTCCCTCAAGTATACAAGTTAGAGAAGAACACAAAACTACTGGCTAATATCCTTCCATGAAAAGCCAAGGCACTTATTTTCACTTCTGAAATTATATCATACAATTGATTAAATAATTTAAATCAAAACAGAGCAAGTAAACAAAGTACTTCTTGGGTAGCATGAGTATCATAGATGCGATGGGAGGATTCAGTGTTGATTTGTTCTTCTCTCTCTCCACTGGCTGTAGATGATTGTCCTAGGCAAACACCTACTCTTAGATGGCAAATGAGGTGCAGTGAATCCCCACTTCTATGGGCTCTTCTTTAAATCCCACCTTTACTGGGTACACTGAGCTAAACTAGGAAATTGTGAAGTGCTTCTGCTAAGTGGCTCACATTTTATGAACAGAACAGTTCATACAGCCATTAAATCAACTGAATTAATATCTTTGGGACTTTTTCTGGAGAGAGTTTCTTTGGCATTTTAGAGACATTATGTCCACATGTTAGCTTCCTTCTTCATTGACCTCTAAAAAAACCTGACTTGAAAAAAGCCATGAAGGTTTACTGGTTTTGTGGATAAGGCCCCTGCTAAATGCTGTGAAAGCACACCGCTGACTTGTGAGCAGCAGCACTTCCAGCCCTGCCATCCTTTTGTGTGAACAACAGAGAACCGTGCATGGGTGCAGTGCCACAGGACTGTGCTGTGTTTAGCAGTGCTGCAGAGCTCAGTTTTAACCAGAACTGTGTGTCTCTGAAACCTCGTGGCAATGGAAAAACCCAAGTCTCCTGGATGAAAACTTTGAGCACAAACAAAATGTGTTAAAGTGAGTTGAGGAACTGACAAGGAAAGAAAAAGAAGAGAATAATTGCTCTTTTGAAAGGTTTTCCACTGGACTGTTTCTCTTTTTACCTTTTTGGAAGGAAAATAAATGTGCTTTGGCCTCATTGTTTCTAATGTACTCAGTCCTAGGGTAATAGTTAGATCCTGGTGATGACTGTCCAGAGAGTTTTCCGCACCATTCAGATAGAGAGGAAAATATATTCTCAAACAACACACGTGGAATTTTAATTTTATGATAGCTCTGTCACTGTGTGAAGGATACCATTCACTTCTGAGGGCAAAATTAATGTCAGGAAAACAAAGAAAAACAAAAATCTGTGAGGAATAGAGAGGCTTTCAGCAAATACTCCTTTATTCTCCAGAAATAGGAAAGAATAAACCAAATGTGACTCGTAACTGCTGTTAAAATCCCCATTTATTTTTGTGCTATTATTATTGAGTAAGGTCATAAACCTAACAGAGAAGGCAGTTTAGAGGGAAGCTAGCAAACTTAAAATGCCATAACAGAGTTTGCACGGTCAGACCAAGGATTCAGAGCTAACGTGCCAATACGTCAGACCCCAATTTATCTGCTTTTCCATCTTGCTTCTTAGGATAACTACATCATTTTGGACAATTCAGTTCCCAGGCTGCACACGTCTCTTGGAGAGCCAAGAATAGAATTGGGATTCTTTATGATCAGCTCCCTACTGTGTACTAACAAGCAGCCGTGTAACATATTGAGAAGGTGTGTGCATGTCAAGCTCTTTCCCCAGCTGGATTTAAAAACAGGAAATGAGCACCAAGACAAAAGCATAACAAAGATACCACAGCAGTGGCATAGAATGGTTTGTCAAATATGTGGGATACATGATATTTGCAGGACTGCTCTGCTGTTATGAAGGTGCTGTGGAAGCTCTTGCTCTGGGAAGTACATACGGTACCTTGACTGCAAGGTGTTGGAAATGGACTGAAGGTCTTATGGAGAGACTGAACTTCTTATCTGTGATTCTCCTAGTGTTAAGGAGATAGAGAGTCTTTTCCCTCATTTCTTCCTTCCATTCCTTTAGGGAAGAGATAGTTGGCACATCTTCCACATTACTTACTTACAGCCATTAATTATAAAATTTTGTTTGCTAATTTTATGCCCTTGCATAGAAATCAGATCTGTCCGTAATTATCAGAATGGTCCCAGGAGAAGTATTTTAGTTCTGACATTGATTTTTGTTTTTTGATACTTCCACATGAATATTTCAAAGTACAGAATGTATTTTAAGGTCTTTGAGACTTTAAAATAAAGCTTTTAGATTAGTCGGGTGTATTTTTCAGAGTTTTCATGAACATTTTTACCATGTCTGCCAAATGTTCTTTGTGACTGTTCTTTGTGACATTTGGTTGGATAGATGCACAGGGCTCCAGACTCATCTTTGATCCCTGACAGAAATGATGTGAACCTTGCAGTTATGTCTGCCACAAATGCTCGTGATTCTGCATTTAAATTTAATTCGCTTAGAATATCCTACAAATAATCTCTCTGTAATAAACTTGCTTCTTCTTGCCTCAAATAAAACACAGAACTGAAGGATTTCCAATATGGAGAAAGAAAATTCATTTAAGAGGTCAAGATGTATTTAGCATGGTTACTTTGTTATTTCACTTAGCTTTGGGAACTACAGGGAAGTTGTAGTGTATAGCAGTGGGAAAAACCTGTTAGTGTTCAGAGTTGGGTTGCAACGTCTCATTTTGAAATGAAACCATATTTTTGTCTAAAGCATTATTTAGTTAACTCATAATCTGTGAACGGCAGAATTCCTCAAACAGTCCTACACAATCTTTTTCATGACATATATAGAAGAGATGTCTAGAATAGATTCAGTCCTGAAAAGAAAGCCTCAGGTTGTTTTCACTGAACAGTATTTGTCATAGATATTGTGAACATTATAGAAATATCTGACCCCTAATTCTCCTTAAAGAAGGAAATATCAGCTCCTTGGGACACTATTGTTATCTCATATCTCTGTAAAGAAAAAGATAAAAAACATGAGAAAAACCTGTGTCTCTACTGGAGCAGAAATTTTCCTGCTGAATTTCAAGCCATTTCCCAGCATCCAAGAAGCTGAAAACACACTTCACAACTCTGATGTCCCTGTGACCTTGGTGGACTATAAAGACTTGGATGTCAGACTTTCAGCTGTGGAATGTAAAACTAAGCTGTTCGACAAACCACATCAGTCAGTGCCTCTGAACAGTGGCTCAAGAATCTGGACTTACCCTTTCCCTATTGAATGATTTATCAGAGTGGTAGAAAATATTGAGCTACTGCTTAAGAAATGCCAGAGGACACTGGACCCAGGAGGGCCACATGCATAATTCATGACACTGATCAACAATATTCATAGGGAACAGTAACTACTTACTTTTCCCACTTTTTTAGTAGACTTACATTTTATAAAAGAAAATTGCACAGCCACTCATCTTTATTCATAAATCCTAGGGTAGACAATTTCTTGAACCCATCAGAAGAAATATACATGCAAAGGTATGTTATATAGGTATTAGTTTCCAAGACCATGTGTATCCTGAACTATGGGGAATAACTGGGAGATGGGGAACAAAGGAAGGAATCTGTCAGTTCGCACAGGCACTTTGGACCTGTAAAACCCCGTGTCTGCTATCATGAATCAGGAGTAAGTTTGTTTCTACTTTCAGCTGTCAAATCCATAACAGCGTCACTTAAAAAGAAAGCTCTAAATAAGATGAACTAAATGACGGAGTGGTTATTCTCTGACCTACATTAGTGCTAGCCATTGTCATCAGATGCCATTTGTTTGGCAGGGTGGAGACATATACCAGATTTCGGGTGATGGGTTATAGTAGGTTAGATCTGAAGTTCTGTTGTTAGTAACTTCTCTCTTTCACTAGCTACAAAGGGTGAGCTGGTTACTCTACTTCTGCCCATTTCTGGGAAGTTCTCATGCAGATTGACTTTGCCCATTAGTTTTAAGCTGAAATTACTTCCCCTGCTGCAAGGGAAGACCACACACACACACAGAGGGTTACTGTGCATCAGCTGATATAAATGTGGTCATTTCACTATGTGGGAGCAAATAACATGTTTAAACACAGGTATATAAGGGCAATGTAGAGATTCTGGGATGCCTTACCTGACTTGCAGAAAGATTTGTCTCTCCTGTAGGTACTGTGTCATGTCAACTGATGCTTTGGACAGCTGAAGATGTCTGAGAAAGTACTAGACATCTAGATATATGTACCTGAATTGCTCCTTGTTTTTATTTTTGCATCAATTCCCTGCTTATAGTGGGAATAACAGCTGTGCCTCAAGGGCATGAAGTACTGAAATATCAGATTACTGAAGAAAATGCATGTGCCTTAGATCATGTCATATGCAGCTCTTAGAAAATCATCTCTTCACCTAGAAAAAATATCTCAACAATACTTCAGAAAAAAAGAGCTAATGTTAAAGCTTCAGTAATTCATCAAAATCCAGTTTAAATAAATAATAAACCATATAACTAAACACCTAATCGCCCAGCTCCTGATTCTTGTGACTCACTGTTTATTAGCTTCTCAATAAATTAATTTGCGTGACTTACCAAGCTAAATGCTTCAGAATAAAAAGGTTAATTGAAGGTTGGAGTAGGATACATTATTGAGTAGTTGACATATTGCCTTAATGTTATGAATAATCTGGAAGTAGTTCAATGGAGTTGCAGCCACTTTTCCCAAGTCTGAACTTGACCTGCAGTCTTTCTTCTGAAAGCATTTTCACTTCTTTATGTATAACAGGACTTTGAGTAATTTCTTCTTCTTCTTTTTTTTTCCCCCTCTCCTTTTTAAGAATATGAATTATTAATAACATGATGAATACATGCAGGGAAGAAAAAGCCAAAGCATATCACAGCTCCCCAAACCTATAAGATTTTGAAAAAAGGGAGAACAAAAAAAGTTAAACATCCATACCTGAGGTTGCTCGTTTGCATGCCAACAAAAGACAGTGAAGGAACTACAAAGAAGCTTTGAAATGAGAGGATTATTAGAACAAGAAGAATTTTGAATTAATCAGGACAAGCTTGTATAAGCAGATCCAAGATGCCAGAGGGTTTGGAAACGCTGTTTCTGTAAATCACTTCCTATCACAGACACTCTTTGTGAAAGGAGGATGGGGAGGTGAGCTTAGGGGGCAGATGAGGAGGAGGTAGTCCCATCCCTGACATGCTCTGAATTAATGCAGATGTCACACAGCCATGGAGTGTGTGGAAATAAGACTGTATATCAAAATATATCAAAATAAAGATTTTGCATCTACTGTGATAATGATGAGGGGCAGATCCTCAGCAGGTTTTATTTGTCAGAGGTCCAACAAAGGTAATGCAAATCACACTAACTGAGTATCTATCCCTCCATTTTGTGCTATTTCTCCACCTCAACCAGCCTCATCTCCTTTCATTTTTATGATAAACAGGACTTGAACTCTGTGAGCCTCACAGTTCTGCATCTTGTTGATGACTCATTAAGATTTTATCATTCCAGTGACATGTTATTGAACCCAGTTTCCTTAGGGGGCTGGTCTGGTGATTACAGGAGTAACCAGTGACTGCTTAATCACCCACTTCATTATATTCATATTAATAATAAATACCAGGAGGTAGACAGCTATAATTACATTGCTAGTTTAGGAAGACATGAGCCCATAAAAGTTGGCAACACTGAAATACAAATTCAGTCATAAATATCACACGAATAGATGTGACTTGGAAGGTGCAGAGAAGGGTAAGAGAGCATAAACATTGTTATTTTAAAGAGAGTTATTGTTTCAGCAATTGTGATGCGGTTTAATTAAGCAGAAGAAAAATACTTTCTCGAGCATGAGCAGCTTAGAAGAGATGAGGCAATATCATAGAATCATAGAATCACAGAATGGTTTGGGTTGGAAGGGACCTTAGAGCCCATCTAGTTCCAACCCCCCTGCCGTGGGCAGGGACACCCTCCACTACAGCAGGTTGCCCAAAGCCCCATCCAACCTGGCCTTGAACACTTCCAGGGAGGGGGCATCTACAAATTCTCTGGGTAACCTGTTCCAGTGCCTCACCACCCTCACGGTAAAGAACTTCCTACTATCAAATCTAAATCTACCCTCCTTCAGTTTAAGGCCGTTACCCCTTGTCCTGTCACTACACTCCCTGATAAACAGTCCCTCACCAGCTTTCCTGTAGGCCCCTTCAGGTACTGGAAGGTGCTATCAGGTCTTCCTGGAGCCTTCTCTTCTCCAGGCTGAACAACCCCAACTCTCTCAGCCTGTCCTCATAGCAGAGGTGCTCCAGCCCTCTGATCGTCTCTGTGGCCCTTCTCTGGACTCTCTCCAACAGTTCCATGTCTTTCTTTAAATATAATATATTCTCATGTGTGGTTTGGAAGCATTTTCTATCAGTGAAAGAGGCCCCAAGGAACACTCCATAACAGTCTTCTTGTGATGCTCTTTGGAACAAGAGGTCATAATTTTGTATGTTCATAACATCCATAAAGTATGGCCCATGCATCTGGGCTTGAACTCTTCCACCTTTGGTCAGCAGGTACTTTGCAGAGCAAGGACTTTCAGCATTGTGTAAGTCTCACAGCACAGCAGTTCCCCAGACATAGCCGTGGTGCTGAGCAGACAGACTTCCTCTTTTGACTCTAATGAACTTTGGCAAACACACTGAAGGTTTGATACAATATGATCTGTCACAAAGTGGCAAAAATGCTGAGTGGGATGTGTGTTGAACTGCAGACACAGACAGGAGAGAGATTTTTCCTGGTTTACCGTATATGACTATTTTAAGATTAGATGAACTGTAATCCAGAGGCACTTGCTTGTAACAGAAGCATAGGGTGACCAAGTTTTGACATCTAAGTTAAAACATACGTTGAGTGAGGGCTTGTGAGGGAACATATTGGACCAGGGAGTCATGAATAGCAATAGTACTTCTCCCAGTGCAAGATAATGCTTTCATGGCTGAGGATTTCTGAGAACTACAGGTTTCCAATCAAATCTGTTTTTTCTGAAAATCCAGAACAATATCTGTCCATTTCTCATTATATTTAAAATGATGGTTGGCTTTATTTTATTTTGAACAGATAAAGCTTTTGTTGCAGAGATTTATTTTCACATAACTGAAAATGTTTTCTGCACAGTGCAGCTAAAGTAGTTGTCAAAAGCAAAGTGAAGGCAGAGTTGCATCCTAAATAGGGCTGAGAAAAATCTAACCTAAACTCAAAAGGTAGATGCTCAGGCAGCTCATCACTCAACTTAATTCATTACCTAGAGCTGCACATATTTATGCATCACGTTAAAAGTCAGACAGCTCGAATGAGCAGAAGCTGGAAATGTTAGTTCAAGTTTCTTCAGGTAAGGGATTTAGTGCTCCCAACTGCTAGCTATTTTGTAAAACAGGAGGTTCATAATTGTGCCAAGCCTTGTAGACAATTAAATGTGGTTTGAGCAATCTGTGAGTTTGGCCTGTAAGGAAAATAAGCAGAGTATATCCTAACAGGCCTTAGGCTAACAACCACTGTCAATAACTCAGTGATCATTTGTCTGAAGCATCTCTGGGATTTCATCACTGAATGTTTAGGTGCTGGGCCAGTTTGACCTCTACAGGACTGAAGAAAGGGGCTGGCAATGCCAGTAGTCCCTAAATACTTGGGCCTCTTGAGGCATCTTAGTACTTCAGCTCTCCTTGCCAAGCTATCCCTCAAAGTGCGTGCATCCAGGGGGGATCTGACTGTGCACACCTTCTGGCTGGTGTGATGCCTCAGTCCGTAGGAAATTCGTCATTACTTGCCAGGGTCATATTTCTTCCAGGGAAGAAACTTTCTATTAAGCTATTAAGCTTCAATAGTTTCCTATAAAAAGATAGAACTTCATGGGGAAGTGGATCCAGCTGAAATAAAGACAACAGCTAGGAAAAATAGACTCAATGATTTGTGGAAAAAGGTCATGTATATCTTGGACACCTTGAAAGATTGTGCATTAAAACTGAAAACCACTGAAGAGTTGAGGAAACCAAGACTGGGAGATAAAGCAATGTTTCTATAGCTGGGCAGTCTTTAGGTAGACAGAAGCCCATGGGGATGGTTTTGAGCAATTTCATTTATTTCTACACATGTGCACAAATGCATACATGAAGAAAAGAACTGCCAGCTCATTGTCCACCAAAAAAGGTATAGGACAGTACAGGAAAACTGGGACACAAGGTTCCATCCTTACTGCAATGGAACAGCTGAAGGGTCTGGCACCAGAATATATATTAGGTAGATCAAGAAAGAAACAGCTGTAATCCAACCATTTAAAATTTACAATACCTTTATAATAACAGATTCAAACTTTGCTAATATGCATTTTGATTGACTGTACATTCTCATCTCACTTCCATTGCTCCCTCAGGCTCCACGTCCCTAGTTAGGCAAATAGTTGGCCTTTAGCAGACGACATTACATTGAATTCACTATCTGAGTTACAATTAGATAAAGCACTCAGTTTTGATCCTCTATTCTTCTGAGTTACTGGAAAGAAGAGATAAAACCCCTGCAGTCTTGGCTCCTGAGGCTTCCCACACAATAGCATATTGCCTCGTCACAGTGAAATATGCATAATTGTTTAAACTCTTCTCTGAAGACACAATTAGTACCTCGAATCCTGAGCTATTTTATTGCAAACAATGATAGAGATTCCAAAAGCTTGCCTGACTGTTTTCCCCCTAGTTTCATCAATGTTTTTGTTTCAACGGAAGAAAGTTTGAGAAATACCTGCTTATAAGCAGGCAAAGCAGAGAGGTAACTTCAGCCTCGACAAGAAGAAAGTGCAGGGAATTCTGTAGTGCTCAGCTAAATTGTCTACTGAAGAGACACTGGGGTAGAGATTTTCAAGGGCAGAGACATGAAACAAAACATACTTCAGAAATTGGTATTTTGAAGAGGCAGAATAAAAGTAATCCTAATCTCAGCAAAGGTTAAATTTTACCCATACACTCATCAGTTTTCTTTCTGGTAGCTTCTACTTTCTTTTCAGTGTGTATCTATTCTGGTTCTAGTTCAACCAAAAGAAGGGATTATCTTTCCATTATCTGTCTTCACTGCACCTGCCACAGAGAAACCCAAAATATGCACAATGATGATATAGTTAAAAAATACTACTGAAGATCTCTGAACTAGAGTGTGCTATTTACTGTTAGTTTTTGCTCTGAGAAGATTAACTAAGAAATGCTGCACCATTCAACTCTTAAAGA
The DNA here is from genome assembly GCF_011004875.1 of Balearica regulorum gibbericeps. Classification (NCBI taxonomy): domain Eukaryota; kingdom Metazoa; phylum Chordata; class Aves; order Gruiformes; family Gruidae; genus Balearica; species Balearica regulorum. The sequence continues at coordinate 208,769,202 of NC_046184.1, read as the reverse complement.
AGATGATTTTGTAGAATGCTATTTCATATTAAAGCTCCTAAACAAGCACACAATTACAGAAAAGTCCTAATTCAAGTAGTATTGTGCCACATCCCATGTAATTGTGTAGCCAGGTTGGTACACCTACTTGTATGCTATATGTTTAAGTGACCTCCATAACCCCCAGAAGGTCTAGGCTGCTTGTCCATTAGCAGACTGATCTTTGGGCACTGAGTTACCAAAGCAGAACACAGAAGTTTTTCAGTTTAGTGGGAGTCACTCGGGCAAAATCCCGCACACAGCTTTAGCAGATAAACCTCTAAGCACCACAAAAATGAGGATAGGGTAGAAATGACAGAGGATTCAGTGATCAGATTTCAAGTTGTCATTATACAATTACTTCATGCTTCAAATGTCTCTCCCCTCTTGCTTACAGAAGCTGTAATCACTGCCTTTAAAGCAGTGCAGAACCAGAGGAGCTTTGCTGGTGAGTGGCAGTATCCTAAATGCATAACGTTCCCCTGTTGTCAAATCCAAGTCTGCTCTTTCAATGTCATGTATGCATTCATCCTTGTTAAACAGGGCTTTCTATGAAGCTTAACAAGCAGTCATTTCTCTCCTGCAGTTCTGGCACTGTAGTAGGGAATGGAAGTAAAGTCCACAAAAATCTTTTACTCCACATGTAGAATTAAACTACCTTTTCAGGTTGGTGCAGGATACACTGAGCATTTCAGACCGTTAACGTTACAGGGTAGTAAGTTATCTCTCCAAATCAAGAAGTACCAGGAAGACTGATAATTACCTGTCACCAAATTCCAAAGGTGTTGGATACCTTTGGATATCCCTTGAAGCACCAAAGTAAAGAGGGGTCACTTGTGAATTTCATGTAGATAATACTGAGTTTGAACATTTCAGATTTTCAAACTGCTATTTTTTCCCTCAGTAGTGCAAACCTCAGCATTGCAATTTGAGCCTTCTGACTCTTGGTTTGGTTAGTTATCTTAGAAAACATCTATGGAGTGACCAGAAGTGCAAAAAAACATTGGCAAAGAGTAAGGAAGGAAAAATCCACCATGTATGTTCTGGCAGAATCAGTTTGACACCATTGCTTCACTTAGTAAGTCACTGTTTCCTTGAAAGTGCTACCATGTGCTTCCCAGCTAGCATTCTGGGCGTGAAATCTTCATGGCAACCTGGTGTATCTGAATATCATCACCTCTACCCTGCACCTTTGAAATGACAGCCCTTCCAGGTAGTTTTGCTTCATTAGCATCAGCTTAAGATATTGCATTGGGTTCCACTGCAGTTTCATGTGCGATTTCACAGGTGATTAAGCCAATCTAATGGACAGCTGCTTCTGACAACAGTTTCACTCCTACTGCTTCCCTTGACTTATCGCTGTGCTCACAAAAGCCTTACCAGTTTGCTGTCAGTTTAGCTCTCTGAACAGGTAGGTTCAGAGAGCGTACTAGAGAAGTATGACTTGTGGCAGAGAGTTGGTAGAACAGCCTTTTTGGCTGTTGAATAGCCTTTCCACAGCCTAATCTGTGTCATTAAACATCACTCACAGAGGACAACAATTCTGCTGTACGGTGGCAACTGCGGTAAAGACTTCTTTTCTAGTTAAACTGCATTCTGTGACTTCTCCGCAACCATGACCTGTAGCCTCTCGTCCCTGACCTTTGCTTTCTTCCCTGCTGTCTGTACAAATCTTTCATCCATTTTCTTTACCGCAGAGAAAATGCACACATCTGCCTGTATCTCATTAATGAGACAGGGACAGGACTTGGCTGTCCAAGCTGGATCCTTATTTTCAAATTTTCTTTACTTAAATACTTTAACAAGCAAATTTTTTACTTTCGCTGACAAATATTTAGCTTTCCACTTAACACCATCATACCTGTTGTGAGACATTTTTTCCTGTGTCAAAATAAGTGCAAGCCTGCCACCTGACATCAGCAACTGCAGTCATCTCTTCCAAGTTTCCCTTGTAATATTTAATTTTTATGACCCAAAAAGCAACAGAGCAAGTTCCAACTGTCTCTTTTGTGTCCAAGTGGAGACTGAAGAATTATATTAAGATATTATGCTGATCAGTCACTGATATAAAGAATTGTAGGTTCACAGTAATAAGGTTAAATGCACTAATACACACCTGAGAAGCTGTCAATTTTCCAGTGACTTTTCTAGACAATATGATATTTTCAGGCTCAGTACAATGATGGATTTAAAAGGTGCTAGACCAGAATAAATCTCTGATGTGAATCTGCTATGTCAAAACTTCCACAGAGTTTGATTTACTCTAGACTTTATCTTTTTTTCAAGTCCCATTTTATTCAGATACAGTATATCTGCATTGGAGATTGGCATTGGCCCAATACTAAACAACAGAAAAATCTGCCAAAAAAACCCATAAAAAAATGATTCCATCAGTTGTTAATCATTTGCCTTATTTTCTTTCAGTTATTTATCTCAAAAGGTTGTGCAGATATTAATTTATTCTTCTTTGTTTTGTACATTTGTATGGACTCTCATGACCTCTAATAAATATTCTGAGTATGACAGCATGATGGTGATGGGGGGAAGGGTAGGATGGAGTGTGTGCTATACACTCAGTTTCAAGAAAAATTCAGACACAGCAGAAGTCTATGGTCACTCTTAGGGTCGTGCCAGGTCAGGGTATCCAAATCTATTGAGTCCCACAGTTAATGCTCAGTACAGTCTTTCTCTAGGATTCTACTAAAAAATGAGGGTGTTTGGTCACCACCTGTATAGTGGTTCAATTCATTTGCTGCAATTAATTGACTCAGATTACACAGTAACGAGTTGGAAAGGGCACCCTTACTTCATGCTTATGGCCTCCTCACCCCTCCCTTCATGTATGTTTTTAGCACTTACCTTTTAAAAATTGCAGCTATCATGTCTTTGGAAGAGAAACAAGAGCAAAGAACAAATCCCCGGCATTGCCTTTATCCTTACCCGTCAGTACAACACAGACCAAATGCAAGACTGCTTTGAGCTCTGGTTTGGATCTACCTACCAGTCCAGAGGGAAGGAGTAGACTAGAAAGTTGTGAGGAATAAGAATTTGTGCAATGGTTTCAGAGAGGAAAAGAGAATGGGTCTACTCATGCCTTCACTGTACTCCATTCTGCAAGTGTCATCTTGAACATTTACTGACCTCTGATTACCCAAGACAAGAGCTACAGTTGCCAGGCTACATGAGTCTTCTTTGGGAAGAAAAGCAGCCCTTGCAGTACCTTCTGAAACAGTGAATTCTCAAGGAAATAAGTCAATATAAAGAGCAACTCGGAGTGGGAAAAATTATTTGATATTTTAAGTATCTTTTACATAAAATAATAAAGTTCTGCCTTGAAGAAGACGCAAGTATAGTGATAGTCAGTTGCTACTGAAGTCTCCTGATCTCGGTGGGATAGGAGTTCACCCACATGCTTGGAGTGAAAGGGGCACATCAGTGCGTGTATGTCTCTTTTGAGCCAGCTGTCTAGGGTGTCTCAAATCAACGGGGGAGATAGGCATCGCATCTCCAGAGGATGATTTGTCTAATCACAGGTGTTTATGAAAGGCTATATAAATTACCTTCTCAAAGAGCTGGTCTCTTTCTATTGACTCTGTGTAGTGAACGGAAATCTTCATATCTAGTTTGGATTAAATGGATACATTAATTCAGATAAATACTACTCTATAGAATGGAAAGTAGAATCCAGCCCAAATTCTTTTCTTCACCACCTATTAGTTTACAGCGTATGGTAGGACTAATCCGCTATCTATGTAACCGAAGGATTTTGAGACTGATTCAATATTTCATCTTTGTTTTGGTTATTAATCAATCTCAACAGCTGTTTATTGCATTTTATAGCACAAAGCAAACAAAAATTATCCTTTAATTGATCCTTTAATGATGTGATATTTTATAAACTATCAAACATGTGATAAACCCCATTATTTTATACTCAGAATTTGTTTCTTTTTTTTTCTTTTTTTTTTTTTTTTATATGATCATTTAGAGTACCTCTAAATGGCAACAGACTTTTATTATTGCACAAATGGAAATCTGTTTTGCTTTCCAAACTTTGTTTACTACTATTGAAAATGAAGAAAGCAATTGCTGGATATGGGAGAAACAAGTTTGCATGATTGTATTTTTAAATCGATTATCTTACAAGCATGAGCATTTTGGTAGAAATAACAATTGTTTCAAAGCCTTTCTCGTCTTATATATTACTACCTTCACTGACTTCCGTTTCCCACTGGAAAGCAGAACATCATAACAGTTTTTATTTCAGACCACGTTTACAAAATTTCAGTTGAAGACCTTGCTTCCAGTCCTTGCACTGGTTTCTAGCTGACCTTTTGCAAGTTAGGTATCATATCTTTAGTACACTGGAAATTTCACTCTGGAAATTTCACTAGTTACCTGGAACAATTTTCAATGTCTTCATCTGAAATTTCCCGTATGTGCTCCAAATCTTCTGGCAATTCTATTTCTACAATTACTCATAAAAGTCATTCAACAAGAAGCATCCTATCTCCAGAATGACTGTGCCAGCCCACAGAAGATGCCTGGCAGTGCTAATGCACTGTTCATCAGTATTATTTTTTATTTTTTTTTTTAGATCATTGAGAAAGAAAATGAGAGGGCAAGATAATAAAGATGAAGGTGACTAATTAGTTGATTAAATGAAGACAATTCAGGGATATTCAACTACCTAGAAGTATTCATGGAAAGAATATGCTTTCTACAGCCTTGTACCTCAGGAGAGCAATGTCTGGATAAGGCCATTGAGACCCATTAAAAAAATTTTAAAGTAGGGATAAGAAAAGCAGTTTGAGAGATGTAATATTTCCATACTTGATCTTAGGAAAGTGCAGCTGCTACTGTAATACATAAAGGAGCATCATAAGTAGGAGTAGATACCTGAAATGAAGCAAAAAATTAATATAAGTCAAGACTGTAGCCAGGCTCCTGAAATGGTTAGGAAACGGATTATGTCAATTTTCAGCAGAGGTTTGAGGTGATTTGTATAGTGCTGCCAAGAGGCTGTTGAAACAAAAGGGAAGAACTTAAGCTACTATAGGCTTGGACTTTGGTAAGGGCAGAGATCTCCCTCATGTTATTAGGAAGGGAAACACTACAAAATGATATCATTAGGAAGACCTTTTTTTTTTTTTTTCCCCCCCTTCAGAAAGTGATCAGAAATTAATGCAACAACTGTGTTGTTATTCCTGGAGATGATAGCCAACTGAGTTTTCCAGGAAATCATAAGAGAAATGTACAGAATAGTGCATTTAGTCAATGCAATGACTAAATGCTTTAGACATTGTTTTGAAAGGAAATGAGGACATCATAATAGGTTTGTTTTTGGGGTTTTTTTTTGTTTTGTTTTGTTTTGGTTTTTTTTTCAGGTGATTATGATTTGGTTTCAGTTACATGAAGAAATGAACAAACAATACCTGCAGTTGAGAACCTTACTTTTGAACTTGCTGAGCAGTGAACTGGAAGAAGACTAGGTTCATAGAAGCCAAAGACATCTGAATTTTTTTCATGGTCAAAGAACTGTACTGTCAAGAACCTGTCCCTAACAAGAGGAGGAAATCTTGTTGGAAGGAACTTCATTCCTAAATGGATGGCTAACCAATCAAGAAAGATGCTAGCAAATAAGTAAGGTGCATACACAAAATGGAAGAAGAAAGGAGTCATGAACAAATAAGGTTATGTCCTTGATATTAAGAAGTACAGAGGTGAAGAGAGAATTGTCAAAATGTGGGCTGCGCTCATCTTTGCAAGGCATATTAAAAGAAATCGCCAATTACCATTCAACTAAATTGAAAGTTAGTCTTCTAGTGAAATTTGTTCATGACTCAGTTTTATGGTGTACTGTTAATATATAGGGCAGTCAGAATGTCAGGTCAAAAGATGCAGGTGATCTCTAAGACTGAAAAAAGGAGGAAAACAAATAGTATAGCGAGGAAGCTCATGCCCATTACTATCAACTGTGAAATTATCAGTTGGAAACAGCTGAGGAAGAGGAGAAAGTAAATTTGTTAAAAGATCATAGGTTGGCAATAAATCACCAAAGTTTTTCCTGTAGAGAAAATAAATTATTCATACAATTCTGCAAGAAATGGAGATCTCCTCCAGTACCATCCCAAACTCCTATATTCAGAAAATATTTATTCAAACTGAAAAAGAAGTAGAGGAGGCTTTCTAAAGTGGTCAATTAATGGGAGAAGAATGAAGGAACTTTGTTTACTTAAACCCATAAAATGAAACCTCAAAAAATGATAAGATTTCCTCCTTGAAAATGTTTCTGGAGAATGAACAGCAGGAGGAGGAAGAGCTACACAGTGTACAGGACAAAACCCATGTGCAAATACATAGGTATAGCATGGATACAAGATAAATACAGAGGTTTATGTTCTGCAATGGCTTTTGAATGATAGTAGTAATGGAGACAAAAAGCATGGAGGAATTTTGAAGAACAACTTCCTAGGTGTATTAGCCAGGCTGTCCAAGGTGGGTATTGTCAACAAGAGCAGGCAGGGTTGACTTGATGACTTAAGATCTTATTTCTGTTCCTGTGTTTCTAATCATTAGATCATTGTGTCAATTATGCTACTGTTTTTGGACCCTGGGTCTGTTTTTGGAATGTGAAGGTTTTAGTATACCAGCTGTCCCAAAGGTTGCTTATGCAATTTTAAATATTTTAAATTGTACCTTTCTGCACCTAGGGAAAACAGAAACACTATTCACTTTTAAAAGTGGATTTGCTAATACCAAGACCATGCAAACTATAGTCTTCACTGTTACTTAAACATACATTTCAGTGCCAGAATCAAAGGTATCTTAACAAAAATAAGAAGGAAATTTGGGATGCAAGTTGGAAATTAAATGTTTCATCGGCAGTCTTTTTTGTTCTTTTGTGAGGATAAGTACCTTCCACAAACATAAGCAATTGCCTGAACACACCTGAGGGATTATTTTGAAGCACAATTTACAGAGAGTCTTTCATAACTAATAACCAAAAAAAAAAAAAAAAAAAGCTATCCAAATTGTTAGATGTTCCCAGTGCTTTCAAAAAGCTACCAAATTGATTTAACTTCTTAAATCGTGCATTTATTTTGTACCAGTATAATCACCAGCACTTAAGTTATTAGTGCTATTTTTGGCTACTGGGCTGGTACAAAATATTAGTAAATCTAACCCGAAGAGCTGTATTTTTATAGCTGTTAGGAACTATCAGACATGCCAGCATAAGTCATTTCAGACAGCTCCACTCTGTGATCACACACAGAACCATTTTGAATATTTTACTAATTCATTTATCAAGTGCTAAATTCCCAGCAGTAAGAAACTGAGCAATTGTCCACGCATCTCTGGGTGTCATTTTGTTTTCTATGCCAAATAAGTTATTGCTGTCTTTTGATTATGAATCCGTGAAAGCTCAGAGGACACGTCATTATAATTTGTACTTAGAAGGCTAGCATGTTACCTGTATATCTGATTTAATAGAATTACATATAATATTGATTCTGGAGAATAAAGCATTTTCAAAGAAACAAGATATCACTATATTCAGTGACATCACTACATTTCCGTTCTCCTTCAGCGATGTTTTTTTTTTATTCAGGAAACCTATGGGCTGCCATAGAAACGCACTGCACTGCCTATCCTTTACTATGAATGTATTTTATTCTCTGCCACAATTAATCCAAATCTCAGTAATGGCAATAGACTGCTATTCTTTTATTATTTAATAAACACGTTTCTTTAGTGCCAGTAAATCAGATTTTTGAGGAGTGGCACTGGCTGCTGAAGGCTCCGAGAGCAGTCCATTTCAGCTGTGCTGATTTTTCCTTTGCTCACTACTCCCAGCAGCGGCTCTGGGAACCAAGGAGGTTCAGTAACTATACTTTGGTTTGGTATCTGTTATTGTTTATTGTCATAATCTGCCATTATCGTTGATTAGCAGAACTTCAGGGCAACTAGCCCAGCAAAGCCGCTTTGCACCAGAGGGTGTTTCTCGAGGGCACGCAGAGCGGGAGGGAGCGTTCAGGTGCAGGCAGTCACGCTTAGTCCATCCTCCGAGCAGGTGGCACCAGCCACCGCTGGTCCAGAGCTGAGCAGTTGTGCTACCACAGTCCCTGGGAGGGGGGGGGGAAGAGCCCTAAGGAGAGGCCAGGGATAGTATCTCAGAGGATGAGTGAAGCAGGTACATGATTTTCTGCATCTGACTGACTGTAGAACATGAGCAATAGAAACGGAATTAAATTCCGACTCCTTTGTATGTTTTTCAGGAAGGGCTGTAAGCTACCTTATATAAATGGGACTAATTCTCTACTCCATCACACCAGTGTTATCGAAGTATAATGCTATTAAAATAGATGAAATTATCTTAGATTAAAATGGGTGTCATGCACTGGAGAAGCAGATCCACAGGAATGAAAGGTTTTCTTTGTGCAAGGGACATGTTCTGAGGCATAACAGATTAGTAAATATAATTGATGTACTTTCTTGTCACATATTATAATAGCTTATTATTGTTTGTGCTATTTTTAAACAAGCACAGAATTAGACTTGTAATTTTTTCCAATGAGCTGAGAAGCTCAGTGAACAAGACATATTATAAGCCTCTAATCCTATGCATTACAGCCTGGCATATGCCAGACACCATACAGAAATGTAGCAACAGCATATTATGGCTGTTTGGCATTGCTTTTTGTTTCATAAAATTATATTTTGTCTGCTACAGATTTTTTTTTTTTTAAAATCTGTAGATCTCTACAGGCTATTAAATGTAGCTAGAGTGAAAAACAAAGTACTTCTAAAGGTTTCCTTCTACCTACCATATGTTGTTAGAAAACTGCTTACATATACAGGTAGCATGTATTAGAACACTGCAAAACTGCCAAATATGCTTCAGGTAATCTTCCTACACAGACATAAATAGTGCCAGATTTTGAAAAGGGGTAAATGCATCATACCTGAATTTTTCATCTCATAAGCCAGTGGGACTGCCTGAGCAGCCTCTAGCAACTATTGTCCAAGAAAGAGAAAGACAAGCATGTGGTTTTGCAGAGTAAGGGCTATATGAACAAATGAGAAATACGTATCAATGCAATATGTATGAAATTTGGTGGGCCTTGGCCAAGCTACTGGAAAACATGTGTACTGTAGATTAGACTAATAACTGTGTTCAAGTGACATCTTCAAAAGCACCAAAATATGATGCTTTATTTAAAGCTGTTAAGTTTTAAGGTCTTAGCTCACTGAGGAACTTGTGAGAATTAAACATTATGCTTGTTAGGAGAATGGCCTCTGAGCTCAGCAAGAAGATGAGAAACTTTAGAAAATGAAAAATGTGACACATTGGTTCATCTAATCCATTTTTTCCTCTTTCCCTTTCTCCCAGAATTACAAATATGGATTGTATTTCTCCCTTCCCTAAGATATCAACTGTTAATAATTCACTATGATGATTTTGGACATTTTATATTTAAAGTCCACATACAATCTACTGATTAAATCACATTATGAATAGTTGGATGAATATCTTATTTAACAAATTAGTTTCTTCTGCCACCACAAATTGTACTTCTGCAGCAAATGACTGGCCATTTTAATAAGAATGAATGTAATTATTTTACAGTCTGTGCTCTTTACAGGCTGGCATACTTCATTTTCTTGTAAGAAGTCAGTGAATATTATTGGAAAGGAGGATTTTTAAAGTTGCCATTTGTGCCTATAATTTAGAGAAAATGACCCTGCCTGGAAATAAATAAGACATGTGGGGGGTGTCAGTGAAATCACTGAGCCCAAAAAGACATGAATCTCTGAGTATTCTTTTTCTTTGCCACAAACCCCATGGCGATATTTTCTCTTGTTATTTTATCAAATAAACCAGGAAAGCAAGGAAAGAAAAAACCCAAAAAACCCCAAACCAAACAAAAACCCCAAACTAATAAGGGCAGAGAATTCCTGAAGAAAAGCCAGCAAAGAGTAGACTTCATTCTTCCTCAAGACATGTGAAATCAGATTAGCAAACAAAGACCTTTATTTTGCAACTTTTTCTCAGGTTTAGTTTCAGATAAATTTCATGTATTTTAACAGCATTATACGTTGAGTTGCTGTAAGTTGATCAAGCTGTGGTGGCTGCCTGGGATGCAGAATTCACCCACTGCAATGGTAAAGAATGGGAATCAACTGAAGTTCGTTTCACCTTGCATTTACCATGTGACTGTTATTGATAATTATCAGGGTTCAGATCATACATAATAAAACATTGCATCAGAGTAATGATAGATGACAATTTAAGTGACACGTACAGATGTTGAAATCCCAAAGAAAAGCAAGAGGATGTAGGTATCTGTCACCGAAGCCCTGAAAAATCTCCTCCTTCAGCTACTGTGTGCCAAGCCTTTGTGAAAATGGAATCCAGATTCCAAAGTTAGATATTTTTGAAAGAAATAGCTCTGATCTGCTTTGACCACAGAACCAGGTGGGTATAATCAATGATCACTGGCCTCTGCATGTACTATACTAGTGACTCTTGGAAAATCACTGAAAAAATAAAATGTGTTTTAGTTTGGCAGATCATATGGGCCTCAGCCTATAAACCCATCAAGCTACGAAGAGGAGAGTTACTGTATCCCTACAAACCCACAAATTCAGAGTGCAAAAGCAAGGAAGCACAGACACTACAGTAGTTCCTTAGGAGTCTCCTCTTCATCATCATTTAACCTGCTATGCCTTAATTTAGTTCCTTAATCGCATAATCGTGATATATATCCTCAGTCTCTTCTTTTTACCTGTTCCACAATGTACAATTTAAGTATTTCCAGAGACAGAGAACTGATGCCAGAACCCAATAGTTAGATACACACTTGACTTATAGAGGTGCAAGGTTAGAATCTCCCTGAATGAGAGCAGGGGTAGCTTGTGGGTCACCCACATCTTGCATCACTGTTGTAGGGATGTTAACAAGGCTGGGGATGGGGATGGATGGGAGAGAAGGAGCTTCAGAAATTCTCATTTTAAGTGGGAAATCCACCTTTCTAAAAGGATTTTAATGAAAGAGAAACATTCCCGTTATGTAAACACATATATTGGTGTATGTATGTGTACATATATTTGTGTATATATGTGTACACATATCTGTGTGTATATGTGTGTATATATATATCTCCATGTTTATATAGAACCGTGATTCTGTTTTGCAGCACAATTTGCTTGAAGTGGAAGCAGGTGAAGATCCTTAGATCAGTTTTGCCCATGATGCTAATCCTGTTAATTTAAAAAAAAAAAAAAAAAAAGAAAATATTCTAGGAAAAAATAGTGATGCCAGGAAAAGATGTTTAAACAGGATCCAACCAGAAGGACAATGAGATCTTGGAGACAGAAGCTACTTGAGAGGAGGAGTCACACTCACATGGCTGTTCATTTCCAGCTCTTCATCCTCCCTCCTCCTATACATACTTAAAGCATTCCTTAGCTCAATGTCCTAAAAAGTACCAATGCATTTCATGTGACCTACAAGAAAGGCACTGAGGTGCAGGAGCGTGTCCAAAGAAGGGCGTCAAATCTGGTGAAGGGTCTGGAGCACAGGTCTGATGAGGAGCGGCTGAGGGAACTGGGGGTGTTTTGCCTGGAGAAAAGGAGGGTAAGCAGAGACCTTATCACTCTCTACAACTACCTGAAAGGAGGTTGTAGCCAGGTGGGTGTTGGTCTCTTCTCCCAAGTAACAAGTGATAGGACAAGAGGGAATGGCCTCAGGTTGTGTCAAGGGAGGTTTAGATTGGAAATTAGGAAAAATGTCTTCACCAAAAGGGTTATCAAGCACTGGAACAGGCTGCCCAGGGCAATGGTTGAGTCACCATCCCTGGAGGTATTTCAAAGACATATAGATGTGGCAGTTAAGGACATGGTTTAGTGGTGGACTTGGCAGTGCTAGGTTAACGGTCGGACTTGATGATTTTGAAGGTCTTTTCCAACCAAAATAATTCTATGATTCTTTGATTCTATTGATGAAGTACTGCTGATCTGTGTTAATTGGCACAGACAAGCCCTGTGAAGGTACTGATTACATCTGTCGCAGCAGGTTATCTTTTGACACCTCAGTATTTTGAACCTTGATAAAATTCTTGGTGTTAGATTTCCAGGTAACTTAGTGTGCTTAAGTAGGCTGTCTGACTCTCCATCAACCCAATTTCACCCAACGTTTCTCTGAAATTGTTCTGAGGTTATGACCTTATTGAGTAAGTTTCAATCAAGAGTGAATTTTTATGACATTTTGCAAAGCCATGAAAATGAGTATTTATAATGGGAAGCGTGAAACCGCTTTAACTATAAGTACACTGCTAGGAGCTGAAATAGTAAAAGAGCTTACGCTCTTCTGTTTCACATTGTATAAGCTATTAGACTGAGGAGGTGGAAGTACAATGTAATGCCTCTCTCCCAGTACATGAAAGGTATATTTGTTTTTAGCTCCTTTCACTGATGCTGTTTTACATTTTACCCTTTAGCATCCAATAAAAACAAAATAAAAGAGAAAAAGACAGAAGAAGGGAGAAATGAAACTGCTGCAGAAAATAACCTCAGAGAACAGCACAACTTCATTTACAATCTAATAAAATATTTGTCATGAGCGTGGATGGGTGGAAACCACTCTGTAATACCAAGTAACTCAAATCTGTTGTGTTTGAGGAAATGAAAAATCAGCAGTCATCATGTAAGGGGCCACACTTTATACAACTGAGCTATACCTAGTAACTAAAAAACATAATTAACTGATAATTAGGAGATGAAGGCACAGTAGCCACTACATTTGATCTGCAAATCAATAAAACTCTACTAGGAGCTCCTGTGTTGACTTTTTATTAGTCTTTTTCTCTCTTTTTTTTTTTTTTTTTTAGCTGACAGCTCTCCTGAGAACTGCAGTTCCTTCCCGTCTCTGATCCAAGTCTGATGTCAGTCTGCCTAGCAGCACTGATTCACCCAGATAGTCCTAAAAGCCAAGAATTGCTTTCCCTGCCCTATAAAGGTTCTTTCACTTTCTCTGCACCTTCAAGAAGTGAACTCTGGTCTACTTAAAACTCATTTACTTCACAGCAGATTCTTGGGTGCAGCTGAATTCTTCTTGGACAATATAATGGTTTTTAATCAAAAAGAAGCCTCTAAGAGATAGCAGTAGAAATGGAAATTTCTGACTGTTCAGTCTCAAGCATGCTGGAGATTTCATACAAATACACAGAGACCTTCCAAAGACAATTGACTAGTTGTGTATGTACTGCTTAAACTGAAAGTCACCAGTAGAATGAATCGACATGCAGAGTATGTTGCTTGTAATGAAGATGGTCATTATACATTTTTGCTAGTCTTCTCATCTGTTGTAAAGTTGAGGTTTCCCTTTTATCCCTGTCCTCACTGCAGGCCTAATTTTTTCCATTAAATAGCTAAATGAAGAGGTGAAGGGCAACTGAGAATGCTATTCTCTTTAAATTGAAGTTTTATCCTCAAAAAAAAAAAAAAAAAGAGGGTAAAAACAGCATTTGATTTTCTGTTGTATTCAGAACTATATGCCCTTCTTTGCTAACTAACTTAGTTGTTAATATCTTTCTACCCTTGTGAGGGTCTCAGAAGCAAAGTACACATGAATGAGGATACATGCTCCTGCTCATGCACTGAACAAACCAAACACAAAATCTTTATTCCTAGCAGAGGAATGAGAAGAAATACAGTTTGATTTGCAGAAACTTTTTTTTTTGTTTACCTGCAAATTCTTTTTCTTGTAGACAGTGGAGATTTAATCAAGAGTAAAGAAGGCTCTGTGATGGTTACAGGCTCGCATCTCTTTCGGAAGTTCTGTGAGTCACTGAACTAATTTCCAATGAAATGAAGCTCAGCTGTTCTCCCAGTGTTTGTACACTTGCAGATATGTAGGTATGCCCTTGCAAAGACCAATATGATGTGACCTTCACTGCTGTGTACAACCACTAAGTAATATTGTAGAAGAAATAAATCATAAGAGTTTGTGTCACACAAGTCTTCAAGGTTTCTGTTTTATGGAAAACCATTCCTATCACTGAAGTAGTGTGGGAGCTGCTCTTCCTACAATGCTGCTGTTTGAGTGAATCTGAAGAAATTGGTCCCTTTTCTTACAGGTGTTTTTCCATATCTGGACAACTTAGAAGGGCCAACCAACAGGGTCAAGGTTGGGGCACTGTCTTCAGTGAGAGATGAAGCATTTCATGGACCCTGAGCTTGCTGGGACACTCCAGTTGCTTGCCTTCTGTCTGTCCTTGCTGCTTTTTCTCAATTTGCTGGATTAAAATTCAGAGAATTACATTCTGACGTTGAGTTTGGGAAAGTCGCTGCTGTCTGTTTCTTTCCAACCAGTCTTGATTTGTCTCAAACTAGACAAGGTCCAAACAAAAGCTGATGACTGTGTCAGGAAACTGAGAACACTCAGTTTTCCAGGTGATTTCAGAGCTTGCTGTTTTACAGAGAATATTGCAAGAAAGCAATCTGGGCAATACAGAGGTTTGCAGCTGAGAACAAGCTGAGACCCACTTTTCACCAACAGTACACACCTATCAGCGAGTATTGGTCACCTGTGGCTATCATTTACCTTTTCCTTATTTCCTTTCCATGTCTTTTTTATTAGTTACAGCTGTCAGACCTTTCCCACCTCTCCAATGTAAATACGGTGATGGGAACAAGCCCATGTGTGTCTTGCCTCTCAACTTTTGGAAGGCAGAGCTTGGCTTCTTCCTGGCAGCTGCAACAGCCTTGGGGGAAAGGTTTGAGGCCACCCAGCTGAGCAGATGTGCGGCAGCAGCTGGGGAGTGCTGTTCCCAGCAGCTCCTCCAGCTGCAGTCATTACCCATTAGTGAGCAGCAGCAGCAGCGTTGCTCCATCACTGTGGTGGATCCAACCGCAGGCCTTCTGCTCCCTCCCCAGAAATGATTCCTTATCTCCCGCCGGTCAGCCTCACTCTTCTACTTTATTAATTACAGACTCGGTTGTGAGTCCTTCCACATGCCCGCTCTGGAAGTAATTGTCCGTGAGAAGTCTCATTAGTCTCCTGCGTGGGCTGCCTGCACTGCCAGATCTCTCAGAGGGAAGAGAGCAACTGTTAGCTAAATGCTGCTCTCCTGTCCCACACAGGTGAGAAGTGACAGGACAAGTAAACATGGAGGAACAGGAAAAACTGACCCCATCTCTTCACAGGGTAGTCTTAGCAGACCCAGGCACACAGGGATGCAGTAAATGGCAGTAGCATGGTGGCTACTTACGGGCTCTTCTTTGAGCAGTGGGTCTATGTCCTTCCCTGTCTATTTTCCTCCTTAATATCCCGAGCAACACCTGAAAGCCCCATTCAGAACTGCAGCTCTGTTATTCTGGGTATGATAAGAAGCTACATGAAGTCACAGCTCCCTGCTTCTAACACGGAGGACTTTATGAACTAATCCACTAACCCTGCAAAGGTTTAGATGCTCTATTGCTTTCGGCACATGGTGAATGTTTTGCCAATGAATCTATTGGCTGTATCACTCCGCATCAGATAAATTTTGTTCATCCCTCTCTGCAAGATCAGGGCCCACAAATTTGTTCACAGCAAAACATGATTCTGGGGTGAATGGCCGGCACAGTAACACTGATAATGGTGCCTATTTCCTTACACCCTGAAGGTATGCCATAAGAATGACACCTTTTCTGCCTGGCTCACTAGCCTTGTTTCTGTCATGGCTGTGAATACCTACAAACATACACACATAGCACGCACACACATGCACAATGCCACAGGCAGGAAAATATGGCAGAATAGCACCACATCAGAACATATTTTTTTTTTTTCTCTATATACACTTTGTATATCCACGCTGAAATTTCCAAATTTCCATTTTAATTATTTTGTCTCTGCAGATGCACTGACATCCAGGGGTGGCATTATCCAAAACTGAAAATGACACTGACAAGTTATACAATCCTGAGGGTGATGATTTGGAGTTTTTTTCGTGGTATTGTGTGAAATCGCTACAATAAAACAGTCCATAGAATGCAATCTAATAGCCTCCTTACCACACTATTAAATCGTATAACAGAAAATTCCTTGCATTTCTGCTGAGAACTAATGCAGCATGAAGATTGAATTATCTCATGTCCATTTACAGATAACTCTTTAGGTCACTAAAGTGGGATAAGCCACAATGAAACAGCTACACGGTGTTTGGCTTGGAAAGAAACAAACAGTTTCTCTTTTGCATGTATGTT
This sequence comes from Balearica regulorum gibbericeps, assembly GCF_011004875.1. Classification (NCBI taxonomy): domain Eukaryota; kingdom Metazoa; phylum Chordata; class Aves; order Gruiformes; family Gruidae; genus Balearica; species Balearica regulorum. The sequence goes on along the minus strand of NC_046184.1, from coordinate 208,752,930 downwards.
TACAATGGGAAGAACCCCTCGTCCTCCTTCACCCTGAGACACATGGAGCCATACACACACAGCCATGTGTGCACACATGCGCATCAGCACGCACACACGGAGCCGTGAAGTCAAACAGAGCCATGAACACGAAGCTGTGCATGCCCGTGGGGCATGAATGCACAGAGGTGTAATGGCGTGCACACACGCTGAGCCGTGTGCACAGAGGTGTAATCTTGCACCCAGCCGTGCACACACAGGACTGCATACACAGCAAAGCATGAAATTAAAAAAAGGTAGCAGTCACGCCTAAATTTAAAATGAATTTCCTGCTCTCTTAAATCTAGTAGGAATTCATTTTATGTGTTGGACATAACTGATCTTAATCACTTTATTTTTTTTTTTTAATTGAGGTCAAGCCAGATGGAGGGTAATGACAAGTATCCTAAGTTCACGCCAAAGATACAGAGATTGCTGAAAGGATGAAATTTTGAACTCATTAATTTCAACAAGAATTTAATCCTTGACATAGTTAGGTTTAAAATTTTCCTATGGGAAATTATGAGAACAGAATACCTGAGGGCTGGGTCCTACGCCTAAATATTCTCCATTGATCTCTTCCCATTCTACATTTCCTAAAAGAATAATCACACTGGCGTAGCCTCTGCAAGAGGAGCTAAGAGAAGAAGAATGTGTTAAAAATACTTCTTCTGTCACACAGCATTTCCCTCACTGATCTTGATTTCGAACAGTGCCAGCCTCCAGCCATTCTTTGTTTATTAGTCGGCAACTTGAAGTCAAATAGGAGTCTTTGAAATACTTCACAGTGAATCTTTCTACTGATGGACAGATCCTTCATGATAAATCTGTTTCATCATATTGCCTATGGTTACACGGAATACATAATTATTAATGCATAATTCCTCTATCTGTCTATCTAGATGCAATATAATTGGTTGAATAATTTATAGCAAACAATTTAAAATTTGTGCCCATTTTCTATTAGCATATTATCCACAAATACATTATAATACTCTGAGATGAATTCCTCATTCAGAATGACTTACTATAATTATGAGAACCTGATATAAAGTCTATTAAGTCAGTAGAAAGTATTTCATTGAATTCTATGAACTCTGGATTAGACCTATAATTATTAGTCTGTAGATAAATCAGAAGAAGTTCAATAAAAGTACCCACAGTCATAATTTTTTTTCTAATTCTTTTGATTAGAAATATTTCATTTCTCTGATTGGATATGCACCTAGGGAAACAGATATACTGTGGACATCCAGCCTCACGTTTAACTTTCATTACTTAAGTGCTTTTAAACATCTCATCAGGCAATCATTCATCTCTTTAGACATCTAAATACCTCTCTTACATAATTCTTAAGAAAAGTCCTCATGCTTTCACACTATACATGGGAGCTCCATGGCTGGGTTTCACGAGCTCACAGCTTCTATTGCCTTAAGCCTTGGACTGTGTTTTCTTCCCAAACTAAGGTATTAAAGGTCCTGCAATAAAAGATGAGGCAATACAAGACAACTAAAGGGACATTCCTCATTAAAAGTCTCATACACTATAATTTTTAGCTAATTCCAATCCAATCCAAAGCCAGGGTAAAGAGACTAACAGAACAGACAATTAATGATTGGCAATCTACTTCACCCTCAGTAGTGAAAATCAAAGCTCTTATCTTGCCAATACAAATTGCTTGTTTCCAGCAAATACTACCAAGAAAAAGAAAAAATAAAATTCAAACCTGCTGTTTCTCTGTATGGTTTCTTACCTAAATTGGGTTTCCTATTTCTTTGAATTAATAATTCTGCTTTCTTTTTTATTGTGTCTTAAGCAGTCATCTGGCTTCAAAGAACTGCTGTGTTTGGTTTAACTCCTCTGCAGTAGAAAATACCTTATTAAAGCAATGATCTAATGGTTTAAAACAGGGCACTTCTAAGCTTAATGGAGGCTCATTAAGTTTTCATTCATTAGACAATGCTGCTTGTGATAAATATACCATTAAGTCGCAGTAATGCATACTATCAACTACCAGCATGAATTGAAAGGCACGCGGGCCAGTCAGCGTCCCTGTCTACTGTATTGTCTTGAACAGTTACGCTTGAAAATATTGCTGTCCTACAATGTCACGTATTGAAAGCTATGATTTCTAATCTCTGTAGCATAATGTTGTTTGGTTTCCAACCCAGTTATTTGGTGTGTATTACACTGCTGTAAAAAAGTTGTCCTAGTTAGCCTGAATGGGGGTTATCAACACATTTTCTTACGTAAGGCCGGGCCCTCGAATGAGTTGGGAAGAGATCTGTAGAAAGGGAGATTAGAAATTACTCTCAAAGGAAATTTTGAGACCAGAGGAAATTGGGATGATTTGGGTAACCTCCTTTGGGTTTGTGACTTCCAGACTCTGATTTTGATAGCCTGCATTAAGACCTCTGCAGAGGAAACCATGTGCGGTGTGTATCTGTGTAGTCCTGTAACACAGTATTGCTATTGCTAGTAACAAGTTATACGCTTTTTACTGAATTTGCAAGGCCTCAGGAGTCAGGTGTGCCAGGCTTGCAGCTGAACTTGGCCAGCCTGCAGCTTTTAGTTGGTTTAGCTGTGACTGCAATCTGTTTAATTGACAGGTGGCTGTGTCCAATTTGTTTTACTTTTATTATCTTTGTAAGGTATGACCATAGTTTTATATAGATAGAAGTAACAAGCAATTATCCTGTGTAAAATGAGATATTTATGACTCTCATACAATGATGTTGTTTAGAGGAATACAGGCTTGGTATGACAGCGGAGGTCTCGAGCAGTGGAGACACAAGATGCAGTGCAGAGGAGTGAAGGCACGGGGTAATAAGAGATGGGGCACAGCCTGGAACTGCGAACCCCACAGCTATAAATAACTCACAAATGGTCAGTTAAAGAAATGCAGTCCTGGAGTTGGACAAAAAACGCTTTAGGAATAACAGAGTAATGCTGTGTAATGCATGTAAAAGGCATCATACATAGTAAATTCAGATGTAATGTAGAATTGCAAAATAATGTAGAAAGAACTAGATATAAAAGTATGTTAACAAACATAAAAATAACTCCAAATGGATCCTAGAGTGAAGAAGAAACACGAACATGAAAATGAACATGATATTACTCCTGGTAAAGGAATCCAGGTGCTGGCAGCAAATCTTGACACCCCCACCCCAGAATGGAACCACTGAACTTAGGACTCAGAGGAACAGCAGAAAGAAGAGCATAACACCAGGAACAAGGATGTATATAACAGTTTTAATTTATTATGATTATGATTATGATTACTATTGAAACATTTTCTGTATTTTTTCTCTTTCTATAATAGCTGCATCTGAACTAATAATACTTCGATTAGACTTAAGATTTCAATCATACTAGCAATAAAATCTTGACTTATGGTATGTTTCCTCCTTGCCTATAAACAAGAGTTTGAGCATGACCAGGGCATTACCACCAGGAATGACAGTGGTGTGTCAGTGCCTTGGTTGTCTTTTTCTACCTCACATCTTCCAACACCTGTCATCTAGCTGGGAAGTACCAACTTCCATGCACACAGGTCTTTGTACTTTGTAGATCAGTTTTCTTAGAGCCAAAGGACATGGGACTTTCACAGCTGCAGGCAAACACTAACTCAACATTTTTTTAGTGTCCAGCGTGACAGCAAGGTGTGCATTGCTCTCAAAAACCAAATCAGTATATAATTAACTGTTCACTGGGGCATGTCTCAATACTTAAGTCATGCATTATCAAAATCAATCATGTAACTGAGAAAAAGATTGACCCTTTTTTAGTATGGGTTATATAGAGTGTGTCTGCATAGAAAAGTGCTTATTTCTTCTAAAGGCCATAATAGATGTTGTGATGTTTTGATGTTTTGATGTTGTGTCAGCTTAAAGCTGGATCTCATTCTTGATGACTAACTCCCCGATTATCTATCATACACTCGGGCTAGTTTACTCTCTGGCTAAAGCCTGAAGTTAGACAGCTGGCTCCCAGAAGAGGAGAGACATATCTGAACTCAACAGACTTCTCTCCTGTCAGTGTGGACACAATTAGCTGGAGCCAAGTGAAGCAGAGAAGTTGAACCCTTGCTTGGACACTGTATAGATGTAAGCTGGGTCCTTTATATGCCATGGCAAAAGGTAAATTCTCTTGCCTTGCCTTAGCTCTGCCTTGTTCTTAGCCTACAGTGTACCTAGTTCATCCTTACAGCTCGTTTCCACCCCTCACACAGCCTGCTGCCCGAAGGTTCCTGTAAGGTATTGCAATTTGTACAGCCTCTGCTCTCTACTAGAAGGAGCCATGGGGTTAGTACGCATTGCATATGGTCTTCTTAGCTCAGGCACAAAGGGCTAATGCTCCTGGGATCAAAGGGCTCAGAGTTTTATCCCTTCTGTCTCCGTACAGCTCCCAATGGTTTAAACTGAACATATCTGGCAATTCCAGAGGAATTACACTGTTTTAATTTGCATAACATCTATTTCTTTGGAACTGAAGCGCAGATTTTCAAAGACATGTATGAAGGATGAAATTGCTGAGTAACATGGATGAATTTGTTCTAATGCTGCTTGAAATTCTTTGAAGTTCAGGCAAGCAAATGCCAGACAGGCAAAGCACGATGCTACAGAACTAATCAAAATTAATCCGGGATAGTTTCTTGTTGATTTCTTACAACTTCTTTTTAACTTGGTTGTGCTTTTGGTTCTCAGCTAAATAACTGCTGTTAGGAAATATGGATGAGCTACTTCCATGATTAGTTGAGCAGATATCTTAGTCTTATTGGGGTGAGCAAACAGATTTCACAAGCAGATGGTTTTCTTCTTTTCTTTGCTTCTCCCTCTAGCCCTGTGAAATGTATAACAGGCCCTTGTACTAACAGAGAAGGGATGGGGAAGAGAGTAGGCAATGACCAATTTTATCTTCTGGATGCTCTCTCACTGGAGCCAAGAAGCATTTTCCCAGGGGAAAAATAATTCTTACCTCAGAGCTGTTCAGCTTATCTCTTTTGTGTGTTCCAGACTCTCTAACGGCATCTCCTTCTGTACCTGCCTCTTATCCATCAGCCAGCTGTAAACTTAATTGATCCAAACTGCAGAAGCAAATTATGTACTACAAATTTGTGGTTGTCTTGTTCTACAACACCCTGAGAAAACTCCAATGGGTACATTTTTTCTGAGATCAGGTTCTGCAATGGTCTGATGAAACATTTGATCAAAACTGAGGATGTCTGCTAATATCCATAACACACAGCCCACCTCATTAGATGAATTACATGACTGAAGCTGGTTTTCTCCCCTGATTTCCCTTCTTTATGTGTTACTGTGGTTCATGATTTTACTCATCCTTCTTTCTTTTTTTTTTTTTTTAATATTAAATTCACCCAACTTCTTGCAACTGATTGATTTTCCAAGGGTCTCTTTTGTAGAAAACATATTGATATATTTTGAAAATCAATAGAAAGAGAATTAAACAGAAAACAAATCAGGCACCTCAATCATATAAGTCTGCTGCTGCATAATCTTCCATTTCAACCTATACATTTCATTGGCCTAAGGCCACAAAACAGGCTTCTCTCTTTATTTCCTTGCCTTCCATCTCAGTACATGGATTATAGCATGCATGGAGCCTTCTATTTATATAAAATTATATGATATATGGAGTCTTATGATAAAGGACTCAAGTGAAATAACAAAACCTATGTCAATTAAGACTAATGCCGAATGCAAATCAATATCCCCAAAGCAATGGGCTTGCTAAAAATGAAGAGAGAAAACTGTTCTCTGTAAAACAGTCTTAAGTAAAATCAAATCCAATATAACCCTCTTATTAAGTAATATTTGACAGTTCAGTCAGGTACATTTCTCCTGAAGGAAGACACTTGCTTATTTAAAGCTCCCTGAGAGACAATTTGCATAGTGATGATCTTCTCATAGAAATAGATTGATTTACCTTTTTTAAACAAGTACCTCCATAAACAGTGTTTGAAACAGGTGTTTACATACTTGCTTCCAGGGTCTACCGAGACTCACAGCGGGATAAGCTCCTCCCCTGTACAGCTTTCTGCCCCAACTCGTATGTTCTTAGTCTCAAGCCACAGCTGTACTCTTTGATATGTTTTGGGTCAGCTAACAGTCACATAACACCTGCTGCTGTGGGTCTCTAGAGATGAGGACAAGGCTGCAAGATTTTGACTAACTAGAGAGAAAGGGTGATCTTTCCTTACAAAAGAATCGCAGGAGTCTTGCTCTACTTCTGCAGAAATATTCATTCAATCTTAACATAATGGTGGCTGTAGGCTTTAAATGTTTTTTAACTGCTACTTCATCCATAAAGGAAATAGCATTAAAGAGAAGAGATGGTGGTAGGAAAATAGAGAGAGAAGATTAAAGCTTTGATGACACCATCATAGAAATTATACATGGAAAGACCAATTATATCTAATTACACATTTTCTTTCCTGTATTCACTGGGTCCATACAATCATAGAATAATTTGGGTTGGAAGGGATCTTGTCCTTGTTTCAGCAGGGACAGAGTTAATTTTCTTCCTAGCAGTTGGTATAGTGCTGCATTTGGATTTAGGACAAGAATAATGTTGATGACACGCTAATATTTTAGTTATTGCCAAGCAGTCAAGGACTTTTCAGCTTCTCATACTGCCTTGCCAACGAGAAGGCGGGGGGCAGCCAAGAAGCTGGGAGGGGACGCAGCCAGGACAGCTGACCCAAACTGGCCAAAGGGGTATTCCATACAATATGACATCATGCTCAGTATATATAGGGGGGTTGGCCAGGAGGCAGCGCGGCTCAGGAGCTAGCTGAGTATTGGCTTTGGGTGGTGAGCAATTGTGCTGTGCATCACTTGTTTTGTATAATATATTATTATTATCATCATCATCATCATCATCCTCTTCCTTTTCTGTCATTCTGAAATATCTTTTTTTCAGCACATGGGTTTTACCTTTTTTCCTTTTTTTTTTCTTTTTCTTTTCAATTCTCTCCCCCATCCCATTCGGAGGTGGGAGTGAGTGTGGTTGTTATAGCTGCCTGCTGGGTTAAACCATGACAGACTTTTAAGGTCATCTAGTCCAACCCTACTGCAGTGACCAGGGACACCTTCAACTAGATCAGACCCCCGTCCAACCTGACCTTGAATATTGCCCCAGGGATGGGGCATCTACCACCTCTCTGGGCAGTGTGTCCCAGTGTTTCAGCAACCTCCTGTAAAAAATTTCTTCCTTATATCTAGTCTGAATCTACCCTCTTTTAGTTTAAAACCATTACCTCTTGTCCTATCCGTACATGCCCTTGTAAACAGTCCCTCTCCAGCTTTCCTGTAGGCCTCCTTTACGTACTGGAAGGCTGCTATAAGGTCTCCCCAGATCCTTCTCTTCTCCAGGCTGAACAACCCCAACTCTCTCAGCCTGTCCTCATAGGAGAGGTGCTTCAGCTCTCTCATTATTTTTGTGGCCCTCCTCCGGACTTGCTCCAACAGCTCCATGTCTTTTCTGTGCCGAGAACTCCAGAGTTGGATGCAGTACTCCAGGTGGGGACTCATGAGAGCGGAGTAGAGGAGAAGAACCACCTCCTTCAACCTGCTGGTCACACTTCTTTTGAGGCAGCCCAGGATACAATCGGCTTTCTGTGCTGCAAGCGCATGTTGCTGGCTCATGTCCAACTTTTCATCTACAGGTATCTCAAAGTTCTCTGCAGGGCTGCTCTCAATCCCTTCATCCCCCAGCATGTGTTGAGACATAGGTGCAGGACCTTGCACTTGGACTTGTTGAACCGCATGAAGTTCATACAGGCCCACTTCTCAAGCTTGTCCAGGTCCCTCTGGCTGGCATCCCATCCCTCAGGCATATCAACCGCACTACTCAAATTGGTGTCATCTGAAAACTTGCTGAGGGTGCACTTGATCCCACTGCCTATGTTATTGATTAAGACATTAAACAGTTCTGGTCCCAGAACCAATCCCTGAGGGACATCACTTGTCACCAATCTCCATCTGGACATAGAGCAGCTTTGCATGACTGTCTCAACAAAGGGTGGCAAAAGCTCTGTGGTTAACACACCTTGTGTCTTCATGCACATGCTAGTTTTGTGCTCCTCACACATTGGCCCTCAAACCAGAAGACATTCCTTGTCAGATGGAGAAGGGAAGGAGGAGGAGCAGAGCTGCTTCAAAGCTTTCTCCTCAGCTACCAGAGCATTTACAAGAATTGGTCCATGGTCATCTTTCTTAATCTGGTATCAATTTGTTTACTATTTTTGTCCATCCCCTCAGTTTCCACTGGCATAGACATGAAAGGGTCATCTTGGGATCTGATTTATTAGACGTGCATCAGAGCTGAGCACCAAATAAATTTTAAGCCAGATTTCTTCACCTGGCTTAAATTTTAAATCTTAAGATTCCAATCTCTTCTAGAATCTCTGGTCCTTCTTAATCAATGTTTCATAAAGTACCTTTCTACTACAAGAGATGGTTTCAGCTAAGTGTGTTTGCATGACTGCCATGGGGATATGCTTTCCAGGTCTTCTCTGATATTGATATTTACTGTCGCCTTCTCTGGTCAAACACATCTCTTTTGCTGCTGTTGGGATTTTTTATGAACGATCATTCATCCTATACCAGTACAGTATACCATGAACTCTTGTCCTCAGGTTCATTGCTGGTGAGGCAACCTGGTATTATTTCATTAACGCTGAGACTAGCTCCAGCTCATGTGAAGAGCCTTTTCACCTTCTGATAGGGTCCGTGACAGCCCTTAAAGCTGCTGAAACCCAACCAGCTACCCTTGGTTTTCCCTTCAGATTCCATACCAATGCTGAATAAATTAATTTGCTAGGGTGCCCAAATCCTGTACTTGCAATTGCAAGGGTAGACTCAGTCTCCATCTAAAAAAGGACAGGATTGAGCAGCTGCACAATTGTTCCCATGTCAGATACACAGACTTATGCGGGTTGCAACAAGCAATACCCACAGTCAATCTGTCTAGAATCAGTTGTCTTTGGCAAGACCCCTGACTATTGCTCCCACTAAACAAGGTGGCTGTGTCACTTGTGCTAGTGACTTCATGTGCATCAATGACCATTTCTGGACATTTCTGACATTTGCTTGCCTGAACTTCAAAGAATTTCAAGCACCATTAGAACAAATTCATCCCTGTTACTCAGCAATTTCATCCTTCATACATTACTATTGTAGGCTCTTGGGACAGATAAAGGATCATGGTGATTTTTATCTTGATCCGGAACATGAAATAAAAATGTTAAAACTGTCAATGGGCATGATTCCAATTATGTGCCCTGCTGAGGAATTACAGCAATTCTTGTTGGCTCTGAATTGAGATCATTCGGTGTAGCTCTCCTTGTCTCTGTGCTACTTAGCTATGCCACTTGGGGCAACTACTGTTCTTCACCATTCTTCCCTGTGCTCAAGGAAGTTGTTACCTTTACGATTAAAAAAAAAAAAAAAAAAAAAAAAAGTGTTTCCAGTTGCTTTAATTTGTTAACATTGCAGACATTATCATTTAGCAACTGTACGTTTGTGTGTTCACATGTGTGTGCACCAATGTTTCAGCTGCCTGCGTGGGTACAGTGCTTGGCACAATAAGGCCTTTCCACTCCATGTTCTAGAGTGGCTTTAGTGACACTTTTACATACATGAGGAAATAATTTCAGAAACGAAACTTTGGAAATGAGAAATGTTGTGTCTGTACAGCAAATTATACTTACTCTTTCTCACTCAATAAATTTCAGTGGCACTTAACATAGATGGTCATATCCCAAAACTGATGGGAAGAATTAGGACTCTACCAAGACGTGAGCAGCGATGCCTATACCATTGATGACCTACACTGAGAACTCTCAAACTGCTTAAGGGGATGCCTTACTGCCAGAATATGTCTTCCCTTGACAGTTCAAAACCACTCCAAAGACAGAACTTTTATTTTTTTGAGGAAAAAATTGATCCTTATGAATAAGATCTAGTCTAGTTATGTCATACATTCCGTCAGCTTATATTTAACAGCATGACATGCATGTTAGCAGCAAAGTGAGTCTGACAAAACTGCTCTACTTGACATGGAAAGAATTATTTGGTTCTGCACATAAACTACCAGTTTGCTTTAGAATTGTTATTTTGAAAAATAAATATTGCAAAGAAAATTGATTTCTTATTTCTTCTCCTAGAAGAGTACAAGGACATAATCTCTATAGTACTTCATAAACTTGATTTGATTTTTTGAAACCTCTCTCCAGTGTATACCTCTTAGCTAGCAAAGAAGTTTAGCACTTTTGATTGCAATATATTCTCTGCTTAAAAAAATAAAAATAAAAAATCTAATGTATAGCAGGAGATGAGAATGTAATATCTTCTCATCAGAAAAAACCATGAAAATATATTAGCAATTTCCAGCTGGGAAAAACATTAAGAAATTGTCAGTAGTTTAGCTTGCTTCTCTTAGACAAATTTATATATGGATCCAAAAAAGGCATGGTAGTTAGTTAAAAAAAGTGTCATGCAGTGGGGAGAATTAATAAGAGATGTTGAGTTAGAAGATACTTTGTGGAGCAGATTTGCCATCAGTACATGATATTATGCTACTATAATCTGATCCATGTTATTAAAAGGGTCTGAAAGTTTCCACTTAGATTTATATTGCCAGGCATGGACAAACTATTTAAAAAGGCTTGCCTAGTTTGGAAAGCTTCTCTCTCTGTGTCCTATTCCAGACTTCCTACCCAGATACTTTAAAAAGATTGGTTTACTTTTTGCTATCACATTGTCACTTTCTTTCATTCCTGCTCTGCTCTTGATTCGCTCCCTGTCTGGCTATAAAAGGAAAGTATGACGACCATCCTGAATGAGACTTTTCATGAGATTATGATTTCCATAATCAGCAATGGATCAGTTCCAACAATGGACATATAAATATTAAAACCAGTCAACCTGTATATACTGTTTATATGACTCTTTAGAAATAGACAAGATTTAGATTCATCACACAAAATTTAAGTATCTAAGCAAACCATAAGATTATAGACATTGATAAGACATTATAGGCATCACTATAGACAACAGCAAGAATGTGGTACCTTCAGAGGGTGAATCACTCCTGAGATCTGAGTTGTTTTCTGAGTGCACACATCTCATATGGTTTGTCTAATATGCACACTTACTCAACTGACTATACAGTGAGCACAGGGCAACCGCTCCCCCAGATTCATCATTTCCATCAGTCACATAAAGTAAATGTGATAAATCCAAGCCTTGATGTTTCAGAAGGCACATCTAAAAAGACTGCCTAAGAAGGCAGGTGCTTAATGGGAAACACTAGAAATAATAGGCATGTGGAGGCATCTGAGTATTCTTAACCTACAAACCATGGCTGAAGAAATTACCTATAAGGATGTCTTGGAAGAGCTGAGCAGCATTCACTCCCCTCCAAACACAGGATGAGAAGTCATGGACTCCTTCTGAGTGCTAAAAAGACCTCTTTGTTTTTTGTTTGTTAAGAAGTTTCAGAACACAAGAGATTGTTGACACTGAAAGACTTACTTACAAAGCAAGCAGAAGGCAGAAGTCTTTCTGTGTTTTTAACTAAGAAGGTGAGAAGGCATAGTATACATTATTTACCACACAACAGTTGTATGGAAATAATGCATATATTATATTCCTGAGTCTTTTTCATTACTGTTTATGATTTTTTTTATTTAAACATTGAAAATTAAATTGTAATTAAAACCTCCTTAACGATGACAATGACTGAGGTCATGTATGAACATAAATACACATATGCTGCTGCATGGCAGAAGTCCTTTCAAAGCTAAGGCCAAGAAAATAATGTAGCTCTGGGTTTATAGAAAACACTGCTGAAGCAGAAATAAAAACCATCTGCAGTAACAGATTATATATGACCTCAAGGAGCAAATGAAGAACTTTTAGAGTTGATGCAGCAGAAGATAAAGAGCCAGAGGAAGAAATTTTAGAAGCTCTTAAAACAGGAGACTTAGAAGATGATATTAGGGTAGTGGTCTGGACAGGTGTCTAGGAAAGCATTGAGTTGAGCCAAAGGAGTGTAAGGATACACACTTATGACTCTAACAGGGTGGTTAGGATGGAGTGAGTGATATCATATGGGCAAAAAGTTATAAAATCTAGTGAGAGGCTCAAAGAGAACAGGGAGAACTAAGATCTGACACAGTATGCAAGACCGGGCAGCCAGGATGCAAAGGTTATCAGTAGTGTTTCATGTCGGAGAAAGGCACAACGGTGAGGAAGAAAACCTGAGCTATCACACAGTGGAGTTGTTTACATACAGCTTAATTAGCACAAGGACTTCAATGAATCTGAAGGAAAAACTTCACCTCTGGGCTTGTTCTCATACCAAGGTTATCACACTGTGATGTGCTACATAAAATTAGCTGGAAAGAGTAAGCTTGCCTGAGGTCCTATTCTGCTCTTTCCCAGCAGTTTCTGTTACTCTTGTCACAAACTGACTAAATATAGATTATCCTCTTTTCCCCAAGGTTTTCTTTGTCTTTTCTTATCCTGGCCTTTCATAATCCCAGGGTTGTGCAGGTGCCATACATAATCTTCTGTGTTATCAGGAAACGGCCCTGCAGGGTTCCATTTAACCAGCACAAGCTGTCATCTTCCATTGCTGCAGTTTTATAACTATAAAAAGACAATTATACATACTGTGAGAATGCTGATGACTGCACCTTGGAAGGCTGAAAAAATGAATTGTGACTTCAGTTGTGTGGAGTTACATTAGCTTGAAGGTGAAAGTTTGAAGATCAGTGCCTATGGATGTAGACATGCTTCCCAAATGAATAATTTTTAAGATATTTTTTCTGTGAGAACTGTCATCAAAGTGTTGTTGTCTTCTGTATGGTAAATTACTTTCTTTCCAAGATATTTACTTATTCTGAGTTTGCTATTAGTCTCCTTAAAAAGTATATGTTTGCCTTATGGCATCACTCAGCATTATATGGCAGCAAACCATCATTCACTGCTGGACCTCTTTAGCATAGTCTGCCCACAAACTGAGCTTTGCAGATGTATGCCTTTGCTTTGGGGTGCAAGTCAAATGAACGACTATAGTATCTAACCTGGCAATGTGACTGATCAGGTGGCTACAGCTAAGGAAAAAAATGGAATTATAAGCCACTAGTTGCATTAGCTGTCAGGAATGTTGTTGCTATTGTTCTTGTTATTATAAACTATGCAGAAAGATCATAATTATTCAAATAAAATCACTGCCATAATTAAAAAATAGCACGTCTTCACAACATTGATACATTTACTGAGTGAAGTCTTCAGATCAACTTCACACATGCTGCATCATCACCTCAAGTGTGTGGTCATAATGTGAAGTGGAAATTTCATATCATCTTCACACTATGTCTTCGTATGTCTTCATGTAAATATTAAATTTAATTTGTCAAGGAAGTAGTGAGACCTCATTCACCCTTTCACTGATCTCTTATACCTTACACATTGTGCTACATTTTCAACAAGAAACTGAAGTCAGAGTAAATAAATAAATAAATAATTCACACCAATCAACTGATGACGAAGGCCCCACTTCAGGTTAACGTGTGCTCAGAGGACACGGGATTGAGTCCTACCTCTTCATTCTTCTAATAGCACTGGAAGGTGTCCATACTATTTATCAGACAGTGCCTACCACACTGGCAGTATGTAATACCTAGTTCTGCCTCTGATGGGATAGGCAGTGGTACAACATGAATATCCTGATGCCGATTTCAGAAAGAATCTAAATGCTGCTTTAGCATCTGCTTCAGGTCTTTATGCAATCCCAAACACAACTACAGGCTGGGTGAGGAATGGATTGAAAGCAGCCCTGAGGAGAAGGACTTGGGAGTATTGATTGATGAGAAGCTCAACATGAGCCGGCAGTGTGCGCTTGCAGCTCAGAAAGCCAACCGTGTCCTGGGCTGCATCACAAGAGGCGTGACCAGCAGGTCGAGGGAGGTGATCCTGCCCCTCTACTCCGCTCTTGTGAGACCCCACCTGCAGTACTGCGTCCAGCTCTGGGGGCCCCAGTACAAGAAAGACATGGAACTGTTGGAGAGAGTCCAGAGGAGGGCCATGAAGCTGATCAGAGGGCTGGAGCACCTCTCCTATGAGGACAGGCTGAGAGAGTTGGGATTGTTCAGCCTGGAGAAAAGGCGGCTCTGGGGAGATCTAATTGCAGCTTACCAGTACCTGAAGGGGCCCACAGGAAAGCTGGTGAGGGACTGTTTATCAGGGAGTGTAGTGACAGGACAAGGGGTAATGGGTTTAAGCTGAAGGAGGGTCGATTTAGATTAGATGTGAGAAAGAAATTCTTTACTGTGAGAGTGATGAGGCACTGGAAGAGGTTGCCCAGAGAAGCTGTGGATGCCCCCTCCCTGGAAGTGTTCAAGGCCAGGTTGGATGGGGCTTTGGGCAACGTGGTCTAGTGGAGGGTGTCCCTGCCCATGGCAGGGGGGTTGGAACTAGATGATCTTTGAGGTCCCTTCCAACCCAAACCTTTATATGATTCTATGAATCTAACACTGCTGGAGGCACTTAGGGGAGAAGGGTCACGCACCAGACTACTTTAGGACAGGATGAAGAAGATCAGTTTCAATCCCCAAAAGCTGAAACCAAAGGTGTGAATCAATCATTATTACCATGTAGATTTTTGGCAGTGTAAGTGAAAATCCTGCTGAAAGATTTGTGCTTTTTGTAACACAATGCTATACTCCCTTGATACTCTCATACTCTGAAACTAAGGATTTTTATTTTCCTTTCATGGGCTATAATAACCATATATTTCCCCCAGTAAAATACATGCAGGATGTTGAATAGGTACATAGGCACATAAGATTTTTTTTTAATCAGCATTTCCTACAATATAAATCATAATAAAATGGATGAAGGGCATCCTTATGTTAATATTGCTCTGTTTCATACTGGCAAGGTCAGTATTTGTATGGTTTATCTGTTTCATGAATGCTATGCATGTCAATGAAAACTGCCTGTAGGCAGCTTTAGCCCATGCACCTGACAAAAAAGGAGAATTATTTGCATTGAACCCACAAATTGATGCATTTTGCTTGATTTTTATTAACTATTTCTTCTTCTGAAGTTTACCAATCAAAAGTTTCTCCGTGTCTACTGCATCTCAGAATTAAAGAATACTGATTTCTGCTGGATTACACACTGTAATCACACATGTTCATACCAGCCTCTGAAGAAATTGGTTCATTTATGGCCTTCTGCAATCTCAGTCCTGAGGCTATGCTCATATACATGCAAGCTTTTGCAATTTGTGGAAAGAGAGATTTCATACAGTCTATAGGCATTCAATCACCTTAGATAGGGGAATAATTATCAACACATTGTCCAAAGTTAGCAGTGAGCAGCATGCTTCACTAGAGTTCAGAGTACAAATCTAATTTTGATTCATCTTCTAGAAGACCAGTGTCTTCCTATTGGCTACAGAGGGAACATTGAAAGACCAGCTTTCTAATTTTGGCACCTAATTTATATAGCTAAAATAAGGTGATGTGATGACCCTCTAAAGCCTTAATTCACCTACCATAAATTAGCCATCTGGAAGTTTTAAATCATTAAGTATCAATCCATGATTCATCCTGCCTATCCTCAGTCCTCAGTCAACATCAGCATCCGCTATTCATCCAGATATAGGCAAGTGAAAGTCCATAGCTGTTTAAACTGCCTATTTTGCTCATCTGCAGAAGCCTCCCACCTCTGCCCAAACTAGACATCTAACCCTTACTAAAGCCCAGTTGTGATTAATCCCCCTAAAGTCAGCTGTCAAATCCTAAAACTCTGAATGCTAGACAGCTCTTAATTCTTGCTGAATCTCAGACGCACATAAACAGCTGGTAATGGATAGTCTCAGACTGAAACTCTCACCCTGTTACACTCAGCCCTGGCCTCCTCCAGCTCATCTCAACCTTGGAGTTAACAGGTAGTGAAATTAGAGAGGCAGAAGAGGTAGTGAGACAGTAGAGTGATTTTTTTCCCTAGGACCTTTTAAATGTTCTCTGGGCATCCTGGCCAACCCTCCTTGTAGTGGATGGCCTTTCTATTTCAATTATCTCTGTGATTTCCTGATCCTCCTATGGGCCTGGAGGCATCTCTATTTTGCCACTGATAGTGTCAAAGTGCAGTACTCATTTAACTTTGGCTGTGTCCAGTCATCTAGTGATAGACTGTGGCAAGTGCTAAGTGATTTGCCTGTTTTGATGCCCAATCTGAAATAACAAAGATGCTGGGTGAGCGATGTGTCGTTGCTTGCAATAGCATTGGCTAAAGGAGGAGAGAGAAACTTTGGCATTCACAAAAACGTTTTGCTGGCCTTCAACCACCATCTGCACAGGCCAGGTGAAAAGCCAGATGCATCATTCAGGATGAAATCCTATCAATGCAAAGTATTGCAGCAGCTATAAAGGGGAGTTGGCTGTTTGGCCTGGGGAAGTGGCAACACAACAAAAAGCAGCTAGCTACCTTCAGGAGCTGATTTATTCCCCTTTGGTCATCTGACTTAAGAGAAATGAATCTAGCCTTGCATTCATGTAAAATTTTATCCAATGATTTCTGGATCAATCAATCCTATCCTATAAAAATATAATTAAACAAGTCTTAGAAATGCATGGTCATTATATCACAATGCCTTTTAGTGGTTCTCATGACATCAGTTGGAGGGATCCAATAAAATAATAAAATGCAGATGCGCGGTGAAGCAGAACACACTCCGGCACACTTCTGAGAAACTCATTCATATGGAAATGTGAATAGGGAGCTTCATATCTCATCTACAGAAAAAAAATGCTTAAAAAGTATGTCACAAATGAAGATCCTGGAAAATAACTTTGTTCTTGTGCTGTATCCTTAGAACATACTTATGATAAGGGTTTCAAGTTAAACACAGGTGACTGTGTTTTGAACGTGTTACATTATGTTTACCATGCAAATAATGTGAACATAGCTCTGTTATGAGGCAGAAAACCCAGATGCATATTTTGAAAACAATACATTTATGAACACTATTATCCCAACAGAAACAACGGTTGCTAAGACAAAATAAAAATCATGAGATACCTTGATTTTCATGTAAGCAACAGATTCTTTTCAGGAAGAGATGCAGCCATACAGTATTCAGTCAGTATCATCTAGATGTAAAGGGACAGATGGGGAGAATAAAGGTGTGATTATAACAGCAAAGCTCTTTGTGCTGAAGTTTATAATACTACCTGAATAAACTCGTTCCATAAAAAAAATTACTTGGTGGCAAAACACTGCACATATCTTTCTGAACCCTTGAGACCTTTTCTCTGGATATTGCCACTTTAAAAGACAGCAATGTTTAGGTAAAATGCTACCTAAAACCTTGCATGCACTCCTATTCTCTTTTGTGAGTGTTGGCTTATTGGTTAGGTGGTTTCCTTCCATGTGATAAAAAACTAAGTTAGTGGCCATCATCCTGGGTGGAATCACAGTAGCATCTTACAGTCAGAACCATCAGGTTTAAGTTGTTCATTTATGCAATCTGAGTTAGAATTATTTTTCTTCTATAAAAATCTTGTGTTTAATTGAAAATTTGAATTTTCCCTCATCAGGTATACCTTCATTTCTGTGACCAGCCGGAAGTTATCCTTTTCAAACAATTTCTTTAAGAAGCACTGTCCCCACTAGTTAAAATTACACGCTAGAGAGAAGATCAGCAAATTGTTTGTGTTACCTGAGCTCTCAGCTGAAACAACATGTTGTGAGGACTGCTATTTTACCTACAAGATATGCCACATTTTTTGAAATTAGCACCTGTTTAAGCTTTTCCCTTAACAAATTTAAATTCAATTACCTTCATTTTTATTATTCCCTCATTTTTCTATGAGCAAAAAGAAATATGATAAATTGCCTTTGGGCATTAAACTATCCTAAATGGAATCTGTGTTATGTGCAGTATCTGTGTTTGTCATCTCAAGGGTGAAATACATGGAAAGATGAGTTTACCTTTCAGAGGAGAGTTATTTGCTTTATTTTCTTTGACTCACACATTGTTGTTGCTTATAGTTTTTAGCTAGTGAGAAAAAGGAAATGTTTGAACTGTGGTGCCTTGGATATAAGGCTAGAAAGTTCTACAACAGTAGTTAAAATTAAATACAAACAAACAAACCAACCAACCAAGCATATATATAAAATAAAGTTTGTTTAAATTCATATTTGTTATTATTTGAAGTTCATCAAATCATAAGCCATTAAAACTTAATGAAATGCCTTTTTCTGAATACTGGAACAAAAATGGGGACACAATAGGAAAGAAGTGCAAACAATACTCAGTGGTCTAGTGAGCACTAATACTTCCTTGAGTCAAGTGAAACATGCTTTATGGTGGGAACTAAAAGAAGTAGTTCCAAAGATAGTTAGACATTTATTAAGACTGAAGACTATGCAATTCATCCAAACTTAAACAGTTAGTGACAAAAGACTGAAGGGAAACTTCAGAGTTAAATCCCTTTTCTTTGCCCTGGCTGCTTCACAAATTCCTAGAGAATTATGCTGGAGATTCGCAGCCCAGAATCCAGAGTGAAAGCACAGCTGACTAGGTAAGCAATATAAAAATGCTAGTATGACTAAATTATGTCTTGATCATGCTGTGAAGCCAGCAACAGTGTTTTATATATTTTATATAATATACATAATTCAGCTCCCCTAGTTTTGTCGGACAGAGATACCCAAATTTTAGGGGGATGAGATAAAGAAAGGGAGCCTGTACTGTTGGCATGGCAAAGTAATTGGCTACAGTAAACCTCAAATTCCGTCACAAATTTATAGTGTCAACAAGTCATCCAGATGATTAGATCCAAACTTGTACAAGACTGTCTAATAAACAGAGCATTCTTAACAGAATGCAGTCTCTCAAAGTTACACAATGCAGGTTCTTAACTACATGGCAGCGTGTGTGAAAGGCTTTTCAGTGAGTCGGAAATCTGGCAAGAGTCTTTGATTCCATTAGATGAGAAACAGAGGAGACATAGGAAACCTAGCAAATAGCAGAGGAATGGATTTAAATGTAGTCTGAAAACATGAAGCACAAAGCTTCAAAAAGTTTATCGATAACGAAATTGTCTCTGTCTTATGATATTTGTAGACATGCAGAAACATATTTTATTTTGGTTTCTTTCATTCCAACAGGTATCTAACAATCTAACTAAGGTTTAAAAAAGAGGTCTACAATTGTATTTATCTCAAAGGGTTGTGAAACAATGCCTCTCTTTTGCAGCTGCCAAGCTCTGGGAAGTTCAGTTTCTCAGACCCATTAAGTAATGAAGTCTGTGTCTCCCAGTTTCTGCCAAAGGCTAATCAGAGATGCCAGGTGCCTATTGCACTGAAATGAAACCATGTGACAACCCAGAACTGATGAGCTCACCAGAGCACTGGAGAAGTGAACGGGCACTAGGTTTCCATTTGCTATGTCTGGATGGCCCGGGGGATTGCACCAAGCTGCAAAACAGTTTGTTTTGAGGCCACAGGCTCTGGTTGGTCCTGCCTGCATAGAAAAACTTTGCATTTTGCTGGCTACCTCATGCTGTATGTTGTTATGCATCCCCAAATCATCAGGTGGTAGGAATCAACAGTAAGAACAGTTATTACAGTGTAGCTCTCATGTTAATGATAGCCAGAAATTAATGTCACACCTAGCTATAGATATGGATAACTCTCTGAGTGTATTGTTTGTGCACTCAGATAGGAACCAGAACTAACTGGAGCAGAAGAAGATGTGGTACCACAGAGGCCTGCCCAAGCTAAAACGGGTGTGGAGAGGGAGTCCTTTCCTTGTATCCTAGACTGTTCACACCAAGATCATGGCTTGAAAAAATGTGGAGAAAATCATGTTCCTTTTTCAAATATTTACTTCTCTGGAGCTAAGAGGAAGATTCTATCTTCCAAGACGATCAGTCTGGCAGGTCTCACTAACACTTTATAAAGAATTAAACTTGACACAACTAAGTAATGTCTAGACATGAGAAACTGTACATCGACATCTTTAAAAGTATCCTGAGGGTATGGAACAAAAGTTGGGAGTTTTATGCCACTTGAAATTTTTTATGGGGAAGTAAGATCACAGAGCTGAGACACACAAAATGAAGATTATTCTAACATATAAGTAGGAAATAGAAAAAAATCCTCCAATAAATATTATCACATTGCTAGGAATTCAAGAGAGCATTTGGGAAAAATTTCTTGATCTAAATTTAGCCAGATGCATAAACTACAGCTTTTATTCTGTGCAAAGGCCGGAATACAGGCAGAAAATTTTCAACACAGGTAATTTCCACAGAAGCATTATGTGAGACTGTCTTTACTTAATGTTCTCCAAGCATCTTACATCAAAAATAAGTAATTCACACAATGCATTTTTAACAAAAGAAAATTCCTCCCTTCCCTTCCCTTCCCTTCCCTTCCCTTCCCTTCCCTTCCCTTCCCTTCCCTTCCCTTCCCTTCCCTTTCTTAGTTTACTTTTCTTCTTAGGGGGTGCCTTCATTTAATGCAGCAATCAGAATGAGCTGAATCCCTCCAATACCCAGTTAAGCGAACAGCTAACAATGCTGCTAATTAAGCCAGAGGCATCATGGGCAGCTTCTTATTGATCATACGTTTGCATGTTGGTTTTGGGCTCAGAGCCATGTCTACGCTCTCCATTACTGAAATCAGTAAAAACAGTACTGTGAAGAAAAATGCTGTAAAGGGAGACAGAAGGTCTCTGTGATAATTAAAGAGGTTCTGTGTGATTAGAGATACATGAAGACGAGGATACAGGGCTGACAGACTCTTCTGCTCCTCCCTCCAGTACCTGGTGGTGAGCTCACCTGGGGTACCTTTAATCTGAAGACCAGCTGCATCTTTGCTACTTTTCCATTTACAACTTTGTTTCCTCTGTCATTAGGATCTTTCATCCCAAGGAGAGTCTCAGTTCAGAAAAGCTTTTTGGTATCAGACCTCAGTACAACTAACAGTAATTTAATATATGTTTAATCTTTGCAGTAATCTTCATGGGTTTACTGACCAGAGCCTTCTGTGTCTGGGAAGAAAACCCACTGCAATGCTTTTCTCTTTTTTTTATTTTTTTTTATTTGCTATTGTTATGAGAAGAGTTGGAGCACTAACAAAAAAAGGGTAGAAACCCTCTGAGCTAGAGATTTATTGCTCACACAGTCTATAGCAGAGCAAGGCTTCCAGCTAAGTCACTGGGCTCTTCAACTTCAAAGGACGCTGAGTGAACTCAGCTCCTTCCAGGAAAGATGTGTGGGCCCAGCTGGAAATATGGCACACTCCTACACATTTGCCCCTTTAAAACAGACTCAGTTAGTGATGTAGTTGTTGTGTTAAAGGGGAAAGGGAAGAGAGAGGGAGAGAGCTAGAGTACTGCAGGATGGAAAGCAGGGGTGCATCTGGCTACCCAGGGAACCATGGTCCAGCCAGCTACCAGTGGTTTCACCAGCAGAAGCATCTCTGCTCCGGGGACGGTCTCTAGCGTACAAATTCCTCCACAGTGTCTGGCTAGCTCTTTGTGCTCTGTGTCCCCAGATCACGCAGATACCCCCCGTGTGTGTAGAGCCCATGCTGTCACAGCACTGGTATTCAGAAGACATGAGCAAGGCACAGTCTGTAAAAAGAAGCAAGATTTTTATTAGACCAACTAAGGTAGTTGGAAAAACAACCAAACAGAAAGGCTTTGAGGCACAGGGAGCCTTGCTTGCCCAGAAGTTGTCTGCTTTTTTCCAGCTGCATCAGTTGATTTAACAAGAAGTATCACTTCCCAGCAAAAAATGGTGCTTCTCTTAGATATGGCAGCAAAGAGTCCGTTGGTAGAGAGCTTAGACGGGAAACCTATCTAACACAAAGAGACATTGTCTGAGATCCAGAAATGAACTCATAATCACAGGACAGGACATACTTGTGAAGTCTTATATTTCATTAGCTTTGTAGAAGAACATTTGTAATTACAAGCCTTCTACAACCTCATGATAATGTGAAATCTGATAATAAGGAAAAAATCCCCAACAGTTTCCATTCTGAATCTCAGAATAAAATGTGAATAACTTTAGGGAAAATTTATTCCACCTATAACATGCTGTTATTATCAATTTAGTTCAGAGAACTTCCTGAAAATTAATGAACATCACTGAAACGATTTTCTTGCTGACTCAGTGTTTAGGGGATTACCAGCCTGACAGAAAGAGGAAAAATATATATACACATACTTCTAGATACAGACATAATTTTATTTTTATCATGTATAAACAAAAAGGAGCAATATTTTTTACTTCAGTAATTTATGAGCAAATATCTTTACTGACACAATAATCTTGCAGCTTCCTAACCCAAGAATGATTGTATGATGGGATTTTATTTGTGAAGTGTAAAGTAGAATTTCATCATAAACCTAGAATATTCAGCAAGGCTCTATATCTTTACTTGGATTCATTTATATATATTAAAACAAAACAAAATCCCCATAAAGATCTAAATTAATGAGCACATAGAAAAATAAGGATTTTCAAGTATGACTGCCTGGCATTTCAACATAACTTAACTAAATTAAAAATGAGTAGAAGAACAGTATCACACCATTTCGTGCCATGGAAGCCTTCTAAGTAAAACTATGAGAAGCAAGAACACAGCATGTATCTATGGGTTTTACAGATTATGTCAATGCTGTATGAAGCGCTGAATACATTGTAAAGTGCTGGATTTTGGACCATAGGTTTAATTGTGTAGACTAACACATGTTTCTCTGTCCATATTTGTTACACAGCAGAACACACAGGCCTCAGCCAAGAGATAGATACTGAACAAATATAGTGAGAAACACATCTTGACCAAATGAAATTTCAGCTTAAATACACAAAACAAATAATAGGAGTTTCTACCAGCAAAGTCTTGAGATGGAGATTAAGTGGTTTTCCCACACTGACAATGGAAACCCTTCCCAAACATAGGATGGGAACGCAGAGATCTTCAGTTCAACCAGTGAATTAATAGGACATAGACAGATTTCAGATTAGTTTCTGTTGGACATCAGCAGCATCCTGGGGAGGTTTCTGGCCTTAGATTCAATCTGCCTGACTTTGCACTGTAAATATCTACAACTGAACTTGTATTCTCAGCTGTCCATTTTGTCAACAGGGAGAAACAAGCTCTTTTAGAGCATGATTCATCTGATCTATTGTAGACATCTGCCTTAGGCTAAATTGAATTGCCCTGGCAATGACTCCATCTCTCTGGGATTGCGAAGGGAGTCCAGGGTGACCAGCTCTGGTGAAGCGATTTACAGAGGAGGCATCTAGATTTAAATGAATGAATCTTCCTCCATGTATCAAAGGTGTGAAATGCCCCCAGTGAAGCAAGAAGTAGAAACAAAGTGGGAAGTGATAATCTGTTTCTACAGTTTTTATTTGCATATGTGTCTGTGCAATGTTAATAATGTAACCCAAAATTTAGGGCACAGGTTTTGCCTGGATTTATTTTCTCCCATTTCTTCTGCTAAGGAGTCTTAGCAGTCCATACAACAGCTCAAAAATGAGCTTTGGGGAATGAAATAAAGTCAAGATGCAGGCTGCTGTCTTGTTTCTACTCTGCAAAGAAACTGAATTTACTGTACTGTACTGTAAGGACTGACACTAAATATGATCCCTTTGCATGAATTTGAGGAAGATGATTATTCTTAGAAGAAGGCCTGATTTTTTTTTTTTTTTTTTTCTTGCAGAGAAAATGATAAGTATATTGACTACTATAAACTATTAACTTAAGGCTAATTGTATAGGTTAGATGCTGTCCTGGTTTTGACAGGGAGTTGCTGGGTGGTGCTTAGCTACCCACTGGGGTTAAACCATGACAGATGCTTAGTGGATAAATCAGAGAAGAAATTATCTTCTCAAAGAGAAGAAATAAAAGCAGCAGTGAAAACTATGTAGAAGACCGTTGGCTACTCTTGTCTAGTTCTAGAATAAGAGTAGGACTAAACAAATATATGAAATAGGAGGGAATTTGAAAATCAAAGTAAACTTGTAAAACTTGTAAAAATCAATAACACTGTAATGAAAGATGTTAAAACTTGGGGAAAATATTTGCGGTATGTTAGACTCCTGTGTTTGTTGCCAGTTGGCAGTTCTTCAGTTATATACTTGTATTAATCTTCTTATGACTCCTGTATTTTTCTTTTTTCTTCTTTGAGACGATTTGTAGGTTCACCAAGTAAGTTTCTCTGACAGAAAATAAAAGTGAAGCTATAGTTTGCATGGCGACAAGCTTCCCAAATCTGTGCAAGAGCACAGAAGGCATGATAATATTCAAAATATGTCACACTATGTTTTTCCACATGAAGCATGTATCTATGTCTAGAAGAGACCATCTACAGTCTTCTTAACTACACTAGAGGCCATTTTTACACAGATAAAGTTGCTCTTCCTAGTTCAATTAATTTTCATACTTCTAGCTTCATCACTATTGCCATCATTGGCTACACCTACCAAAACAAGAAGCAAAAAGCTGGCCAAACAAAATGTACTAAACCAGATACATCCCACAGTGAGGATTTGCGGGGCATTGCTTTCATAGCTCCCACATGGGCACACCACAGCCCATTCTCTTCCTGCTGTGTTCATAGGGGAAAAAATGTTAATAGGAGAAGTGAAGAATATTTTAAAAAGCAGATATGTAAGAGGCGGTAGAAATCAACACAAAAAGAAAAATATTTTTAGTCAGAAACATAACAAAACTAGTTGATGGGGATAAAAGCAGAAATCACATTAACTAGTAGGCATGCCAAGAGGTGATGAAGCACTGGGGACTGGAAATTGCGAGAAAATGTGTAGGGCTGTCAGTTCTGCTTATGGAGCAGAAAGTAACCACATCCAAAAGCCTCGTTTTCAGGAAACAAAGTTGCTCATGAGCTGGCTGTGTCTGTGAAAGGATCTGTGAAAGGATTTGGTGAAAAGATCTCATGAAAGACAGAATAGCCATCATGAAATGCCCTACTGTGCCCATCAAATGCAAAAGTCGCTCCTTGCAAGTACAGTCCTGCCGCTATCCCAGCTCTCCCCGTGGAGCAGAACCATATGGAGAAAGTGTCAGATGTCAAAAAGTCTACTTCAGGTAAGAGGTGATGCAAGGAGGGTGAAACATTCAAAATGCATAAAAGTCTATAAGTTTTGATCATCCTCCTTACCAGTTTCTAAAATTGTCACTACTTTTTTTACAGAGAGGAAAAATGTAATGAAGAATCATCATTTCCTCAGAAATATCTTAACTATAGTAGACATTTTACATTGAAGATATTTGACATACTTTTGTATTTGCTTTTGCCGTGTTGCTTAATGTGTTCCTGAAAAGCATTTAGTATTACTTCACTGAGGATGAAATAAAAATCTGAATAGAGTAATATATGCATTACTTTTCCATCTCTGGAGACCCAGATTCAGGCTCTAATGGGATTTCTACAAAAAAGAGGTACAATATTTGGCTACAATGATATTTAAGGTCATGATTAAATGACTTATTTAGGTGGTTTTGGACCTATTCAATATGCTCACTACTCTCTGTTCCATATTTCATAATGCTGAAATCTTGTTGTTAAGGATTTTATCAAACTAGTGCAATATAGAATGTCAGACCAAAGTAAAATACAATGACTTTGTCATAGATTTTCATCTCTAAAATGGACACCCAAAGCAGTCTTTTCCTCCTTCTTTCTTGTGATATTTGGAATGACTAAAATCCAAGTCATTAGCATTCAGGTTGTTTATGACATTAAAAAATTATGAAAGTAGTTAGAAACGAGTAGTAGCTTAAAGTGTGAGACATTTTGT
Source organism: Balearica regulorum gibbericeps (assembly GCF_011004875.1). Lineage (NCBI taxonomy): Eukaryota > Metazoa > Chordata > Aves > Gruiformes > Gruidae > Balearica > Balearica regulorum. The sequence continues at coordinate 208,727,015 of NC_046184.1, read as the reverse complement.
GAAATTATGCATCTGTTTCTTCACTGGAAAATTTGTATGCCAGCCAAGGCATAGCCAGGCAGAGAGACTGCATTTAAATCAGAGAAAATTTTATTATAGTGTCCAGTACAAGGTCTCAGCAGCCCAGGTAAGGAATTTTTAGCATTCCCAGTATACATAAAATACACTTCAAAAATAAAAAATAGAGCGTAAAAACTATAATAAGCTTCCCACACTTTCTTAAAATAACTTGAATTTGTAAACTGACAGACCTTTAAAGATATTTAGAAAAGGCTCTAAATATCTAATCTCATGATCCAATAATCCAATGAGTATAAAACTCACAAGAGAAATATTTGCCTAAGAATCCATAACAGCTTAGTTAAACACAAGAAGGTGGCCATGCAAAATAGAATACCTAGTAGAGATCCTAGTCATAATTTTGATGAATTAAATACAGATTGTAGTCAAAGAGAGAGACATTTTCAACCCACTTGTAAAATGTTCTGAATTCAAACTGAAATAAACATTTAATTGCCATGCTGAGATCAGTCATAGTAGCAGTTTGTCATCTTCTTGGGTCTTGGTTCAGAAATTGGTTCCCAATGAAAGACAATATGCACATACTTAAATTTAATTTCAGAGGCGTGCTGGCATATACCTAAAATTAAGCATGTCTTCAGTTAATGAACTTGAATGCATACACAAGGGCTAGGACTGTTTTGCAGATCAGATTCAGAGTTGCCTAGACACACTAGTTTTATTAAATATTACCATTGGGTTTTGTTCATCTAGTTTTCATTGCTATATCCACTTATTTTACATACACTTCAAGTTATTTTGAGTCAGTCATGCATCATGAAAATGCTGGGTTTGTTTCTAATTTTTGCATGACCTCTATAAAAATATTAACTATCTGAATATTGGAAAATACATAAATTAATACATTAAAATACTTAAAAACAGAAGTAGTCCTTAAAGTAGAGTCTTAACGATAAATGGAGTTGTATAGTAAATTTTACAAAGAGTTAGTAGAGACTTCTGGTTTTCTATCAAAAGTCCAACGGATATTATTTACCGTTGATAAAAACATATATACTATAGCTGTTTGGAAAAGAGCCTGGAAGGTTCATACAGATGGAGAGAAACATTGATAAGAAAGAGTGAAAGATACTGCTGCATTTTGTGTGTTCAGTGGCCAGAGGGAAATTAAAAGGCTGAATTCAGTTACATTCCCAAAGGACAGACAACAGCATAAAAATATCCCCAAAATTCGTAATTCTGTCACATTAGCTGAGCAAAGAGGTCAATGATAAACTAGACTCACATCCTTAGATAAGTGCTACATCCTGTAAGACAAATCCAATACATTGCATACTGTCACTTTTTGAGGTAGACCTCAAAAAGATTTGAGGGATGTGATATTGAGCTCAGGAATGACTGACAGTACAAACATCCACCTCCAGTAAAGACAGCTCACTTGGCTGAGTTGGTTATTTGCTAAGCACGGGAAGCAAGGGAGGTTTGCCTCCAAGACTGGGATTCACAGTGGTCGAGATGGTGAGTGCTGGGACATGGAAAACAGATGAGAAACACCAAGTTGTGGCTGCAGTAGTATCTCCTCTATGCGCTCAGGCGCCTGTGGGAGGCTGCAAATCAAAGCCTGCTGGTTTGTGACCTGGACTACAAGCAACACAATATTGGAGAGGGGTAGAGTCGGGGTGTCCTCTTACCCCAATGACCCTCCTTGGGTCATTTCTAAGTTGTGGATAATTTTTCTGGAGAAAAATACATAAACATAGCAAACTTTATCTCTGCGTACCCAGCCAGTAAGCTACAGCTTCTTGCCTTCCTGGCTATGCATTCATTCAAATTTAGCAGGAGGTAAGTTCCCTGCATCATGCTGCCCTGGATACTGATGTAAGATGTCAGAGCTGTGGGCTCATCTGTTAATCTGAGGTAGATGACTGCTGTAAGTACTAGGGTAAAAGGTCTACCACCACTGTTTTTATTTTGTGCATTATAGTTGAAGTGAGTTAAGATCTAAGAATTTAATTGGACTCTTCTAGAAACTCAGATCCATGGATAGCTGTTTTCATAGCCAGCTTTAGGCAAGTTTTTGTTTGTTTGTTTGTTTTTGTTTTGAGCAGTCAGTTCCATTGAGACTAAAATGCCTGGTAGAATACTTTTCAAGGCAGGTAGCTACGTACTTTGGTAGCACCTTTCAGTGTTCAGAAAAGCTTTGAGCTGGACTGTCCAATACTTAGCACAGTTCAGGTATCTAACCAGCTTAGACAGGCTATCCTGAAGTTATCTCCATACTTAGGCACCTACATATCACACTATATAGTTAAGCAGCCTGTTGTATATGTGTCTCAAAACCTCTATGTCTGACCCTCTACTTATCCTCCCTGTTTTTACCTTATCTGCATCATATCTGGAGATCTGTTTAGGTATGAGGAAACTACAGAAGACTCATTTTGCCTTCATGTTTGCATACAATGACACTGTCCTAGGACTGAGCAAGTCCTCAGAGTTAATCCCTGAGGTCTCATGACACGCTGGAAACAACACTCTTGCCAGTCTCAGAGAAAAGACAAATTTACTTCACCCAAGCATGGGCCAATTCAGCCCCAAGGTACACGGTAGCCCAACAGCTGTCAAAAAGGACCACAGATGTTTTGTGAAAGTGGAAGACCTTTTTTCATTAATGGTATAAGTGGATAGATGCTGTACTTCAAGTCTCTGCAAGAGTTCAGTTCTTTGGGCTTGGTGGGCAACATGTAGCTGCCTTTAAGTTGGGTTTTGATTTGTAAATGAAAGGTAAATTATGAAGTAGGCTTTAGCAACAATGAGCGTTTAGTCTCAATTCTGATGTTTCTATATCCATTTCATCAGAAGCTGTTAAAAAATTAGGACAGAGTATCAGCATGTACCGGTGTCTCCCATTGTATTATCATCTACAACATGTGGAATACAAGAGGGGAAAAACATAGAGCTCTGTGTCTCTTTTTGCAGAGCTATTACATTTGGTTCTTGGGTACTGAAGCATCCTCAAAAATGCCAGAATAACTGTAAAATTTGGAAGGAAATTGCCTAGATTTTTTTCTATTTTCCATCCTCTTTTATGCCTGGTTGAAGAAGACATTCATAGCACACTACTTTCTGTATTTGTTACAAGCCTTGACATAAGACAGATCCACTGGAATGCAAATATTGAGTCAAGAGTGTGAAAAATATAACAATGGATTCAATTTTTCCATCTTTTGTCAGTATTCCTTCATTTTAATGGCTAGCCAATGCCACTAACAGCAACCAGCCTCTGCAGTCTGTAGGGAAGGGATGACACCAACAGCCATGAGCAAAACAGCCTACAGAAAAGCTGAGACAGGAGAAAAGGAGGGTGCTTTTGGGAAGCTCAGCATTAACACTCTCTTGTTTCATGGTCAAGGATGGTAACCTGAAGTGGCACATCATAAATACAGTGTTTTCAGAGCAACACAAATGTGAATGCAAAAAGTCCTCACCCATTCTCATTACATCATCATGGTAACATCTGTTCTCTCCTTACAGTACTTTCCCCTCTCTGTGAAATATTCCCAATTCTCTCCTCTCCTCTCCTCTCCTCTCCTCTCCTCTCCTCTCCTCTCCTCTCCTCTCCTCTCCTCTCCTCTCCTCTCCTCTCCTCTCCTCTCCTCTCCTCTCCTCTCTTCTCCTCTCTTCTCTTCTCTTCTCTTCTCTTCTCTTCTCTTCTCTTCTCTTCTCTTCTCTTCTCTTCTCTTCTCTTCTCTTCTCTTCTCTTCTCTCCTCTCCTCTCCTCTCCTCTCCTCTCCTCTCTTCTCCTCTCTTCTCCTCTCCTCTCTTCTCCTCTCTTCTCTTCTCTTCTCTTCTCTTCTCTTCTCTTCTCTTCTCTTCTCTTCTCTTCTCTTCTCTTCTCTTCTCTTCTCTTCTCTTCTCTTCTCTTCTCTTCTCTTCTCTTCTCTTCTCTTCTCTTCTCTTCTCTTCTCTTCTCTTCTCTTCTCTTCTCTTCTCTTCTCTTCTCTTCTCTTCTCTTCTCTTCTCTTCTCTTCTCTTCTCTTCTCTTCTCTTCTCTTCTCTTCTCTTCTCTTCTCTTCCCACAAAAGGTAGTCCTGTAATACCTAGGTTTTCTAGGCTTTTCCATTTCCATGGGAGCTACTTGAATGTGCCTGACCCCATTTTGATGTAGCACTGAATAGCATGGCATCAAGAATAGGAGAAAAAAGAAAAAGAAAAAAAAAAAAAAAGGACAAACATTATACAATAAAAGACCTTAATCATGTAGTTATAACTTTAAAAAAGGTTTGAAAGGCTGATGCTTTGTCTTTCCCATTTCACATGGTCCTGCTGCTAAAAAAAATTTCCCTGAGGTTCCTGCTGCATCTCTCCTATAAATGATTCTCTTTGATCAGAATCCAGTGCAAGCAGGGCTTTTTTTTTTCAGTCTTACAGAGGCAATGATTCCATATCACAGCATTGAAACTCTTGACAGCTCAGTGGGGGTGAGAAGAAGAAGCAGGATTATCTAAAAAGAGAAAAAAGAGGAAGCAATTCAAAGTCAGGCCAAAGATGACAGGAGAATCAGGATAGCAGCTGTACAAAATTGTACTTGATCTCTGCCAGAGATGTGGTATGTAGGGGTGAATGACAACTTCTAATTAAAATTGTGACTGATTACCATGTAAGAAATGACACAATTTGTTGAAGACCTGGAGTCGAAGATGAATCACTTTTATTTGTGGAAAATGCTAATTTAAAGTTATGCATTTTTAGAGGAACATCTGTGGCATATTTTTGATAAAATTCACTCCATAATTAAATCATTCTTTTTTTTAGTAAAACTTTTAAATTGTCTTTTATCCAAGCACCGACTTTATGTTACAGTAAATAAGGAGGAAGAAACACTGAAAACAAAATTTGGAAGAGACCCCGTCTGTAATTCAGCAACCCTCATTTGAAATTCCAGAAATGAAGCAGTTTTAAAATACAGTATCTATTGTAGTGTAATATATTCACAGATCTGCATCAAGCAACTCAGGATATTATTTTTCAGAGTGTTTGGATTGTTTAGTTGTCATATATGCATATGAACTGGATTCATATCCCTTTTCAAAGGGACACATGAATATTAGCATTATTCAAACACATGTACTGACTCACTTGAGAGCACGTTTTGAATCTGGATTCACACTGAGATTAGCCAGCTTCTGCGCTGTTTTCTCTTGACAGCTGTCTCAATCATTGTCCAAGTTGATATTTTTCAATACAGAAAAGTAAATCATTGTTGCCTTCTACAAGTTGCTTCACATTTCTCAGGCAGGGCAAACCCCCTGGGAAACTACCGCGTGCAGGGTTTTCTTAGCATGAAGTCTTTGGGTGGCCAGATGTTGGTTTGTCACCTGTTCCCAGAGTTGATCTCACATGGAAATTTGCAGGAAGAGCAAGGAAAGGGTGGGACAGCTTTGGTGTTGCCATGTTCTCCCCTCACATTTCCCTGGGCACAGGCTGGGATGGTGAGAGGAGGGCTGGGACAACACTGATGGTTACATAGCATGGGTGATCACTACACACTGGCCCAAATCAAGCCTATGTAGACTTTTTTGTATATATATGCAATTCTTAAGCCCCAGCTTATACTGTGATGATATAGAAGATAAATTTAATGCTCCTTATTCCATCCTCTTGTCTTTAGCTAGACTGTCCGTGCTGTTCCTGTGGCTCTAGGAAATGCTACATCGATCACATCAACCCTCTGCTTGTTAGGATAAATATAAGCAAGTTCCAAGTAGGAGTGTCACCTAAGCATGGAAATAAACATGAAGTCCCATTCTAGAATAAGTAATAGTTGCATTGTGGTGGGTTGACCCTGGCTGGGGGCCAGATGCCCACCAGAGCCGCTCTATCACTCCCCTCATTCCCTAAACAGGGGAGAAAAGGTATAACGAAACACTTGTGGGTCGAGATAAGGACAGGGAGAAATCACTCACTAATTATCATCACGAGCAAAACAGACTGATCTTAGAGAGGAAATTCATCTAATTTATTACTAAGCAAAACAGAGTAGAGGAATGAGAAATAAAATCAAATCTTAAAATACCTCCCCCCACCCCTCCCATCTTCCCGGGCTCAACTTCACTCCCGGCTTCAACCTCCTCCCCCTCAGCGGCACAAGGGGATGGGGAATGGGGGTTGTGGTCAGTTCATTGCACGGTGTCTCTGCTGCTTCTTCATCCTCAGGGGGAGGACTTCTCTCATCGTTGCCCTGCTCCAACATGGAGTCCCTCTCATGGGAGACAATCCTTCACGACCTTCTCCAACGTGAGTCTCTCCCACGGGCTACAGTCCTTCATGAACTGCTCCAGCGTGGGTCTCTTCCACAGGGTGCAGACCTTCAGGAGCAAACTGCTCCAGCGTGGGGTCCCCCACGGGGTCACAAGTCCTGTCAGCAAACCTGCTCTGGAGTGGGCTCCTCTCTCCACGGATCCACAGGTCCTGCCAGGAGCCTGCTCCAGTGTGGGCTTCCCACAGGGTCACAGCCTCCTTCAGGTGCCTCCACCTGCTCTGGCGTGGGGTCCTCCATGGGCTGCAGGTGGAATCTCTACACCCCCTCATCCTTCCCCCATGGACCGCAGTGGGACAGCCTGCTTCACCATGGTCTTCACCATGGGCTGCCGGGGAATCTTGCTCCGGCGCCTGGAGCACCTCCTGCCCCTCCTTCTGCACTGACCTTGGTGTCTGCAGATGTTCTTACATCTTCTCACTCCTCTCTCTGGCTGCAAAAGCTCTCTCTAACTGTTTTTCTCTTTCTTAAATATGTTATCACAGAGGCGCTGATTGGCTTGGCCTTGGCCAGCGGCGGGTCAGTCTTGGAGCCGGCTGGCATTGGGTCTATCAGACACAGGGGAAGCTTCTAGCAGCTTCTCACAGAAGCCACCCCTGTAGCCCCCCCGCTACCAAAACCTTGCCACGCAAACCCAACACAGGCATACAGAGCAACACAGTGTTTTACATGATCAGTTTGAACCTGACTCTTACTTCTTTCTGTCAGAAGAAAGCATCCTGTGGACTTCAGTGAGATTTGGATCACTGTTTGTTTCACTGTTTCAGTGGTGTCACTGGTACCTCCTGCTCCCCACCTTTTGTAAAGTTAATAAAATAAAGCTTTATTTGTAACTATGATTTAGTGCTATTATCATTCTGCCAAGGATCCCTAAAAGAATCTATCTGTCCCCTTAGTGTTGGGTGACAACTGGACCACCCCATGAATTACTTTGACCATTTAGCAGGATAGATATAACACAGGCAGAGACTGAAATACTGAACTGAAGGTGATATGGCACATATAAATGCTGAAGGGAAAACAACTCAGCTGTTTATAGATTTATATTGCGTTAGGATGTGTATTTTGGTTTTGAGAGGAAACCAATTCTTTAAGAGACTTTTTTTGTTGTTTTAGAGAATTTATTGGATTCTCTGATGAAGAGGAATCATCGTGTATGTCTCTGGCATTTTTTATATCTAAATATCTAAAATGTAGTGATTAATATTTTTAATAAGATTAGTATCTTAAAATACAGCCGCATAGATATTTTCCAAACACTTTTCTTCACTGGCTTGCTCCAGAATTCAACTGACTTTTCCACTTAAAGGTAAATCTGAATTCTGAGATGTTAATTATCACATTTCCACACTATACAGAGCTATTATATAGCTCTAGGTTATTGCTAGATTATCTTAGTTTTAAAAATGTGTGAGTGGAGAGATTGATTTTACATGTTTGTGTATGCGATTGTTTATGCTTATAGTTAGCTTTACAGAGCAGACAGTGAATCTGTGCGCATTTCTTTTGAAACTCTTTTACACTCTTTCCTTACGCAAACCACATTTTGAGAACAGGCATAACACTATCAAAATCAAATTTTAAGTCTACATTCCTGATTTTTTTTCTGAAATTACACATCATTATTATGAGTTACCAATTAAGTTACATACACAAACACCATCTCTCCCTGTGAGAATAAAGAAACACAAGACGAAGGTAAAATTAACCAGCAAACATGAATGCATTTCTGCCCAGTGCTTATCTTTCTATATAGCCTAGGAAACATCACCTTGGAACAGTTAAAGTAGAGTCTTTTCTGTATTGGTACATTTCAGACCTATGGCAATAAGAGGTCTTGAGCACTGTTCTTATTTCACCAAGAAGATCTCTACTGCAATATATTACTCATGATGCTGCACTGAAGCAAATTAGAGGACAAAACAAAAAAAATTCAGAAAAGTGCCAAAAATAAAATAAAAATCAAGTTAGAAAAGCAATATACATTTTTTTTTAATGTATAATTGAAGTAATTGGTGGCTTACATTACAGTCACTGGTGGAAAATAAACAAAGTAAGTTCGGTAATCCCTGGAGTATAAAAGTGAATCACCAAATCCATTCCTTATGTTTTAGGGGGAACAAAGATACAACTTCACCCTAAACCCTTGTCATACAATCTCACGTTAAAATTGATCTTGGTGGGATTTGTACTTTGCAGAAAGATTAAATAATATTTATTTTTATACCCATTTGCTGTTGTGCCAACATCCAGTCTGGATTTATCTCACCATATTTAGGTACCTTGCTATGGTGCCTGAATTAACAGCTAGGTCTTTGTTGACTCTTTTCCAGAGCTCAGATGGGATTAATCACCCTCTGGGAATGCTTATCTCTGAGGTTCATAGGTACCAGAAAACATCTTTGAACCATTTTATTTAGCTATAGAAGATTTTCTTAGTTCCTGCTTACACTTTTTTGTACTAGAAGCAAAATTTTGTCTTTATCAACTTTTGGTTTTATTTTGCTAGGTTACATAAAATTCTTCCAATTTCATTCCATATATAGGTTGATAACCGAGCTGCATTTCCTCCACCTCTTTCAGCTGGTGTTCCTCTTTCTCAGATATGGGTGACTAGAAGAATATACAGTCTTGCAGATTAGTGCTCACCAGGGCCTTGTATAGGGGTACTAATGTTTCCCACTCTCCCTGTATCTGCATCTTTATATAGCAATGCCTTGCTGGTTTTGGACTTATTATGAGACAATGTTATTTTTGGAATTACAGAATCTCCTTCACGCAGCATATAAAATTGACCTAAGTTCACTACAAATTTGAAACTGCTTGTGTTTTTGCTTTTACAACTCTCCAGTACTGGCCTGGTTTTTACTCTGAATGTAAAAGAGCCAAACTGTAAGTGAAACCTACAGGGGAGAAGGGACAAGAAATACTTTGTATTTTTAACTGACAACTCTGCTAATTCAACCTGCATCCCAGCCACTATTTGAGTTACACCCTTTTAAATCTCATCACTCATACAGAAGCTTCTGTAGATGAGTTAAGATACCAAACTCCCTGCATGTATTCCCCACTTTTCAGTAAGTTTATATAGGTGCTATTGGTTAGTCCTGCATTTTTTACTTTCCTGAGCATTTCGGGTAATGGTGATGATGGTGCACATAAGTACAGGCCTAATGGTCCAGCACGTTAATTAATGTATGGGCTTTTGTGTTCTCTGCAGAAGAAGTGTAATTTCCCAGTAGCCCCAGAAGAGATGATTCTGAAAGCACATGGGCACAAATTCTGCTCAGTACATTGGTGTAAGTTTAGAGAAGACCTGCCCTTTAAAGAGGAATTGTTTTGCTTATTGTTTAGCATTAGACTTATTCTAATACTTTAAAGCTTCACTCAAAGATCAAAAGGCATCACTGTGAAAAAAGACATTTTTAAAAACATTTAATATGTTTCTGGATAAACATTGAAAAGATTATATTTTGAAGGATAATATTCTCTAAAAGCTGTAAAATATTCACTCTTCCAAGCATTATATGCTTCTTTTAGGCTTTCCCTGTATCACACATTTAAATAAAATATGTAAAGCTGACATCTGATGTCATCTCTCTATAAAATAGGGCAAACTCATAAACCAGTCTGAATGCAGATGATAACAATATACAACTTTGGTTCAGAGAGCACATATTCATAAATCCAAGAGCCTTTTGAAGTTCAATGCCTTATACTTGTCACGGCCTTCTTCTGCCCTCTCAGGATAGAGGTGTCTCCTCAGTTCTATGAAAATAAGAGTTGGTGGGAAACACAGTTTTGATAGCTACCATTTTTGGATTACACAGCAAGGAGCTGGAGATTGTCTGTGCAAAGGTCATTGCCTTGTGCAAGGTAAGGTGAAGAGTACAGGCAAACTCCCTTTTCTAGCATTGTATCAAGCTGTCTCCAGATCAGAGACAGAAAAGAACTCATCAGATCCACTTGTTAATGAGCAGTGCCTTCAGTGGGCAATGCTTTGGGTGTCATTATCCTGTTTTACAAGTTTCAACTTCATACAACAGTTCCAATCTACTTCAGATTTCTCAAACATACTCTTCTGACTGGTCTCACATTTTTGCTCCTGATGGAGAGGATCTTTGATGAGAGGAAGTATTCAGTGAACCATGCATCCCACAGTCACACTTAAAAATGGGGAAGGCGAGATGGTGGAGGCTGATGATACAGCTACATCAACTACAGATACCCTTGGAGGAATCCATTACACAGACATGACTCACATCCAGACCATGCGATTAGCAAGTCGGCTGACTCAAGTACTGCTGCAGCAGAAAGAATAACCTCCAGAACAGAGCATGAATGGTCGGCCATCTGTCAGTGTCACTATCAGTGGCTGCCAGGATCCATTTAGGTCATTAACATCTTGCAAGCAGGTTAGATGTGAACAAGGAATAGTTTGATATACTCCTTGGGCTCAGATAATACTTTGCAGCTGAAGCAGTTCTGAAGAGGCCCACCAAGAGATGAGGTTAAGTAGTAGTTATATATCCCAAACAGCGATGGTGACGTACCCAGAAGGTCATGAAGAAATATTATGGTTCTAAATGACCATGCAAAAGTTTTTTCTACCACTTGATTCAGAACTGCTTTGTAGTTTGTGTTCTCTGTAACAGCAGAGGTAAGGGAGGATCTCCTTTAGTTCAAGTGCTCAGGACATTAGCAAAGAACTTCAGTTGTTGTAAACCTGGAAAATAGCAATTTGCAGCATATTCTCAGTATGTGCAAGGCAAGCAGAAAGGTTTTCAGTGATATATCCAGCTGGTAAAACCTGGCCTGCCTCCCGAGGCCTGCATTCCCAGCTGGTGTAAATCAAGCACTGTTGTCAGCAGAGGTGCACCAGTTTCCTCTAGCCGAGAGTCTGATACAAAGGCTGAAGTAATGCAGTATTGATTTTCACTAGCTGATGACTTCCAACTACAGGTTTTCAGATTATAAGAAGTTAAGAGTCTTTCTAATTATTATTATTATTATTATTATTACTATTATTATTACTACTACTACTATTATTAAGGCCAGACTGCACATGGCTGTGATAACCTGGGAACTTCACTACGTTCTCCATTGCTGTTGTCTTTGTTGTTTGTGACGTCTGTTTCCACAGATGCCTTCAGGTTTTAAAAAGGATCTCATCTAAATGCAAAATTAAGATAATGATATTATTTTCCTTAGATTGGGAAGCCAAGTTAATGAACGAGAATTTTGACATGTCCACATAGAAGGCAGGTACAACCAGAATGTATCTTTGCTTTCCCCAGCATGGTCTAGCCCCATAACTTGTAATTATTCCAACATGCACATTATTAAAAACATCTGTTTTATTTTTGTCCATTTTTATGTCTTCAGTTTAAGTTTTATAAATATTCTAACAGGCTATTCTAACTTTAAGGATCTAACGGGGTGGTAAATCTTTAAATCAAATTGACTGTATCAGGGAACTGTATACAGGTGAGAAAGTATCAGTTACAGCAAATATATGATACAGATGTTTATAGAGAAAAAGGAGAAAGAGGCAGATCTTTAAAGAGGGTTTAGCTCATACTGTATTTTATGACTCTTGCAGAAAAGTTCAAACACTTCGGCTAGAGATTTGCTCTGTAAGGCACTTGATTTTAACAAATATGCTCAACAACAGAAGACAAGTAAACAATTGTTCCAAAGCCATCAAACATTCCCAGATTAGCATTTTGTTATTAGCATTTTCTTAAGGAATAAGACAAAAAAGAAGCCATGAATGCATATCTTAAGGGAATATGAGAAGAATATTAGTTTATGTAGAAAGCAAAACTAGATTTTATTATATTAATGAAAAAATCCATAGATTTAAAAATGACCCACATAATCCACCATCATAAGCAATAGGCTTTAATTCTAACTGCAATCTGGAGTGCATCATGGGGAAAAAAATATCTTTTTTCCCTTTTAACAGTGTTACTAAAAATAAGGAAACTTACCCTGGCAAAGTTAATTATAGCCCTACTAGAGTCATTATCAATAGTTCCATTCCTGAGCAAAACAGTACAGAGTTAGGCAAAGATCAGCTACTAACGAATATGATCCAAGCTAATATCCTTGATCCAACAAATAGCTTTCAGGAAATCCCAGAACTGCAATGACATTGGTGGGTGTATATATGAACAGATGAAGGACAGACAGGTGTTGTCATTTTTCTGTTCTTCTCTGAAACATTTCAGTTCCCAAGAACCACAACACATGGCGCTTTGGGCAACCTGCTCTAGTGGAGGGTGTCCCTGCCCATGGCAGGAGGGTTGGAACTAGATTATCTTTAAGGTCCCTTCAAACCCAAACCATTCTATGATTCTATGATTCTGATATTACAATCATCTCACCTATAAGAAATGTTCCAAAGGAACGTGCACATGTTTATCAGGGGGTTTAGTGACAGGACAAGGGGTAATGGGTTTAAGCTGAAGGAGGGTCGATTTAGATTAGATGTTAGAAAGAAATTCTTTACTGTTAGAGTGGTGAGGCACTGGAACAGGTTGCCCAGAGAAGCTGTGGATGCCCCATCCCTGGAAGTGTTCAAGGCCAGGTTGGATGGGGCTTTGGGCAACGTGGTCTAGTGGAGGGTGTCCCTGCCCATGGCAGGGGGTTTGGAACTAGATGATCTTTGAGGTCCCTTCCAACCCAAACCATTCTACGATTCTACGATTCTATAACGTGCTACAATAGCCTTTCCAAAAAAATACATATTTAATGAAGAGCAATGAGAAACTGAATTTCTATGACTGCCCGCATGTAACCCTGCAACAACTTGCTGTCTTCCCAGCCTTAGTCAGAATCCATATGCATCTACAAGGGAAAATGCTCGGAGGTCATGGATTTAAGTGTTACCTACACAATGCTACCTGTCCTTCACTGTACATGACCAAATCACCACCACCCATATAGCTCAAAGTTTGAACCTATTCTACTCATGGGTGGAGGTGAAGCAGAACCAGAGTGAAAGATGGTGTGCTCTTTGGCAAGGAAATACTGTGATACATCAACTGGTGTTCATGAACAGGACTTCTTACCAACATCAGCTGGTTAGAAGAAACTGTTTTATCTTGCCAAACAAGGCCTTAGTATTTCATACATTTATACCATCTGCTTTGGAATGTAGAAGTATAAGCAGGGAGGAAACCTTCCAGACTCAGTGATTTCCATCTGGCCCAAAGCATTGAAGCATGACTCCTCAGGAGTGCTGGCCACAGCAAAAACACCACAGCATGTTCTTGACACAGTATACTGCTTGCCTAAAGCTATCAAATTAGACTCATGGTCTCCATCCTTATCTTCAAGGCCTACAATATCCCAGAGGTACCATTCAACCAGGTACTCAGTATTCTAACATTATATATATATATGCACACATATAAAATGCACGCATGCTTATAAACAAAATTCAAAACAAACCTGTGTTCACAGTCTGATTATGAGACAAAAGTGGTGAATATAGTCAATTTATTTAACGCTTTCTTTATAGGCATCCAGATAGCCCACTGAACACTGTAAAGCCTATGTAAAACAAATGGTATTTACTATAAGACTGGCTTCACAAGCACTTGAAAAGAATATGGTCCCTTAAGGTTTCCTTACAAACATGATAATAGCAGGCCATCTTGTCGTATTCCCATGCTCTCCTCTTGAAAACATTATTTTGTAATTCTTGAATCAGAAAAAATAAGCTCCTGTGCCTACTGCCCTGCCACCAGAACATGTGGCTTTAGAAACCTGATCATAGGTCTATGTGTTGCTCAAAAGCAATAACCCATAACTTGGCTTCTTTCCTTCTTTCTTTCTTTTTCTTTCTCTTTCTTTCTTTCTTTCTTTTCTTTCTTTCTTTTCTTTCTTTCTTTCTTTCTCTCTCTCTTTCTTTCTCTCTTTCTTCCTTCCTCTCTTTCTTCCTCTCTTCCTCTCTTTCTTCCTCTCTTTCTTTTTTCTTCTCTTTCTTCCTCTCTTCCTCTCTTCCTCTCTTGTATGCAGGCATATTGCCTTGTAACATGACAGTGTATCAGCAGTCACAGTAAAACTGATGATGTGCCCCAAGGTGTGATGGTTCAGCCATTTTTGTAGTCTGAGGGTCTCTATTAGCACCAGGATGTGACAATGATTAGGGGATCAAAGCCCACCACTGTAAAAGAAAATATCTCTCTTGTACTGCCAAAGATAACAGGTATGGAATTACCATGCATATTTTTTTGTCATCCTGATGCTTTCCCCTTGTAAATAATTGCATCTCCTGTTCACTTATTCATATCTTTCAAAAATTCACTGGTTTATTTATCTTTAAATTTATTTGCATGCACTGTGCCCTCTCATCTACTCAAATGCTAATAAAGATTCTGTTTACCGTTTGAAATAATAATATTTTCATTCTTCCACCTTTATTGTAGAGCCTGCTTAGTCTATTAGATTATAGATATAATTCTTCTCTAGGTTCACTAGTAAGAAACTATGATATGATGAAAATAATGTTTATGAAAATGTAATTTACACTCTTTGTGTTAGGGAAAGTCAGTCATGCTAAGTCATGTGCATTTTAGGGGACTTAATAGATACCAGGAATGCTATTCATGACTGAGAACTCCCCACTGATGAGGTGTAAAAGATTGTTTTGTATCATTTGCAGAATCCCGATGCCTGGGTCTGAGATCTCATTTCTGCTGTATCTAACGAAGGAAGAAAGGAAGTTACGGTTGGTGTGGAGGAACGGGATCAGGTGATGACTGATTTATTATGATAATGTCAGAGATTTGGCTTGACTGTGATATTTTAAAATAGCTTTTCTGAGGAAAAGTGGTAGGCATTAATGTACTTTATCTGATACATGCAATGAGATTTGCAGCACATTTTCTGTGTTGAAAAGAAATGCTCCCTTCAATCAAAGGAGTCTCCATCTCCATTTCAGTTAGACCTGCCGGTGTATTCTGACTTTAACACTTGTGTGGTGAACTGGTTATAAAGACAGCAAAAATGATGAAATTGAGCTGAAAATTCCTCTTCATAATACTTGTATATTTCTATGAAATAACATAGAGGATTGGCAGGTGCTCCCTTGTCTGACCTTGAACTGGTAATAAGTTCTGGGAACCTTGTTACCAGGTTTTGTCATTTTCTGGCCTGTGGGAAAGTGTCTCCTTTACCGTACCTCTTGTAGAAAACCTAGATAGGCTTTTGCTATTCAGGCTATGTGTATGGTGGGCGTGATGGCTGGAAATTTCAGATGATGTTTAAAATAACAAAGCATAAAGATTTCACATAGATAATACCTTGCTAAAGCTGCAATTATAAAAACAATGTCCCCAAATAGGAAATAAATGTTTATTCTTTAACTCCTAGTGTATTTTCTAGGTAGGGAAAATGGTGAAGGGGTTTATTTTCCAGGTATAAAAGTAACCCTGTTTCTAAAAGAATAGTTGTTCATATTTTCTCCAGAATGAGACAAAAGAAACTGAAGAATGAAAAAAAGAAATAGGAAGCTAACAGATCATTGCCAGAGTCAGAGGAGTTGCTAAAGGGGTGTACAAAGAAGTCTAAATGTATGACCTACATGTTATCTTGGAACTTATAATGTGCCTACATCCACCCACATGCACAGGAATATGCAATACCTGTATGCATGTTTTCAAAATTGCCATTGGTTAAAATTCCCAAGTGTGCTTTTAGAAATGCAGCCCCTAATACTGGCTACAACAAGCGAGATGTAACTGTTGGTCTTGATGGAAATGGCAGCAGTTCCCACCTCTGTGACAGGCTTCACGTACATTTAGGGGGCCTCTATTTCCCCCCTTTCCTACCCTAACAAAGGCCCTTCACATCTCCCTCCAAACAGGATCCCAGCTCCATCTCCTCACCTATCTCCACCCTGTCCTACCCTGGTGGTTTTGCACCACTCTCCTGCTATGTATCCCCCCAATACATGCCAATGCTCTTGCCTCAACCCTAAAACTGGTGGAAGTATGGGTAGCAAGAAAAGTGAGCTAACAAGAAGGCATGGGGTGGTATAAAGCAAAGCACGGATGACACAACTTCTGAGCACTCAACTCTGACTCCCTTCCACTCACTCACTCGTCAGCAGGATGAGGTTAGTCAGTCTGCAAGAGCTTGTGTTAATGATTCCTAATTCCCATCACCTGCAGCTCACTCAGGAATTTGCACAACTTGCAGGATATGAAGAACCATATCCCCTTGGGCAGAATAGGAGGATGGTTAATTTCACAAATCAGAGGGAAGTTTTAGAACAAAAATGTCTATTTTTCCTGAAATAGATACATTTTGAAAACCTAATGGATAAAAAAGAGGACAGTTAAAAGAGATTTTTTTTTCTGCAAGGGACAGCAGTCAGCACTGAAAACCTTGGTTCAGTCCCAAGGCATGGCTGGGGGAGTGTAACTTTCCTGAGGTGTTATCATGTAAAATGAATAGAAGAAAGCAAGTGAAGGATGCTTTTACTCTAATTTATGACCAATGCCTAGCCCTAAAGGCCTTGATTCAACCTAAATTCCACATAAGCCTTGGTACCTCTTGTTGGCTCTAGGCTTTCAGGGGCAGCCAGCCAATAGGAAATGCTAGGCTCAGAGACTTAAGTGGAATTTAGGCTGGGGGAAAATTGGCTGAAGTATGGTTTTTATAGATTTGTTTTTCCTTGATATTAATATAACTTCAAAAATATATCTGCTTCAGCATTTAGAATAATATTTCTCAAGTTTTCTCTGTGGCCAACTCAATAATATTCTCAATCCTTTTCATTTATTATAAAAGTCAGGCAATACCACTGATAATAATGACAAAGCCATATAATTTATTTGCGTGTGTTTGAAAAGATACCTTCAAGTAACAGGAAAGAAGGGGCTAGATTTCTTTTGATTTAACTTCTAATAACATTTCAATGTGTAATAGACATTCTCAGGTGATTTTTATAAACTTACAACCAGGATGCTGAAAAACCCTGGCCAAAAATAAATAATTAAAACCAATTTCCAATGTACTTAACTACAAGATGTCTTGGTTCTGGGAGTCTACTAAATGCTCAGTTTCAGCTTGTACAGTGTATTGTAGTTTTGAACACTTAAAAAAAAGTCCCCCTTCCAGTACCACCCTGGTTCCACTATCACTCCCATTTCATGGAAAGTATTCTGTAAAGAATTTGCATATGACATTTTGAGTACAAATTTAGTGAAGTTAAACACCAAAAAAACTTTGGGAATTCATTCTAATGTCACTAAGTTGTTCAGGATGTGGGAAAAAAAAAATTAAAAAGAGCATAATTAATTCAACTTTTTTTCTGTAAAATGAGTATTCATTTAGTGATTCCATATAAGTTAATAACAATTAGAAATATCTCAAATTGTTCAGACTCCAAATAGTCTTTCATTTGTTAAATAATTGAAATTTTTGGATTTGATCCAAAATACTTTTCTTTTGTTGTTGTTAAGGAACAACAACAAAAAAAATCATTATTTACCCAGCCTTGTTCTCAGGAGGAAGAGATAGCAGGACCACATCATCAAAAAAATCTAATGAGTACAAAAGGTACTGTTTGAAAATGGTAAAATATGATTAAACTAGCAAAATAGCTAAAATGTAATGATCCAGATGAAACTAGCGTCTGATTTTGGAGCAGTCTGTGAGCGCTGCGCAATGCCTGAGGACTGAAATTCCAAAATCACTTCAAAGGCTTTCAGACTGTGTTCTCAGTTACAAAAGCATGTGAGAAGAGAATGATGCAGAGGGGAGAACAATATAAGATCACATTTCTCTGAAGCCTCAGACAGTGTGTTTAACAATAGCTGAGCCTCCAAGGACGTTCATCTTTCATTTCAGGATATCACAACAGTAGAATAAAAGTGAAAATGTAGGAAATGTTTTACCCAGAACTGGGATTATTTCAGAAGCCAAAAGGGATAATTTCATGTTAGTAGTTGTCTATCTATTGTAATTACCCATGTTTAAACAGTTGGGTGAGGATTTATAAACAGTTATGTGGATACTCTACTTAGGGCTGGAAAGCCACTATGACACTCTTTTCCCAGACATCCATAGAGAGGTGGATGTCCACAGCGTGGCTGGGGAAAGCTTGCTTGACTAGTCCGTCACCACAAGCCACGGAGAGAAAACACAGATGCGGAAGCCCCAGAATGGGGTGTTGACTCTTCCAGAGGAGATTTGATCATGATTTGATAGGAGCATGCACTAATCCCAATGGGATAACATGTGACCCCTTTTCTATTTTTTATTTTTAATTTTTGCATAAAAATTAGAACCCTAAATGCTGATGAATGAATCACATGGAAGCCACAGGCGAACCCTTGAAGCAAAGTTACTCATCTTAGAGCGACTGGAGGACTTCAGCCTTGTGAGAAGATTGAAAATCTCTGTGTCTTTGTTGTCTGAATCTCAGTATGAGTCATGCATGACTCTGGACTTCAGACCAGACTATTTTTAATCCATGATCCAGGCATCTTCCTGCATTTCATTTAGTTTAGAAAAGCTTGTTTGGCCATTCACTTTGCCACGGTGGACTTTCACAAGCTTTGCAGTATACAATAGAATTGGAGGTAGGTGAACAGGAAGGGGGGTAGCAAAATTATGCCCAGACAACACATTTCAGGTATTTACTGTACGTGAATCAATGTTTTCTTCTGTGTAGTCATTCCTACCAGTATTCCTTTGCAAATGACCCGCAGTCTCAAGTGGATGCTTGAAGCACTACTGCATTGTGGATTGAAGGATTATACCTCCAAAAGGAATCCAAAAGAGGTGCTTATCTAGTGCGTTCTGGCATAAGAGGGTTTTTTGGACACTAGTGGGCCATCCAGTGCACTTCAAAAGGAAGCCAGCATTAGTCAAGTGTTTTGTAATAGCAAGTAAGTCTTGATATTTGGTGTAACACAAAAATTTGAAAAATCCCTGTGCTAAAAACAGAATTATCTTTCTTTCTTTTAGATATGACAAAATTTTGTAGCTACAGAGACCAGTTTCCTTGGATTGCGAGGCAGCATCACATGCATCTCTGCTTATTCACATGAAAAACTTGCCAAATAATTGGCATCCTTTTTGAGGGTTATGAATTGCTCCCTGTTTTCTGGTGAGTTTGTCAGTAAGATCAGTTACTGGAATACTGTCACATTTCAGTGTGACTTCAAATGCTAATTTTTAATGTGAAATAGTAAACTTGCTGCTGAGTAATTTTTCCTTCCAAATAGGTTTAACTATTTTGCCTCCCCATTCTCTTTGATTGATGCATATTCCTTTTATCGGGTACTGTGACAATGAAGAAATTCAAGGTGGGATGTGAATAAAAACTGTCTGTTCCCTCTGGTATGTAACTTTTCTCTAAGTTTACTTGGAAGTAGCTGAGGCAGCAACAGGAATCTGCTGAACTACTTAAGCCAATTGCAGAAGTATTTTATTAATAAGTATAATTTCATTTAATTGTACAGAAGAAC
The DNA here is from genome assembly GCF_011004875.1 of Balearica regulorum gibbericeps. Taxonomy (NCBI): domain Eukaryota; kingdom Metazoa; phylum Chordata; class Aves; order Gruiformes; family Gruidae; genus Balearica; species Balearica regulorum. The sequence continues at coordinate 208,707,185 of NC_046184.1, read as the reverse complement.
TGCTAAACTGACATGGAATTCTCTGCCTGTCTTCTAGAGTTGTTTTAAACTGCCTGTGTTGATCACTACATGGTTTCCCATAAACTTTAAAATAGGCAGAGTGACAGATAAGCTGTTGCTGTTGTGTGTGTTGGTGAAAAATTAGGCTGAGCAGAGCTGAGCTGATTCTTCCTCTTCAGGATGGCCTCCATTTTCAGAAGGTGATCTCCTAAGTCCAGATCCAGTTTTTCTCTGAGTGTGCAATGTGCTGTGAGCAATTTAGAAACCTGATACAATCTATTGTATTGTAATGCAGGAGTTTCCTCTCTCCCAGAGTATACAGGGTGCCCAGTCTTAAATCTTGCATGATGAAATACATCGATGTTTTCTCTGGTCGAGTTAGTGGGAAATGAGTCCTGGGCACCTTCAAACGTTCAGTGAAGCAAACAAAACCCAAGTATCCTGTTAAATGAAAGTAACAACTTTCACTTTTGTCATTCTGGTACTGCATATCAGGTCATTTAAGATTTCTATCCATAAGTAGTGCCAGGAGCAATAACACCTGGAAGATCCTGCTAAGCATGATGTCTGAACCATTTACATTTATTGGCATCACAGATTTAAGCCCTCCCAGCTTTACTCCTGCTCTTTCTGTTTCTGAGCAGGACACATCATGTTGCATGTATTTCCATGTGCAGAAAGTGTTCAGCTGAGATCTTAAACCCTAAATCAAACTATCTCAGCATGATAGGATAAGAGCTTTCTCAACTTTAGTTTTCACGGTTAAAGTGGGCGAATAGATGAGTTTCTGTGGTCAGGTACAGCGGCAAGGAAGAGAGTTTCTTTTCACATAATACTGGTTGAGTTCAGATTATCCCAAAACACTTTGCAGTGTCACACTTTTGTGCAGTGCAATGCCGCATGTGAAGGTGAATATGGCAGCTCAGTAAAAGCTGCGAATTACTGTTAGTTTAGCCCTAGAGATGTCCGGATTACGGTCAGTCCTGAATACATTTGTTTCTAAAGCACGTTCAGAGCTCTAAAGCAGCTGAATCTCCTAGTTTGCAAGTACTCTTTTTGCCATAAATTGCACTTACTAGAGGACAATACAGGGTAGAGAGATAGATGTTGGCTCATACCTAAAGAGTCGTCCAAGCAATGGAATACATAGAAAAATCCATGTATTTCACCTTGTCACCTTGTGGCATTACATGCCAAGAGACTGTTGCCAAGCCAAGAAAGTAAAATAAATCTTAAATTATCAGTTTTCCCTGCTTAGTGCTTCATTCACAGGTTTTAAATGATGCCTTACTTCACAACAAGTTGCAAAGGGAATTTTTCTGAAGGGCTATATCTGTATCAGGAATTTAAAGAAAATAATTAGATTCTTGAATGTTTTAACTCCCCTTTGACTCATAACTTGGCATTCATAAGAAAAGTTAATGCAGAGTGGTTTACACTATTCCACTAAGAGATATTGCTTGTCAAAACTGAAAAATTTCAGATGAGAGGCTTTTTTTTGATGAATTTCTTGTTTTGACAAAAATCTATTTTGTTTTGTCAAAATTTCCTGCTTAGATATTTTCACATAGAATATTTTTTATTTTCTGTTTCAAATGACTTTGTCTCTCAAATATGCAATTTACTGTGGAATAAAAAGTATTTTTCAAAAGCTCAAGTAAAATGAATTATTTAGATATTATAAAAAATGAATGCCATGAATGACGCAGGCTGGAGGGAAGGCTTATGCTGCTAGGATTGCAACATTTTTGAGATTTTTGCTTTCTTTTTGTGTACTGAAAAAGTCTTTCTTCCCACCTCTGCTTATTTGGGAATGAGCTCGTATGAACAAACATGCAGAGAACATATCAATAACTGGAATTTGCAAACAGTTTGTACTGCAAGAAATGTTATTCTTAACGCACTAAAATTGCCATCCGGGTCCTACTGTGCTGCTTTCATTTCTTCGCGTGTCAGAACTCAGCCAGTTTCTAAGATGCTGACAGATTACTTGGTAAGACTAATCTATAATGATGCTTATTAAAAGTCTGTCCTTGCCACTGGATCAAATTCTAATGCTGTATTTAAAGCGTCCAGCCCCTTTTTATAGATGACAGTGAGCTCGACAGTTTCCTGCAGTCTCCACTGGTATCATGTAATGAAGGCTATTGACGTACCCGATGGATCTACAGAAGAGTTGTTTTTCCTCCAAGATAATAGATAGTCTGCAGTGTGCTTGAAGTATTTTGCACCTAGACCCATAACACAGTGCCGGTTTTTTTGCCATTCACTCCCATTTCACAGGCTGGAAGTAACACTGAAGAACTGGATTTCCCACAGAGATGAAAACTGACTTAAGCGTGTCACACGCTCCTGTGTGGACAACTCTCCCCGCTGTCATCTCTCAACAAAACACCTTCCAGGAGGAAATACAGTCTAAGTGGCATTCTTTATTCTCTTTAGATGTCATATAAAAAATGAAGTCGGTTAAAGGACTGTAAAGCAAAAAGTCTGGTTTTAGGAAGAAATTGCTTCAATTCAGGCAGCCTTTCAGGATTCAGTTCCCAAAAAACAAATGGATTGGGTAGTATTCCCAACCTCAATTTCTTCAGGAAACTTATTTGTACATTTCTTAAGATGTTTGCTGACAAAACAGTATTAGAACAGTATTAGATTAATTAAAGTTTTTCTGTATTCCAGCTTTTCCAGAAAAAAATCTAACCACAAATTCTACAGCAATACTTAACCTCTAAAAGCAGCAAACATCATGTGATCATTTGGGGCTAACGAGATGCCTAGATGTCTAAGTATAGGGCCCTTTACTGTCCCCACATGCCAGTAGTTCTTGCTTTTTTCTAAACTATGTAACAGCAGAGAGAAATCTTGGTACAGAAGTATCAAATCTCCATGGAAGTTCCTTGGGGGGACAGAAGTCTGCAGTAGCCTGTCTGACAATGGCTCAGTTCTCCTTCCTTCTACTTCTTCTCTTGTGCTACATCTGTGGGACAGGCAGCTCAACTCATGAGGACTGTGGTGGGACAGCTGAAGGCAATAGCAGCTCTCATCGTCCTGAGCTGCTGATTACTGCTCCTCAGGCATAGGTGGTTTGCTGACCTAGTTTATGTTTGTGCTGAAGTAGACTAAGCATGCTCATACAATCATCTACCATATCGCAGCTCTTGGGGCTGTCACCTCCACCTGCAGGATAATAAGCAATGACTGAGAACTCTCTATTGTTGACACCTGAATCAAAGTATAAGCACCTTTATGGACCAGAGCCTAGAGGAATATCTTTAGCTGACTATTTGAATTACACATACTGGTGACAAAATAGGATTCTTTGGTCAGCAGTGAAGCCCGGTGGCAGAGATGCCACCATGCCTTAGCATCAGTATTGCTCAGGGCCTGTAATTTGCTGTTTTGTATCCTTTCACTTAAGGTGCTGTAACAGTGGTTTTCTAGTTTCTGTGGCATTTTCCCCCTGTTTTTTCCATGCTAAAATTCAGGTTCTACTGCCCTCACGACCTTGTACCTGCCAAACCCTGATGTTGGTGTTGTGACAGGTTCTCATGGGAAGCGACCACTGTTAGCATAAGAAACACCTCGCTTCACTACTTGTTTTGCAGATTTTAGTTTATACAAAAGAAAAACAAGAAAAACAGCACAGTAGATAATAATCAGTTATATACTTGACAAATACTACCCAGGACTACATGTGCAGAGTCTTAACAGCCAATCAATGTGCAACATCTGTGCCTAATTAGCACATTCCAACCAGTGCTAATAGCTTCACAAGCAGAAACAAGGAATAGGAAGCTTGAGCGGTTCCTGATTAAAAATACATAATGCTAGGGGTAAAGCATGCTGAAAGTTGTCATCATTGTCACCATCATTGAATCATAGAATTGTTTTGGTTGGAAAAGACCTTTAAGATCATCAAATCCAACCATTAACATCTTTGTTGTTGCTTCTTGCTGCACTGGAGAGAGCCCCCACCAGAGGACACTCATCCTGGACACCCATCACTGTTCCTCCTGCCTGGCCACTGGAGTTTCCCCTCTCCTGTTCCCTTTCCTGTTCCCTTCCCTCTCGCTCTTTCTCTCTCGCCTTTATTTTTCCCAAATGTAACTTTCAGCATTGGAGTCGATGTATATCGTCTGTTATGGACTCTGCTCATACATCTTCACGCATGCGGACCTGTGTCACCCTTCCTTGTGCAACAAATGTCCATGCAATTAATCATGGATATGCCGGCACAATATGATATCGTGTATCAGCTTGGAGTTTAGGCTGAAAAATCACAAGTTTCCACCTCACTTACTTACAAAACATGATTTATCAGTGTTAGAGAGAGAATATGGAAGATTTTACTATGCCACTGACCATACTGATTTCCAGTCTGTAAATCAAAGCCATTTGTGAGCACCAAATTCACCTAATGTATTAAGATATATGGTTAAAGTGCAGTACTTGATCATTTATAAGCTGCATTTTACAAGACTTTTATTAAAATATATCTGCTATGTCCTTGCTATTTTTACCATACTTTCAGCTACATCTCTTTTGTTAATTCAACAAATTCCCAAGATGCTTTTAAAAATAATTGGAATGATTAACCTCCAGCTTCTCAAGGTTACAAAGTCTTTTATTATACAACCCTTTACACTTGGTGTTCAGTGTGAACTCTGATCAAAACCAACTACTTAAGAATATATTTTACAGTTTCTGTAACTCAAGTTTCATTGGGCTCAGAAAACTTTCAACTTAAAATAGGAAGTATGGGAAGCAGTATTAAGAAGTAATGATATGCATTGCTTTCAATACAAACATTTTGCTGAGTTTTGTGCAGCTTTGGCTTTTTGGTTTTATTCTTGAAGAAAATTATAATGATTAGAAAATTACCTGTAGGATCCTTTTCCAGCTGTAGTGTGCACTACAATGGTGGATTGCTGCTTGGGTATTTACTTCAGATTTTTTACTAATTTGCTACTACACTGAGACTTTGCATGACTACAATTTTAAGTACACATCCTTTAGATTCTCTCACCTCCTCATTGCACCCTCCCTCTTCCCACCCCAGTCTCTACCCCAGATCACCACAGGACTGACCTTGCTGTTGGGGAAATCTGTGAAGTTAAACTTGATCTCCATCATCTTTTTTTTTGGTGTGTTTTTTTTTTTTTTTTTTTTTTTTTTTTCCCCCAGATGATGAAGGAGGTTAGGAATGGGAATAAATAGGTTCTGATCCTGCTACTTGAGAGTTTTATTAGTTTCTCATTGGCCTAAAAAGCTTTTTGAAACATAAGAATGGGGCCTAGGACTTTACTACCACATTGGAACTGAAAGTTCATCTTAAATTTGGAAGACGTTTCAAGTTCTTTACTGATTCTTTCCCATATCTCTCCAGATATTTTCACTAGTCATTTCCACCTCTAATTAGCAGAATACTAGTGCAGAAAAATAACGCCCATCTGATGATTCACAGGCGTTTTGTGTACCCACATCTCAAATCATAATCTAGTTCCATTCTCAACTCTTTTGCCACTTTGATGCTTAAAAAGTGGGAGGCACTTTGGTGAAGTTCCAGGAAAGTGTCTTTAATTCCTATTATTGGGATCTTTCTTCAATAATAGGCTGTTTCTTGCCCTTTGAAGTATATATCCTAAAAGTAGAAAAAATGGTAGACAGAAAGAAGGTCTTTATTTGCTTTACATTTAATTTTGTCCTTTTTTTTTTTTTTTTTTTTTTTTCTGGGAAAGTTTGCAACATTTAACAGACCCATTACATTATAACAGTGGACAGCATGACATATTTCCTTTATCTTAAAAAATCCAGAGGTATAGTTGTCACTGCCCCTGGCAGCAAATTGTCTGAGGTACTTGATGCTTTGCAGAAAGTCTGGAAGGAATCCTCTTTGGCAGTTCCAAAGTGAGTCACGTATTCTGTACAAGATCATTACTCCATCTACTTAATGTTGCACATCAGAAAAGAGCATGTTTGAGTGATCATAAATGTATTGTGAATTAGTAAAGATACCATTTAAGGCAATACAGCAAGAATCTGCACTGGATCTTTTAGGGTTGACTTTTGTCTCCTTGGTATCTGTTTCACACTGGTGTGTTTTTATTAATCTCAGCAAGATACAGTGTCAGTGAAAGGTAAGCTATGTCCCGGGTGTGTATCTATGCTAAGTGAGACCTACCATCTACCAGAGGCAGCTGGAGGCCATTTGGGTATGCCTTGCATCCTTGGGAGCATGGACACTTGGGTCACTGGTGACACCTTCATGCAGATGCCTAAATTTAGGTATCTTAAACTGAAGTTGGTTTCACAGATTATTTCTTATGGTGCTATGGGGCACCAAAGCACCTGACAAGGGTGGTCAGCAAAATCAAATTACTTTATTGTTTCATCAAACTTCTTTCTCTCTCAGCTCTTGTTTCACATTGAGATTGTATCTTCTGTGGAGTAGGAATCACTTTATTTTGTAAATGAACAGTACTGGTACTAAGTCTCTGGCTAGGGCCCCTAAGTGTGATAATAATACAATTATATTCTCTACTTTTCTGTGTTATTACAAAATACAACAAAATTGTGCCCTTCAGTCAACTGAACGTAATGACTAGAGCAGAGGCTAGGATGCCTGGATGAATAAAACCCCTGGGTCGTTCTCATGGTTTTTATGCATTCTCGTGAAATTTCCGGCAAAGCATACAGTAACAGAAATGATAGCAGACATCACTAATGGTAAGTAAATAATGGAAAGTATTCACAGAATTTTTTCTAATCCCATTTTATGGAGGAGGAAAGTAAAGCATACAGAATTGAGGGGTTTATGAAAACTCACTGATGGAGCCTATAGCAGAATTGAGAACTGAGTCAAAGCCTCCTTCCCATAGCAACTTTAGGGTTTCTTTCCCCACTTATATTTAGTTTTTGTCCATCTGCTGATGGACACCTAATTGACAAAAGTCTTGTTGAGCACAGAGCCTCAGATAACCAAGAAAGCAAAACAGCATGGAAATAATTTTTTTTTCACCAAAAAGGGAAGAAATTAGTGTCTTCTTCATGTGTCCCTCTTCAAATTCCTCAGCTCTCAGTAACCACATCTGCAGATATACCTCTCCCTGTAAAAACTTGAGCAACAGCCCAGAAAATTGATTTGTTTGCACCACAAATCTCACAGATAGATGAAAGGGAAATTGCTGAAACAAAGCAAGAAGACCAACTCAGAAAATATGGTAATAAAGCTAATAAAGTTCAAATTCAAAGTGCAATTCTTTGAGTGCCTGGCAAAGTGAACAGCATTCAAATGAAAAATCTTTTGGAGCCTGTGGATCTTAGATCAGTCCCACTGGCACGATAAGAATAGCAATTTCGAAGACCACATTCTGGTCATGACTTGTATAACCAGAAAATGCAGTTTGAAATTAAGAATTAAGACTTGGTGATTCTAAAATCAGTCAGAATCTCAAAAGAAGCTGGTCTTTGCATATCCCAAGACATAGACATACAGTTTTTTTCTGAAATTCCTAAAGCTACCCCATGACATGTTTTAAAGTTTCGGTATATTTTGAGCAAAGTCTACAAATCAGTGTTAAAGAATTAAAGTGCTGAAGAATCTTTCATATTTATATTTAACCATAATCTATCATGCTCAATGAAAAAATTGCTTGGAATTTTTGGTGTGAATTTCTTTTTGTTTTCCATCATTACAGCTTTCTATTACTTTCTCTTTCTATTGATATAAGAGCCTTCAGTCTTATAAATTCATGTAGACAGCTATGGAATTTGATTAGAAAAAGTCTTTAACTCCTACATGGATAAGCAATAGCTCAAGCATGTTAGAAGGTAAATTTCCCAAATATCAGACAATTCTTATAGCTCTTTTATGAGTACTTTCCAATTTTTTAAAAAATATTGTCCAGGAAATTTGGGAACCAAATCTGGATATAGCTTTCCAGGAATGATCTAAGTAGCTTTATCTATCCACTTCATAGAGAAGAGAACTTAAGAAAATTTGACTCTTTTTTTTTAATTTTTCCCCAGAAATATTGTGATTTCCACTATCTAGAAAGATGCATTAATACAGCCTCCCTCCAACTGAGGATTGCTAATTACTTGTTTAAAGTATTCAGCTTGTGGGCCACCAAAACCAACACAGTTCTAGCTAGTTTTGTGAATGAAAAAAATTTAAATAACTCCCAAACATAGACTTCTGCATGGAATTATTATAACATAGTTGCTTTGGTCTCCCCTTTAACTTTGTATCCTTGTCCCTTTTGTAGTTTAGGAATCAGTTGTGCATCGAAAAGAGAATCCTGAAATAATGCATCAGCAGAAAGTTTTCAAATTTCAGGTCAAAGCTCTAACAACTCCCCAGGAAAACAAGAAAAAATCTTGTAAAAGCAATTCTTTTCCTCTTTCAGTATAGTCAGTTTCATCTTCTTATTTTGTTTTTTTGTTGTGTCATAGAGTAAAAAAAGCATTTACTGTGTTAAAATCTTATAGCCTGCTGACCCAATTTTTGGCCCCAAAATAATGTCTGAGATTACCTGTTTTCACCATTTCTGAGTTTGATCTGACCTCTAACCTGAATTATAAACATTTCAATTATAAACCTTCTAAAAGATGCAGCTTTAGAGATTTCAAGTTCTGGTTCCGTCCGATCTCTAGCAATGATGGAATTTCTGGACATTGGGTTGAAGTGGAATTTGGTCCAGTGTTTAAACAACTATAAACGCCATGTATTGTGTCATATATTCTGCTGCTGTATTAGCCCTTAGATAGATAAAACAATTGGTTTTAATTTCTCTCCAATGTGTCACGGTGAAAACAAAGTCAACAGTTTAAGATAAGATTTAGGGAAGATTAATGCCAAGAATGAAACAAGACTAGGGATTATTAATCAGTGCTTTTTATAGCCCTGTTTCATAATGCTTTCAAGAGCCAATGGGAGATGATCTCCAAGTGTCAGAATTAATAGCCATAACATGCTCTGGCAGAAAGAAAATAATAATTAAAAAAAAATCACTTAGGGCACTATGCTGCAATAGCATGTGCTTGCAATGCCATAGAGGGTAGACATGTTTGATCACTGTTATCTTATTAGTTAGTGTGAATATTGGACACATGGTTATATGAATGATGCTAAGGAAGTCTAACTTCAGGCTCCTGAATTTGGTCTGAAAGTTTGCTTCCCAATGTGGCTAGGCTCAGCTTCCATTTTTTAATACACACAGATAGCGTCTGAGTTGCCTCAGGACATTTCTCACAGACACCATCTGAGCATGACTTGTTTTTTTCTTTGGTTTTTTTTTTTTTTTTATTTTTTTTTTTATTTTTTAGTGAATATGAGGCTGTCTTGTCTCTACTCAAATTACCACCTCAGTTTGAGGTTTTCATCACTAGAACTCACGTATGGCTATGAATATGAACTCAGAAAATCAGCAAGTAAAACATGCCTTTAATCCACTGAACTCAGTGGAATAAAGGATTTGGCCCAAAATGTTCATTCTGGTTCACCTTTGTACAGTTGGCAGGGCACCTTCTCCCTAGATGAGTCCCACAGGGTTTTGCTCTTCCATCCATGTATCAAGGCCCCTTCTGAGGTCTGTAAAACTGATAGCCAAGCTCAATGCCTCTTGTCACTGTAGTTTATCTGTGTCCCATTGTGTGTCCTCTCTGCCCTCTCTATTACGATTTTCATTACAGAAGATACAAAGGAAGCAGTCACTTTATGAGAAAGCCATTCCACAAGAAGGTTGTCATGAAGATATGCTTTGAAAGATCCCATTTTCCTGAAGGCTTCTAGGGTTAGGATTGAAAATCACCAGCCTTGGAAATAAGGACAATATTTTCCCAGCTCTCAGATTAAATGAAAACAGCCATCTGACAAATGTTTTTAATTCAAAGATGATTATAAGAAAAACTGTCATGTGAAGTAGGGTTGGCTTTCTGTTCTTTATTTTTATGTTGTACCTTTCTGAACAGGCTGCACCCACTAAGCCATGTGAATCTTATAATTACGATTAACCCTCCCAATAGTCGTATCAGAAACTAAGGTTTATATAGATAGTGTGTGATAACCATTTATTATTTTCCTCCAGCTCACTTAGCTGTGAATTTTTATGGGAACTATTTCAATAAGTGTTCCACTTGGTGGAGATGACTGGCTGAAAAAAAAAAAAAATGGAGGAAGCTCAGAGGGATTTATCAGAACAAAAATTTTAACCACTGTACTACAAACACCTCAGGTTTTTATACTCTTGTACAGCACCTTGTCTTTAATCAAGATCAGACTGTACAAACTGTAACATAGACAGGACTTGATAGGTAATTTGAGACAATGATAGAGTGCATATACCTAATAACACATTAATAAAATATAAAATTAGCAATCAATGTTTCCTTCCTTCTGTGGGGCTGGGTTTCTTATCTTCCCTGTTGTCTGTATCCTTTAGGTTAAAAGGCCTCTGAGGGAGAGATTTTTTTCCCCTGTGTTTATAAAATAATAGCACAGCCAATCACAACTTCAATTCCCTTTTCGGACTTTTATGTGTTCTTTAACATTTTAGAGTTGGTTGGAAACATTGGCACTGATTCTATTCCCATGATTTTCTTTTTATAAAGAATTTTATTCACTTTTTCACTGTAGTCTGCAAAGGTTACAGTTTTAACACTGATAATTTTTATTTTATATTTTATTTGTATTAAAGAAAAAAAAGATTCTAATTTTTGTATCCCATCATGAGTTTTAAGGAGAGAAGTGAGATATTTCTTTCACCCAAATAAAGTAAATTGAAGTTTAAAATGAAGGTTTGCAATTCCTCTAGTATGAAACAAAAAAATAGTCGGGAAAATATATTCCTTCTCAAACATTAATAACTTTTAAAAAAAGCATCTTCATCCCATGCTCTGACATCTTTAACAGAGATTAACAGGGACAATTTTATTCTGAAGATTGAAAAATTCTGATTTTTTTTCTTTTTATCAGAAATAGATTGCAATAAAAAAATAAAAATTGTATGTGACACAATATTTCAGAATTTTAGTATTTTTTTGGCTAATCAAATCAAAACATTAATGTTTTGATTTTGTTTCCCTAAGACACTTAGAAGTGAAAAATCAAAACATTTCTCTAAAACCACCAAAATGAGACTTTTCAGCATGTCTGAAGCCTGTCATTGCTGGTTTTGACTATTAAAAATAATTTCACCAACCCACAGACAGAAGAATTGCTGAACTGGTGCACATTCACGCCCACAGGAGGGAGCAGTATGTGTAAGGATAGTTTTCATTAGCATGTTTCTCCTGTAGTTTCATTCACATCCAATTGGACAAAGTTTCTAAGCACAGTTTTAACTTTAAATTCATGTTTAAAAGTCCCTACAAAGCAAATATTTAGAGCACGTATTTACCCACTTTTGACCTGAGGCATACATAAATATGTGCTTCAATGCTTTGTTGAATAGGTATACACATAAATTCCTCAACAGCATGTTGCAGAACTTAGGCCTCATGCTTTTAATGAGGGATGCATGGATATAAGACGAAAGAGCATCAACCGTCATCAAAAGCTCAGGCTTTTCATTTCATTGCTAACACATGAAAAAACATGCTCGAGAAAGATCTATATCGGGTTAACTACTTCAATAGTGAGATGATACAGATGTAGCACTATCTATCCTCATCAGTTACAGAAGGCCTGAATTGATTTATAATACACTGCATGGATTCTTTTACAAACCATCAGCTCTTTGACAGGAATTTAAAAACTGGGTCAGTTCCAAAAGAAAAAAAAAAAAAAAAAAAAAAAAGAAAAGGAAAAGATTAAAAAGAAAAAGAGGGATTCACGAAAAATAGCTTAAAAAAGAGTAGGTTATATGTTTAGCAACAGATATTTCCTAAGCAAATCCTTATGATCAGCTTAGCCATAGTTTTTTATTCTTTTCCTATAAAAACCTTTGTTTATGAACAAAGGAAGATAAGATTTCTTTACAAAAAGGAACATGCATCCATCAAATAAGACAGTGTGTCAGTGTTATTACATGCTGGCCTTACTCCTATACTCTTCTCTAGAAATCCAATACTGGTCACTTTTACTAATAGGATATTGGGTCAGATGGACCTTTAATCCAGCCTGACATGGCCAGTTTCGTGTTCTTATTGGATGAAACACAAAGGACAGAAGAGATCTGACATATTTCATTAACAAGCCTGTTCTTTAACCTTATTTTCACATTTAAGCCATTTTGAAAGTTGGGGTTTTTTTTAAGGAAAACCTGTATTTTCCTTTTGTACATGCAAAAAGAGGCTGCAACAGTTAGTGAAGGCTCTGCCAAGGTGCCCTTTGGACCTCCCTCATCCTGCACTGTTGGTAAGCCCCATCCTGCCAGCGTGATTTAACCAACTTGGAAGATCAGTAACAGAGGCTGTCTGTAGAGAAGAAAGACTTTGGCACAAAGATGCTTCCCGTATTGCCACTAGTTTGGGAATGTATCTGGTTTAGTCACTGGAAGTTTCTTTTGACACTAGGACTGATGGATGTGGAGCTTCTATTCAAAATCTGAAAATAATGTTTCTGTTAACACCTTACATGAGCAGGCAGGCACTGCAAAGGTTAGGTATGTTCATTTAGAAGACCTGATGAAATGTTGCGGAGAAAATCTCTGAGAAAAAACAAGCACTGAAGAAACTAGAGACGGTCAGGAATTTTTTGATGACACTTTTGCCAAAAAATGTTGAGTGGTCAAAAATAATGATCCTTTCCTGTAAGAAGGGTCATTTTCAGTGACCTTTATGTGAAGAAACACTGGAATAAAAGTTTTGAGTTCTTAGTGTCTCGTTTAACTGTTAAGTCTTATATAGACTACAGAGATAATCGAAAACTCCATCAAATACTATCGTTTTTTCATATTTTCATGAATTGTTTACAGCTCAACTTTCTGCTCCTTTTTGTTTCAATTCCTTTCCATTCAATTTGTTCAGGTACGCACTGTCACAAACATGCCTATAGGATCAAAGAAATCACTATACTGAACAGCCGGTCCCATTCCCAGTTTCTAACCAGACCTGACCAATACCAGAAGATTCAGAGCAAGCTTTAAACAGCCTGCATTGGACAAGATGGGATAATCTGGCCCATCACACTCTAACAGATTTTGGTTGTTTTAAACACTGAATAAGAAGATTTAACATAAATTTTTATTCTGATTATTCTTGTTATACAAGTATATCTCCAAACTATTTTTGAAACTTGTGAAATTCTTTGTCTCAATAGCTTATTTTGACGACTACAGAGTCTGTGCCTGTAAGAAAAATATTTCCTATATTCATTTTCATTTTGCCTTGGATGATATTCATTTCTTTATCATGTCTCTATTCTTATGAGCTATTTTGTTGTCAGGGTCTGATTCTCTCCACCAGCAAAGACCATAAAGCTGTAAGAACGTCGGTAAATCAGGACAGAGTTGATGAGCCCAGTACCTGTCTCTAGTAGTGGACAAAACAGAAGAATAGGAGATATTTCTGCAGTTTACAAACCTGCAGAAATCTTTACCTCATGACAGCCTTTGTCTTTTCTGTTTTGTTTTGGTTGGTTGGTAGGTTTTTTTGTTTCCCTGGGGATTTTCTTCCATGTATTTAATCATAGAATCATAGAATCATAGAATGATTTGGGTTGGAAGGGACCTCAAAGATCATCTAGTTCCAAACCCCCTGCCATGGGCAGGGACACCCTCCACTAAATCAGGTTGCCCAAAGCCCCATCCCACCTGGCCTTGAACATTTCCAGGGATGGGGCCTCCACAGCTTCTCTGGGCAGCCTGTTCCAGTGCCTCACCACCCTCACAGGGAAGAATTTCTTTCTAACATCTAATCTAAATCGACCCTCCTTCAGCTTGAACCCATTACCCCTTGTCCTGTCACGACACTCCCTGATAAACAGTCCCTCACCAGCTTTCCTGTAGGCCCCTTCAGGTACTGGTAAGCCGCAATTAGATCTCCCTGGAGCCTCCTCTTCTCCAGGCTGAACAAGCCCAAGTCTCTCAGCCTGTCCTCACAGGAGAGGTGCTCCATCCCTTTGATCAGTTTCGTGGCCTCCTCTGGACTCTTGGTCCCTTCATTTTTAACTCATACACATTTTTATCATGCACAATATTCTGAGTCTCATGAGCTAGCTGAAGTACCACATTGTTTTGATTTTCCAGACCTGCCACCTGCTAGTTCCATTTAAATCCCCGTAGTTCTTGTATTGGAAGAGACAGTAAATAATGATTCCCTTCTGGCCTGCTCCTTGACTCTCATCATTTTATAGACTTCTGGCATATTTCCCTCAGTGCCAAGTCAAGGCTTGTTGCAAACCTGTAAGGAGGAAGCACTCCTGCCCGGACAGTTAAACACAGCCTCCTGGACCATTTGAGCTCCTACTCAGGAGGAGGAGCCAGGGCCATCTGAAAACCAGGAGAAAAACAAATATATTAATATGTGCTTCCTTTGTGCCAGTTAGCTTTGCCAAGGCTCAGGATATATTTGCCTCTTCAGAGCACTGTGCACTACATTCAAAGCTAAATGAAGTATCTTCCCACGGAGGCATAACCCAAAGGCAATCTGTCAGAGGAAAGGACAAGCCCTACAAGCATCCTTCATGATATTATTTTGGATGAATTGTTTCTAATGAAAAACAATATCTATTTCTCTGGGTATTTTTTAACCCCCAAAACACCTCTGATAATTGGAGATATTTTGGAAAGGCACATGGCAATTGTTTTCCTTTCCAGCAGATCAATAAATGCCATTACCATTGTGTAAATAAGCAAAAATACTCTCATCCAATGGAAAAGAAAAAATAAGCCTGTTTCTTTTCTGCTCTGGACACTATGACCCAGTGAACAAAAGTGCTGGCCAAAGAACTGAGCTGTGCTCCTGACTGACTAACCAGTTGACTTTGGGCTACCCTGCACCTCACTTTTCCTGTCTGTAATGTGGTACACCCTCTCTAAGAGAGTCACTTCCTTCACACATTTCTTATGCTTTATTTCAGTTACATTTAGAGTTTGCAGATGTGATGCATCTCTCCAATAAGTGGACTGGTGAACCTGACATGCTGACAGACTTTTAACTCCAACATTTAAGTTTTTTTTTTCTGTTCTACCTCATAATAAAAATTTAATTTTGAGGTCAGTATAGCAATAGGGAAGAAAATGCAAAGAAAAGAAAAATTCCTAGTTCAGATAGAGCTGAGGAATTTTTCTTTTTCTTTTTTTTTTTAATTAAAAGAGAAATTCAGTATGAATTTTATTTTTCTTAAAAATAAAATTACTTGTGTGATTTAATTTCAATCCTTTTATTTCCATTTTCTTTATATTTTAAAAATCATTTCAGCTTTTAAGCCCAAAAAAATATTGTTTTGATATCAAAGAATTAACAGATTTTCTCTAAGAAATGTTGAAAGTAACATTTTCATGTTTCCATGATAAAATATTTCACTTAGTATTAGATACTTAAAAAATGTCAAAATGAAATGATTCAGCATTTTGATTTCCCTCCCTCTTTATTTTTCAGTTGAAATTATTATGAGTAGATTCATTTCCACCCACTCTCACTCCAAATCCCTCTTACTGTTAAATTTTCTGTTCCTCACATGCATACTGATCGCACTGGATAGAATTGCTTGATCCAGCCTAGCTGTCGGGCTCTGTATTACACACAGATCCTAGTACTTTGGCTGCCTCAGAGTGTGAACCCCTCACATGAGTAGGGCAGTTTTAGTGCCATGGAGCCCTAGAAACATCAGGAAACCAAAGGAAATCTCTGACCTTAGTAATTTTTATCAGCTTCAGTTGCCACAGACACCAAAAATCTTCATTGATTGAGTGAACAAGCAGTTTGTTTCTTCAGTTGAGAAATCAAATTTAAAACTCACCTGGGAATATCGTTATCCTGTAAGCCACATACAAGTGAGAAAGAAAGCAAGAAAAAAACCTGCTCAACCAAGGACTAAAGTGGGTTATTTTTCAAGTAATCCATTTACTGATCAATTTTAGTGAGAGTTTTGACTAAATCAGGACAGAAGAAGTGCAGAATGGGTCTAAAGCACCACCATCTGCATAGCAATGTTTCTGAAACAAGCACTTCATAAGCTTTTTCCAGCAGCTGGACAAAATCCATACGAGTCATTTCTCGAAGGATTTGTTCCAGAAATACTGCTTTTAGTACGTATCATTCCAGTTACTACTTTCTGACCTTGCATATTTCAGGATCTCTGGCATATCCTATAACATAAAATAAATATTTTCCCCACTGAAATCTCTGTCTGGTTTAGATTTTGTGTTTTATTTGAAAAACTGTGCAGTAAGTGATTTTTCCGTCCCAATTTTATTTAACAACCTCTGGTTTCTTGATGTATTTCTTGTAACAGAACTCTATCCAGTTTCTGTTGGTTCAGGTAAATTCCTATTTTTGTTTGTTCTTAATGGGGTCATTCAGGTCTTTTGCATTCCAAGGAGGCTTTATACCATTCATTTAAGGGGTTATTAAATCTTATGGTTTCTCCTTTTCTTTTTCTTTTATTACTTTTAAAATGACTGCTCTCTCAATTTCCTTTATTTGTTGTAACCACTTTATCAGGACTTTCTACTCTTTCCAGTAGCCAAAGTATTTGCTTTTGGTTCAACTCCCTCCCCTGACTCTTGATTCCAGAGAATCAAAATTCTCAAAGGAAACCTCCTTCGATTTTCCTTTTGGAGGGTGATGCACTTTTTTTTTCCTCCTTTCCTTCTTCTTTTTTAATGCAAAGACATGGTACAGCTTTGTTCTGCCTCCAGTTTCTTAAATAAAATGATCAGTATAAATTGTCTTTTTTTTTTTTTCCAAATGTTCCCCATATTGTGTGCTCTCATCTTGAAACACCTCATGGGTTTGATTTTCCTCAGCATTAAACGAAAATCATTCCACAAATGGTGCTGCCTAGGCGCAAACTTGGCCTCTGGGTATAGCAATATTGCTCAGTGGAGTACTGTCGAGAGCAACCTCTCCTGCTCTTGAGTGGGCTGGTGCATCTACGTGACGGCCTGGGGCTGAGCCTGGAGGAGCCTGCTCTGGCACCAGATGCAGATAGCTGCTGTCTGCCTAATCCTTCAGCTGTTCAGTTCCCAGCTCCACAACATCTGCAGGTAGCTAACATATGCTCAAATCCAAGCTTTTATCTATCAACTTTTGATACAGACTTTCATGCAACCATAAGAGATATTACCTTGCCTTGATCTCTCCATCTTGAACTTGCCACAGAAGCAATTTCTACTTTGGCCATGGACATACTTCTTACTAAATCCCTCTCCCAGCTGCCACTTCTCTGCCATGTCAAATCAAAGCTACACTGCAAAGCCTTCACAACACATCATTTCATGTTCCATAAACATCTGCCTCCATTTTGCTAACCTTCAATGTCTATAAACAAGCAATTTTTGCTTCCCTCATTCTGCTCCTCAAGTGCTATCATACTTCAGGAACTGCTATCATATGTCTTTTTTGTCTTCCTTCCTGTTGTCCTTAAGAGTCCCCTACCTTACAATACTTGACAGTGGTTATGCCTCCAGAATACAGATACCACAGACTTCTACATCCCCCACAATACTGTATTCCCTTTGTCTCTGTATGTATTCTCCTACAGGTAGATGGAATCTCTTTGGAGTGTTGTCATGGAGTTCCCAGTCCCAAAAAGCCACTTTTAGGGATGATATTAAAGAGGACTAATGTTATCTCAGTGCTGTTTATTTTTCATCCCTCATCTCCATGAGAAATTAATTAGTTAATGAATCACAGCTCTTGGTTTTGGTTAAGTGTTTGTATAAATAGTATTTTATGAAAAATTATGTACATAAATTCATGTATACTCAGAAATTATGTAAATTGGTATGTGGATTGGTCTGCCAGGAAGAAGCATGCTCATGAACTTTAATGTAGAAAGTATTTGTTCATAACATGCAAAGCATTAAGACAAGAAACATTTGTTCAGCTGGATATGATATCTTTCTTTTTTTCCCTTTTTTTTTTTTTTTTTTAAAGAAAGCTGTGTCACACAAGTACTAGTTTAGATGACAGGAATTAAGAAGTAAGCCATTTTCCTAATTAAATCAGTAATCAAGAATATGAGGCTGAAGAATTCACACTTAACACAAATGTGACTGGAGGAGTCAGCACTATGCCCTTGCAGCAAAGAAGCCTAACAGCACCCTGGGCTCCATTAGCATGATCATAGCCACCAGGTCAAGGGGAGTGATTATTCTCATCTCTTTAGCACTTCTGAAGTCATGTCTGGAGTGCTGTGCCCATTTTCTAACTCCCTGGAATTAGAGAAAAAAATAAGAGAAATTGCAGCCAGTCCAGTGGAGAAGAAATCTTGTGGGTAGAGCATGAGACACCCAGAAATAGACCGAGGCATCTGGATTTCTTCAGCTTGAAGAGGAGAAAGCTGAGTAGATACTTTACTGCTGTCTTCAACTATTTCATGCATGAGCTATAAGATAGCTGGAGTCTTCCCAGAGATGCCCACTGAAAGAAGAGACAGGAGTCAAAACCTGTAGCAAGGGAAATACCAGCTAGACATAAAGAAAATACAATTCACAATGAAACTTCTCAAGCATTGAAACAGATTGTCCAGAGAGGCTGTGGGATCTCCATTTGGTGATTTTCAAAGCTCAGCTGGGGAAGGCCCTGAGCAACCTATTCTAAGTTTGGAGTTAGATCTGCTCTGAGCTTCTTGGACCAACTGACTTCTAAAGGTTTTTTCCAACCAAAGTGATTCCATGAATAAGGAAAATTTGAAGAGGTTCACTCCAGATCAGAATTCACTTGGGGAAAATGTGGGGTTTGTTAGAGGCCCAATTCTATCCATGGGAGCTATGTATAATGTCCTGAAACTTAGTTTGACTAGATCACCTACTATAAGGAAAGCATGCAGATGGAAAACCAAACCCAAAGCTAATTATAGCTTATTAATGTTTGATTTATCAAATACAATACCCTGCTACTTACATCTGGCAATTTAGCATAAGAAATTAATTTGGTTTTACCTTATCTCTCTCTATCTCATAATAAAATAGTGAATTAATGTTGATCACAGTGGCATCTCAATACTCCAGGCACTAGTGATCTTAAACACACCTACTGCTCCCACATCCTGATCAGGAGGGCCAAGGAGCAGCAGGGTGGCTCTCCACAAAGTTGTTGGGGGAAGGTTTTTTTCAGACTTGTTGATGGAGAGTCATCCCCTGGGGCAGGCTCTGGCTCTCTATCCTCGCCTCACAGCAGCGCGGTGGGAAGAGTACCTGTATCACAAGGGACTACTCAGAAAATAACAATCGTCTTTTATTCTTCACAGTATAAGGGCCTTGTGAATCTTCGCCCATAAAGGGACCTCCTCTGTGCTACAGCAGTAAAAATTACAATAAAAAGATTGCTCTGCATCAAAAGGAAAAGAACATTTGTTGAATAAGCTGCTCTACCAACATAAATAATGATGTCATGGTCTAGCTCTCTGTCTCTCTTTCTGCTTATTTTTAATTACTTTTGTCTAGTTTCCTTCTTTGTTATAAAAATAGATACTTCTTCTCTTTGTATCCTTTTCAACTGTTTTTTCTTTTGTTTTGCTTTATAATTCCAGGTGGCACTAACTTCTGATGTAATGATGTGTGTGTGCTGGAAAGAGCAGATAGGAGTCTGCTTGCACTCAGCAGGGAAGCAACCCTCCAGACAATTATGTCCTCTTTCATTTATTTCCCATTCCATTTAGCAGCTTTCCTGGATTAAAAGTGGTTTATCAGAAAAGATCTCAGCTGCTATCAGCTCATCAAAGATTCCAATGTTGGAAAGATGAGGCAGTTTCACCTTGCACGAATCTATACAAAACTACATGTATACATGTGTATGCATAGGATCAGATACTTTCAGATCAAGGAGGCAGTTTTGAAGAAATAAAATTGAGAATGTATTACACCTAAAGCACCCTCTTTGCTTCTCGGCACATAAAGAAATAAATGGAAGGGACAACCTCCCTGCCCTTGCCCTGACAACACCATGTTCTTCACTTTTCTGAGAACATCTTGTATTCAGGTTCCTGAATGAGAGCTAAACTTTTCAGAAAATTTCTTTCTAATATGGTGAGCTAAATTGAATATCTGATCCTCAAGTGTGCAAAACAGCGTACACTTACTATAACAGATTTTTCTTTCAGTGAGCAAAAGCTAAATGATCCTTACATCCACTAACCCATTAAGAAAGGACTCTATGCCTTACACTCTAGTAGCAGAATAATAATCTCCTGACACCAGATAATGAACAGAACATACCAAATGTTTCTTTCTGCAAAGACTGAGTCACAGCACTCAGAAATATTATTCCTTCTAGCTAAAAGGCTAGCAATTCCCATCTGTTTTTTTCATTAAGTTTCAGCAAAGAAATGTGAGAGTCCCATACATTTTCCTCTCTCATTTCCACTCTTAGACCTCATGAAAAATTGAATAATGTCTGTAGCCAAAAAACCAGTTTGATATGATTTGTTGATCTATGGAAATTAATTGTAAAATATCTTGACTTCTTCCTGCAAGGAAGCACAAATCAAGCTTTCTTCATGTCAGAAAATTTTTAATTCTTTAAAACAAATGGTAAGGAATGAACTCTACGATTTTGACTGGTTAATCAGACAGATTCTTTCCTTACCAATGCTTGTATAAAATTAGAATAAATCCTTTGGCTTCATTGGTTTTTCTTGAGTTTTACTCTGACTTGAAGAAGTGCAAAGTCTCAGTGAGAAACTGATATCATTCTGGCATGACACCATTTAACTCAGTTTATTTCAGTAGAGCTACATCTGGTGAATATGGGCTTGAAAACAGACTCAAGCCCAGACTGTTGATTAAGGTATCAAAACTAAAAAAGAAGGCTTTTACCCTCCTGGGCTATGATGCTCCCTTCGTTTTAAAGGAGATTTCAGAAAGATTAAACACTTCAGAAGATTTGAATAAGCCTTCAACATACTGATTCTGTTGTTATTAATAATTTATCTGTATTACTAATTAACTGCAATAATTCAATATCTCTTTTGTTTTAATTTTGAGATCTATATGTTTTTAAATCCTCAAATTAAAAAAAGGGTTTCTGTTAAAATCCAATATCTTTCAAGAAAGTGATAAGTATATATACTATGTATGTGTCTTATGTTAAATTGCTGTGTGCAGCCATGCCACAGATGGGACTGATTTGGAGTTTTAAAAAGGTACAGGTTCCTGGCTGTCTTTACGTTTTGTTTTATGCTCTCCTTTGTTTCCTGAGTATTTTTGGGGAAGAGGTAGACTACAGGATTAAGTTTTGGGAGACTGAGGATTAGATACCTATATGAGAATAAATCTGTGATTTGCAAGCAAGACAAGATGTAATCTTTTGTAAATGAAAATATCTAGGGAGAGAATTACATGTATGCAGGGTGCTGACTTGTTGAGTGCGGGGAGAGCCAAACTGCTGACTTTGAGAGTCAATTTATTGTAGTCCTGTACAATATTTACAGGCTTGAGGCAATGAGTTTCTTTCAGTCAAGAAAGAGCCCTACCATGGATAAATGCCTTTGGGCAGGGCAGAGCATTGGCTGGGTGCTGGCACCTGAACAAGCAGGCCAGGGAAATGTTTTAACCTCCTAGACACTAGGGATACAAAGGACTTCTCTTACTTGGGGCAGGATGGTAGAAAAGCTGATAAACAGCCTGCAGTAATGCAAGAGAAGCCCCAGGTAACCTGTAGCTCAGAGGTGAAGTTAGGACAGCATGCCTAGATATGGAAGTTCCCATATCGCATTTTTGGTCATGAAGACATAGTGCCCAGGCAGTCTGCATCAGTGTCCCCTCATGGACACTCTTAATGTGCAATTAATGCCAGGTGGTCTAATTCAGTTTCAGATCAAAATTTGCCCCTATCTTCCCTGTACAAACTCTAAATGACCAACCTTCCTTGCTGGCCTGATAACCTGCCCTATACAGTCCTAAGGCACTTGAGTGGGGGACTGTTCCCTGCCACTCGCTGGCTCAGCCGCGTTGCCCATGATCATGAGGCTCAGTCCCTTTTCTGTTCCTCGCCGGTATAGAAGCACTGAAGTAGAGCATGCTGGCACCCAACCTGGTACAGCTGTTTATCCCCTATACTGTGTCCTGTAGGAGTGCCCTCTGGAGACAGCCTAAAGGAAATCTGCAGAAATCTCCAAAGGAGGAATATCCTGAGCCAGATATGTCTTTTAGGATTGTTAGGGTGTGGGGGCAGAGCCGTAGTGAGATACCTAATTGAGAATTTCTGCTATATCCCTTTTACTTTTAATTTGTCAAAGATGTCTCTAGCTGGCCATCCTTAAATTTAGGAATACAACACCCAAGCTGATTTTAAACTGCTTATGGACAGACCAGACCAAAGACATCCCCTAGCACAACAGTCATGGGTCAGAGGTTATCTAGATTCATTGTGAAGAGTGGAATGGAGAGGGTCATGTAGAAGTGATCAAGGGTTCACCTAAGCAAAGAAGAGATTTTTTGTGCTTCTCGTGAGCCCAATAACTTTACTGCAAGCAACAGGGCACACACTTGCAACCTTTGGTTCTCACGGTTAACAGGTCAAGCTAATGGACACAGGAGGAAAGGCATTTGAGTTCAAACACAGGTTGCATTGTAGTCACTGGCAAAACTCTCAAAGAGAAGAACTAAATGGAAGTGGAGAACAGACAAAAGGCACACGGAGAGAGCAGACAAAGCAAGTGAAAAATGTGCATCAGTGAGAAAAGAGAAAGACTCTTGAAAGAAAAAAAGCAAAAATGAAAGGAATTTTTTTTATAAATAATGAAGAAGCAGAGGAGCGAAAAGAAACTTTCATAAATATCCTTTTGGTTAGTTGCTCTAGACAGCATGAAAATGCATGAAGCAGGGGAAATAGAGGAATAATCTAATTGCGTTTCTAACGAGGGAGAAAACAAGCCTATACAGAAGAAAAAATACGAGTGTTCAATTTCAGTGGACCAAGCTTTGTTAGAATTGAAAGTGTTGGGTAAAAGTGAAAGAAATAGAATGATGAAGGAAAGGGGCGAGTGAGGGAAATTGGAAGGCGTTCAAAGTAAAATTCATGTTTGCCTCAGGCAATGTTGTGTATGTGTATGCTACCTACCCAGTAAATATACTGTAAAGGAAAAGGGATGTCAATCTATCTGAATGAAAAATACTCTGTATGAAGTAATCAAGGTTAGGAAGGGACCAAACGTGAGGGATAACATGTGGATTATGGAAGGGAGAGATATGAAAGTGTAGAGAAAAGAGAAGGGATTTCAGCAAAAAGACTAAAAGCAAAGTAGCACAAGAGGAGAAAAGAGAAGCAATAGAAATACATTAGGGCAGGAAGGTCATCCAAGGAGATTATAGGCTAGGATATTGTAAATGTAAGATATTATTAACCAAAGAAATAGATATGGCAACGATATGAAATTAATTCCCTGCCTCAGTTTTCACAAAATAAAAATAAAGGACGAATGTTAAAAGCAGACATAAAATTTCCCCAGGGAGGAAAAAGAAATATTAGAAATATTACAGGAAATCTCGGTCATACCAGAACAGGTAATCAAAAATAATGGTCAAAACCATATACACCAAGAATATATATATAAAAAAAACCTCAAACTACCTCTATTCAAGTATACTTTACAACTTTCTTTGTAAGAAAAAAGAAAAAGAAAAAAGAGGTTAGAGGAGAGAAGAATAAAAATTTCAGCTCACAGCTCTCTTTTAAAGCATATTGTCGACAAGCTAAAAACTGTATTTAAAATACCCAGCCCACCAATTCTTCACTCTTCTGATAAAATAAATGTCTTTGGAAAAAAACACAATAAAACCACTCCTCAAAGCCTGTACGTTTCACTCTCTTGTAATTCACATACCATTAAGGACATAATCTGCTACCACTGAAGCCAATGGAAGCATGTAGTGCTGACTTTACATGGCACTGAGTTAGGTCCCAGCTAACAGAACAGCTTACGTGCCTGTACTGGAGAAATGGTATGGACCTTCACAGCCCTGTGTGCTGAAGGTGCCTCCACCACCTGTCATAGTTCAGCCCCAGCCCACACCTAAGCACCACGCGGCCACTCGCTCACCACTCCCCCGCAGTGGGATGGGGAGAAGAATCAGAAGAAAAAGATAAAAGTCATGGCTTGGGATAAGGACAGTTTAATAGGACAGCAAAGGAAGAGGAAAATAACAAGAACGATGCTAATAAAAGAATATACAAAGCATGTGATATATAATGAAATTTACCCTCTGCCCAGAACCCAATGCCCAGCCTGTCCTCAAGTAGCGATTCCCCCCTCCTGCCCAGCTCCCTCCCTTATATACTGAGCATAACGTCATATGGTATGGAATATCCCTTTGGCTAGTTTGGGTCAGCTATCCTGGCTGTGTCCGAGATTTTCCAGCTTCTCGTGAAAACTAACTCTATCCCAGCCGAAAACCAGGACACCTCCAAATTCATGCATGTTCATCACTGCTTCACGTCTCAGTCTTTCCAGGTGGAAAATGGGACATGCAACTGGTGCTAAAATGTTTTGAGATCAGTCAGTGAAAACTTTTGGATTTTACACATACAAAGATGGCTCAAAAAGCTGCTTCTTGGGACATATAGAGGAAGAAATTACTGCTAAGCACCTCTTTATTTATCTGCTTTGGCTGCCCACCCTATGTAAAACAACAGGGCAGAAGAGCAGTTGCACCTGGGCTTCTATGCTTTTCCAGTGACTCATGTCCCCTTGTGTGTACTGAAATGCAGGTCAATGGGAAGGAAAAGTGCTACTTCTGTCCCAAAGTTGCTCTTTTAATTCCTTCTCTACTGCCAGATTACAGTGTAATTACATGCTGCCACTTCCTCAGGGAAAATTGCAACCACTATGTTTTCAAGCAGTGCTGGGCTAAGATATCTAAGACCCACCAGCATAGTAGTCTTAGAAGAATCAGCCTTGGGGAGGCTGACTCTATTTGAGGTCAGTAGTTCTAAAGCTACAGGTAGCTTTTTTTACCCCTTTTTTAAATATTCAGCTGCAGTAGGGCCTCTTCTAACAACACTACAGCTGGGTGAGCTGAATCTTGCTCCGAGTTGCTTTGGAATTCATTCAGAGAAATTTCCTTGACTTCTGCATGCATGTAGAGCTGCCAACTTGCAGCAAGAAGGAAGGTATTTTCTTCAGCCCATCACACTTATAAGGACATCTGATGGTTACTTTTTTTTTTTTCTCCTTCAGTTAAATGCTCTTAAAATCCATTTTGAGGGTCTTTACATGCTAGTGAATAGCTTAGTCACACAGTACTCGTCTCTCGTTTAGTTCCCCAGATAAGATGCCAAGCGTAATGCTGGGTTTTATCTTAAGTATAAATGGTGTCTCACATCTTGCTGGAACAGAGAAAACATTGGTGGAAATGGGACATGGACGGCAGTGGGGATATCACTTTGAGTACATTCACTACAAATTTATACTGAATCCAGAGGAATGGTTGTCTTCCATCTTCTGTGTATCAACAGTGATCTCTGATCCATCTAAGAATTTAACCCACAGGGTTTCTGTGGATATTTTCAGAGGTGTGAATCTCAGCTGGTGAATTGACACTGGCTACACTGAAGTTAGACTTATGTACACCAGATGGGAAAGATTAAGCATCAAATCAGGAAAACAGAAGCAGAATCCAGACTCCTTTGAATCACATTCCCATGTGTATCTTGAAGGTTCTTAGCCTTCCCACATGCTCAGTTATATTAGTTAGACCTTCTGGTGTATTTATTTAATTAAATGTCTTATAGTTGAGGTTACATTTAAGGTCTACTGTATCAGTAGAGAAATTCCATCTTCACAGTAGGAAGGAGCTGTACAAATGAACAAGCCCTCAGTTCAAGAAGAACAGCCAGAAGAACCTGTCATTCTATAAATAAGTGACGTTTTCAGTGCGGTTTACAAACAGACAAACATACAAGCTCTTGTAGAAGAGGCTTCGTTGCTAGAACCTTTTGAAACATAAACCAAAGATATAACTCTACAAGTGTTCAACACATAAAACACTAGCAGATGCAGAAAAAGAGTATTTGAGTTGCATTCAAAAGACAACTAAAGACAGTACAAACAATTGATAGAGCAAAGGGCCACAGGATAGGAGAATATTATTTAACATGCTATGCTGCCTGGGGGGAATCCAGATCAGCACCTGAGCAGCTGCATATTCTGGACAGTCTGTTGATGATTAATGAAGCAAAAGAGGATGCCAGTTACAATCATCTCAGCCCAATGTTATGAATGCATAGCATAAATCAGATTTTCATCATCTTTTTTAAAGAGCCTTTGTGCAAAACAGGAAAAAAGAAGAAACTCCAATGATGGGTTTCTCTGACCTATTCTAATTGTCTACACCAGCATGAATTCAACTGTACCTAGAAATGCCCATTTTTCTCTTTTGACCGTAAAGTAGACTTGTACTAAAACTACCTCATGTGTAGATGACTGCACGCAAATGTCTCATTTAGTCAGATGAATCCCTCCCTCTTCTAACAGCATGAAATGCTTGCATTGGGCATAACATTTTTGATGTTAAGCCTTGGAATTGAAGTTAGAGATATTTGGGATGGAAAAGACTGTCTGAGTTTCTTTGCTTATCTTGAAGGATTGGTGGTTCCCTTTACACTGAGTGATGGAGTGTGATCCAGAGATCCTCAAGCTATCAGCAACCCATGTGTGTGAATATGTTCCCAGCAAAGCCTTCTTGCTTAGCAGCACGTCTTCAGAAGTGGTATAATCATGTTGTCAGAGCCAAGAAACAACATGAACAGGAAAATAATGTTTTCAAAACATGTTTGATAGCTCAGCAGCATGCTTCCTAGTGTGTTGGATTTCAGGGCATGAAAAGCCAGTCTGAATTTCTTTGCAAGCATTGTGCAAAATATACTCTTGTCCTTCATTTGTTACTGCAATGACCTCAATATGGTCTCCAGTTCCTTATTTTCTTCAGTAGTGTCTTGGTCAACAAGGATAGAGGGAAAGGATTATTTAGCATATTCTAGGGGGTACTAAATGAGATATTTTAGCTGCACATTTTAGTGGCTGAAAACTGGAATAGGAAAAAAGGAAATATGTCAGCATTAAGTTTAATTTAACGAACAGTTCAGCTGAAGTGAATGAAAAAAAACCCCATTAATTCTTAACCAAAAAAAGGAAGAGTCTTCTTTAATTTAAGGTTTTAAATAAATAGTCTTCTGTTCCTAAATTTACATTGCATTTTGTAGGTGTTTTAAAAAAATAAAAAGCAAACTGAATATTTTCAAAAGTGAACACTTAATCTGAAGTAACATCAAGAGAGGCGTGACCAGCAGGTCGAGGGAGGGGATCCTGCCCCTCTACTCCGCTCTGGTGAGACCCCACCTGCAGTACTGCGTTCAGCTCTGGGGGCCCCAGTACAGGAGAGACATGGAGCTGTTGGAGAGAGTCCAGTGGACGGCCACGAAGCTGATCAGAGGGATGGAGCACCTCTCCTATGAGGACAGGCTGAGAGAGTTGGGGTTGTTCAGCCTGGAGAAGAGAAAGATCTGGGGAGATCTAATTGCAGCTTACCAGTACCTGAAGGGGCCTACAGGAAAGCTGGTGAGGGACTCTTTATCAGGGAGTGTAGTGACAGGACAAGGGCTAATGGTTTTAAACTAAGAGAGGGTAGATATAGATTAGATATTAGGAAGAAATTCTTTACAGTGAGGGTGGTGAGGCACTGGAACAGGTTGCCCAGAGAAGTTGTGGATGTCCCATCCCTGGAGGTGTTTAAGACCAGGTTGGATGAGGCTTTGGGCAATGTAGTCTAGTAGAGGGTGTCCCTGCCCATGGCAGGGGGGTTGGAACTAGATGATCTTTAAGGTCCCTTCCAACCCAAACCATTCTATGATTTTATGATTCTATGAAATTATTTTAATTTCAAATTGATACAATTATGTTGTTAATATTACTAGCCATAGTAAAGAACGAAAAATTAATGTGGCTATCTTCATATAGGTTGCAGAGGCATCATAATGGAGAAGGGGAAAGTTTATGAACTTCTTTCTGTAGCTTAGTCTAACACAAACCCTCAAATGAAATTCTCTCATTGTAGTGTTCTGATCCAACATTCCATCTGCAGAGGTTCATGTACATCTTTTGACTGGAGACTGTCTTTATAACATTACAGCAACCCACACGTTGACTGCTTATATATTTATGCAGTTATATATGTTATACTTAATATATAATTATGTGAAATATATAGTATATATAATATATATTAAAGTATATAATAATATATAATATAATAAAATTATAGATATTATACATTATAACATTATAGCAACCCACCGGTGGCTGTCAGACTCAACAGTACCTGACACTGTGCTGCTAATGCTTATGTTGCCCTAGCTGATTCAGATATGTGGTGACCTTGCACAGGCTGTAGATGGTCAAGACTACTTTGCAGGAAGTGTTTGCTTTACTGAAGCTCCCCGCGAAAGGACCACCTTGCCATGTATGCAATGCCATACCTACTTTTATCTGTACATGTTCCAAAGCACTTCTCTTGGCAAAGAAAAAGGCAGATGCTAATGCTGGTGTTTGAGTCATATCCTCCTTTCTCATGATCTTAAGATGCAGTTCATCTGCAGCCACTGAAAACATGGAACTTACACACACACATGCACACCTTAGGCAGTCCCTCACCAGGTGTACGCACAACATTTATCAGAAGAGGACTCTGAACCTGAACTGAATATTTAGGTGCTACAATCAGGGCTAAAAGTAGAAACATAATCTCACTTTTCCAATATGTAGCCTCTCTGTTCTTAGTATATTACTTCTGTCCATGTGTTGGAGACTGAGCTACAACATTGGCAATATGCTACTTTTGCTTCTTCATTTTCCATATGGCCTGAAGTTCCCTAGACCTGAATCCTCAAGAAACAATCCTCTGCTCTCTCTCTGCACTCAAAAGCTAATTTTGTTTGAAATGAGCAGGATTTCTTACAGCTAAGATCATGATGGAATACAAAAGATGATGTCGCTAAACTGGAAGCTCATATAATCATAATTTTTAGATTTGTGATAACTTTAAATCTGGGGAGCCTAAAATGATCACATGGGAACCAGTCTACAAAAAAAGTCTTCAGACTCAGTTTACGATCATCTAAATCTTGCTTTGCTGCTTGGGCTGAAATTAGGCATTCACATTCACAAACATTCTGATATGGATGGGTACAGGCACTTTAGAATACTTTCTACAAACACAATGGAATGCTTAGAGAGAAGCTGTCTAAACTAGCAAGGAGAAATTCCCTACATCGCTCCTCACTAGCGTTTTTTTTTTCTGATGACGAAGGTGAACTATTGCATGTATCTAAAATTCTGCCTGGTTAGGCCATACAAATATAACAGGCAAGGGTATGTCTGAGAATCACTTTGGGGTTTTAGCAACTGATCTTCTCAGATGTTGTATAATTGTACGTTTTAACAGTGTCAGAAACACATGTTCTGATGGGATTTAGATGCTGAAAGTACAAGGTGGACACAGGAAAGGATCTGTGAATACCTACAGATGCCTATTGTGGTCATGCGAGTCCTTCAGGTACAATTCATTACTAAGAGGTAAAAAAGAATATCTTTCTCATCCAAAGTTTTCTTTCTTCCTCATTTAGTTTTCTTAAATAAAAAGAAAGCTGAGAATCTGACTTAACCAGATCATTTTGCAAGCTAGATATGGGACACATAATCCTTTCCTTCTTCTAAGTACTTTCATAGACTTTTACATGATGGTCCTGATTCTTGGACAGCCCAATGTCGTGTAGTTTTTGACTGTAGTATTGACTGTAATTGAGCTACATCACCTTATATCTGATCCCAAATCTCATCTTCAAAGCAAACTTCTTTGTTTAATCTTGCCTCACTGGTTTTCTGACTGACCATTTCTAGTCTGATTTCATGTTCTTTAACTGTTCACGTTCTTACTCTTCAGGATGAATTATTCATCATTTGGACACACTCCAAAATGCATAGACACTTATTAAAGACCGAAGATAGTTCATACCATTAAAAGAAATCATCTCTGGGAAACATGCTTTCCTTTTCTGACCCTGCCTCATGCTTTCCTGCAGAAATTGCTTTCAGCTTCCAGAGTCTTTTCCCTGAACACGGTCTTCATTCTTCATGAAATTACCCAGTCATTGCTCCCCACAAGCATGTGGTCCCACGTTGGTCTGGAACATATAGAGGGTTATTGTATTACATGGTTATTTGTGACCTGTAAAATTGATACCAAGTTTATTATAGTGCAGCTGACTTGGTTTCACATTTCAGACGTTATTAATCATAATAGAAAAGAGTGTAACAGCAGGAGCATGTCTGATGGAGGCGACTTCAGACTGAGATTCGTCCTGCATGCAGGTTGAAAAACAGTTAAAACAATCCATATTTTAAGCTGAATTCCTAACTTGTGAGATCTCTAGTTCCTTACATTTGCTTTTCAGGCTTCTAAACACATAAGGAGACTTACATCCTTGGAAGTTTAGCATTGCTTTTATCTGGGAAAAAATAAAAATAAAAATAAAGGGTAAATAAAGCTCAAGATAAACAGACAAGAAAAATCCCAGTTCGGGACTTCCTCATTTGCACTAATTGCTGAAATAGCTTTGCAAAATGGAGATTTATGAAAAAATTAAAGTTACTGTGGGCTAAACTGGAATTATTCCCATGATGTGCACAAACCTATGTAAATGAAAACAGAATCAGAGTTTAGGTGAAATTGGTTGCCTAGAGATGGTTGATTTCCATCTCATTGAAAGTCATTAGTATAAATCTAACACTTAAGCAGGAAAAGGCCCAGACACACAAAGAGGGACCCATGGTTAGTTCCTCTTCCAACACAGTTATAAAAGCAGTTAGGTAAAAAAAAAAAAAAGTATACTACATAAGAAGTGCTTTTTCTTAAAAGTAAAATATATATTCCTATGGCTCCTGGTTAAATTCATCAGGTAGGAGGTGTTTAAGGAACTGTGACTCACAGAAGAGCCCCATTAATGCCATATTGTGGAGCAACAGCTATGTTACCACTGCAATGGCACTGAGAAGTAACAGTGAAACTCCTTGCTGCATAACGACATTGAGGCCAGCAGTCAGGGAAAGACTCACCAGACACTAAGACAGGTAGCTCCAGCTTCTAGTTCCAATACTAAAGACTGAGATTTTGAAGAGAGACAATTTTTTATGCCTCAAAGGCATAGGCTAGCAGAAAGCTGGGAAAACTTTCCCAGTGGGCAGATATCTTTAAAGCTGTTTTCTTGAACCTTGGTTTGAAATATGCAATACTCACCATGTCATTCTCAGGTTCTTTGCAGAGACAAAACACAGCATGCTCATTACTATGCTGCTATGCCTTTGTTTAGTTAGGGTCACTGTAAGGGGCTTCTGCATACTACGGAGAGGGCCAGGTGATCTGCCACATAAAAGGTTTGGTGCTTTAAACTCATGCTTAATTTCAAACTTGGGATTAGTCTTATTGAAGGCAGGAAGCACCCTTTTTACAGAGTATTTAAACACTTTATTGAAAAGACCTGAGCTCTGCAGCCTACCTGCAAACATAAAGAGTAGGCAAAATTTATGGAGTGAATAATTAAAAATTATTTGCCCAAGTCTCTTCAAGAGCTCAAAGCCAATGTGTTGACACTACAAACACAGGAGTGAAGGAGAACAAAACACAACCATTTATACTGTGTTTCTTTACTCTGTCAGATCCTCCAGGCTGCAGAAGCTCTTAGAAACTGCCAATTTATTTTAGGGGTGTGCAGGGATATTCAGCACTGATAGCAAATAATTTTGCATAAAGCTTAAAATTCTAGTACATACAGTAAGGCTAAATCCCCAGAGTATCTCTCAGCTTTGAACAGTGCTGCTTAGAAAAAGAAGTGATTGTATATGCAAGAGAAAATCAGAAATAAAACCCATCTATGCTGAAAAATGGAATACCAAATTGAGAGATAAATAATATGCCGCTTCAAAGTAAATCTTGCCACACAAATCCTATAATCACTGTGAGAAAAAGGGATTATGTAAATATTTTTGGTGATTAGCAAAATTACATATTCAAAATTATTTAATTTCATTATCCACTGAAAGTTACATAAATAATACCTACTGTACCTGCATTTTTTCCATCTGCTTCTTTGTCTTTTTTGACAATTATTATCTACAAGCTAGACAATGTATGACCCAGGTGATGAGCTAGATTTTGCTTATCAAACATTTACCATGTATGTACCATGAATGATTTCAGAGCAAAAAGGACAGATTGATGGTTAAGGTGTATGAATGAGAATCAAGAAATCTCGGCATTACCTTCACTTTCTTATTCACAGAAAGACAATTCTTTTTATGTCTCATTTTTGAGGTATGCAAAATGTGTTGGCTGCCTGGCCACAGGTCCCCTTGGTCAAAATGTACTGTGTCATGCATGGGAGTGGGACAGCAGCATGAGACAGGAGCAGATGGAGACAAGGAGGAAGGCTGTGAGGTATGGCAATGATGATGGTTGTCACAAGCGTAGCCAGGTAGCCAAGGCCAGAAGGTAAAAGGGACACCTTCGTACCATCCCTCCATCCCAAGAAAAGGAAGTGGACTCCAAATATTTAAAGGCTCTCTGTCAGCCTCTGGTGAAGCTATAGGGAGGGAAATAAAAAAGTAATGTTAGACAATCCTAAACATCTTGGATTGCATCTGTCAATGTGGGTAAGATTCTTTTCTCTTAAAAAGGGAGTTCCAAGTTGGAGAAAATAGTATAGTAGTAACTGTGTGTAAATATCCAGGTCAGAAAGCTGTCCAGACATGCATAGATTGAGTGGTGACACAGGGATGCAGGCAACAACCTTCAGTACTTGGATGAAAATTACATGTGATCCTAAGATGAAGAGGAGACTTTTATAGAGTCCTCCCTGAGAAGACAGAAGACAAAAGAAACTACTTGGAATCTATGACATGAGACACTGTCTTAATTCACAACTGTATTTTTTTAAGATGCAAAATAAAAAAAGCTACTCTCAGATCTGATAGAGGGAGCCAGAGCAGCTACCAAAAAAAGGCAAGGAATGGTGCAAGACAGAGCTTGCAGCAGAAAGAACAGCCTAAACCGGCAGGAAACAGTGTGCAGCCAAGGGAGCAAAGGCAGCTAGACCCTCAGCAAATGATAAGCTCACCTGGGATCTGGCTTTGCTACCTGGAAAGGCTTAACAACCTCCAAGTGCAGCTGAAAATGGTGTGGGAAAGGAAAGTAACCCAGGGCTTAGCTGTTGCCTCTCCAGAGGAAAAGATATTAAAGTTATTATGGTTATAGTTTTACTTTAAGCATTAACTATCATTATTGTGCTTACCTATCTGTTAGAAATCCGTTGTCTGCCTTGATTAAAGGCATCATTCATTAGCCATTTTCTTTGGGCTTTTGTCTGAGTACCAGGGAATGTATTACAACAACCCAAGATCAGGGATTGATTGAACTAGGGATTTGCAAAGGGCCCTAAAAGGGCCCTAAAATTCGAATCTGATCCTTGACACTGCCAAATAAGTCATGGTGAAGGTTAAATATGGGTGTCCAACACCTACGAAGTCCCATACCCAAGAATGTCTGAACACCAGTCTTTACCGAACATGTCATTATGACAGCTTCACAACGCAGCAAAGCATCATGCTGGGGCGACAGGAGCATGGAGAGACAGGCAATCTCAGGGAGAGGTCATCTTGGTGCAGGGAAATTAAGCAATACTGCCTTGTCTTCAGAAAGTAGTTCCATCACTGAAAGACCCTTCATCTCCAGGCAAAACTCCCATGAAAATAAATCCCAGGGACAGTCTAACAGAGAAGATATGGAACTCGAAGGAATTGTGATTGAGTTTTGATTCAGGCAGAGGATATCTGTGGTATTTTACACTGCACCTAATCCAGTGGCAGTTCAAGTCATTGCCAAGAGAGGCTGCTGCCCTCTCCTCTCCTTTCTCCTCACTCCACACCATCAACTGTGCATGTCTTTCCCCATGTGAGATCAAATAAGCCCCTCGAGGATTTAGATAAACAAGGAGATTTAATGAAAATATTTTTTGTTCATTTGTTTGTGTGTGTGGTAGGTTAGTTTTCTATAGATCAGCTGGACCAGCTGACTCACACTTCAGTTTCAGCTCCAGTACATGGGAAATGGTAGAAGTGCACAGCTGGAGACAAAAAGCAGAAAGAAACACCACCTCAGGGTGCACTGATAAGTCATGTGAATTTGAAATATTCATCAAGTTACAGATCACATCTCCCCTATTTACAATTTCTTTTCAGTAGGACAAAATTAGTATTTTTTTGCCCCTTCTATATAAGGAGGTGGGCAAAACACAACTCAGTAATGATTATGGATGACTAAGTAGTGAGGATAAGAGTAGGCAGAAAATAGATAGCAGATAGGTAGTGTCCTTCCTCAAGGTCTTTCAGTTTAGCAGAGCTTTTGTTTGACTTTTTGACTCATGAATTCCCACAGATAACGTGGTTGGTTTTTTGTCCCAGAATGAAGCTTGGAAAATAAGATTTCTCAGCTGTCAGCAGTGTTGATATTTAGGGGGAGTTAAAAAAAAAAAAAAAAAAGAGAGCAAGGAATTATTCTGAATCAAGATAAAAGCTCTAACACAGCACAAGAGGTCTAAAAGAAATCAAGTAAGAGAACTTTGGAACTATTGCATCTCACTTGAGTTTAGTGTTGACAGAGAGGATGTCTATCAGCTATCCATCCTGAACTCTCTTTCATCACCAGAGAGAAACAGGCCGTCTAGAGGCAGTGTCAAGGTCAAACACTTGTTTTGAGAGGAAAAGCTCACTTTTCATTGCATTGACTGCCTGAAGTTTAAAAGTCTATGTATCCAAGTCTAAACATTCAAGTTCAAGCACTCATTTTTCTAATCAGTCATTAAATATTTAATGTGCATATTCTCAAATATAATACAAAACTGGCACAACATTAATATTGATGACTAGGTTTAATGTAAAAGTTAGAACAGAATGAAACAAGAGAAAAGAAATCAAGTTTCCTCCACCTCCAACACCATTGGGGATAACGCTATAGTCAGTGAAATCTAGTACTCTGACTCTTGCCACAGTTCTGCTTTCCCATCAGAGCTAACACAGTAGCGTTTCCCACATAGTTCAGGTCACTTTGCCTACAAATATCCATCCAGAAAGCCACTGCAATGGTTATTCCCTAATTCATCATTTCCGTGGAGCACCGGCACATGAATCCCTTAGCTGAGGCATCATGCTGTCATTTGCCCATCTTCACTCCCAGTGTCCCAAATAGTCTTTGTCCCCTCCTGCTTTTTAGCACTAAAGTTTGGGAGAGAACTGTGGTCACCACATGTCAGAGGAACCATTATGTCCTTTGTCCTTTGAAACCAATATTGCTTAGGAGAAGCTCACTTTAAACATTTATAAACCCACTTCCTTTGTCTTCTGTAAATCCCTCTGTAAGACCTTATTTTGCTGTGGTGCCCACAAAATGTCAGCTGTTATGCCACAGTGTTTTTTCTGAACAACTCACTGTGTCCTGATCATGATGGTAAGTATTGTTACAGTACTTCTTGGTGATGTTCATCATTTATGGACACCTGCCCTTGTCTTATCCATTGACTTTAAGCACTGGGGATAGGAACTGTGTTCTTTGTCCTCAGCTGCATCTTAGCCTGGACAGTGGCATGGAAGCACATAATAAACACAAAATTCTGAGTCCCATTTCCTTCGAATAAAAATTTATAGGTCTTGATTCATCAGAGTCATGTGTCTTATGCTAATAAAACATTGCACCATTATGTTGTGTGGAAAGTTGGCATTTTGAATGGGCCACCATCTGGAACTTAATTTTTATATATGGTCTGTATTGATGCCTGAAGTTAATATCGCACCTACATTTCCATTCCTAAAGCTCATTATGATCAGCTTACAAATTTAAACTTTAAAAATGAAATAATCTCTTCTCAGACAGCTGTCAAATGGCTTTCAAAAACCTGAATGTAAACAGTTGTTACTTTTGAGGATGCAAAGCCTGTGTTTTATTATTACAGGATTTTTGCAAAGCTTCTAAAATACTTCTGATGGCTCAACAGGAGAAGACAGAGACTTGAAACCTGGACAGTGAAGCACAACTTTCAGCCATGGCTTCATGTAATCCCAAGTAAACCTGTTTTAATTTGGCTGCTTTCTAGAGGTTTAAAAAGTCTTTTTCATATACAGTGCTCTTCATATTTGACCCGTAAAGGACCTGCCAAAGCTCCACTGGCACAGAACATGTGTGGAAGTTGATTAGAAATTTCCACTAAGTTGTCAATCCCTGTGCAGTACTGGTATTTTGCAAAGAAAAAAAAATGAAAAGGAAAATCTTTTAAATATGTATGCTTGTGTGGAAAATGAATCTGAAATACCTACATACTTATGTGTGTTTAAAGAGCTATTTACATACAAAACCACAAGCCTCAAGAGGAAGTATTTCCATATATTGCATGTAAAAGAGACAGCTGCAGTTTATAAAACTGCCAAAACATGTATTGATTAAATCAGAATTAATTGAAATTGAAGAGAATATTTCTCTCAATAAAAGTTTTGCCTTCAAAGTTCTCCATTCTCTTAAATTAAGACTCTTATGGTTCATTTATCATTAAATAACTTTTATAGCTTTCTTAATTACTGTGTATCATACCATATTTCATAGTTTTTCATTCTTATAATATTTAATCATGTAATTTGTATAATTCATCGTTTATAAAATTTTAAGGCCAGGAAGAATCAATAGCGTAATTTAATCTGAACACTGAATAACCAGCACCATGGAATTTTGTCCAGGTCTTTCTGTAGCAGGCCTTCTATCACAATCTTGTTTAAACTTTCCTGAAGAACTAACATCCCAGCTTGTTTTAAAGCAGTTGTACTGTGGAGAATCTACTGGATTATTTAGTACTCTCTTCTACACAGTCAAGGTGGTGTTCAAGTCTATATTAAGGCACTAAATTTTAGTTCTCCACCGGTGCACATCTGCATGAGGGACGAGTACAGTCATACGAGATCTAGTCATCACTAACAGTAGACCCCCTGAGTACGATTTGTGTCTTAAAGTGAACACCTATATTTGATCACCTGAATCACTCTCAAGATTACATTATCCATTGATTTCGTATGCAGGTTTATGTGAATGCTTCCTCCCCCCCCCCCCCCCCCCCCCCAATATTCTTTCTTTTGCTGGGGTGGCTGCGTGGTCCTTTGAGAAGCTCTGCGTTACCCAGAACTTCTCAATAAGTATGACACAGGATTTTTAGGTGATCCATTAACTTCCAGGAGGAGCAGCTATAAGCCAGGCAAGAAAATATCAAATAGTTCTAGACTTCTTAATGAAGACAACCAAGTCAAGCCCAAGATCTCCATTGACTCTTCTGGGAATTCAGACACATAGTTCACATAAGCACCCTAGAAGTCACTTTTCATCTTGAGCTGAATTGCCCCCTAATTTCATTCATTCTTTAAAATGTAAGCTTTTCCTCCATTTAAATTTATTTGGCTTTATCTTCCAACTATAAGGTTTTATTATGCTTCTTTTTGCACAAAATAGGTCGCTAAAAACAGCATCAGTAAATTTCTCCTTGAATAGATTAGGATCGGGTCATCTCTTAGATCATAATTTCATTATCATTCTTTTCTTCATCTGTCCTATCCCTTCCAACTAGCTCTTCTTGTATCCAAACCAAATAAAGGGTTCTGATGGGTGAAATAAGTTAAAAATTCAACAGAGAACAGCATTCTCTACAACAGAGTGACTGCATCACTGGTCAAGGGAAGAGCTATGGATGTCATCTACCTAGACTTCTGTAAGGCCTTTGATACAGTCCCACACAACATTCTTACCTCTAAGTTAGATAGATATGGGCTTGATGGATGGACTGTTAGATGGATAAGGACTTGGCTGGATGGCCATGTCCAAAATGTTACAGTCAATGGCTCAATGTCCAAGCGGAAAATAGTAATGAGTGGTGTCCCTCAACAGTCTGTACTGGGATCAATACTGTTTAATGTCTTCATCAATGACATAGACAGTGGGATTGAGTGCACACTCACCAAGTTTGCAGATGACACCAACCTCAGTGGTACAGTGGATTTGCTGGAGGGACGGGATGCCATCCAGAGGGACCTTGACAAGCTTGAAAGGTGGGCCTGTGCAAATCTCATGAAGTTCAGTAAGGCCAAGTGCAAGGTCCAGCATATGAGTTGGGGCAACCCCCAGTATCAATACAGGCTGGGGGATGAAGGGATTGACAGAGGCCCTCCAGAGAAGGACTGGGGGGTACTGGAGGATGAAAAACTGGACATGAGCCAGCAATGTACACTTACAGTCCAGAAAGCCAACAGAAGCATAGCCAGCGGGTTGAAGGAGGTGATACTCCCTCTCTACTCCACCTTTGTGAGACCCCATCTGGAGTACTGTGTCCAGCTCTGGGCTGATCGGTACAAGAAAGACATGGATCTTCAAGTTGTGCCAGGGGAGGCTGAGATTGGGTATCAGGAAAAATTTCCTCACTGAAAGGGTTATCAAGCACTGGAACAGGCTGCCCAGGGAAGTGGTTGAGTCACCATCCCTGAAGGTATTTAAAAGATGTGTAGATGTGGTGCTTAGGGACATGGTTTGGTGGTTGGACTTGGCAGTGCCAGATTAACAGTTGGACTTGATGATCTTAAGGGTCTTTTCCAACCAAAACAATTCTATGATTCTATGACAAGGTGGGCTTCTGTTTTTCTTTCATTCTGAAAATGCTCATTGCACACTTTAGGACCCCTGCACAGAAAGAGAAGTCATCTTGGCATCTGCCTCACCAAATGTACAAATACCACTATGGGTATGATTTTTATCACTTAATTTAAACTTCTTCATGCAGCCACCCTAATTTCATTCTCAGTGTTTAAAAGCAGTTTATATTCCTTTTATTTTTAATGGACAGTCATAGAATCATATCCTCTAGTTGCTTCTGTTAAATGATGATACATTCTAGGTAACCAGTAACTGGCTTGTAAAGGACAGTCTTTTTGTATGTGAAATATTGTATTTGGTTAATTGGACATCTCATAAATATTAAGGACATGTTGCAATGTGAGAAGGGAGACAAAAAGATGAGAAATATAAAAAGTAAAATAAAAAGTGAAAATTTTGGTATTTGTACATTCAAAACTTTATTTACGAAAAATATACTGATGAGAATCAGAAAAAGCATGGACAGAAGGGATCAGGAGGGCAGTAAAATATGAAAGTACAATAAAAAAAAATCTCTTCTTTTTCCTACTCCGAGTATTTCACAGTTTAAAATTTAATTGACAGATATTTCTTTAATGTTCTAATGGTATTTATGGTTGGCCATCTGAGGGCAGAATTTGTTGTTCATTATACACATTTTTTTGCCATACTTTTAAGCAGATAAATCAGATTAGATTTCTCTGAAGAAAACTAGATATCTTTTCCCTTCTACGAGTCTGTTCCCCACTTACATGCTGAGTATTTTCTACATTCCTATGTGTTGTTAAGGATAATAATATACATTATTGTCAAATAAACTCACCTAACAAAAAATAATCTGCCATCTTAAAAACCTCATTCTCATTTCTAGCTGTTCCTTCATATTACCATAGGATCATCAAATGGTTTGGGTTGGAAAGGACCTCAAAGCCCATCTAATTCCAACCCCCTGCCATGGGCCACTAGACCTGGTGGCTTGAAGCCCCATCCAACCTGGCCTCGAACACTTCCAACGATGGTGCATCTACAACTTCTCTGGAAAACCTCTTCCAGTGCCTCACTCAGCTTAAAAAAGTCTTTCTTATGTCCAATCTAAATATACCCTCTTTCAGTTTAAAGCCTGTCCTGTCACTTACATGCTCTGGCAAAAAGTCTCTCTCTGTCTTTCTTATAAGTCCCCTGTAAGGATTGAAAGGCTTCAAAAAGGTCTCCCTTGAACCTTCTCTTCTCCAGGCTGAACAACCCCAACTCTCTCAGCCTTTCTTCACAAGAGACATGTTCCAGCCCTCCTCTGGACCTACTCTAACAGATCCATGTTTTTCTTGTACCGATGCCCCCCCGCAAGGCTTTGTCTTGTCCTATCACTTGTTATTTGGGAGAAGAGACTGACACCCACCTGGTTACAACCTCCTTTCAGGTAGTTGTAGAGAGCAAGAAGGTCTCCCCTCAGCCTCCTTTTCTCCAGGCTAAACAACTTCAGTTCCCTCAGCCGCTCCTCATCAGACTTGTGCTCTAGACCCTTCACCAGCTTTGTTGGTCTTTGGACAGGCTCCAGCACCTCAATATCTTTCTTGTAGTGAAGGGCCCACAACTGATCACAGTGACAGAAGTGCGGCCTCACCAGTGCCCAGTACAGGGGGATGATCACTGCCCTGATCCTGCTGGCCACTACTTCTGATACAAGCCAGGATGCTGTTGGCCTTCTTGGTCACCTGGGCACACTGCTGGCTCATGTTCAGCCATCTGTTGACCAACACCCCCAGGTCCTCTTCTACTGCGCAGCTTTCCAGCCACTCTTCCCCAAGCCTGTAGCGTTGCCTGGGGTTGTTGTGACCCAAGTGCAGGACCCAGCCCTTGGCCTTGTTGAACCTCATACAGTTGGCCTTGGCCCATTGATCCAGCCTGTCCAGATCCCTCTGTAGAGCCTTTCCACCCTCAAGCAGATCAACACTCCCGCACAACTTGGTGTCGTCTGCAAACTGACTGAGAGTGCACTCGATCCCCTTGTCCAGATGATTGATAAAGATATTCAAGAGAACTGGCCCCAGAACTGAGCCCTGGGGAACACCACTTGTGACTGGCTGCCAATTGGATTTAACTCCATTCACCACAACTTTGGGCCTAGCCATCTACCCAGTTTTTAACCCAGTGAAGATTACGCCCATCCATGCAATGAGCAGCCAGTTTCTCCAGGAGAATGCTGTGGGAAATGGTGTCAAAGGTTTTACTAAAGGCTAGGTAGACAACATGTTATCTAGTTGTCCATCTCCCTTGAATGACCAGAATGCTACATTCACAGAGGTGCTCGTTATGACACAAAAAAGTTTTTAAAGTACATCAGTTACCCAAAAGTCAATTTCTGATGCTTGAAAAGTCCTGACATGCTGACACCAAACTCTGAAGAATGGAAAACCACAAACAGAAACCCAGCAATATGCTTCAGTTGGAAAGACAAAAAAAATTGTATATGTTGAGAGACTTGATTGAGAGAAAGGACACTATTGGTTCTACAGCCTAGATTCCCCACAGGGATTTAAAGGCAAATCATTGAATTAAGATGGGTAAGTGATCATGGTATGGCACATGCCTAAGGTGAAGAAAATCCGCTCTACGTATATATAATATAAATTGGTGCAAATACTGGAATCCGATATAGCCCCTTACTGCCTGTGCACCTCTAGCCAAAAAGCTGTGAAACTATTCCCAGTCTAGCTTTCAGTTTTACCCGTAAGCAAATGTGTATTTGCACAACAATATTGCATAACACACAGACAGACAATACAAGCACACCTGAAACAGCATCACTGTCATTCCATATGTAGAGTTGAAACAAAGATATTTCTAGCAAATTCAGTAAACTAAAGTAGCCCTAGTGCAGTTAATTTAGCTGGATTTTGAGTAGAGCATGAGGGCAAACACCCTTTTTTCTTCTAAGAATGGAACTTTAATACTCAGAAGAGGTGCAACTTTATATGTTTTAAATATTGTATAACATAGGATTGCCCTCACTGCATTAACAGCCTGAAGTATTAAGACCTTCCAGAGTTCTAAGGTGTGTTCTAATAATAAAAGTGACCCACCAAGATTTAATAACTCTCAGGCTAAATTTCAGAGGGAAAACAGTAACTCCATGCCATAGGCACTTTTCATACTCTAACCTTTAACAAGGCCTGGGTTTATTTGATGGCTAACATGACAGTCATTGATTCTTCTACAAGAAAAATACCATAAATAAAGTTTGACATTCAGTAAAATGTGAGTAAAAATAACCTCATAAGCATCATTTGAATCTTAAGGAAATTTCTTGTTTCTTGACATTACAGAGAAAATTATAACTGTATTGAGAATGCCCTTGAGAATACATTAAAAAATTGGCAACTTCTGCAATGGTGTGAAATATTTTAAGAAAACAGATGTGTCTTTTTCTGATGCACTGAATGATACTGAAATACCATCAAGCTGTAGACTGATAATTAGCTTAGCATAGAATTACAATATTTTAAGAGATACATAAACAGGTGAGGTGAAGAGCAAAATACACATGCTGAGCAATAGTCTGCCTCCACTCTGCTAGTTTGTCTTCACTTCTTCAGAAAGACAGACACGTGGATGGTCTCTTTGATTCAGTGATCCAAAACCATCTCTCTTCAACGTGCCCGTTTTATCCTCCTGCATGTTTGCTTTGAAGCAGCTGTGGATGGAATGACTCACGCGTTAAGGAGAAATACCACAACTGAAGCACAGCTTCCGAACCATTCCTCTTCAAACAATGACTTTGGTCTTGCTGTTTTCTCATCC
This sequence comes from Balearica regulorum gibbericeps, assembly GCF_011004875.1. Classification (NCBI taxonomy): domain Eukaryota; kingdom Metazoa; phylum Chordata; class Aves; order Gruiformes; family Gruidae; genus Balearica; species Balearica regulorum. Next base: position 208,664,520 of record NC_046184.1, on the reverse strand, counting down.
ACTCAGATTTCCATTAATATTTCAGAAACTTCTCTTGATTCTATTTCTTAGTATAAATCAGATGTTCTCCAGCTATTTTCCAGTATATACAATTCAGTAAAAAGACTGTCCAGTGGAAAGGTCCCTGCCCTATTCACAGGAGGTGTCTTCTCACCCTGTCTTCCCATTTGATTCATATTGTAATAACTACAGAATTTGCAGCCACCCAGAAATATTGTTCAGTGAGCCTTCAATGACTTTTTTATCTGTCTAGGTTTGATTTAAAGGCTGCAAACAAGGAGAAACATTAGATTATGGCCAGAGAGTTTCAAGAGATTGAGTTAACGCTATTTTAGTAAATTACTGCCCCTCAAATTGAGATGGTGTAATTGACTTTGAGTATTCTCTAAATGCTTGGCTTCATTTAAAACACTCTAGTGCTTATCTGGGTCTATATGAGTGGTGATTCAAATCAAACTCTTCAACTTTGGATTGCATCAGAGTAGGAAAGCATGCATAGATGAATACTGTTGTCAGTTTTTCTCTCCGTATTTTTCACCTTTAGCCATGCTCACACCTAATCCCTGCTAATCCACCCTTCTCTGAACATCTCAAGAAAAGATCAGATCAAATCTGGTCTGTTTACTTCAAAAATCTGAACACTAAAAAACTTTTTGTTTTTTAATATGACTAAAGTCATATTAAAAAAAATCCACCCCTCTATACCAGTATGTACACATTTAGTTTTAGAAGCACAGTTTCAGTCTGAAGAAAAATGATTTTTTTTTTTTTTTGATTCAATAAAGAAAGTTTGGAATCTCTTCCCCAGGGGGACTAAAGCAAGCTTGTCTTCTTTGAAAACCTTACAACCAGATTCAACTTCCCAGCCAGCAGTTATTTTAATTATCTTCAAGTGTAGAACTGAATTAAAGTAGCTGCTGTTCTGGGAGTCCCTGATGTGTGCTTCATCTGATTTGGAAGTGTTTGGCATCTTGAGGAGACTAAAATCTTTGCAAAATAAATAAATAAATGAATAAATAAATAGATAAATAAATAGATAAAATGCTCTAAAAATAAAGTTATTTAAGAATGATATTAGAACTTGCTACAGCTCTTAAAAATAAAAAGGCACTAATGAATGTGAAAACCTTACACAAGAGATGATGTACATCCTGCTGTATCCTACAGCCACTTCTGAGACTCTGTGCTGTTCCCCAGAGGAGCTCAGCATTGGCTGGGTGCAGGTCTTTCACCCATTTTCATCTCACCACCATGGTCTTCTCCCACTCCAGAACCCAACATGTCAGATGCAGCTGCTTGGTCAAGCTCTGGTGTGTCAGCTGGAGCCTCCCCATCTAACAAAGTTAACACCATCTCACAGTCCAACAGGCAGGATCTCAGATACTGGATCAGAAACCAGAAAACTTCTTCATGGATGTTAGGAGCGGCCAAGAGAGAGCAAAGGCCCATTCTGTTCTAGTGTCCTGTCTAAAACAGTAGCCAGAAATGGATGCCCAGGCAATAGTTTAAAAAAAAGGCAAAAATAACTCCCCTAAAAATAGCTTCCCAAGTCTCCACCGATATTCATCTCGAGACTTTTCAAAAAAGGAGGCATTGCCTTTGGTTTCCTTGACCTTCAGTTAACTGTTTAATCCCATTTTGAACTCATTCAATCTTGCAGCATCCATGATATCCTGTGACAAGGAGTTCCACAGTTTAACTTCAAGTTGTGTGAAGAGCTATCTCAATTCGATGGCTTTGTCTCCAGGTTTGCCTTTGATGACCCCTAAATCTCATATTGGAAAAGAAAATGATCACACACTCCATTTATCTTTTTCATACCACTTACGTTTTTGTAGATCTCTAAAAAAACTCTTCTTAGATGTCTCTTTTTGTAGATGGATGAGAATTAGTCCATGTCTCACTCTGAGCCAATGTATCTCTGTCTTCCAGACAGACACTAACTCTTGTGGCACATTGTAATAGGACCCTTAGTGCCTTATGTGGAGCTGGAGACCACATTGGCAGCTAGATATGCCAAAGCAAAGTCTGTCAGCACCAGCAAGAGCTTCAGTGTTCCTGCACTTGTGTTGTTTTGCATGTCCAGCCTAACAAGAGCATTAAGTGTTGATAAATGCCTCTTTATAAAAAGTATACTCATTACCTTCAGAGGGTCCAGAAGTGATTCTGTTGATGGAGCACAGGTGTCTGCCTTCGACAGCTGACAAGCTTTCAAGACCACCTCTGCAAATGGATTTATGACTGCGTGTCGTGGTTTTACCCCAGCTGGTAGCTGACCCCCAAGCAGACACTCACTCACTCCCCCTCAGTGGGATGGGGGAGAGAATTAGAAGAGTAAAAGTAAGAAAACTTGTGGGTTGAGATAAAGACAGTTTAATAGGTAAAGCAAAAGCCACACGCACAAGCAAAGCAAAACACAGAATTCATTCCCCACTTCCCATGGGCAGGCAGGTGTTCAGCCATCTCCAGGAAAGCAGGGCTCTGTCACGCTTAATGGGTACTTGGGAAGACAAACGTCATCACTGTGAACACTGCTGCCCCCCCACCTGCCCTTCCTCTTCCCCAAGCCCCTTATAATTTGAGCATGACGTCATATGGTATGGAATATCCCTTTGGCCAGTTGGGGTCAGCTGTCCTGGCTGTGTCCCCTCCAAACTCCTTGTGCACCCCCAGCCTACTCACTGGGTGAGGAGCAGAAAAGACCTTGGCTCTGTGTAAGCACTGCTCATCAATAACTAAAAACACCTCTATATAACAATAACTTCTCCATACTATCAACACTGTTTTCAGCACAAATGCAAACCACAGCCCCATACTAACTACAATGAAGAAAATTAACTCTATCTCAGCTGAAACCAGGCTTGTCCCTGGCTACCTCTCTGATTCTGCTTCATGGAGTCTCCTTAGATCCAAAGGCCTTGTGTCCAGCAGAGATCGAGTTGTTTGATCCCAGTGCTGCAGAGCTGCAGACAGGCTGTGTGCACCAGACATTCAGTGCTGAATACCAGTATCGTGGACATCTGTCTCTGTAAGGTGGACATTGAGGCATTTTGTATCCCCACAAATCTCAGCAGGACAAGGCTCTCCCGAGTTCATGCTTCCTGCTGACACTAGCTCATTTAATAATGCTCCTGGACTTGTCCATTCCCCAGGTGCAAAAGAAAGGGCAGCATCTTTTGCAGATCTGGCTAGCACTAACACACAGCATAACCACAGCCTTTTCCTTCATCCTTCTAGCCTCTGTCATCATTTCTCCTGTAGGCTGATGCCTGTTTCACAGTGGGCATGCTATCTCTCGCCTCAGCCTGAGAGGGTTAATCAAAGTTTCTTGAAAGTGTCTAATAGTGTAAAGAGGCTCCTGAAATCTGAATTCATGTTTATTCAGAACCTCTTCAAATGCGAATCACTTATGTAAAGCCCTGCAGCCCTGAGACTCAATTCGGATTACTTACAATTACCTGAAATTATTTGAGCAGAGTAAAGCTCCCTCTTTTCAAGCTTTTCAAGATCAAAGAGTCAGTCTTCACCCTTTACAGCTTGTCACTTTAAAACCCAAAGTAACAATCAAAGGGCACCTTTTCCCAAGCACTTCTATTATATCCAGACTACATAGCTGTGCCGCAATAGAAACAGATGTGGAAAGATATTTGCTTTTTTGTTATAGTTCATTAGATGTCTTTAGCTTCCAAGAATATGAGTCAAGTTTTCCAAAAAGAAACTCTCTCTCCAGAGAGTTCCATTTTAACATGTACAAATGGACATTTCCTCCAAAGCTCCAAAACCAGCCTTAAAAACTCTGCATTCCTAGGGTCATCCCAGTTGTGGAGGTCAAAAATGGAGGGAACTCAAAATCAGAAGTCTATTTAATGCATCTTTATTTTCTGCTGTGACTCTACAATGTCGAGATCTCTCTTAAGCTTCCACAATAATCTCTTTCTGCTGGACAGTAATGCCTTGTAATCTTGATCCTCAGGACTCTTTCCCTCCCTTCCTCCTCTCCATCCCCATAATTATTTGATTATGGTTCTTATATTCCTCCTGCAAAACAACTCTTAACTGAGAACAACCAGCTTTGTGCAGCAGGTAGGGTTGGCAGCAGTCACTGCTAGGTTTGAATTTACTGTTCTCTGATACAAATAGAGAAAAATGCCTATTGCTTGCTCTGACAAGCTGGGGACAGTAAGACAGTGTGAGCCCTCATGTCAGACTTCATAAAATACATTCACAATTGGAGCCTGGGTTTTTGACAATAGCTGTTGGTGTCCTCTGAAACTCCGTTTGTGCGATCAGATAGATTTAGCACAGCAGAAAGGATCAGATGACACCGGTCGCTGAGACAGAGGAGCAGGAGATGGCAGTTACAGGCAGAGGCCGCACTTACAAGAATCATAGTGATAAAACGAAAGAAGTATTTCGGATTTTGGTAGTCATTCTTTCTATAGGATAAATCATTACATTTCAACTGCATGACTTAGAAGGACAAAATGAATTGCAATAATATTCACTGAAGACCAAGTGGGGATCAGGAAACAATCAGCATCCTATCGGCTTCTGGTTTCATTTAGGTCTTTTTCAAAAATAAGGAATGCAATTCATTTTTCACGGAGTGAAAAAGTTGGTCTAAAATTCATCCGCTCCCCCAAGTTGTGAATGTCTTTTAGCCCAGTCTGCCTTATTACACCTTGCATATTTATACAATTTTAGACTCATTAGATAGATTTCATCTCCAGGAGGAGAAATATAGTTTGTTAGATAATGGTAGTAATCATCATGTACGCCAATGATCCAGTATGGTTGCATATGTAAGCATCTAGCATTTAAGGAGCACTAATTAAGGCTGAATCTTCTCTCTACTTTTATTTTCCCCACTTGTGTATGTACATTACAACACAGCCACTAATTATGTGACATACAGTATATTAACTGCAAAATGCAATAAAATCAATGCAGACTATTTTCCCTCATATTTAAAGACATGGGGCAATTTTGTAAGACTCTTTCAGCCAAATCTCAGAGCATTTCTGGAATTTATTTATCTAAAACCCTGTAGAAAAGCTACTGACGAAGAGCCTGGGGTATTTTTCATCAGTGGTCCCACAGGGCTCCATTCTCCATCTGCTCTGCACGTTTCTACACTCTCCTACCCTCCTGCTGCCAGGCACTCCATCTGCCTTAGGCCAGTCACAGGATTATGAGTATGGACCTCAACTTCTCTTCTGCTTACACTGTGAGGTAAAAAACTTAGCTTCAGAAACTTGCCTACTTGCTAAAAGCACTCATTAGTTAGAGATAGGACACCACTATCTCAAAGACAACAGACTAGGACACACATGGGAAGTACCACCTGACAGCTCCAGAGCCAGAAATCACAGAATCACAGATTGGTAGGGGTTGGAAGGGACCTCTGGAGATCATCTAGTCCAAACCCCTTGCAGGATCACCCAGAGCAGGTTGCACAGGATTGCTTCCAGACAAGTTTTGAATCTCTCCAGAGAAGGAGACTCCACAACCTCTCTGGGCAGCCTGTCCCAGTGCTCAGTCACCCTCAGAGGGAAGAAGTTTTTCCTCATATTGAGATGGAACTTCCTGTGTTCCAGTTTGTGCCCGTTGCCCCTTGTCCTGTCACTGGGCACCACTGAAAAGAGTCTGGCCCCATCCTCTAGACATCCACCCTTTAGATATTTATAAGCATTGATGAGATCCCCTCTCAGTCTTCTCTTCTCCAGGCTAAACAGCCCCAGCTCTCTCAGCCTTTCCTCATACGAGAGATGCTCCAGTCCCCTCATCATCCTCATAGCCCTCCGCTGGACTCTCTCCAGTAGTTCCCTGGCTTTCTTGAACTGGGGAGCCCTTGAACTGGGGGACACAGAACTCCAGATGTGGCCTCACCAGGGCAGAGTAGAGGGGGAGGATAACCTCCCTCGACCTGCTGGCCATGCCCTTCTTAATGCACCCCAGGATACCATTGGCCTTCTTGACCACGAAGGCACATTGCTGGTCATGGAGATCTTGTTGTCCACCAGGACTCCCAGGTCCTTCTCCACAGTGCTGCTTCCCAGCAGGTCAACCCCTGACCTGTACTGGTGCCTGGGGTTATTCTTCCCTAGGTGCAGGACCCTACACTTGCCATTCTTGAATTTCATTTGGTTCCTCTCCACCCAACTTTCTAGTCTGCCAAAATCTCACTGAATGACAGCACAGCCTTCTGGTCTATCAGCCACTCCTCCCAGTTTTGTATCATCAGTGAATTTCCTGAGGGTACACTCTGTCTCCTCGTCCAGGTCATTGATGAATATGTTGAATAAGACCAGACCAAGCACTGACCCTTGGGGCACAGCACTAGCTACAGGCCTCCAACTAGACTCTGCACTGCTTATCACAGCCCTCTGGGCTCTGCCATTCAGCCAGTTCTCAACTCACCTCACGTGGATCCAACAGATGTGTTTGTGCTAAGTGTGTCACTCCAGGGTTAGTGGCAGAGGCCTGTGCTTTGATGACAGGCAGGTTTCCATGCTCTCCCTATTCCTCCCAAATAGTTTCCAGGTGGATGGGATTTGTGGTGAAGAAAAAACTGTGACATTTCTAAGCAGCAATATTTTGCCAGAGGACTGTTATCCTTTTTACGGGTATGCCGGAACTGAGGCTCATAACAGCCAGGAAACTAAATCTTTATTTAGGCAACTAAAGCAGTGGCCTAATTTTCTACAGCTTCAACTCCCCTGAAGAGAACAGGAGCTCTGGGCACTCAGCAGGGCTGAAAAACTACCCATTAACTTCTAAATCTATAGCCATTTCACAGCTGTATCTCTGTTTCACACCATGCTGCTCAGTTTTCCTCGGCAGCAAAGAAGAGCCTCACACAAAACGAGGCAGAGGGCTGCTCAGTGCACTGATCTCTGGTCTCCTACTTTGGAAAATGCAGCCCACAATGGCTTGGCCGAGGTTGCTCACAGATTGCCTGCTGCATCCCCCCATCGTCCATTGCTGGACCTCACCCATCCAGCTGCTAATCCTTCCCTAATACCATTGTTGCATGTAAGACAGAAAAAGAGACCATTCTCTTCATTTACATATAGAGTATAGAGTAAAACGTAATTAAACCACATACTACAGATGCACTATAATAAAAAAGAGAAATAGTAAAAACAATTATAGGCTGGCATACTTACTGCTTCACATTTAAATAATAATGTGAACTATTAAGTAAACTAGGGCATAATGAGCTGAGGTTCATTAACTTATCTCACTGTAGAAATAGTACAACAATTCAATACAATTAGGTACATACTAGGAGGAAACAGTTCTTTTTCTGCACCATGCTGGGCCCAGTCTTAGAGATGCTGAGGGCTTTCACCTCCCACTGACTTCTCAGAGCATGCTCGCTCCCTTTCAGGAGGCACCCAGCACCACTTTGGATCCAGCCCCTTGCAAAAACAATGGGCATTAAATATGTCAGTTCACTCTGGTGCTGTTGATAGCTGTGGCATCCTAAAAACCCACTAAGAATAGGCCACATTCGCAGACCACATTCAGCTGGGGTTGCATTACCTGTCCATGTTTAAGGAGGGAGAGCAGCAATGAGGGCATGTACAAAGGAGACATGTATGACATTAGTCTGCATACAGTAAGGGTTCCAGCTCGAGCAGACCTAAAACTGCTTCAAGCAGAGAATCTCCAGGCCACCTCAGGCTCCTGAAAGCCCTGGGAGAAACCTATTCTGGATCATTTTAAATCATCCAGGAAAAATGAGAATAAGCAAACAATCTACTTCAGGCTATCTACAGCGCTTCTTCACACATACTCCATCCCACAGTAGATTCCTCCTCACCTCTGAATGACCTTTCGAATCTCAGAAGACTTTCCTTCCAGCAGAAAGGGGAGTTAAGGCACAGAGACCCTGAAAGTGTGTCACTAAAATCTCATTACATTGCAAATTAGCCTCTTCACTACACGTGTGGTCTTCCTGGCTGTGTCTATAGAAGAAAAGCAGACATGGCTAGGGCCTGACCTCTGACCATGAGGGCAAGTGGCATGCACAGCTCATGTCCATCCGGATGATTTTTTTCCCCTTTCAAAACAGGGTGGGCTTGGAAAAACTATCTATCTGGTATGGTCCCTCGCCTGTCCAAACATGATCTGGGACACTGGTAGGGAGCACAGGCAAAAACTGCACCACAAAAGTTCAGGATTTAAACAATATGGAAAATCGCACGTCGCTGTTTGACTCAATGCCTTCACCCCATTTATTTGCCTTTGGTTTCCTAAGAGCTAGCCAAGGCAGGATTTTGATGAAAGGGATTTGGCTTGTGTTAACAGAGGATGCTGATAGATTGGAGTGAGCATCTGGAGGATAGTTTGTGATAAATGTCTGAAGAATTTCCCTAATCTTTCTTGAAGTGCTCCTTACTATCTGAATTCTTTTGAATCTCTTGTTTCCTCAGTCTTCATATGAGTTTGATCAGTAGAAACTCTTTTCCCTCTTCCATCTGTGTTTAGCAAGGAGATACAATATTGTACCAGATGGAGATGCTGAAGGTCTCCCTGAGACCTCCAGATGGAGAGTGGTCAAAAACCTATATGAAAGGACATCATTCTTTTTGGACAGCATTTTAATCACAATTTCTGTGGGTGAAAATAACAGCATATGGCACAAGAGAGTAAAACACACAGCTGCTGAGGGAAAAAATACTGTCATTATAAGCTAAGGTCCATAAATATTACCTATTAACTTAATCCATAATGTACTCTTAAGGTCACAGTCCTTATGTATACCTAAAATGCTTTCAGTGATTTCTCTAGGTTATAAGAAGAGATTATGAATTACAGCTGCCAATGTCTTCAAGCAAAGAGACTTGGAAAGAGATGTTCCATAGCGTCTTTACAGCAGAAAACTCAGCTTAGGATGGATATGGTTTTAAACCTGGGAACTGTGAACAAGACCAAGCAGGAAGTGTGTTACGAAGAGCTGAGATGAACAATTCACAAAAAAAGTCCTAACCAAAGCTCTGTTCAATAAAATTATGGGTCAAACAACAGGTCACACAATTGCTAGCACTGAAGAAGCTCATGTTTAAATTAAATCCCTCTGTGTGTGTGCAATTAGGGATCAGAAAATGAAGCTTAATTGTCTGAATACGTTCACTCCAAATTTCTCACTTGGATGCCTATACCAGCAAGCTAATAAGCTGGAACTTTAACTTCATGGAAAATTCCACAAGTCTTCTATGCAATTTTCTTCCAAATTGGGGAAACAAACAAACAAATGGGGAAAAAAAAAAAAAAAAAAGATAATTCCATAATACTCTGCAAAAGGAAATTTTAAGACACAAGATGTTATTTTCAGCTCACTGGAATATAGTTCCAACAAAACCAATACTTTTTTTTGCTTCATTTTCAACTTTTTGAGTCTCCAAATTAAATGTACAATAATAAAAGCAGACTGACATTAAGAAAAAAAAAAAAAACTTTAAAAAATTAAAAAGCTTTTGAAAAAGAATAGCAGGCAAAGCCTATTCCCAAATGAAAAGTAGTCCCCAAACTGTTGAAGTGACATAATATTTCCCAGCATAAAAATGTTCCTTTGGAAAACATGTGACCAGAATACAAGGCGTTTCTCTAAGGCATATCTGTGACAGTTTGTTTCCATGATTGTGGTGCTTCAGAGGAAGTTTCTGCACTATATGTTCTATAGACATACACCATAGCTCTGTGGGTAAACATAGGAAATCTTAGGTCAGACTGAAAAAAAATCCAAGTACATTTCAGGAAACAGAAAATAAGCAGTCCCTCTGGATTGCCATTCTCAATGTTTTTCTTCAATGCTGCTTCCGTGATGTCTTGCAAATGGATTTACCAGGACTCTACAGGCCCCAGGTGATTAAACTACTGAAAACAGGGCAGAATATTCCATTGCACATGTGTGAAGTCAATTGCTTAATCATATACAACCTCATAACTTTTAGAAGTACAATATAGGCAATTTAAAACTGGGCAAAGCCCAACTGCTCCTTTTTTATTCACTGCAGTTTACCATATCCAGATCAAATCAGAACCTTTTCTTTTTTTCACCTTTTGTTTCTTTGTTAGGCTTGCAAAACAGCTCCCATTATTCACTTTCTACACCCCAATAAATAAGTTAAATTACTGACTCACCTGCACACACAACTATCTGCCTGCTTTTCTATTCTGGTCATACAGCCCTGCACATAATGTAAATCAGCAAAACTCATTTGTTTTTCATTATGATCATAGAATCATAGAATCACAGAATGGTTTGGGTTGGAAAGGACTTTAAAGATCATCTAGTTCCAACCCCCCTGCCATGGGCAGGGACACCCTCCAATAGCTATGATGCTAATGAATATTTCTTTTATAAAGTGCTTTGAGATCTACTGAAACTAGGCATTATATCAGAGTTGGCATTAACATTTATATGTATTTATGATTATTATACCTCTCATAAATATAATTGATTTTCTGTGTTATTAAAATTCTCTGTATACTTGTAAAAATTCCCACTCAAGCATCTCAAAATCAGATGCATTGTTTCTGGTTTTTGGACATTCTAATTAATCTGTTACATTGTTGTGATTAGAGCTTTTCAGAGTTCTGGTTCTTGTGATATAATCACCATAATTTTTATGCATTAGTTGTTGATGGTAGTGACCACAAAGTGCTCAGCAATTTCCAGACATTCATAAGGGGGAAAAACAGCCCTAAGGAGCTGAGAGTCCAAAAAAAGAGCTCATTAAAACAGGTTTGGTTTTTTTTTGGAATCACTGAAAATCTCTATTACACCCATTCATCTTTTGCTTTAAAGGTTTTGCTCTGCAGAAGCCACAATATGGGGCTTAGTTAAGAAACAAGCCTGTAAAGCACGAGTGGGTGTATGCACCTGTGCTGGGAAATGCGCCACAGTCTCTCTCTCATACTTAAAATCCCAATTTTCTGTGTCTGGCTATGGTGGAGCACACAGAGTCACAGGAAGAAGGTGCTGGTCTTGTGTCACAGGCAGGCTTCACCTGCTGCTGGTCCCCAAGGGCCCTCTCCAAAACTATGGGTGCTTAAGCAGTGCCTTTATCTGGAAGAGCACAAAAATAATCACATCCTGTAACCCTTGGTCAGATGCCTGACCTAGGAAAGGATTTTCTCTGGCTTTATGTGGGTATAATGAAATCCCTGCATAAAACACTTCTTAAAAATCAGCTGCCCACACCTGACCTGCTCTCTCCAGAGACTGTATCCCCTCAACCACAAACTTTCAAGATCATCAAGGGCTAGAAATGTGCGCGTGTGCATGTGTGTGATTTTACGATTCTAAAATAGCTAAAGGGATTTTCCTCTAGTTTTACAAATCTATCAATTTAGTAGTCCTACAAAAGATCTCAACCAGGATTTTTTTCAGTCCAAGTATGGTACAATGAAGAGGGGAAACTGAGCTTTCGTTAGAAATGGAAATTGTTTGTAACTGGCAACCCGTTTATAGCTGCAATTCAAACCAAAGGACAAAGCACATGTTTTGGGGTTTTCTTCTAACATTTTCTGTTATTTGATTAACATAGTTTTTATTAGTCTAGCAGCAGCTGGGTTTTCATTCTGTTTGTGCAGCAGCTCAGAAAACAAATGATGCTTCTGAGCAAGCTGAGGTCTCTCAAAGCAGTTTTGGGATGTGGTAATAGAAATGTCTCAAGTCCACCTTCTCACTCTTCCTCCCTCTGCATCTTTGCTATTCTTAATAAAAATGCACAGCCTAGAAAATACGGATTATCTCAGACAGATTGAATAGCTTTGTCTTTTATATTTTGTTGATACAAATCAGCAGTATGAGCCCCAAATCTTAATATTCTTTTTTTATCCTTTCAAATGAGGCCCTTCTCTAGCTTTTTACTGTCCTCTTTCCTCTTCTTATTTAACACTGATTTTAACGTACCTGTTTTGAGCAACATTATCTAATTTCCTAGACCTACATGAAAGATCAATTTGTAGCAAGTTAAAAAGATATTTTGGAAACAGTTACTCATGTAAGGCTAGAACTAAAACATATACATTCCCATGTCTGCCATGTCCACCCAATTTGACATATTTAATTCATCAAGTAATTTTTTTCCTTTTTTTTTTTTTTTTAGATAATTTAGATAAGACTTCTAGAGGCATTTTAATCAGGTGCTGAAACTAGTCTGTACTCTTCCTAATGGGATTTAGAGAGCAGGGCTAGCGGTAAACAAAGCAGCAAATGAAATAAACCCCATTAATTAGGGTGAAACAGTAACGGAGTATTTCTGGTTTTACAGATGGGCAAGATGTCTGATTGAATTTCCCAGGCAATGCAGATTGGCTGCAGATGGTGTGGAAAGTGGTCCAGAACTCAGAATTCGTATAATCAAAAACACGCTTAGATCCAAACAAGAATGTTTTCCCATGTGATGCTGTATAGCTTGCAACCTTATCACAAGCATTTGGTAACTTTTCAAATCAAACCATAACATAAACCTCACAAAACACAGCATTCAGCAAGGGCTCTCATTAATGGTGCTATTATATCTAATAATTCAATAACCGCACAGCTCCTGGAGGCAAGTTAATTTGGGCCCAAATTATAATTTCTTATTAAAAATGCCGACTGATAAGTGCATGGGCCAACTGGAGATCTCAGGAGAAGAGCATTCACTGAGTAGGCAGTATATGAGCAACACCTGTTATCATTAAGAAAACAACACTGGAAGAACTTATTGCCAGTGAAAATATCCTGAAGAATTCAGCAAAATATTAATCTATTGTACATCTAAAACTCTTAGGATCTGAATCTAAACTTCTGCATAGTTCTTTGATCTAGAAATTAGACTGTATTCCTGAAATTTTGTTTCAAATACTGACACATTAGAGAACAAAAGTATTTTGCAAAGGGAACTGTGTAAATATGGTGAACTCTTACCCTCTGCAAGGACACTGAGACTCTTCTGCTGACTTCAGAAGCCAGCAAATAGATGATTGCCCCATCCAACCCTGTTCAGCTTGCAAGGTCATGACCCTTTTTACAAGGGTGTTACTTAGGTTTTAATCTGAACATAATAAACCCTCTTTGAATATCTATTATAGGTCCCTTGATGTTATTGTGGTGTTATAAAAAGGCAAAAAAATATGTGCAGGCTCTACCTATGCTCTTGTCTGACATAAAAGCTCCTTGTTTCACTATCCTCCTCAGGAAGAGTGAGAAAGTCTGCCAAATGCCTGGAGGCAAGTACTGCAGGGGATATAATCCTTTTGTGCTCTTCCTTACACCCCCACCTAGATCTGACCCCACCTTAACTCACACTAGGACAGCAGATACGGTATTTCTTCAATGAATTTAACTCACCTAGCGCAGCCGTCAGCTCTGCACCAAATCAAATTAATCTAATGGAAGAAAGATTGGGATTGACTGAGAGCCAGGCTCAGTAGCTTTGCATAGCTGTACCTATGACTTGAGCTGTGCCTTTGGGCTTTTTTTTCTTCCCTCCTTCTTTTTCTAACAATAAATGAGAGAAGTCTTCAAATTCTACTACCTTTGAGATAAATATCAAACAGAAAAAATTAGCACACTAAGTTATGTAAGACATTAGATCATGACAAGAAAATACACAGGAAGACTTAGGTAATTAGCTGGTATAATGAGAGTTGTTAGTTTTTGCAGGAACAATTTATAAAGTTACTCAAGTCCAGGAATTTGTCATTGAGTCTATTCTAATAGACTGGTACTGTTTGAAGGTAGCTAGCCATCTAGAAGTAGAGCAAGAATGGAAATAAAAATGAATCTCGTATATTAATTTGTACACTCAATTTCAGAGGAAAATCACATTTTATGTAAAGGCAGTGAGCCTTGGCAGAGAGGTTGACAAAGAATGAGGCATCAGTGGAAGTTTAATTTTTATATTCCTCTCAAAAGGTCTTAATTAGCAGGGAAGGATGAAAGTGAGCTTGAAAGAAAATCACCAAAGACACTCTGGGAAACGAAATGTCATTAAATAAATCCCCATCACTTGGCACTTTAAAATTGAACTTGACAAATGATGGCCTAAAATACAATTGATAGAAATTCTGCACTAAGGCTTTTCCATTCAGGCCTTACCAGAGCTTATAGCTGGGAGAAAAGAAAGACAGAAAGTCTTTGAGGGGAAAGAAGAAAAAAGGAAGAGGAAGAGGAAAAAAGGAAAAGGAGGAAAAGCTCCATTTTATAAGGAAAATTCACAAGTGAGAAACACCTTGTGAAGGTACTTCCAGGGGAGAGGGGGAAATCTGTTTCAGGAGTAGCTGTCAGCTGCCAACCACCCACTGAAAAGCTCTTGTCAATTCCTATTTCCAGCAGAAACTGAGTTTCAGCCAGAAGGTGAAATTTGACAAATTTCTCTCCAGCTGGGCTGCAGGGCTGGGGCACTTGGGGAGCTGAGCTGCCTTTGCAGCAGCTCTGCTTTACTTCCTCTGCTGGTTTTGGCAGATTCAGATAAATTTTGCTTTCTTCCTAAAAGCAGAGGTGAATATGACAACAGTCTTCCCAGTCAAAAACTACAGAGACATCACTTCGTTTCTCTTGAATCACAACTAACATTTTCAGTAGAATTGAAAATTAAATTTTGAACAGCTCTCGGTATCCTTGGTTTTGTGGAATTAGAGGACCCTGGAAATTACTTCTATAAACAACGTATAAATCTCTGGATAAGAGACAACATCTGTGGTGTATGATATAGTGCTAGAAAGTAATGAAGAATGAAGAAACAGCAGTCACTGCATCAGATAAACAGGCAACAGGTTTAAAAAGGCGAACAAATGGAAATACATCTTTTGCACTAGAACTATTAAACTGTGAAAGTTGTTAACACAGTTCAGAAAAGCCAATGGATTCAAAAGAGGATTCCTCACAGTGATGGAGAGGAATTCCTATTTAACAGGATGGACCACATGAAACTCCTTAGTTCAGGAAGTCCTTAAAATAACTGACGCCAAATGCCAGGAAAGTTTATGCAACATTGATCTTGTTTCCTATTCTGCTTCTCTAAGAATCTAACGCTGGCTACTGTGAGGAAGAGGATACTAGGAAGATGAACTATTGGACTGAACTGGTTTGGCAGTTTCTATGTTCATACAGAGTAACAGAAAGTGGTCTGCCAGCTCAGAGGCACTGGCCATTGAAGGCTGCTCCATGTGGTAACACTGGACAGACACGCAAAAACCAGAGCCTTAAGTCATTTTTAGCAGAGGCTTATCTTCAGCTGGTTAAGGAGAGCTTACACATATGTATCATCACATATTAAGAGGAAAGTGAACGTTCCCAGAAGACAAGTCTGCCTACTAGGTTAGTTTTACCATCTCACTTTCTCTAATATTCTCACTTGTCATTAAAACTTATGAAGGCTCAGGATTTTTTTTAATAAAAAGATTCTTGCTTACCACATGTTCTTTCCCCTTTTACCTTACCATAGCTGCTTCTAAGACTAAAAATGTCTTCCAAAATAAAAATATAAATTGCATCTGAAAGTGCTTGATTTGAAACTGATTATGATCAAGTATTTTTAGTTATCACTTTCTTCTTGAGACCTACAAAGAGAAAGAGAAATAGTTGATAAATCCTTTTCCTTACCAAAGTGATCTCAAACCAAATAATAATAGACTGAACAGTATCCCAGAAAACTGAAAATTGGATACCAATTTTCACCTCAGTTACTAAAACTTCATTTTTTACTTCAGCTCACTTAATTCAGCTGTGTTCCATTTCTTCATTTATAAAATGACACAACAGTTTCTGTATTTGCAATATCTTCTGAGGACCATATAGTGAGCAATGTAGACAGAAAGAAAGAAAGAAAGAAAGAAAGAAAGAAAGAAAGAAAGAAAGAAAGAAAGAAAGAAAGAAAGAAAGAAAGAAAGAAAGAAAACATAAATTGCTTCTATTTCATAGGAAAGAGAGACAGTTATTAAAAGTGTGGATTCAGCTACTTACCCTGAATTCACTTGATAATCAATGCTTACAAAATGTTGGCATCAGTGGGAACTTTTTTTTAAAAAAAAAATAACCAGTGGTTATCTGTGCACTGTACACTTTCAAACTCTATGCTGTTACATAATAATATTTCAGGGACATGATCCAGGCTTTAATTTTCTTTAAAATGAAGATTTGGACAAAGATATGTACATGAGAAAAAAAAAAGACTTTTTGAATGTTATGCATTTCATTTTTATTGCATGTTTTGGAAAAAGGCCCTTAAGATGAATGCCAAATAGCTAGTCAAACTTATACTTAAAAGACATTGTGCTAAGTTCAAAGCAGCTGATAGTAAATGCTAATGATGGTCATTGCTTGTTTGCTTTTCCAAGCAAAGATCTGTCTGCCTATACACAGGAGAAGGAATGTTTAGATCAGGTTTTACAATAACCATGTGCAAAGTCCTCAGCAGTCTTATATATATATATAAACCTTATTAAAAGGTTCAGGTTTTTAAATGCATCATACTATAGATGATCTCATAAATTACATGCACAGCTCCTGGCTTCTCCACCTGGAAGATAATAACCTTCTGGTGGCTTGACTATGCCATTGCTATGGTTCAGATTATAAAAATGAGATCTGAAACCCAACTTTTTAAATGTTGTTCAAAAAATCTCTTTAGGTAGACATAAACGTTAAGCCTCCATATGAAGATACATAATCTAAACCAATGATAACATTACGGTACATAGAGATAAGAGGAATTAAAAAAAAAAATAATCCACAAATTGGGAATTAAACTTGGATCTGCTAAGTCCGACAGTAGACTTTGACTTTGTTCTTCCATTGCTTCTGTCCAAGGTGTGCTCAAGTCCAGTAACTATCATGTTTTACATCCCTGAAGTGCAGGCTCCTTCAAGTCCTGGAAAGTGTTTTGCTTACGCTAGCATCTTTCCCTGGCATCCACACTAAGGAGCAGATTCATTTATTTTAACTGAGCACACCCAAGTGAGATGCTTAAATTACCAGTATAGTAATTTTTAAGGAGAAGCTCATTTCTCCTGACTTTAGTCATCTGAAAGCTTGACTCTTAGCCCAACATGGTCATCTCTAAAGTTGGTGGAGGCAGACATCTCTAGAAGGAGGTCCATCCCATTTTAGACCAGTGTCTAAAACAGATAAACTGAGTCATTCTTGGTGATGTCTGTCCTTATTGAACATAGAAGGAGTTTATTATTCAGGCTGAGACTCAGATAACTTTGATAGCTAATATGAATGAGATGAATGAAGCCCTACCTTCTTCTGTAGTCAAGGGACAAAGGCACTGCCAATGGACAAAACAGTCACTTACAAACTGAATCACCCTCTTGGACATGGCATTCTCTCTTCAGTGAAATTTATTTCTGATAGATTACCTACTGTTGTCAAATTGTCCTTTATTTTTTTTTTTTTTTAAAACAATATAGCTTTATATGATTTTTCTTTCTAGATTAAAAAATCTCAAGCAATATCTCCCTTTCTTCCCCATTTTTATGACTGATCAAAACATTTCTGAAAAAAAATCATGTGGCTTCTGCTCAGAATATTTATGATTTTATTTTGAGATAAATTTTCAAAAACCTGAAAAATATTCCTTCAATCATCTTTAATCCAATCCTCTTTAATTTAAAAATCCTTCTGAAGTAAGAAGTATACTACTGAAGTGGTTAAAAAAACCTGCAGTTGCTTTTGTAAGAGCATGGCTAGTACTCTTTCTGTGGTGTTTTGGCCAAATTCCAAGGCAAGTAATTACATTTACATACCTAAATTCACCCTGGTTGTTTCATCTGGATACTAAAATATTCTGTAAGCTCGTTTAGCTAATTTAGAACCCACATGAACAGCATGGGTTCAAAAGTTCAACTCAAACTTTATTAGGTTTGCGGTCCGCTTAATAATACTTAGCACTTAATTAATCTGCACAACACCCTTGTGAGCTACTTAAGTTAGTATTACCAGGAGTCTGTGAAAAAAGGAACAAAAAGAGATCCAGGAAGAAAAATGTCCATCCTATAATGCCATATCTCATACTCAAATGGGTGTTCAGGTGCCTATAGTACTCATTTTTAGTTCAATGGTATTTAGTCTTGAAAAGCCATTAAATCAAAGAAAAGCACACAAAAGGCAACGTGACAGTCTACCCCATTCTATGATTTCAGTATGCCAATGCATGTGTCCAAAAAAGTCTGAAAAAAATGAATGCATTCTTATTTTCCTTTTCATATATGGAAGTATTGGATCCATACATAGAATACAGGAATCTCTGCAATGGGAGAAAAGTCAATAACAGTAATAAAGTAACACTCCAACAGTGCAAGTACCTGACTGATGTATTCATCATATAACTCATCAGTGGTACAGTGCTGGGCATCCTGTGGGGACCCAAAAGACCAAACATCTTTGGAAACAAACCAGTGAGTCCCATCCTCTGAAACATCAGAAATCCTCTGTGCTCAAATTCCCACGTTTACTACATCAGCACCATGACAGTGAACAGACTGCTGTAATGGTAGGGATGTCCAAATGTAGAAGGAGGCAGTGCATTTGCAGGTTGTCTGAGAAGCTGCCATGTGAAGACAAAGCAGGTTGAGGAGGGCTCATAGGCACTTCTGAGATTGCTCTACCATTCTACCTAACCCCGTCATCGCTTAGAGAAGTATTCACAGTGCCTAAAAGTTGTTGTTTTCTCTTTGTGTCTCTGACCTGCGGGAATTCTTCTATGAATGGTTTCTTGAGATCCTACTGTTTGATCCAGATCCATTTATTAGGACCTAGTACAGGTCCTTAAGTCCCACTTTCCACCTAACAGTTTCTACTACCTTCTCTGTGTCATTTGCAGGGACAAAGCCTTTCTGTGCTGCAGGGAACTCAGTAAAAGAAAACCATAGAAGCCTAAATCGAAGCTGTTAGGGGACTTGTGGAACTGTGGATATGCGTAATATGTAAATGAGACTGAAAAAGCATAAGACACTGTCGTGGGTTGACCCTGGCTGAGGGCCAGGTGCCCACCAGAGCCGCTCTATCACTCCCCTCTTTCATTAGACAGGGGAGAAAATGTACAATAAAAAAAAAACTTACGGGTCGAGATAAGGACAGGGAGAGATCATTCTCTAATTATCATCACGAGCAAAACAGACCGAACTTAGAGAGGGAATTCATCTTATTTATTACTAAGCAAAACAGAGTAGAGGAATGAGAAATAAAACCAAATCTTAAAAACACCTCCCCCCACCCCTCCCATCTTCCCGGGCTCAACTTCACTCCCGGCTTCAACCTCCGCCCCCCTCAGCGGCACAGGGGGACGGGGAGTGGGGGTTACAGTCAGTTCATCACGCGGTGTTTCTGCCGCTTCTTCATCCTCAGGGGGAGGACTCATCGTTCCCCTGCTCCAGCGTGGGGTCCCTCTCACGGGAGACAGTCCTTCACGGCCTTCTCCAACGTGAGTCTCCTCCACGGGGTGCAGACCTTCAGGAGCAAACTGCTCCAGCGTGGGTCCCCCACGGGGTCACAAGTCCTGACAGCAAACCTGCTCTGGCGTGGGCTCCTCTCTCCACGGATCCACAGGTCCTGCCAGGAGCTTGCTCCAGCGTGGGCTTCCCACGGGGCCACAGCCTCCTTCAGGTGTCTCCACCTGCTCCGGCGTGGGGTCCTCCACGGGCTGCAGGTGGAATCTCTACACCCCCTCATCCTCCCTCCATGGGCTGCAGGGGGACAGCCTGCTTCACCATGGTCTTCACCACGGGCTGCAGGGGAATCTTGCTCCGGCGCCTGGAGCACCTCCTCCCCCTCCTTCTGCACTGACCTTGGTGTCTGCAGATGTTCTTACATCTTCTCACTCCTCTCTCTGGCTGCAAAAGCGCTCTCTAACTGTTTTTCTCTTTCTTAAATATGTTATCACAGAGGCGCTGATTGGCTTGGCCTTGGCCAGCGGCGGGTCCGTCTTGGAGCCGGCTGGCATTGGCTCTATCAGACACAGGGGAAGCTTCTAGCAGCTTCTCACAGAAGCCACCCCTGTAGCCCCCCCGCTACCAAAACCTTGCCACGCAAAACCAACACAGACACAAAGATTTCCTTTTCTCCTGAAGCTTATGACTGTAATTACAGTCAGTGACAGACACAGACCACAGTCTGTATGGACTTAGAATCATTTCTACATATGGTCCCTATCACAGTAGGAACTTTTCACATTTTCAATGACTTTATTTTCATAGCATTCTTAATAAAGTACTGTCTTCTTGCTTAGGGTGAACTGACACAAAAAATTAAAATTATTTGCCAAGGAAAACATACAGGATGATTGTGAAACTAAGTCTCAAGTCCCCAACAGGACCTCCAGTTACTACAGATCTTTCTTCTCCACTGGACTCTTGATTTTGACTGATTCTTATAAGCATGACTGTTACAACATCATTGCATCACCATGGCACAACAGCAGAAACCCAGGACATGATCCTGCTAGCAGATCCATGCAGGCACAACTATATGCTTGAGGGAGTCTCTGACTTCAGGTGGGTCCTGCTCAGACAAGAGGGACAAACCTTTGCTAAACATAAGCAGTAGACATAAATATTTCCATGGTAGAGGTTTTATGAAGTGTCAGGTATGTATTAAATAGGATAACAGCAAAGCCATATCCTGACATGGTATTGCGATTACATCTTGGTTTTAGCGGTTCAGTTTTGCCTGCCCCTTTACTCTCGTTCTTCTTCACTGCTCTTGGGAAATTAATTTCCTTCTTTTCTTAAATTATTTGTTCTGGGACAATCAAGTCAAGAATATGAGAAGACAGTCACAAAAGCTGTTTCCCCAAACATCTATATACATCATGAATCAAGCTGTCTGAGGGAAACACATGATCCGTGATCCTCGAGACCAGGGAGAGAAAGATGCTCTTGTCAAATAATACCATTTTCAAAGCATTAGGTTAACTCAGACAATGAAGAGCAAGGACAAACAGGATAGTCAAGCCTTTTCCTTCCTGAAGATGTGTGTTGTCCTCAGAATACATTGCTCCAGTCTTTCTTCCACCTACTTAATCTAGTTTGTAAACCTGCCTTTCTTGCCTTAGCATTAATTTCTTCATTGAAGGCTGAAAGAAAGATAGGGTTACACCTTTTGATTCTCAAGACATTCAGCCCTTCAGCAAGCTTTCCTGGCAGAATTGAAGAGTTCTCATCTTTATACTGCTTCAACAACATCCTAGCAATAAAGGGTGTTTTCATGCCAGTGGCACTTGAAACTGAAATGAATTGCAAAACACTGCAATTAAAATAACAGGAAAAGTGCATTGAAAGAGACTTTATAGCTATTCAGGATATATGAAGGCATGATAAATCTTCCACCTCTGTGCAAAAAATGCATCCCACTATTCACTCAAACCCACAGCAAGAAACTACACCTGCAGCATAAGTTTAGGGAAAGTCCTAAAGCAAAACTTGTCTGTACTTTGAGGCAGGTATCACTGAGCTTATCTGAGGTCAGGAGACGAGCTGAAGTCTTTCCACACAGTGCTTCTGAAATGCCCCCATTTTTCCGGGTGGAATCAGGTTGTTCTAGCCAGGCTTAATAGTTCAGACTGCCTGCAAAATCTGCTGGAGAAGAAAGAAGAGACAAAAATTATATTCCAAAGACAGAAGGACTAGTATTTCCTTTCCAGTTTAAAAAGTCTGTCTTCTCTACCCTTCACACTTGGTTGGACACCACACCTCTCTGTTAGTAGCAGATAGACAAGGCTAAGACAAAATAGGTGCATGAGAAAATTTGATGAAATCAGTACTGCTCAGGGATTGAAAAGTATCAGGGATAAAAGACATAAATGGAGATGACTCATGAGAAGAAGGAAATTGGAATGAAGATTTTTTTTAAGAGGGAACAGAGGGTGGGGATTCATCAAACTTGAAATCAGCAGGAAGAGTCAGAAATACCATACAGCATGGATGCCCACCCTTCTCCCTCTTTCCTCCCATCAAAGGGCCTGTGCCTCATCCTTATTTATGCTGCTGATTTCAGGACACTAGCTCTGCAGCTGGGATGACTACTCAGCCAACTCTTCTCGACTTTGCCATGTAATTATCTTCGTACTGTCTTCTCACCTGTTGTAGCCAAGTCCTGGTACTGTCTACCTGGTCCTCCATGATATGAGCAGGGTTTAGTTGCTTGGTTTCTGTAGATTGCCTCTGCCGCAATATATCTGTATCTTACTAGAGAGAATTGTGCTCCACCAGTAACTTCTTTCTCATCCGCTAAGAACAGCTACTCTGTGATCTATCAGTGACGCATTGCATAATTAGGAAATGGATACACTTTTCCTGGGAAGAATACAATGAAGAAAAAAAAAAAAAGTCCTTAATTTCACTGGAGAAAATCTAGCCATGGCAAGTTACTGCCTAAAATAGCACCACATTTCCTCTTAAAACTTCTGGTGGCCCATGAGCAACAGAATTCATCCAAAGCTTCAACTTTTGATATAATAAACTCGCCAGACAAAAATTGTTAGAATTTTCACAGGAATACAATCCAGGAATTTACCATATGTCCGTAAACAAGAACATCTTCTGGGTTTTGTTGTGAAATTTGCAATTTGTACATTACGTTCAGCCTGTGGCCTCTTCTCTGAGGCTTTACTTCACTTTTTTTTAAAAAAAATTTCTTCCAAATGGTTTTCTCTTTCACCTGGATGATGTGTTTTGCCTTACTTCCACCAAACCCCCAGAGTATTCCCAGTTCATGCAGGGCACAGGAGATTTCCAGCAGATCAGACAGACCCCACCACCCAGCAGGTCCAACCAGTGGGGTCAGGCGGTGACTGCAGTTGGGCCTTTGCTGTGTGGCCCTGCTCCTCCAGATCAAGCTCCTTCTGGAGCTTCCTCCCTACCCTCAGGCCTTTCTTTCCAAGGGAACCAGAACTCAGGGGAAGGAGTGTCTGGCAGTTCCCATCTCCATGTGCAGCTTGGATGCCACCAACCCACATGCATGAGATCACGACTGCAGAGTTTTCCTCCATGGTAAATAAAGAGTTTCATGGTGCCATACTGCCGTTACCATTCCCAGCTTAGAGAACTGCACTCTTCCACCCCTTGGACCCCTAATACACACACACAAACACACACACACCCTCAGTGAGCTTTTTTTACATTTTGGGGCTGCAAATTCTCTCGTTATTGCCTGTTTACTTTGCTCTGACTGCTGCTCACAACCTGATCTCTGCTTTCAGGTGAAGGTCCAGCTGGAAAAAATAAGCTTCCTCTTCAGGTCCATCCTGTTTTTAATCTGTTGCTGTCGCACTAAATTCCCTATGGGGGTTTTCTTACTTCCTATTGCTTTCCCTCTTCTGCTATAAACCTCACAAATATTAATCTCTTTTGGTCCTGATTTTCCCTTGCCTCCCATCTTTTATTTGTCTAAAATGCCTGCCAGGACTTTTCACACTTCATCATGTCTCCAGCAATACCGGCCCTGGGCCAATGCCAGAGACTGCAACTTGACAAAATGTGTTGCAAGGTGGCTTTCCTTCCACACCGTCTGCAGCTGTCATCTTCTCTCAGGGCCTGATACTACAAATTAGCCAGAGCTGGCGGCAGACCATAAGTTTTTACCTCCCCAAAGTTAGATTGGGAACAGAATTGCCAGGGAATTTTCCTTTTAGCTCCTTGCATGTGGTATAAGCAGCCTGAGCATCACGTCTGTGCTTTATCCTGACATTTTCCTCTCCTTGTGTTTATTGTGCTGTGCCAACTCTTACTGTACTATCATGATGCAAAGCCCAGTCAATTTGCAGGCATCACCTCATGCCATATTAGCCTGGACTGTGAAATCAATTAAACAGTGGACTAATCTCAAAGGGAAAATACTAGAAGACCAGCAGTTGCACACTACAATGAGTACAAAAGTAAGTAACTTGGGGGATCTTGGAGGTTTTGGTTCGTTGGTTTGAAAGGACTGGTTCCATATGAGCAAGGAGATAGTAGAGGTGTTTCTATATCCTAGGAATTCCTCAAGCACAACCAGTAGGCTCTGGTTTTTGTAGGTCTATTTTTTTTGATCAATGGCTAGAAATGATGTGCTATGTTTATTTTGAGTTGGGAAGCACCACAATTTCTTCTTGTCCTTTGATAGTTTCCATGCACATTGAGTGCAATTGATCAAGCTGGATTAGTGAGAGAATGAAAAACACCCAAGAAATCTTTTTCTGTTGCTTAAACAATTTTTCTTTTTTAAAATCAAGGTTAGAAATCAGGGAATATGCAAGGGAAGGCAAAAAAACACTCAGGTAAAGCCAGATATGTTTCAGAGCTTTGGCTGGTCCAAAACTGAGCAGGAAAGAGTTTCCTGCTTACAACGCTCTCACGAAACTTTCCACCAGCATGAAAAAGGTGAGTTGCACTGCCTGCTGAAGATTTGCCAACTGGAGGCTCTTGGGTTGTTGGCCTACAGCCCTGTAGTTTATACTTTGATCCTTAGAAATCCACAGAGAATAGTGATAATAAAGGAAAGTGTCAGAGGTGTATAATTCAAACTGATGATATAGCAGAGAGCTATAGCTCAGCATAAGGAGACTCTGGAACAATTAAAGAAAAAAGATACTTACTCTGTGATGGTATCAAACATCTTCTGAAATAAAGCAAGCCATTCTTCAGTGTCTGAGATTCCCATGGGACGAGTAGCATCTGGCAGGGCAGTATTCGAAAAAGGGATGAGCAATCACTGAGAGAAGTATCAATTGGGTAGCAAAATGTTAACAAAGGTCCCTGGAGGCTCTGGGCACCCCCTTTGAGCTCATCCCATCAGTCATGGCTTATTTTGAATCAGATCTCCCATTTGTTCTATATTTCCTCGGAATATTTTCTTTTTTATTCTTATTATACTGGTATTTTGTTATGATTATCGCGTTCTTTTTAAGTTCTGTTTTCCTTAAGCTCAGTTCAAGAATTCTGATGACAAACCCTATAGCAAATTATACTTGTAGGTGGTATGATTAAATGCATCTCTGTTGACTTCAGTGGGGTTCAGATGATTTATGCTAGCTGTTAGTCTGGACAGATTATCTTTATTTATACCCAATGGGGATAGGAAGACATCTTTCTTTGAACTGGTTCAACAGCCTGGGCCAAAGGGAATCAACGATCCCCAGCAGCTCTGATTCTGATCTGTTGTGTGACCTTCAGCAAGTTACTTCGCTTCCCTGAGCTGTTAATTCCTATACCGTACTTAGAGTTTTATAGAAGACTTCCTGTAAGAGAGACTTTATTTTGATATGTAATCTTCTACTGCCTACAATAATGGCAGCCTCACCCACCCTACACTCTACTGTAATACAAATAAGTAATAGCAATGCAATGCAATGTTGGCAGTCTGAGAAGTAAATTTCTCCCAGGATGCTTTTCCAGCTAATGTATGCCTATATTTATTTGAATAAAGCAAAGTATATCCTAGTGGGACCATTACCCACCTCCAGCCAACACACATACCAGTCCCAGTGGAATGCCAGTTATGAAAATTACAAAAATAATCCAAAAGGTAAAGGCATTTAAGTTTCTAGTTTGAAAGATCTGAATATTTTTGCTGGCATGAAATTCTCTCTTTAATGCAGACTCATGCCATTTGATAGTTTGAAAGTGAAAAAAAAACCCTAAGACGAAAACATAAATATTTGAAAAGCTGCTACTGTTCTGTGTGTGTTCCTGAGCACTTTTCATCTTAACATTTATTGGCTGCACAGTTAGATCAAATAGCTCACTGAAACTGAAATGAATACCTCAATGTGATATGGACTATTTGTTTTTCCATTTGGATCCCTTTGTTTCAATTTTTATGGTATCCAAAGGAATCAGCCTTGACGTCCAGTCAAATTAACTCATATTACAATCACCATTTCCAAACCAGAAGCATGTTGTTCTTTGTTCCCAGAACCTCCCACTGATGTATAAGCCACACATAATACCACTTTTCTCAAGATCAACAGTCATACATTATTATCTTATTTTGTACATTACACCATGTCTACCCTAAGACAGGGCTGCACTCCATATCTGTATTCAACAGAACTAAAGAACAAAAGGAACTATTTCAGCACCTAGTCCTTTAGTATATGATGTCTTTTCCATGAAAATATGCTACACACTATTACCAAGTTTCTTCTCAATCTATTTTTTTACTAGGTTAAATTGACCTCTGAGTCTTTTGCTAGAAGTCATTTCCTCCAGTCTTTCAATCAGGATATTGTTATTCTCTGTATCATCTCTGATTTTTCAGCATGCTTTTGGAAATGGTAAAAACTAGACCTACATTCAGTATTCCCATGTTTGTCCCACCAGTGTTTTATACAGAAACAAAGAAATCCTTCTATATACCGTTCCTATTCATTGCCTTGTGACTTACGAAGCTATGAATCACACTAGTCTCTTTGGCCCTAGTTTTGCATGACAACCTGCATCTAATTGTTAGTTCAAGCTTTTGAGGATCTTTTTTTTACAAGAATGAGAAAAAAGAAATAAATGTTCAAAAGAAGATGCTGAGAAAAGGAGCGAAATGGAAGGACACAGCCACAGCTGTGTAAGGCAGGTCTTTCTCCGGCTCTGAACCCACCCTGATCGCATGCTCACCCCACACAAAGACAGATAGTTTAAAAAAGTTTAGATTCATCTCTATTGCCAAGAGTGTAAAACAAGCATTTTCAGAAGGTGATTCATTCTGTTCTGGGATGGGTTTGTAACAGAGATACGTTGACTGTCCCCTGAAGATAAATCTCTCTCCCTAGTTTTCACAGAAAGCTACTACATTTTCAGAGAGTTAAATTTTAGTGAAATTAATCTGTATCAGGCTTGTGCTTTCACCTGCCTCTTTGTAAGTTCTGTAATCATTTCTTTCATTTCTTTGCCCTGGATATGCAATTTTCTACCTGGCTGTATCAAACAGTTTATTTTAACAAGCTCAGCTTACCAAGTAGATATCTGTAGGGATATCTTGTTAACCAATACAGGCTATTTTCCCAAATTTTGTGCTACCTGCCAAGGTTAAAAGTACTGATACCATATTTATTCTTAGATCACAGGTTAAATTATTAAAAAACCCTTGGACCTAGTCCATATGATTGCAGGACACAGAAACGTTTCTGCTTGATAATGATTTATTGTTGAGGTCTAAATTTGGACTACACTAGTTATTCAATTTCTATTATATTTCATGTTTTCCTTTTTTCTACATTATAGTTTTACTCTTTCTAGGTCCATCAAAAATCAGGAGCAAGTCTTGACAGATGACTTTTATATATTAAGTCATTAAAGGCAATTCAGATTCAGCTTTTCAAAGGCCCTATGAGGGTTTTATTACCTAATTTCCTTAATCTCTCTTGAAAAAATTTGGCCGTATTAAATTAGCCTTTTAATCCTAGTCTCCTGCAAAAATGTTTACAAGTCACAGGCGAATGCAAAACATGTTTCTATACATACACTTTCCTCCTCCCCACACATACAGTGTGACCATGTGTCATAAAACGTATGACTTCTCTGTGCAGAACTTTTGTTTGTTAGCTAGGAAGCCCTCACTCATCTTCACCAATGTGACAGAAACAGAGCAAGAGACACCCAGCTGAAACTGTCATTCCTTCACTGTGATTTTCACCAAATACTACACAAAGGGTAAACTTTTGTTCCAGATGTACATACATTTATGGTGCTAGGAGGCCAGAGAGGAGAATAAAAGTTTTTCACCATCTTATTATAAGCTCCCAATATCTGCAATAGTAGTATTCATATGTTAACATTTTGGACTGATTAAAATCTCTCTGGAATATTTCAGAAGGGAAGATTGTTCCTACTGAGTGTGTGGGGGTTTTCATTCCTTTCTCTTTTTCCTTTAAATAATCAGGAAAAAAAACTTATTTTGATTAATTGAGTAGTTTCCATAGCAGCTGTGAGCCAGGTGGCTGGAACCGGTTACTTAGGATGCTAAATTCTGGGTAATTGGTTTATTTTTAATCTTTTAATTCTGTGGGAGTGAAGTTTAGTGTGTTAATGGGAGAGGTTTTGTGCAGAAGTGTCTTGACTAATGTGTTATTATCATTTAGTTTTATTGATGAAGCTCGGGCCTTATACGAAAAGAAAATGAGTGGAAAAATCTAAGGCAGGGCAAGCTACAATTTTCATTCTGACTTAAAAGTCCCTAAAGAGCTTTTTTATATTTTATTTTTATCAGGAGTTTTTTATAACTGAAAACCTGAGGGATTTGGTTCAAAGAGCAGCTTGTGTTCATGCAGAAGGACCCACTCTAACACAGAAAAAAAAGGCATTAATAGCAGAATGAGAAGGCATGGAAAACATATTAACTGTGTCATTCTTTTACCAGTTCCTATTATTGAGGGAGGACTGAGTTTGATTATTTTACAATGTGTACATTTGCTGAGCAAAAAAAATTTTTACTACTTAATAGTCATGTTTCTTAACTTGACTTCCCAACCCTTTTTTTTTTTTTAATTCTCCCACTAACTTCTGTTTTTAGTTTTTAAAGCTACTTGTTCAATTACTTAGTTTTCCAGGTTAAAACAGTGCATTTTTTGGCTTAAAACATGAAAATGGATCGATGTATCATTTCAGTATTTTCCATGTTCTATAAAGTCTTTCTTTTCTGTGGATGAAGGCCAATTAGCAGATGGAGATTTGTGAGCTGGAGAGAGTCCAAGGGGGAGGAGGCACTTCCTTTCAACTAGAGGCCCACTGACTTTGCATCTACTATCAGCTAAATATTTTATTAGAAAAAAATCCCTTCTTGGGGATATTTTTACTGCCACTTTTCCCCGCCATGCTCTAAAGCTACATAAACCACTGAAACATACGTGTTTTCCAGAGCCGTGCTTTGCTGGCTGAGGATGAAGGAGGCCAAATTCAGACCACCTACCATACTTTCTGACTCAGGAGGAGTTATTTCGTTCCTGTAATAAAGGAGTCACAGGTGTGCAGCTGAGGATAGCAAAGGTTTAGAACTGCTCCTGGCCATCTTGACTTCACTTATCTGAATTAGAAAGCTAAGTCAGGTAACCAGGAGATGAGTTCACCTGTGGTCTGCTTCCCCGTGCACTAGTTGTGCAGGCTGTGGGTGCATTTAGATTAGCTTCCTAATTCAGATCCAGAGCACGCTTCTAGAGTGAATGTCTCGGAAATCTTCATTTTACTGAGCTTTATTTCATGACACAGAGCAGTCCCAAGGTGCCAAACATTTTCTGGGAGAGTGCTCATTCTTACACACCTAAGCTGTGCCACGAAGGATGACAAGAGTGACATGGTTACGGATGACTGTATGCCAGTGCTCCACCCCAAGCCCTAGAGCCTCACTATGATGCCAGAGGTGACAAAGCATTGCTTTCTCAGGGCAGAAAGGCATTCTTTGCATGTTCCAGACACTGAGGGAGGTGAAAAGGCACCTTCACCCAGTTGAATGTCTTGATCACTTGGCTGGAGGTAAAGCTGTCAGAGAAGAATTTTATGTCATCTACTCAATGCTCTGCCTCTGTGACCATAGAGGTTAGAAAACAATAAAACAAGAAAGGATCTTGATTCTGGCTCCATTCTAGATGGGAGCTTTTGTGGAAATGTGGTATCTTGGTTGTGTATTGCAAGTATTGAATAAAATGCATGAATAATTTTAAGTGTCTTTCAAACAGAGCTTTTAATTAAAACTAAGGATTAGGAATTAGCACACATTAGACAAGTAACAGACATTACCACATGACTCTACTTCCATCATCACTACTCTGCAGAAATGCAGGACACTTTTGTAACTGGGTATCTAATTCTACAAGAATTATGTACATACAGCCAGCATTTGCATATGCATACTGAATAATTGTTCAACAAATTTTTCATTTACACTTGTGATTACTTATTGGGATCTTTGCGTTTCAATGTATAGAGACACTTACGCACTGATTTAAAAAGGTCTGAAGAAGCAACACATACCATCTCAATCTGCAGTCCCAAGACTGCCGCCTCCCTCCTTTGTTGTTCTCTCTGTCAGCATTCTTCCCACACCCACCAACTTCACTGTTTGCTTACACCTGCTGCTCAGGGAACAGCTTCATTTGCAGAGCTCTGAATTGTAACCCTCATCCTTCCCTCACTGACCATTTCTGTTCTAGTCACTGTAGTAAGCAGGTTGACAGCCTTTCCTTTAAAAAAGCCAGGCAAAAGTGAACAATCCTACACCAAAGAACAAGGACAGTTAAAGCTGAAATGTTTTCTTTCCTTCTTTGTTTTCTGGCAGATATTATAAAGCTCTTTTTATCTCACGTGTTACCAGCTTAGTTTGGTCTCATTGCATTATAGTGATAAAACCTTAATTTTGTTCAAATACAGCTTTGAAAGTAGCAAGTGCTATAGATTCCAGGGTGAGGGAGAGGGCAACAAAGGGAAGGCTTGCTTGGCTGCTTAAAAAAAGACCCAAAAAACCCAACCAAACAAAAAAGAAAGCAAGCTTTGCTGGCTATTAGGACATCAAGGAGGTTTTTTACCCTGAAGAACCCATCTGTGCTTCCAAACATAAACATGTGAAGGTGAGAGGTCTCCTTATTATGCAGGTAGGACAGAATGAGGCTGAATCCTATCCAGCTGAGCTGCTTCTGTTGCTTTGAACCCTCTGGAAACATAAAGATCACAGAGCTCCACTGTGTAACTACTGCATTTCTTGGTTAGTTCTATCAGTCAGCTTTCTCTTCTCCTGGAGTATTTTTGAATCATCTTCAGAGAATATTTACTCTGTCTCATTCACACTGTAAAGGGTGTTAATGGAATGCCTTTTTTTTTTTTTAACTCCAGTGAAATCTGTGAAAATTAATTTAAGCTCTCTGTTGCAACAATTTTTTAACCTAATCAGTATTTACAAAGTATTCCATGTAGTGGGAGGTTGAAAATCTTTAAATACTTCTACCTCCAAAGAATAAAATAGTCATGAAAGGTATGTAGAGGGGTGTATAAAAAGGGATTCTTTTTGTTGAAAACTTTAGATTTAGGTTTGGGCTAGAGAAGTGTCAAGTTGCTTGATTCTCAAAAAAGACAGTACCACTAAACACTACCCAGACTAAAAAAATTTATTCCTGCTACCACCTGAGTTAAGATTCTAAATAAAAATGTAATGTGCCATCTCCCTCTCTCCATGAAGCTGTCTTACTCCTCACTATAGTCCTCAAGCTAGGGAGGAAAAAAAAAAAAAATCGCAGTTCACTCTATTTCTTGCCTTCTCAGCCCCCATTCTCAGGGATCTGTATTACTGTCTTGCCTTGCTAACTTATTGAGACTAAGGATATGACTGTAGAAAGGCTGGAGGGGTACAGAAGTCAACAAAGCCACAGCAATTTGCCACAGCTGAGGCTCTGGCTCCTGAGTCACCCTTTTATCCATCTTGTGATGTACCCCTCTCCCTCTTTATTCCTGCCATCTGCAGCCTTTTCCAAGGTAATTCCTGGAATCCCTTCAAGGAACGATACTCCACCATGACTGCAGTTTATTATATCCTTCTCTGTGTTGCTATTAATAAATAAATAAATATATGCACGTATATGTCTACATAGACCTAAGAGAGGATGGCACCAGAACAGTTGTTGGCATTGACAAACAGGTATGTATTCTTGGGCTGATCTGTATCTACAGTGCTTAGGAAAACTTTCATTAAAAATGTCATATATGGGTCACATATGGATGGATATGGGTATATCTACTTCAGTCAGTGTATGTCCCTTTTCTCAGTGATGGGCCATTTCTGTTCTCACTAAATATTCTCTTGTTCTTCTTTGGGAAAAGCCACCCTGTCAACTACTGTATTTCAGGATTCCAAATGAACTTGAAGAAATTTAAATTTTTATCAGGTGTAACACATTTCATGGTTTACTGTTACGCCTTTGGAACACGATCTAACTCAATAGAAAAGACAATGGTAAAAATAAGAACAATCATATCAAGAAAATGCTATGGGTTTAATGTCATTATTATTTAAGCAGCAGCTTCCTGTCCTAATACAACAATGTGAGCAGCAGCAGCTGCCTATTCTTTGAAGGCATCAGTACACATTGCCATTTACTTTGAATTGGATTCAGAGCACACGTGAACCAACCTATACTTCTCCTATAGCTTGATGACAGCAAAAGTACGTCTGGCAGATGCTAATTATTTTATAGGTATAAATTAGCAATTCTGCTCAGTGAAGAAGTATTAATGAAGCAGCAATGCTTGAACAGTAGGTATCGCTTTTTTTTCTTTTTAACATCTCATTTCTTGTAGATACTGACAGTTTTCAAGCTGAGGTGTATATTTCAGAGAGCAAGGTCTTGATGATACGAGCATATTGTACTATATAAATAATAGCTTCTGTGAGGGGGTCTTGGCACATTCTTTCCAGTGGCAGATTCTTTTGCTCAAAATGTTCACGTGGTGAGGAAAAAAAGGACTTGCATTTTTCAAGCAGGCTTTGTTCTTGTCAGACTGTCAACATTTAAACAAACGTAATCATCTGTTTTGTCATCATTCTTGAGTGCAAATAACTTTTGAGGAAAGGTTTGCCTCATTTTAAAAAAGAAAAAGAAAGATGTATGGGCCTGAAACCCCAGGGCCCTGCTTAGCTGTCCTTGCAACTTGAAAAAAAATGTTTTATTAAAGAAAGAATTGGCTTCACGGTGCCATTCTTCTTTTATTGAGGCACTCATTACTGTGGGATAATGCATCATTAATGCATGAGGGCAGGATCCCACATCTTTTTCCCTGCCCATCTGGGTGGCAGAAAATTTGCTGCCATAGCTCCCGCTAAAGCTCATCACCTCCCCTCAGCCTGAGGAAAACACCTTCTCAAGCAGAGCTCCTTCTGGGATTGCTTTCTAAACTGTTTTGGGAACGAATTAGCCTGTTTTGCTCAACTATATTAAATAACCTCGACAGCTCTGATCCATTTTAGCCTGGGACAGGTTAGGAGCCGTCCCATGAGCAGCTCAGTCAGCAGGTATCTGGGGTGGTCACTGGTGTGAGACGTGCACAGAAGTGGCCAGAGAAAGTCACTGGCTTCAGCAGCACTGTCGTATCCAGAGTCTGTCTGACTGAACCCCAAGCAAAACAGAGAGGCTGTAGCCGAATCAGATTAGATTCACTGAAGAAATACTTCACTGCAGAATATTTGCCTTGATTCAGCACTTATCAATCTAACTTTTCCCAGCACTCACAAATTAAAAACAAACAAAAAAATCTTTCATTTTGACCCACATGCCATTTTGCTCCTTCTTACAGAAGTAAAGCAAAACAAAAATAAATTCAATTTCCCAAGTTAGCCTGTATGTTTTCAGAGGGTTTTTTTTCCTTCTCCTTGCATAGCTTTATCCTTTTGCTGTATTAAAAATTAGGAAAAGAAATTATTAAATGTGAAAGTGTTGCTTTTTCTTTATTTACTTTTTCCCCACTTCCACATTTCAGAAGACTTAAGAAATGTGTTTATTCCACTTTCTTTCCACTTTGCAAATATTTTGCCAATGTTTTTCAGGTGAAATGAGAAAAAACTGAGAAAAAAAGTGGGTTGCTGCTTCTCTATTTTAAACTCTCTCATTTCCAATACATATTTCATGTGAATATAAGCCAAAGAAATAAATTAAAAAAGAGGAAGTCATAAAGCATACTACCGTTTCTCACCCTTCAGTTTCCAAACAATTCAAAACAGCTTCTTTTTTAATGAAATATTTTGATATTTTTTCAAGAAAGAGAAGAATGTTTGATCTGATGTCAGGGATTGATAGTCATACTGCGTTTGCCACCCCAGCTTGGAGGCCACTCTGTGGATTTCCCCATCATCCATAGGATGAGAGCAGACCCCTCAGAGCTGGAGCTCACAGGTGTCCAGTGATGAACTCAGCCTTTGTTGACTGTATTGGGAGCTAACAAAGACCAACCTTTTAACACAGGCAGGTGAGTGCCTAAGGTTAAAGAGGAGAATATCCTCTTTATCTGCAAATTAAGTGCCTTTTCAAACACCAGGAAAATATCACAAGGAATATGTTCTTACTGTTACATTCTACTGACAATAGTTCTGGTTCCTCAAAAATGTCCCAGGCCTGTGCCATCATTCATAGATAGACTGTCACTGTGATCCTTCTCCTTAGTGTATTCAGAACTCCTTACAAATATATCAATACCATATGGTAAGCATGACTGTTGCTTGACCCCTAACACAGTATTTTTCTTTGCCTTCTCCGAAGACCAGCCTTCACTCAATGAGGATAATGTCTTCTCAGAAGGGCACTCCTGAGAACTGGCATAAAGGCATCTGTGAAATTTTCTTCTTGCCCTTATTTCAGATATGGATCAAAGGCCATTTTCATTATGACTAAGGTGGTTTCTGTCTGTATGTAAATCTTTCTACTACATTCAGAGAAGGAAGATCTGGTGATTGCAACAGAGGAGCTTTGCAGTCACAGGTACAGTAACAAGGGCAAACAAAGTAGCAGATTGCAAAAGCAGAAGCATGTGGTATAAAGCCAAAGTTTTTATGACCAACTGTAAAGAACTGGTAAAATGCAATCCATCTGGAAAGGATTATGACCCAGAAACTAGTAAAAGCTGGACAGCCATGAGGACCTGACCAAGTCTGACCTCTAAGTTTTCTGCTGAAATACTGAACTGATCCTCAGTAAGAGAAAAGGCAAATATTTGAACTGTAGTCTTGTTGTAAGTCTTTGTATCTCTATAGAAGTTTGGCAGGGGCTCAACTGATCGTGCAGTAGAGCAAAACTTCACTACACCAGTGGCTACTCTCAGAATCTAGAATACATGTTTTGAAGTGTTTTTATAAAATCTTATTTCCATCCCGAACAGCGTTATCGATCAGAGCACTGGGAGCTTTGTTGGATGAAAGGTTTTGCCCTGAAATAGCTGGATGGAAGACGAAATATCTCCCTTTCAGTACCACTTCTTAACAGTATATTGCTAAGACATTTATAGATGTTTCCTCTATAGGCATCACATAGAAGACCATTGTAATGATTTTCTTTAAAAGGCATTTTTCAACAATAGGCATACTGGAAAGAGCAACTGACCTCTTGCCTAGTATGAGAGCTCCTCCTGATACGTCTAATGTTATTATTGTCTCCAAGGCTGGTCAAAACTCCGTGTTCAGAGAAATGTATCTGTGGCTGAGTATAATAAAAATCGTCAACACTAAATCCCAAGAAACAGAACCAAGACATAATACCTTGGATGTTGCGTGCAGTATGTCCGTTCAATTTCCTGGAGGTTTTCAGTTTCAGGGCAATTTCCTGATAGCTTTAAGCTTTAGCACTTTCAGGTACAGTTTCTGTTACAAAAAGGAAAAAAAAAAAAGAAGAAGAAAAAAAGAAAGAATAAAAATCCTAGAAAGCAAAGAAAAATGGTACTTTTTCACAAGGGAATGCTTAGTTATAACACAACAGTCTATCATGAAACAATACTGTGTGATTGCATCAGTCTGTTTCAGTATGATTTATGTGTTCCTGAACTACTCAGTACCATGCTGTAGGAAATATTTTGTATTATTTCCAGGCAAAACACTTTATTAACTCACAGTTAAGGTTAAAAACAACTAGTGTTTATTTGATCAAGGATCTCTTCAGAAAACACTGAAACACAGCCATGAGAAAGTCTAGGATTTTAAATTTAGGTTCCATTTTACAGAAGAAAAATACTAAAATAACTCAAAATACTAGAAGAGAACAGCTCAGCTTTGGTGGTTTATTTATTGTGGTCTTGATCCTGTTGTTCAAATAAACGGAAAAGGTCACTTGTCTGTAGGAAAAAATTCTTTGAAAGCAGACAGAAACCCTACAGTATCGGCTCTCTCCCTGATTCATCTTACCATTGGGTCTTAGAGTGTGGAATATTTCGCTCTTAGAATGCTTAATAGTTCTATAGCCTCCACAAACTCCTGTAGTCTCTCCTAAAACCTAGAAATGGGTCCTAAACCCTATGGAAGGTTGTATCATCTAGCATGTGAATAGGTCTTGTCAATTTTGTTGTGAACTTGCAAGTTAGGTCTAATGTTGATCTTCATCTCAAGGTGGGGGATGTTAGGCGAGACAGCTAACAAATTGCTATTGATTAACATGATAAATTATTAATGTAAAGTTCCCAGACCAAGTTACTTTGCAGTGATAAACCAGCCCCCCCCCCCAAAAAAAAAAACCCCAAACAACAAACTACCCAAACAACAAAACAACAGATTTGAAATCCTTTTTGTTCTAGACACTTGTCCAAATTATCCTTAAAAAGAAACAATTTCATTTGGTCTATGAAATGCTAGGTATTTTCGTTCGGTTCAAATCATGTTATTGGGTAGTGAGAAAAAAAGGTTATAATAAGAAGGAATCTGTCTTCATCCAAAAGCTATAGTAAAGCTGGAGTCTTTCCACAATGTAATTTTTCACTGTCCTGTGTATCACACTTTCTGGTATAAGGGATTTTGCAGCCAAATAAGGTAGTTCAATTACTTTGGAGAGAATGCATTATTTATTGACCAAAAGGTCAAAGTGGACCATGTGATGCAGGGAATTTTCAGGAGGAATGGTGATCATTTGTCAAGAAAGAAGAAATGTACATTGATATGTGAAGTTATTATGCTTCTCTTGATCACAATTTGACCTTTCTCTTGCTAGAACTATACATCACCCTAAGGGAGAGGAAAGCAGTACACAACCCACAAACAGGCAGGAGACTTAAGGTGATGATTAGAAGAGCTAAAATGAATGGATAACCAAGAAAAAATGGGCCATTTGTCCACACAAACACACATGTGCTTTAAAGGATACGAGACAGTTTTATTACAGAGATTGGGTGATACGTTGTCTTTTCAAAATTTGAAGATTTGTATTTAAAAAATAAGAATGCACTTTTTTAAAAAAAAAAAAACAACTTATAGCAAACATTTGAAAGTATGGCAATTCACAGACAACACCTTAATAAAATTAACTGTTCTACCAAGTTCAGCTTCTAATGTTAACCAAGGAAATGGCAGGTTTGTGAAAGGTTGAATAATCCACAGATGGAGAAAAGCAATTTTGTTTTGTGACCTAATGGAATACAGAGATTGCACATGTGGCAAAGGTAAGAACAAAATATATCCTCTGTTACAATCAAACTTGCAGCACACTATTCCAACGACAGGTTGGGGAACTCAGCATAAATACATGTAGTTGCTGTGTAGAAAGGCCGGTAGAATTTGTCAATTTGGAAACAATTTTTTTCAGTTTCCTATCAGTTTCAAGTCACTTCAGAGATGTGCTTCATTTTAAACTCATGTAGAGATGCCAAAAGTAGCCAGTGTTGAGAAATAAATGTTGAATTTTTAAATCCTCCCTTTAGGTTACACAAATTTGTAGCCAAAGGAATCATGGGAGGTAGAGATCAAAACCATCTACCAATGCATGTGTACATAGTACATATGTTACTTCATAAAACTTCTCCATTCTTCTGGTGGGTTGACCCTGGCTGGCAGCTAAGACCCACACAGCTGCTCACTCGCCTCCCACCCACGGCCCAGCAGCCCTACCCCTAATGCTCACAGACACATAGTTAACAGATAAAGACTATCCGGCAGTATAGCTGGAGTTTATCCAACTCTATGCCGAAGTCTGCAGTTCGTTCTCTCCTGCTCAGGTACTTTGGCAAATTGGTATATGTTTCAGGAAATTATCAATGAGTGAAATATAGCATTGGGGAGTATTCATCATTAAAGGACAGCAACTGGGATCGCGTACTAGAGTTATTTTCCCTATTAGTTGGTTCTATTTTCAAAGTCAAAAGTCCACAGAAAACCACTCTTTCCCACCAAGCATTTTCTTTCTAGTCCTGAGATCCTAACCCAACAAAGTCAGTCGACAGTATAACTTTTGTGTAATGTATTCAAATTGCAATTTAGAACCCTATCAAGCAAGATAAAGATCTGATTTATCCATGTTAAAAAAATTGTTACATGCAGACTGAAGAACAGCCTCTCTGCTTAATACACTGACAAGCATATTGGTGGTTAAACACTGATACTCCACAGACTCCTTCACTTCACTGGAGCTGTTGGTGATCAAATTTCCTTCTATTAAACTATAGTGATAATCACTTTCAATGTTGATTTCAATTCCATTGCAAAGCCGTCTTAGGAAAAACAGAAAAAAACTACTTAAGCATTTTATAGCCAAAGGCAGGCATCAAGTTTAGTACACAGAACCTCCTAGCAACAGCTATTGCTGAGGATGAGTGCCATTCACAGACAGCTTGTGCAGTAACCCATTACTTAGGCAAAACTTTGGATGGAGACATTCCACAATGCATGCCTTTTCCAAGAAAGGCAAGTTAAAACAGATCTTCAACCTCTGAGGAGAAAGCATATTCATCATTTTGCCTATGCTGAATCAAATTAATACATTTTTGTTTGCGAAACTATTGTCCACAAAGGCTTGGGAGTTGAAATCTGTACAGCAGGTGCGTCCTTTATGTCAACAATATGACTTTTACTGTGCTTATGATAACCAAAGCTTCAATTCATATTTTATTATTAAAGCCTTAGGCCCAGATGAACTTAGAGAGTTAGCAGTGCTGAATCTGCACTGTATAAGAGCAAGGAACCTTTCTTTCCCATTCTTCCAGCATTTGTTCTTCTGGGTCCAAGAAATGGGGAAATCTGTTTTAAATATAGAAAGCAGAAATGCCAGGCGTGTGAAGAGTAGGGAGGCAGATTTATATACATAGATTGCTGGTTAATAAAGGATGCTGTCAATGGACAAAGAAAAAATTCTAGTAGCTGGACCAGGATACATGAAATTTGGAGAAGACTGGGACTGGAGAGACGGGAATTAAGTGGGAGCTGCTCAAGGGTGATGCCTGGCAGCGACCAGGTAAATGGAAGCTCAGATCAGATGCATAGTTGGCAGAAGGAATACTAGGTCTTTGGAATAATCTCCTGGGAAGGTGCACTATCTCAATTAAAGAATAACAACCCACATAAGAAGACTTCTTAAGTTTGCTTTTGTGTCCAACTGTTAAGACTAGAAATTGCTAAAAGAATGTTTCTGAAGTTGCAAAGGAGAGATAAGCAGTGTAACAGGTATCACAAATCTCTGAAGTGTCACATGACATAGATATTATGATGCACAGATCTTTCCTTCATCACTAGTTTGCAGTCATTCTGCAATTTCAAAGTTGCCTCAGGAAACTGCCAAGCACTTCTAAGCTTCACCAGAGTTCAGCAAAGACTTAGGAGAACTTGGCAACATCTAGACTTGAGAGGCAACTTTAATGAAGCAAAATGATTATCAGTACGCCCTATCTCATTAACTTTCATGGTGAATGAGGTACAGACAGCAGAACTCAGCTGGAGAAGCTTTGTATTTTTTCTTAATCCAAAGGTCAGAATTGCCTGAATTAAGATGAACTGTAAAACTACCATTTGCCCCTTTTATAATGATTAAACTTTTGATCGCAGAGGACCTCTGCCTCATTGAATGTAAGAAATGAAACACTGTTGACAGTATCTTTATATTGCAAGGGATATTAAGGAAATGTCTGTAGGATTCACTATGTAATTTATAAAGAGATTTATACATAGCAGAGCAAAAAAAAGAAGTAGAATTTTTCATCCTGAATAGTTTATTCATTATTTAAGATTTTGAATGAAATCACGACAGTTGACTTTTTTTTAATTATTATTCTACATTAAATGAAAATTATAAATTAATTGATCCAGAATGGATGGAGATTTAGAAAAAGTCAAAAGGACACATTTTGGTATTTCCAAATGGGTCATGAAGCAAAATTCAGTTTGCTTTAATTAGCTGACTTCACTTTTAGTTTCATTTTGAGTTAAATTCAAAGCTAAACTTTGTTTTTGTAATACTACCCCAAAACTTTGGAGCTGACTATATATCCCAGAACCCATCCTGAATGATTGCATTTTCCTTACTTATCTAAGCACATGAGAGGAAAAACAACACTGAATTGTATAACATGTTTTCTTCTAGGTATCCTGACTCATCTGGGAAGGCAGAAACCCAAATATAATACTTAAAAAAGGCAATAAGCTGATGGGGAAACTCAACATTTTTCTTGAAGACACAAAACATTTCAAAATATTCTAATTTGGCTTAAACAGAAAGTAATTTTTTTTTCATGTGCCTTTTCTATCAGAAAATGATACTAATGAAAAATTTCCAACCAGCTTATATATGTTCTAAGTAAAATAGAAAATGTAGTGCATTTGTTGACTGCATTCCAATGTGAAAATGTAAAAATAGTTGGACCAAGAAAGAAAGGGGGTGGCATAGATTCCCCAAAGAGAACATTTCCACAGTATTAATAAGGTTGTCTGGGAGGGCTGAACACAGGGTTCCGCTCTTTTGGTGGGAATTTATGCCTTTTCATGTACGTATCATATTTAATGGACTGAGAGCTCTTCAACAGTGTGTAGAGCTAACAGATATAATGTTTTATCAGTAAAAAAGTAGTGAATATGCGAAAGAAATTACCCAAGGAACATCCATAAGGAAGAATTTAACAGTAGTTTTCATCCCACGCTATGAGGAATTCATGCTATTCCAGTTCGAAGAATTTCTGGCCACTCGTTCCTAACCCCACGTTACATGTTTTAGTTACGTCTGTGCCATTTGGGGAGGTTGTGCCATCCATTAGACAAGTCTAATGAATCACATCTGTTACAAAGAGGCAGATTCAATGCTGTTGTGCTGGGGATATCTAAAGACGGTACTGCCTCTGAATTTCTTCCAGTCATAGAAATGCAGGTTCTGTAACTGAAATAAGCCAAAGTGGAATTCATGCAGAATGTTAAAGAATCCACAAGTGAAATAAAGTAATGGGTAAAAAATAAAATGCAGAACTGATGATTGCCACATATGACAAAACACAGCAATGAAAGTCCTTATGCTCCCTCTGTAGGTGAAGAATGACTCTCTGAGAAAAGATAAAGGGTGTCTGGAAAAAAATAATTAACCATATGTTCCCCCAGCCCTTCTATATCGCTTGTAATTTGTATAAAATATGAGCAGAGTC
Source organism: Balearica regulorum gibbericeps (assembly GCF_011004875.1). Taxonomy (NCBI): domain Eukaryota; kingdom Metazoa; phylum Chordata; class Aves; order Gruiformes; family Gruidae; genus Balearica; species Balearica regulorum. Next base: position 208,623,486 of record NC_046184.1, on the reverse strand, counting down.
AGATATGGCAAATGGATAAGGTGACTGCAGCATACTACTCCCACCCATAAGTGGGCACCATTAATAAACTGAACTCTCGGAATCACAGGTGTGGTTTAACATATCTGTATAACAGATAACTGGGGCATAACAGTCTCTACAGGAAAACAGGCAAGAGAAAATGGTTACAAAGGAGCAAGATGGTGGACTTGGGAGTGAAAACATTCCAGATTTGGTTCAGCTATGGTGTCCTATATTGCACAGTCATATTGTCTAACGTGCATGTTCTTCACTGATTTCTCTATAAAATAAGATAGTATTTCCTAGCTTTATAGAAGTTGTGTTCAGAAAAAAAAAAAAAAAAAACCAATTGAAGATTTGATCTTGTCAGCTGTTACAGACACAAGTCATAAAACTAGACAAAAGGAGCCCCTCCAAATGGATAGCTACAGTGCGTAGAGAACATAATTTCAAATCGCACAAATGGCTTTGCCTTTATTCACTTCCACTTATGCTTTTTCCTTATTCAGAATCAAAAACAATCAAGAAAGCCATTTAGGTCATGGACCTGTTTCTGTTTTGCTCTCCAATGCACACTGACTCTCACAGTGGGATTGCAATGGCCAAATATTCTGAAAATTACAAAAAAAATCTAAAACACATATCTGTATGTGGGGATTTCTATGAGCTTGACAATCCAAAAATACTTTCTCCTCATTAGAATCAGCAGGAAAAATCACATCACTTGGGCTCTTATACAAACACCAGCATATAACTGACACTTTCTGTGGAAACAGAACTGCTATAGTTTTGGAAGTTTCAACAAATGCTAATGTATTATAGGTTTTAAAATGTTGTAGTATGCAAAATTATCTTTGTTTTACAGAGATTCAAATCAATTACTTCAGATGCTATGTTAAAAAGTAATAGTTAACAGAAAACCCTCAAAACAAAACAAAAAGTTACGGAAGAAATATTATTAAGGTAACAATAAAGTAGCATGATTTATTCTACAGCTGTACATTAAAATGGCTCTCTTATCAGACATATTTTGGCCTGAAGTCTAATGAGCACCTCAAGAGAATTATGACAGCTAGAGGAATTAACCCCAGTTGTAGAGACTAAGGTAAACAAAAATCCTCCTTCTGTTTGCAGCAACTCATATCACAAAGAACTAAGACACAGTTTTCCCCTTTATGTCAGGGAGCTGCTAAGAAAAATCACTTGTTAAATTAATGGCAGCAACTGGTGGCTACTATCAAATAATATATATCAAAATCTGACATTTCATTTTCCTCCACTGTCTTCTATAATTTTGGCATATATGTGTATCTTCATATGAATTTACATTTCTGGACAAGAAAAACTGAATAGATCCATAGAATACATCAATGACTCCAATTCATTCATAATGTGCAGAGTGAAGTGTAACCTTCAGAAAAGTAAAAGGTTGCAACTGTTGCATTCCTGATCATGTAAGTCAGAATAACTAAAATGCTCACTATTCCATAAAAAACTGTGGAATTTTAATCAACTGAGATGTGCTCAAAACTCTTGAATCATTTAGTCTCATAATGCTCACCACATTTAGAACACTAGGCTATGGATTTGGGTGGGGGGTATAGTTACATTGTCCTACTAGTTGCAATGAAACATAGGAGGAGGGCTTTCTCTGTCAATTTTATGGTTTCAGATGTTCACATCATAAAAGTCCTCCAAGGACTACTGAGGTAAACATCACACATTAAGCAGTTCATAATCACATGATGTATCTGTAGAATCTAGTGTTAGGTTGGCCCCCTGTAAGTGTCCCACTAATACCAACTTGCAGTAAACAAGGTGCATCTGAGGAAAACCTCATTTAGCCATTTTGGGGTTTGGTCATTGACATCTTAGAATGATTTAAGGCATTTATCTACTAAATCCGCCCAAATTCAACCAGATGCCATGGGTTTACAGTCTGGGAACCGTGACCTTTGCCATAGTGCTAATAGTTTCAGGAAGTCTGGCTGGACAGGAAAAGGTGAGTGGGACTGCGGGTCTTGATACACAGCAGAAAGACCTGGGGTCTGAAAAACAATGAGAAACATGGGAGATATAGATGATATATGCTAGTTCTGAGATGTAAATTTCCATGTTCTTAAATTCTGTTACATTTGGGGTTTCTCAATTCTTTTATTATCATATTGTAAAAAGACCACATGGAAAGCTGTTATGCAGTTCATCCTTTCTTTTTAATCACTAAACACTTATTAAATGCATTTCATTTTTTTGTCTTATTACACTGCTATTCAAATGTGGATTTTGAAAATTACTTTATTTTCAAATATGTATATTTCTATCAGAATAGATTCAAATAATTAGCCCATCAATTGGTAAAGACAACAAATCAAAGCAACAGCAGTGGTTTGCACCATTTTCATGCTTTTTAGCCCTTTTTGTGGGACTGTGTAAAGGCATGAGGATTGCTGTTCTGCATATTAAACATTAATGCTGTGTTTAGGTGCATTGTTTCAGTTGGGCTTCTTGGCAGAAATCTCTTTTCTGGGACAAATATCTGCATTGTTTTCAAAAACCACAATAAGTAATTTCTGATAAGTGCTTATATTACACAAGTTAGAGTAACTCCAGTACTAAGATTTGAGCACTACACCTGAGGTCGCTGCCACAGAGGCAAAGGAATCAGCTGGCAAAACTTATTTTACACAAGGAAAATGTGGGTACAAACACATTGTATGTGTTATAATTCAGTTACCTGCTTCTCACACTGCACAAGAAAGAATACTGATGAATATGGGCATAAATAATCAGGGCGCTTGTCAAGCTAGAGTTTAGAAAAATAAAGAATTAATGAATGAATGCAAACCTAAATCTTGATTTTAGATTTAGATGCTATCCCATGCAGATTAATAGGTATAGGGTTAGGGAGTATTCATGAACACCAACAGTTTTATCTTCTCCCTAGAAGTGACTCTGTAGACAAAATATTTTGTTATATTCTAAGACTGCTAGAAAAGAAAGGGAAAAATGCAATGCTATCTAGATGCTGGTGTCACTAGTAATACAGGTGTTCTTTATATCTGTACTGTTTGCACCAGTAATATTGAAAGGCTGTGTTGCACTCTTGGGGAAAAAAATGTACTCTTTGGGTGAAGGCTGGCATTCTTAATGGTAGTGGTCAAATGGATAATTTTCTTATGATGAATGTGAAAAACAAGTTTTACTTCTGTCTGCAGTGAAGACAAAAGTAATAGCAAAAGTTCAGTGCATGCACATTATTTCCCTAAAAGATGGAAAGATGCAGTTAGTTATTTATTTGAATTTCAGATGGAGTATGGTGTACTGGCAGAGATTATCCAGAGACTCAAAAGCAACATAATAATGAAGGAGAATGTTCATCAGTTTGTAGCTAAATTGACTAAACTACTTCTCAGTTAGATCTTATGGACTGTAACAGAATAATTGAAGAAAGGGGTCTATGCTGAAGAGATCAAAGCACTTACTAAATCATAAAATATTAGGCTTAATAAAGGAGTAATTAAATAAAATGCAATGGGGTGTGATATGTGATATGAAAGAACTCACCTGGTGATGCCATTTTAATTTAAACACCAGTGACAGTCTAGAAACCGGAAATCTTAAGTGCTCTATACCTCGTCTCTATTTCAAAGGCAATGAGGGAAACAGTGCAGATGCAAACATTTGAATACTTTCAGAAATACTTATTTTTTCCCCAATTAAATTACTGGCTGGCTTGTAACTAAAACTGAAACATTTATTTTTTGTATAAATAATGCTAATAAAAGCTGAAATAAAATGAAGCCTTCAGTAGTTGTATTAACGATGGACACATATTTTAGCCGACACATAACATGCCATTAAAAGTAACAGGAAACCCTGGAGTCTTCCAAAACTGACCTAGAACACCACTTGAAGCTTACTGTATTCTGTTTGCTATGTAAGTAGTTTAAAGCTACATTGAAACTGTGGGACTTGAGAACATTTCCCAGAAACCAGTGCGCACTGTGCTAATGTTGCAGTTTCATGGTAGGATGAGTCTCAGGGATATAGAGCCCAATTTCACTTTCCCTAATATAGGTTTTGGTAGTGTGGGAGGATATTGCAGCCAGAAAGAGGAGTGAGAAGATGTGAGAGGAACAACTCTGCAGACAACAAGGTCAGTGAAGAAGAGGCAGGAGGTGCTCCAGGCACCAGAGCAGAGATCGCCCTGCAGCCTGTGGAGAAGACTATGGTGAGGCAGGCTGTCCCCCTGCAGCCCATGGAGGATAATGGTGGAGCAGATATCCACCTGCAGCCCATAGAGTACCCCACGCTGGAGCAGGTGCAGTGACTTCATGGGAAGCCTGTGCTGGAGCAGGCTCCTGGCAGGACCTGTGGCCCTGTGGAGAGAGGAGCCCACACTGGAGGACTGCACCCCATGGAAGGGACCCACGCTGGAGCAGTTGGTGAAGAACTGCAGACCATGGGAATGATTCACGGAGAAGCTGGTGGAGGACTGTCTGCCATGGGAGGGACCCCACGCTGGAGCAGGGGCAGAGTGTGAGGAGTCCTCCCCCTGAGGAAGAAGGAGCGGCAGAGACACCGTGTGATGAACTGACCACAACCCCCATTCCCCGTCCCCCTGTGCCGCTGGGGGGGAGGAGGGAGAGAAATGGGGAGTGAAGTTGGGCCTGGGAAGAAGGGAGGGGTGGGGGGAGGTGTTTTAATTTTTTTTTTTTTATTTCTCATTACTCAACTCTGATTGGTAATAAATTCAGTTAATTTTTCCCCAAGTTAAGTCTGTTTTGCCCATGACAGTAGTAGGTGAGTGATCTCTCCCTGTCCTTATCTCAACCCAGGAGCCTTTCGTTATATTTCCTCTCCCCTGCCCAGCTGAGGAGGGCAGTGACAGAGCGGCTTTGGGGGCACCTGTCCTCCAGCCTGGGTCAGCCCACCCCAGATAATGGAGGTAAAGCCAGGTTATGAGGCAGACGGTCATAGTGTGAGCCAGCAGATTTATAAGAGCAGAGAGTCATGGAGACAGGGAGTGAGGATTGTATCGTGTTATGCTGAATGGTGGCTCCACAACCTTAAATCTCTGTTACTGAACAATGTGAGTATTAATCCTAATTAATCTATTTTTCTAGAAGAAATGAAAAATGTATGTGCATGGCACCACTCAGAGAGACTTATAACATTGCAGGATACAAGTCTGAATTTTCAGGAAAAATTTTATTAGTTTTTTGGCTGTCCTTTGCCATTTTATCAATTTATCAGCTGACATTCTAAATAACAATGATTTATAAGCAATTTCAACATCTTCATATTAAAGAAGAGAACTAAGGAACCAAAATCTTAATTTATAATTTCAAACATTCAGTAGTAAGTGAAATGAGTGATATTCAGCATTCACATAAATGGCTTCAGATTTCTCATGGAAATTCTGTAATCTTCATAGTGCTTCATAATTTTCAATTTATCAATACAGTTTACTTTTGATTCTTTTTTAACACCATGTCTTCCTCACCTTTTATATTGCCCTTATTGTTTCTGAGGCAGACTTGTAACCTGACAGAATAACATGCAGACTAAAACATGCACTGCTTGAAGAAAAAATATATCTATTGATGGGAATTGGGTTTAATCTGCCTTCTCAGGAATAGGCGAATCTCATATATCACTACTTTTAAGGACTGGAGATTTTAAGTAGGTGGGAATAAGGTTCAGTGGTGGAAAAGTATAGAAGGGTTAAAAGTTCACATTTAAGTAACTTTAGTGTCATTGCCAGTCTCAGTACATTATTTTAGAATGTTCATTCATTCAGGAATTCCAAGCTTTGTCCATGTTAATAACAACAACAAATAATTAAGAGAGCTTGAATGCATTCTGCTTGAGGATTCCAGTCTTAAGGGGGTTACCATGTGAATTTCACCTGATTACAACTGGGAATTTCTTAATTTGTCTTTAGAAGTATTGCACCACTTGTTAAACACATTTAATCACCATTAAAAACCTAGAAACCATTTCTTCACAGTACAGTATAACCACACATTGATTAATATTCAGAGAGGTTGTTCGTGTGTCCACTTAGCAACTAGATTGGAGGGTATTAGAGGGTATTAGGATCACAGGATATATGAGGCTTTTCCCCTCAGTCCTCTGCTTCTCCAGCATTTTTGCCCTTTCTTAAATACATTTTCACAGAGGCACCACCGACTTGGCTAACAGGCCTTTACCTCCTGAGATGGGTCTGTTGGAGCTGGCTGGAACCTGCTGGAACCAGACCGCCTCTCCTCAGAAGTACCCCTGCATTTTTTTGTGCATTTTTCAAAGGCCTGTTAAGCCCAACTGGAGATGGAATAATTTTCTAAAGCAAAGCTACAAGATACTGTAAAAAGTTAGAACTTCCAAAGCAGCCTCAAAGTAGGAATCCCTAACAGTTCTTCCATCCTAAAATATTCATTTGACTCTGTATGCAACCCCTACTCAGAAAAGTATGTACTTGATATATCACAGGCCAAACCAGATGCCTAATGATCTGTCAGTCCTGGGTATTAATATGTTAAGGATATATTAAGAAAGTTGAAGCAGTTGCAGATAAGACCATATATATTGCTGAAATATATGTATCAGCAGTCTTTATTAAAATAAAACAAAAAAGGAATTTCATTTTAATTGGTTCTACAAAATGATAGACACTTTTTCTAAAGGTGGATCAGGTTTTAGTGTCACTCAGTATTACACTTGCTTTTGAATTTCTTTCTTTCCTGGTTTGCTTTCAGTTTGTGCTTGTTGTATGCACTTGAGGCGATGACTCTAAAAGGCTTTAAGATTAACCTTTGTTACCATGGAGACAAGCAGTTTAACCTGTTCAGTATATTCAGAAATTTTTTTAATGATTTGGATGTATAAATAATCAGTCTGCTTTAAAAAAAAAACCCAACCCATTGCTTTCTTCAACTAAATGCTAGAAACACTCCTTTGCAGCTTATGAACTGAAAAAGTAATTAACCTCAGTGTTGATATTTATTTAGGAACTACTATAATACAAATATTAACACATGAGAAATAAGGAATGAATATCTATTTTTATATCCCTATAACCTGTCAAAATATAAAGTTTTCTTTAAAAGAATAAAAAAGAAAAAACCCTAATTCATCACAAAAAGGGTGTTCCAATGATTAAATCTGTGTATAACAGATTTTAATATTATTAACAAAAGTGGCTGCAATTTACAATAATTATTTTGCGTACTTAGAAGCAGACATACATATACATATTTGTACATCTACACACAGAGGCATTACATTATGTCTGAAAAACATGTTTCACTGAACTTAAAAGTCAAGAGACTGAGCAGACTTTCCTTTTGCCAGGTAAGTTCAGGCAGATACACATGTCCTGATGGATGTACATCGATTCCAGTATGCTGCGTGCTGGAGCAGTGTACTACGCATGTATAATTGAGTTTACACTGCAAAAGAACTCAATTTCTGGTCTCATATTTTTAGATTTTTGTTTTCTGAAGTAGATTTATGTATTTGATTATCAGGCAAGGTAGAACAAGCTTTTCCTGTCACTAGAAAATGTTCTCTGTTCTATGACCGGACACAGACATCTCTCTTCTAAATAGTTTAAAATATCTAAACTGCATGCCACATTAATCAGTATTGACCAATATTTTAGCAATGAGAATTGTTTAGGAGTGTTTGTCTTTAATTCGCACTGCTAAATGCTGAACCTAGAAGATGGTATGGAACCAGGAACCCTCATTCAACAAAAATTAGACTCAGACTTTGGACATCTTGAGGTTCAGTGATTTTACTTGTGAATTGGACCCTGCTCTTACTTTTCTTCTGAAAGATATGAAACCAAAGATGGAAGGATAAAACCAGTTAAGGTTAAGTTCGATTATCTTTACTGCAGCACTTCCAAAAGTTTTGGGAACAGTATGAAAGTTTGCAGTTTTATGATTCTTCAAGAGTATATCATGAATAATTCACACTTTTGTGACTTTACACATTGATGCATAGCTTGAAGAGAACTGTATTGCCTTAACTGTATGTTTACGCTAGGTAAACATATTGTTTAAATTCAGCAGTGAGCTACAGTATAGTTCTTTTAATTTGAGATATCAGGAAACCCATACTGAATTGAGACTGCAAATTAAATGGCATAAAGTCAGTGTAAGAGAAGCTTTCTTAAAAGCCATGTCAGGCCTCTTAGCAGGTCTGCTGGGAAATCTGTTAAAAAGTCACTTGAGAACCTGTATACTTAGGCAGCTAATAAAAGTATTTTGTCTTTTCTTATGGCAAACCCAGCTCCTGAGTGTATGCCATATATTAGATGTTCAGTACCAGATTTTGTACTTCTACGACATCAGCAACATTTATTATAGAGAGTTAGGGAACCATAGGGCTTCCTCGTCTCCTTAGTAGATCTGCTGGCTCAGCTCTCCCTGAAACTTGATCAACTTAATTGCCATGTGGAATTATCTGTTTGGCAGTGATTGGGGCCTTAATGAGGAAGGTGTGATTACTGCCTGCAGTGTAATCAGAAGTGAGAGGATGGGAAGGCGAGCTATTATTTGTGGCATTATTATGACAATAAGGTGGTCAAACCTAACAAAGCCACTACATATCTTAATAAGCTGATGAGAAATAAAGGCTACTGGAAGTGGGTCATATTCCTAAGTCCCATTCTTAAGGAAAATGTGCATTGACTGACATAGGAATTGAGCCAGAGAACAAAATAGGTTTAGTAGAACATTTTTTTTTCACTGAAGGACCTCCTAGATGAGATGGTACAGTATGGATTGTGCAGGAGGTCAGGGCCCTGGCGACCAGGTTGGATGAAGCTTTCAGCAATCTGAAGGCATCCCCGGCCATGGCAGGGGGGGTGGAACTAGATGATCTTTGAAGTCCCGTCCAACCAAAACCATTCTATGATTCTATTCTATGATTGTAGCAATGATGTAGGACCTTAAAAAAAAAACCAAACCAGCAAAAAACCCCCAAACCACTGACAAAAAATAGGAGAGAATGAAAGACCTCAGGTTTAGGCTGTTAATATTTTTATATTCTCTGGTTATTTTCATCATCTTTAAATTTGATCTTTATGTTCAGCATCACCAAGTCTCAGCAGATGAAACCTGAAAATAAATAGAAGTAAAAAGAAAATAGAAAATTATTTTTCTGTAGTTTTCAGATACTGCTATAGTACTGAAGGGAAAACATGTATCTTTGCAGTTGAGTTTATAGAATAAAATAAAAACTTTATAGCAAAGAAACAGTCTCCTCTGCCTTCTACAAGATCGAATGCTGGGTCCATTATGCCACAGAGGAAATGTTCCAATAGCTTCAGTTAGATCAAGATTTCCCCACAGCTTTTCAAAGTAGTTTTAATATTCAGTAGACCACTATGTCAATCCTACTCAGTTCTGTTTCATCTCCATACACTTATATGAAGACACTCAGCAGAAAAGAATGTTCATTCATCTTTTGCTGGCCATAGTTACCATGGAGCCATCAGTCACAAGAGCAGAGCCATCACAGTTCAGAACCTTAAAACATTTATGCTTGCCAGCTGCGATTCAGTGAGTTTACAACTCCAGCTCTTGTCCATGGAAAAAATTACATTGCTAAGGTGGAGGCAAGAAATAGTTAATAACCTTCCCGTTTCTGAAAACTAGAAAGGTTTTATGCCAAGTCCCTAAGGAATTACATCCCTTACTATAGAATTTGAAAAGTTCACTATTTCTATTATGCTATTTTTGCTTCATCTGCCTAATTGATAGGTTCATTAAAAAGGAAAACAAAAGATGCAGGAGAATGAAGAAAAAAATTTACATGCAAAAGCAAACACAGTATATAATGGTCTCGGAAGGTCCCAGTCTCTAAATCCTGGCTCCCCTCTCTCTCCAAGAAATGACTGCAGAATAAGCACTTTCAATGAAGCTTTTCCACAACACTTCAGTTTTCAGCCAAAAATGGAAAGAATAATTCAGGACTGTATTCCCTTCCACTGAGGCTGCCAGTGATGGTTCCCATGAAGTGGAAAGACTCGGATCTGGGCTGTTGTGACTTAGGTATCTCTTAGCCTCGACTGAGTGTTTTAGTTAGTAATTTCCTAATAGTTGCTGAATCATGTTTCCTTTGCTATTTAAGATGGAAATGGTAATATTTCATTGATGAATAGGAAACCTCTCAAGGTTACAGTCCTGGAAAGGAAAATGGATTCAATTCAGTGGATACTCAGGGATGGTGAGAAATTTCCAGTATTAATTCTGCTATCTTTTGGAGGGAAACTTTTCTACTTTTTGCTTCAAAATAGCAGTTTTCTTTTATAAACTGTTCTAACATTTAAGAGTTCAGTTAAAATAGTTATATAACTTTAAAAGTAAATCACAGACACCATTTTGGATCAAATTGAGAAATCAGGGGGTCTATTCTTCTGAAAAGAAAGGAAAAAAGTCCATTTTGGCTCAAACCAAATTAGTACCGCCTGCAAACTTTTTCTGTCTACCCGCCAAGTCCTGTGCCAAAATCACAGGACAGTGAGTTGGAGCACCTTTTTGCTATTTCCCATTGCTGAAAAAAATATTGGTTGTTGTCAGTGAAATCATACTCCAGACCCTTATTTCTGTTTTGGTAGACACCACACTTAGTTAAAGCTATGAAGAAAAGGAATAAAATTGTTAGAGAAGGTTCTTGCCATCTCAATTAGCATAAAAAGTTGCGGAGTAAGTAAATAAGTTTTAAATATCCAAGACTTTCCTAGGGCAGCTGTGAAGCTTTCCCTGTTTCAGTAAGGAACAGAGAGAACTGTAAAATGGCATCATTTGAATATAAGAGGAATCATGAGACCTAGCCCCTTGCTCTGTTTTTACCTGTTGCATTCTGTGGTGAAAGTGTTAAATTTTATGCTTTAAATATAGCTAATTTGACTGAGGATTTTTTTGGTCTTTTCTTTATTTTAGTTACCACCATGTGATACCAATTTACCTGAGTATCTGGAAAATATTCAGACTGTTACTAAGGGAATAAACAGAAACAAAAACCAACGCAGAACCTGAATTTGCTACTTCAGTTACTGCATACAGAGTGCTTATTCAGTGTAGACTCTTACGTGCATGATCCAGAGACTGTCCTGGTGATAAAAAAAAACATGTTTATGGAATGTTTGAAAGCAGCTTCCCTAACCTAAAATCAATATGCCATCTCTTCAGTCTCAACAGTGTTCCTACTCCCAGTACTACGTCCAACCAGCAAAGCCCTTTTTCCCTGCTGTCTGCATCATGCCTCATATTGCAACTCTATAAAGACTCTACATTTTGCTATTATTTCTTCCTACAATTCTAATCTGAGATGCTTTTGCAAATACAGAATATTATGGCTGATTTCTGGCCACATTAGCCAAGTGATTTGAAACCACTTGGACAGGCACCATTTTTAAAAAGTTGTTGTTGAATAGGAAGCAGCAGAGGTGGACAAATGTCTCTCAATCAGTGTGATGAAAACTATAATTTTACTACGAGAACGTTTGTGACAAGTTCAACTATCTATCAAAAAAACTATTCCCCAGGTTACAACTCATATTCTCTTTACACTTATTTGTGGATACAGGTGCAGAATGTGACAGACAGCAAAAAGGAAGGGTAGGGATGTGAAGAGGGTGTAATCAGTCAAGGGTGTGGAATGATGTTGTATTGAAAATGTAGAACAGAAGGCGTGTATGGAGGAGGGGGGAGAGGCGTAATATACTGTGTTACACAAGGAAACCTAGAAACAAATTAAAGTGACATTCCAGATGCATGCTTCACAGCTCACATTTACTCATTACCGCTTAAATATCAAACACCGAAAAACATCTGGTGAAACTTTTATTCTGATGCTTTTAGAAAACATACAAACCCCCATGAAACAATGAAAACCCAATGTGAAAGCAGGTGAGGGACTCTCCATAGTTAACTCGATATTCCGGAAATAATAAGGACTTGATCTTGCCTATCGCTGACTGTCATATATACTCACTGATAGCCAAGACTTGGATAACAAAGGATCAGGATCACAAAATTATGTTTTCAAAAGTACTATGAAGCTCATAAAGTGGGTTAGGTTAAAGTGGAGTATTTTTGCAAAATACTGCTATTTTTTTGCAAAACATCACAATGTGAGAAGCAGAGTGTCATTCACTCCGGTCTCATAATTCAAGTAATCAGAAATCATATCTCCTAAGAGAGAGGAGGGATGGATTAGTTTTTTGTATCATGTCTATTATAAGCACACTAAGCAGTACTTGCCCATGTGGGATCTCACTTTCCCAAGCTAGAAGAAAAGATGTCCTTCCTCCATGATTTCATCAGCCCTTTAAAGCTCAGGGAACACATCTCCACAGGGATACCTCACAAGTGGGAATCTCTGTAGCAAGAGTCTCAGCTCAGTGCCATTCCTTCTAGATCCAGGCTACCAGGCAGTATGGGAACAAAAAGATTAACAGTAATGCTGATAATACAGCTGGGCACACTTTTCCAACAGAAACAATTGGGGTGTGTGTTCTGACAAACAATCTATTAAATGTTTTCACTTTTGAAGGACAAAGGATTTCATTTTGACTTAGTCATTTTGTGGAGGATTCATCTACCTTAATTTAGGCATTTAAAAGTTAGGAATTCAAATCTCAACTAATCACCCTGGGTTCCTTTCATAATAAGGGGGGGGAGGGGAAAATGATACCTCAGGTGCAATTCATCTCATCATAAGAGAAGCATCTAAGATAGTCTAAACAAATCAAAATGCATGTTTTTCTCCATGAACTATAAGTGTAATCAAAGACAACTAGTTCAGACCACATGTCTAAAGCCTAAGTTAAATCTTGCCTTTTCTCATTAGTAATAGGGCACAGAATTTAAGTACACTAGATGCCACTTTGCATACCATATTTCAATCAATAATATCAAAGCAATAGTATCATTGTAACAATGGTGATCTTTAATGAGACTGTTTCCTATGTCCTTAAATGATGCTTCACCAACTTGAGCTTTCAGATAAAAGACTGATTTTTTTTATTTATTTATTTTTTTAATCTATGGGAATTTTCTCAATGCTGGAATATTCCAGAATGCAGAATTTTCCAGATTTCAACATTCTAAGTGCAAGCCTAGCCACTGTCTTTCAGCAGGCAAGTCTGTAGCAGAATCTCAAGGTGCCCACTTTTTTTCCAACTTTGTATTGATCTACTGTCCTTCTGAATTCCTTTCTCTTACAAATTCAAAAAGATTAATTTCATTTGGTTTTCTTGAATTTACTGCCCCTTTGGTTAATTAGGAATAGGGTGATGTAATCAAGTTCTTCATTTACTCCAAGAAAGAAGAAAAAGTATCCAACTTAAGGATGAGTGGTAAATTAGCAGTTAAAGTAAAAGAAAACCTACCACATTGGAGAAATCCACACCCCTACTGAATGTTTACTGGCATTCTATTAATGTTTGGTAATTTCCTAGCTAATTAATTTATTTAATAGGAAAGTGGAAATAATAAGCTTGTTTCTGAGTACAGAATACAGAATAGGCTGTATTAACATTAACCAGAAAATATTTGATTTGAGGCTTTATTATAGAAAGCACAGGTTCAATTATTGTTAAGAATTTATTTTTATATACTCCAGTCTATTGAATCCTGGTTGACTGCTAGACAGCTGACAAGTGATTGGAAATAAACCATACAGGTGATATCATATGGGGAGGGAGGGCCCAAAAGGAATCTTAGCTACTATTTCACTACTTGTACTTCGACTAACCTGAGGGCTCTTCTTATATCAACTCTAAGGCTGATAATGATACTCTGTGCCTGGAGTAGTAAAGAAGAGAGGCGAGGGAGCTACTTTTTCATTCTTTTTGTTCTCCAGGGTAATCACAGATGCAGTACAACAAAGGAGAGTGGATTGGAAAGCCATCCATCTCTGGGACTCAAATTAATGGCCTTTTACACATATAACACAAAGGCTGTGTTCTTCTATTAGTCACCTACCTGTTACATTTTGAGAGGGAAAAGGAAGCTGAAAAAAGGCAAGAGAAGCACTGGGGATGCTTCTCAGCTGACCCTCTCTGAGAAATTTATTTTGAATGCAAATTGTCAAAGAGAGGAGCAATAACAAACAGAGCTGTACAAAGCTGCTCCAAGGAGAGGCCATTCACCAGCTTTAAAAGGGCAGTCACTATTTTTCCAGGAGAAGAAATGTTCCAGCTTTCACAGCACACGAGAAACTCAGACAATGCCAGATAACAAATAGTGGAAGAAATGAGTGATACCCAGCTTTGCTGATGTTATAGCAAAGACTCCCAGATTTCACTTGCAGTAGATTTTACTTCTACTTTGAAAGTTTCATTCTATAGTTATAGTATAGTTAATTATTGGATTAATTTCTATTGTTTCAAGAGTGTAATATTTAAAAGACTAAATCTAAAGGCATGAAGGGTATTTATGCTGCCAACAAGCCTGTGAGGACCTGCTGCTCAGCCCAGAACTCCTCATTCTTTTGCCAAGTGACTCCAAGGAAAAGTTTCAAAGAGTGCAGTAACTATGCAGGAAATTCTTACTTATGGCAATCCCCTAATGTAATAGGAAAATGTGGGGAAAGAATAGCCTGATATCATCGAGCAGAGCTGCAAAGTAAGACCTGATAATTTCGTACATTTGCTCTTTAATATAAACGGAAGAAAGAGATTATTACACTGAAAATCTGAAAAAACAGAGTTTTGCTTTCCCATAGATAAATCTGACACATTCTGACACGTTCTTTGCAGAAACACATCAATACTGCTGCCTGGGGGAGCCACCATGGATGAAGTAGAAAACTGGGAGTGTCTGTGGTTTGTCAAGAAATGCACAGAAAAAAATTGAAGATTGGCCCAGAAGTTATAAGATTTCTTAAAAAAATAAGAAGTATAAAGTTATCTCCATTTGCCTTCTGCTTTCTTAAATTTGGCTCTAGTTTTATGCAATTTATTATTTTTTTAAAGGGAAGCTGAAAATCCCATGTAATCATGTTTCCCAGATACTGGGCTTTAAGAAATACGTAGAGGGTATTATCATTCATATTTATAAGGTGAGGAAGTACCACTGTGACAAGGCAGTCTGACCTCCTCTACAGCATAGACCCCTAGGAATTCTTTGGCCGAATTCAGTGTTTAAATTACAAACAGTCTTAATTCGAACTTGTCAGAGAACCCATCACAGGCACTCAAGTGTTGCTGCAAAGATTAGTTACACTTTGTTTTAAAAATGAGAGTCTCATTCCCATTTTCTATGGTTTTGTTTCCATTTGCAGCCACTGGATCTTGTTATAGCCATGCCTGCTGCAGTAAGGCTGCCACTGCTACCCCTTACCTCCCTGTAGTAAAGATTGCCTGTGTGCAGCCTCTGGGTAGGGAAACTACCAGAAATCCTCTACAAGAGGAGCTGGAGGGGATGCCTGAACGTGCGGGGGGAAGCACCTATCCAGGGGTCTCTCAGAGTCACTGCTTCAGAGGTAGAGCCCCCTGGGGAAGTGCAGCTTTCACTCTTTGTTCCTGCATTCAGAATTTTCCGTCTCTGTGTAAAAAGCCTTTACTTATGCCCTACTTACTAAAAGAACCGCATAGCTCTCCATCTCATTCATTATTTATAATCTCTTCAATCTTTCTGTTTCCCCCATATGGATTGGTAATAATTGTATGGAGTTTTGTTATTTACTTCTACAGGACACGGCTAAAAACATTGGTCTGTGAAAGAGACGAGAACCAAGCCCTGCGTAACCCCTCTGGACTATTGTGCGACACCTATAGCCAGAACACATCCCATCCATCTGCTGTGGGCTATTTACTGCACTTAAATAAGTTCTGTAATATCAAGTAAAATTCACAGGAAAATCCTCATACAGTTTATTATATGAAGACTATTATCTGTATCAATCTGAATAGCATTTTAATCTAAGCAGGTATCAAGTTAGAGGAAATCTATTTTCCATAATTCCATAATGCTTGCCATTAGTTAGAATGTCGTTATTTCCTTATTAGTCAAGCCTCCTACCAGCTGTTTCATTGTTTTGCCTGGGCTAAATTTGAGACTGACGAGCCCGTAATTCCCTGTGTCTTCCCCCTTCCCCTTTTTTTAGAATTGGCACAGCTTTAGCTTTCTACCACTTGGCTTCTCTGCAGCTGCAGGATTTATTGAAAAATAACTTAATTTAAAAAGAAAGGCTGTTAGGAGCAAAATTAGAATATATGCAATTGTTACTTAATTCTTGAGACTGTATTTAGTTCTTTCAGATTAAGAATTGAATTATATATAACTTAATCCGCACACAGAAAGTGTCTTTATACATTCTTATAAAAGAAGTAAATATGCTTTTAAAAAATCTTTTAGTAACAACACATACACGTAGATAAATATACCTGCAAATAACCTGATTTTGCACATTATGGCACTTACATGTATTTTGTCTGCTACAGTATTTCTGAAACAAATGAACTGATGAAAAAACAAAGTCTCAATACTGTTGTTTATAAAGTAAAAAGAAAGCTAATTTTGAAAGAGTTACAAATGTTTTGTAAAGCTTAGAAATGTAGAACTTGGACATGTAAATACAGATTCATCTCACTAAATGCAGCATAATGAGATTTTTTTTAAAAAAAGTTTCTCAAAGTTTTAGTGTTTTCATACCAGTTTCTGGAATGAGGAAATAAAAGTGAGTTGATGAAGACTAATATTTTATTCCACTCTCCTAACTTTGTATTATTGTTTATTTTCCCATTTCCAAGCAGTATGAGAATAACACCATCTTCTGAAAGTCTTGCTACTTGTATTTATTATCATACTTAACTGTCGGATGTAAGTTTTCTCATGTACTGTACTTTCCATTAAAGTCATTAGGACACTGGATTTTAATGTATATTTGTTTCTATATACTACCTACATGGTTTTTTTTTTTATTATTTTATTGATTTGTACCTTCAACCATCACAATAGGTAAAGATAGCTAGAGCTAGATAGATTACTAGATGGATTTTTATGTATACGTATGAAAATATTGTATATGTATTCAAATATAGGGAGACCAAGAGAAATACACATCATGTTATTTGTGTATCCCTTAAATAGCAACATTAATAATATGTAATAACTCCTTGTCAGCTTGGTGAGATGAGGGACCAGGAGCATCCAATCACCGACAAAATTTTGGCAAACAAACAAGGTTCTGAAAAAAACAGTGGAGAGGCACAGCTTGGAGGATACCATTGGGGAGAATCACACAGCAGTGGCTGCAGTTGAAGAAGCAGGCTTTGACAGGCAGGTTTGGGAAAGGATGAGCAATTTAGATCTGATTCATTCAAGGGTGCAGCAGGGACAAGCTACCTGCAGAGCATTCAGAGTTATTAAAGTCAGGATTTGTCCTTAGTTAACCCAAGCTTTCTTTTGTTTCCTTCCTAAGTAACTATGCTTTCTTATTATTGGCCCCCTCATGTTTTTTCTCCCATTCTTCTCCTTCTAAGCATATGGGACAAGACCTTTTTGACCTTCTTCAACTTTTATATTGTGTGGTCCCACATTACCCATTTTTGTTATTTTATTTTAACCCTTGTGACTTCTGGACATTTATTTAAAACTCCAGATCCTTGAAACAGTGGTTATATTTTTTAGTTAAGAAAAAATAAAAGACTGTGCAGTTTCCAACCCTGTTTCAAGTCCACTTGGAAGAGTTGACAAAAATGCACTCTGAAAGTACAAAAACTGCAATGCAGAAAAATAATATTGCAAATATTTTCTCATTATTTTTAATCCAAGCTTGTCAGTCTTATCTGTAATCAATGACATTTGAACTTCTAGAGTTGAAATACTGGCATTTTTCAGTGCAAGGGCCTGCTCTTTTCAGAAGTGTCTGAACAGCTGAAAACCTGGGCTAATGCAGCTGTGTAGGGCTGAGATGGGGCAGGAAGTTAAAAGAGTTTTAAATGACTCCTCTGGCACTCAGCTCCTACCTTCTTGTTATGGTAAATTCATTTTCCCCATGGCAGAGACTTACTTTCCCATGTGGTGAGCATATGAGACAGATGTCCAGATGCATATCAGGGAAAAGTGATGTTGCACCTCATGCCAAAAGTGCATCTCCCTGTCTTAAAGCGTGGTACATGATCCATCTTACATAAGCACATCTCTTACAGAGAGTATGTCTCTATATTATGGCTTGACACAAGGACAGCTATGGAGTGGACAAGTATTTGTTGCCTGACCTAAACCAAAAAAAGCATTGAATCTTCTGTCCCTATTGAAAACACAAGTCTGTCTGTCCTGCTTGAATAACAATAAAAACTGTAGAGGAGACCAAGCTCTACTCATATAAATCTTCCCCTGCTATTTATACATATAAATGTTTCATGTTTTATGCACCCACTATGCACTGAAATTTCATTATATGTATTGTCATCTTCTCTTCCTCCATCTGTAATTACACATACATATTTTTATGTTTTCCACCCTTCCATGTATGCACACAGCTGGAGGCAGAAATTCTGGCTTCCTGGAGTATCACTGCAAAGAACCTCAGCTGCCAGTTTACCTAGCTTATGAGCCAGCTGAATAGAAATGGTAGGGTGAATGATACATCCATCAGGAGTAATGCTGAAACACTGCAGAATTTGTATAATCCTATCAGAAGACATTGGGAAGTCAGTGTAGGCTTTGTCTGCAGTGCATGTCACCTGTGTCTTAGGAAAACAATTGTCTATTCATCCTTTAAGTAAGAGAGGTAATAACAGCAGTGACAATGTGGAACACAGGTTTTAATGCAGGCCGTATAAACCTACAAGTGCTGATGTACCTGATTCTAGGAACAGGAGGCTGAAAAGATTGCAAGAATCATAGAATCATAGAATAGTTCGGTTTGGAAGGGACCTTTAAAGGTCATATAGTCCAACCTCCCTGCAATGAGCAGGAACATCTTCAACTAGATTAGGTGGCTCAGAGCCCTGTCCAGCCTGACCTTGAATGTTTCCAGGGATGGGAACATCCGTAGATCTACTACCTCTCTGGGCAAGCTGTTCCAGTGTTTCACCAACTTCCTTTTAAAAAAACCTCTTCCTTGTATCTAGTCTAAATCTACCCTCTTTTAGTTTAAAACCATTAGTCCTTGTCGTATTGCAACAGGCCCTACTAAAAAGTTTGTCCCCATCTTTCTCATAGGCCCCCTTTAGGTACTGGAAGGCTGCTACAAGGTCTCCCTGGAGCCTTCTCTTCTCCAAGATGAACAACCCCAACTCCCTCAGCCTGTCCTCATAGCAGAGGTGCTCCAACCTTCTGAGCATCTTCATGGCCTCCTCTGGACCTGCTCCAACAGCTCCATGTCTTTCTTGTACTGGGGCCCCCAGAGCTGGACACAGTACTCCAGGTGGGGTCTCACGAGAGCAGAGTAGAGGGGCAGAGTCACCTCCCTCGACCTGCTGGTCACGCTTCTTTTGATGCAGCCCAGGATACAGTTGGCTTTCTGAGCTGCAAGCATGTATTGCCGGCTCATTTTCAGCTATTTATCCACCAGTATTCCCAAGTCCTCCTCTTCAGGGCTGCTCTCAACTCCTTCATCCCCCACCCTGTAAAGATGCCTCATACACCAAAACTTCTCCACTATCTGTAATCACAACCATTGTTACAGCTAAGATTGCTGTTCATGCTGCAATCATACATCCATTTTGCAGAGCAGGCTAATCCTTGGTTCCCAGAGGTTGTTCCTCTCATTAGCTCATTGAGAGACTTTCATCAAGCTTATTAATCACTCCAGCTGCTGCAATAGTTTGGGTTCTGGAAAAGTGGACACGTATCTCTGCAGAAATGAGAGATAAGAGAATGCAAGACTCTCAAGCTTATTTCACAGAGCTGCCAAACCACAATCCTTAAAATGGAGAGTTTGTCAGAAAATAAAATGGTAGCAATTATTGACAGTAGCCAACAGTGGTGGAGCGTGACATGAATGAATCCGTGCATGCAGGGCTTCTAATATTGCACAGCTAAGAAAAAATCATTTAAATGCTTGGGTTAAACCCCAAATGCAAGATCAACAAAATGTTTCCAACCAACAATTGTAATTTTCCCTCACTTTTTCTGCTGACAAGCAACCATTTATTAACTATGTAAGATGAGCTATGAGTGATGGGGCAATTATGCTAAATAAAATGAGTTCAGCATTTGACTGAATGGATTTGGGACACTAATCATTGAATTTGACTGCAGTCAAGAGGACAAAACATGTTTTTTCTCTTAATCATTTGTGTGTGCACACAAGTATGAAAAATGGAATCTTCCATCCAACTGGGAAGCTATAAATTCACCCTTTTAATCCTCTCAGCAAGAGCATGTGTAGGTCTCCAAATATAACTCGTTATGATCAGTGGATTGGCACATCACTGCAAGGAAAAAAAAAAAAGCCACTGAAGTCAAGCTACATTAGGAATATGGGTGAGGACTAGCAGGCCATTTGAATTCCAATTTGTTAAACATGCATTACTGGATAGGTTTAGGGACCCTCCAAATGTGAAACATTGGAGCAGAAGTGAAGTAATGCCTCTTATTTAGATAATTTATTAGTATTTGAGAAGCCTGAGGGAGCTGGCGAACTGTCATAGCAAATGGAAATTGTCTTTGCTAATATAAATTAATTATGACTCCAAGGAAGCACTAATGGGAACAAGCAGAAATATCTAACGTCACCATGTAAGACAACAGAAGAATGACATCCAAAGATCCAGCTTCACTTCAAGTGACAGAATAGACTAATCAGACTAGAGAGGCCAACAGAGCTCAATTTGTCTCAGCTTTCCTTTTCTCTTAGATCTTGCAGACGGCTGATTTCACAGATTAGATACTTGTCAATTGTGCATGGTAGCCATGGTCTAATTTAAGATAACAAATCTTAGAAGATCTTTCAAACTCTAATGCATATATAGTGTATATGTATGGATGTGTGTGTATGGGTATAATACTATCCTCAGGAGGCCAGGCTGCTTGGGTATCATCTATTATCTCTTCCTTAGAGGAATTTTTTTTATTGTGCATACACAGAGCGTTGTGTGGTACACCTTTCTCATTCCATTTCAAAGTATTGTATTTATTACATTCCCAGCCACGCTTCGAAGGCTCTACAGCAGACTAAAAAAATATGCAAAAAGTCTATAGCACTTTAAAATTTACATGACCTTGGGGTAATTTTTTCAAACTTGCCTGCAAGAATACCTCAGTGTTCCTGCACATAGACTAGAAGTTCCTGGCTAGCTAAGGACTTGCTTGCAGCACATGGTGGACCATGATTCCAAGACACCTGACCTTGTAGGGCAGAGCAGAGCAACAAAGAAATCCCAGCCCAGGTTTTGAAGGCAGTATATCTCCATTAGCACATCTCTGCTCCTGACCTAATGTACTCCTTAGCAGAGCTAATCATCTTTGCTACTATGTCAGTACCACCAATCCTGGAGCCACTGGTCCCACTGTCCATCTGGGGCAAGTTCGCTTTTTTGCTATTCTCAGAGCATAAATATTCTCTTTAACGCCTCCATACGTATTTCTGCTGAAAGCTGGAATAATTCTAGAAATGTTAAACTGTACTCCACCTCCTTTTCAGACATAAGACAGCCCATGGAGACAAATTTGACGATAATTCTACACTCTATGTGCTTGTATTCTGAGATATTTTGTGGGATGAAACAGATAATAAAGTCTCTTTGGAGCAACTCTAGAAGCTGATTTAGACTTTTAAGATACTTTCCAGATATGCTTTATCTCCCTACACAGTTCTGAGCTACAGCTCCCAGGAGTTTTTGTGGGCAACAATACAGATAATTTTGCTGGCCTTGGGCTGAAGAAACTGTGTATTTCCATATTCTGTTTTCTATATCCTATTTAGAAATGTAGGGCGAAGGAACCAAGAAGTGTTCCTCCAGCCTCTGCTACACTGAAGAGTGTACACACTCTTAATGTGTGGCTGACTTAATTCTCACTTCAGACTCAGAGGCTGTGCTTGCTACCCTAATGTGTCTGGAGCTATGGACTAGCCTGACAAGAAGCTACATGGCTGTAGTGAGTTGACCCTGGCCAGTACCTAAGCCCCTACCCAGTCGCTTTCTCATTCTCCTGAGTGGGATGGAGGAGAGAATCAGAAGGGCAAATGCGAGAAAAACTCATGGACTTAGATAGAGACAGATCAATGAGTGAAGGAAAGAAAAGAAGGAAAAAAAAATCACCACAAACCAAAAGAGAAAGCCAAAACAAAGAAAAAAACCCAGGTGATATAAAGGCATCACCTCCCACTAGCAGACGGATGCCCAGCAAGTCTCTGGCTACTTTGGAAAAAATTGCCTCCTCTCCCTCTGAGTTTTATCACTGAGCATGATGTCATATGGTATGGAATATCTCATTGGTCAGTTCAGGTCAGCTATCTCAGCTGTGTCCCCTCCCTGTCTCTTGCTCACCCACAGACAACTCACTGAGGGGGCAGAGTTGGATAGAGAAAAGGCCTTGTTGCTGTGCATGTCCTGTTCAGCAATACCTAGAACACTGGTGTGTTATCAACACTGTTTTGGTCACCAATCGAAAACACATCACTATATATGTTGCTATAAAGAAAACATCACAACCAGATCCAGTGCGGTAGTTCACCACAAAATGGTAGAGTTGTGAAAATGATTACAGATCCATTTTAAATAATCAGGGGAGCAGGACCCCATGTGCCACTGAGGACAAAGCTGCATCACACTATAATACACCCTATTAACGTTCCAGTGGGACCAACTGTAGGAGTGCCATTTCTCTTGCTGTCTATTCCTGTTGAAATGTGAGGAAGTTTAGAAAGTAAGTATTGCTAACCATATATGAAACTGAGTATCCTGCTCAACTTTCATACACTGTAAGAGAAACCAGGGTTTGTTTCTATCAGTACTGAGAACATCCCTGCCTGAGACTGTGGTTTCAATGACTGATTAAGCTCTTTCTTGAAATAACTGGATGCAGACTAGCTTTGTCTAGAAACTTATAGTCTCTTGGAGATTGTCTCACAGTCAAGCAACAACTTGCGCAACACTACAGAGGACAGGTTCTTTTATTAATACCTTTCTAGCTCTCAGCACATCAGGAGACAACTCAAGCGGGCAAAAGTAAAAAGTACTTAAACGTAGCCCTTGTTTGCAATCCACAGTGTAGAAAGTACTACATTTCTGACAGTATTTCTAAATATTTAACAGGTAAACCTCCACAGAGATGAATACTAGGGCCTCAGTTCTCTTACCTGAAGATAGGCAGCTAGTGCCGCTTGAGATGCCCAATGATTTTGAGACCTCTGCCAAGGGCTAATGGGTATAAAGCAAGGTTTAAGGGAGATGCATGCCCTTCTGAAACAGATCAGACATCCTGGGACATCCAGAGCATCTCAGCTAAAATGAGGCCAGTGTTCAGACAGCTTGAGTAAGCCAGGCACGTATTTACACAATCAGCTTGAGAACATTGAGAGCTCTTATTATAGAACAACTCCAGATAAAAGGAATTTGATTTGAAAGAGGATAAAACTAATTTTAATGATAAGAGAAGCCAGAGGATTTTCTAAAACAATTGTAGAGATAGCAGTCCTAAATACTGTAAAAGGACAGTAAACAGCTTTTTCAAGTCTTTCCTACGCCAGCCATTTAGTTTGCTTATTCTTCAGCAAGACAATGTATTATGACTTGTATCTGGTTATCTGACATTACATAGCCTGGCCAAAGGTAGAGCCTATGAAGAAAAACAAAAATATGCAGCAACAAAATTACAGCTTCCATCAAATACCAATTGTGAATAGTAGCTTCATATTTAGGTCTTTTGTGAAAGTTTAACACCTTCATGGAAAGTGAAAGCATCCTGCACAGGGGGAAAAAAATGAAGTTAAGTGAAAATTATGATTAAGACATTATTTGCTGGATTTCATCCAAAGAAGTTCCTTTAAGTGAGCTACAATACCTTGCTTTTTATAAACGAGATTTATGTTTTATTTCACTGAATTCAATGAGTTCAGAACTACATCCTTCTGTATTATCAAAGAAAGTGAAAGAGAAGAAAGAAATGTTTCTTCAGCACTATTTACTGGGTAAAATAAATTCCACTCTGTCTGGAGATGTGGAACTTATCAACATTAAATAGAGCTACTTGTATGTCTAACAAAGTCAGAGTTGCTTTTTGTCTTCAAAATTACTTGGTAACAGACATGGTGGTTATACAAATGGTTATACAAATGTGCTCCTTAATAGATTCTTACTGCAAAGACTAGACTGGAAGGGAAAGTATGGTCACCTCCAGATAACCCTGAAGAGTTTAGTGAGGAGATAGACTACAGAAACTAACCAAATGGAAGAGTGCATGTTTAGGATGCTTATGAACTGATTACTCCTAGCTGTCTCTAAAGCATTAAAAAAGAGAGTGAACTGCCAAGGTGAAGTATCATTCCCTTGAAGGGAAGTCATTTATCATTGTATTTAAGAACTTGTGCTGTCAGCCTCGATAAATGAAATGGTCCATTGATATAACTCAAATCACTGATGCGTGGCTCCTATATATAATGCTTAATTAGGTGTACTAGATTAACTTATTTCTATGTAAAGTGTTTGTGTTTTATGGAATGAGCCATTTAATTAAAAAAGCCCAAGTAGAACATTGTCTCACAGCATAGCCCTGCTCTTTGATTGCAAGCAAAATTTCCAAACTGAAAAATCAAATCAAGGAAACTTTAGCTAAATTAACTGTTGTGAAGACTATTGTCTCCTTGACATATATATGCTCTTTAATTATTTTATAAGAAATGCTTTGAAACTCATCTAGTTGTAAAGGTGATCTCTTTCTTTGGTCAGTTCAGGCCTGGAATTTTGAATCTCAAATTGGGCAGAAAATCATATTGCTTACGTCGCGTGCTGAGAAGGATAAACTTATCTGGTGTCCATCCCATTCTATAATACATATCTAAGATAAATATAAATAGTTGCCCTTTTAAGATACCTTCTTTTTTCACTGACTGTAGAGGAATTATAGACAACAGATAACTACTAGTTCAAACTAGACATCTCATGTATTGATAATAAAAGTCAAGTTAGATGAATACTGATCATACAAATTAGTGAGAGAAAAGTTTCCAAAGAAGTTAGTGAAGACTTCAAACTTACAGTGAATAATGATATTAATTTTTGTCAAAAGAAGTGTGAAAGATAGCAATAAGGTATTCAATATAGGGTATATAAATACAGCCACGCCCTGTTCAGGTGTGATGAGAAGGAATTTGGAAGGAAGGCTGAAAGGGTCAGCTATACTTACAGAATCATAGAATCATAGAATCATAGAGTGGTTTGAGCTGGAAGGGACCTTAAACATCATCTCATTCCAACCACCCTGCCATGGGCAGGGACACCCTGCACTAGACCACGTTGCCCAAAGCCCCATCCAGCTTGGCCTTGAACACTTCCAGAGATGGGCATCCACAGCTTCTCTGGGCAACCAGTTCCAGTGCCTCACCACCCTCACAGTAAAGAATTTCTTCCTTATGTCTAATCTAAATCTACTCTCCTTCAGTTTAAAACCATTACCCCTTGTCCTGTCACTACACTCCCTGATAAACAGTCCCTCACCATCTTTTCTGTAGGCCCCTTTAGGTACTGAAAGGCTGCAACAAGGTCTCCCTGGATACTTCTCTTCTCCAGGCTGATCAACCCTAACTCTCTCAGCCTGCCTCCATAGGAGAAGTGCTCCAGCCCTCTCATCGTCTTCGTGGCCTTCCTGTGGACTCACTCCAACAGGTATGAGTGCCTCTTCTGGTAAGAGGATAGATAGATTCCATAAGGATATGTATTTTCCTGTAACTGCTTCCTCATAAAAGCCCTTCTGTAAAAAAAATATGCGACATCATAACTTTCCTACCTTTTAGATCCCTCCTTATGGTTCATCAGCATAAAACTTAATTAACAAGCATTGAAAGTAACAGTTAAAGTCTGAGTTCCTAACCTATTTTTGTAATTAGTGGTCCTCTGGCCATGTTTATGGTAACTGTGACAAAGGCTTAATGATATATAGAAGAAGCAGGAACATAGAAACTGTGATATTGCATGAAGTTATTAGCCTGTCTAGTCCTTCATCTTTCTTCAAAATTGGGAGACCCCCAAGAAGGCAGTCTTGTATCCACTGCCACCAGTGGCAAAGCTTCCAGTGACTTTACTGGCTTAGGATATAAATCCTAGGAAGTACTAATAGGTATCTCTAGGCAATGGGAAACATCTGAAGACTCTTCTAGTGAAGCTTTCTGTCCTCTCACAACCTTCGGTATTGGTAAGACAAAATATCTATAAATATAACCCATGAAAAACAGATGTAAAAGTAATATTTTCTGAATAAAAGGTGAACCTAGATTAGGTAATTTTCGTGGAATAAAGTGCTAATTTTCTGAAGGTGTGTTTCATTGATGTAAGATAGTAATTCAAAATCATTGAATTTCTAAAAAAGTCATAAAGTAGGTCTTCTTACTGATATGTTTCTATCCATATACATTTTTTTTTTTTTACTTATCAGCTTTACAGCCATTTTCTATTTTAAAAGTTCAAATTCATTGGCTTTCATTAATGCATATTTAACTTTATCTTTAAAGATCAAAATCAGAACTATAGACTGATCATATGTTGAATGCAAGTCTATTAAATTACAGAAAAACACTTTATGTTCTAGAGATTGAAAAACACAGATTCTTTTACTAAAATTGAAAAAAAAACAACAAATTACTTGCTTGAAAACATGTTTTAACAATGCCCAAAGACTGTTTCCATACATGTAAATCACAGCTGAGGAGAAGCCCTGCGTGTTCAGCTTCTTATTATTCAAATTTCATTCCATGAAATACAAAGCCACATACAAATATTTAAATTCACAAGTACCCTCTATTGCTATTACATTTTGCCTGATCATTTCCTTGGGATTTTATCCTATAATTTAGTCCATGTGAGTGGAACCTAATTACCCCTGGAAGGGCTCTATCACAGACCAGAAATTCATCCCCATGTAGCAAGTCAGAGGAGAATCAGTGAAGAAGGCTTTTACTTGTAAAATAACCTGAGACATGCTTTTTAATATATAATTAAATTCAGTCCTCCTTGGCAAAGTTTCTTATTTCTTTTCTTTTTTTTTTTTTTTTTTTTTTTTACATTTTAAATTACAATTTCACAATCAAAATGACTGAAATGACCAGTGAAGGTGCTTACAGGTAGTCTTTCATCAACTCCCAATTCTTCTCTTTTTTTTCTTTATTCCTCTAAACACTTTGTAATGGTTCAATGTAAATTTTTTTCTGCTGTCCTCAAAGTATAGCTTTGCACAGAGCAAATTTTATACCCAGACCTCGTCCAGCTATTTTCCATCCTGGGTCACAATGTTTTGTAGCTGTACAGCTGTGAGAACACATCTATGGAAAATGAGTGTCATTTAAAATTAGTCAGCTGATCATGAGTATTGTGTAACTGAATATTGGAAAAAAGCATTAAGCAAAGTCACCTGTTGTTAAAAGAGAGGGAGGGAAGAGTGAAACACTGGTGTATAAAAATGAGCACCAGTATCAATGAAAACAGTTTGTCATAAAAAGACCCAAGACATAATGCTGCAGTCATCATGCAAGTGTTAAAAATGTGTATCTCAAAAACTGTGAGTTAAAGCTTCCTGATTAAGATTGAGAATGAACAGATGTGTTTTGCAGCTTTCCCTTGAACATAGATCATAAACTGAGAAAAATCAAAACTTTCTGTGCTTGCTGAAGTCTCTCTTTTTTAACAAAGAGATTATCAATAAGAAACCAATGTTCATCTCAAGTCTTTTCTTTCAGCTTTATTTTTTTCTTTCTTAGAAGTATTTGACTCTCATCTTCTGGAGAGCTGTGCTCACTTCTCTGATTCAGGTGAGGAAGCTAATGCTACGATCGTTGCTCCTCATAGCCTTGAATTTACTTTAACAATTTTTTGTAAGACAGAATAGCATTATCCCTATTTTACAGGTGAAAAACTGAGGTATTGAAAGTCTAAGGGAGAGATCAGAGCACCTCATTAAATACTTCTAATTTAAGCATTTCAGTATCCCAGGGTTGGGATTCAGATTCATCTTAATTTTAGGTAGCAAGCTGAAGGTCCTAATTTAGAAGCCTGTTTATCTGTGCTGTTTTTTGTTGTCAGCCAACTGAGATAGGTTTCATCTGGCTGAACATTTGAATGACCCCCGGAGGACAGTTAAGTTCCTGTCTGTGATTTCCTCAGTACGGTGCCCAGCGTGCAGTCGGGTGAATCCATGCTTTGATGCATGGATCGAGAGGACTCAGAATGTCTACATTTGGCTCCTATTCTTCCTTTCAGAAGGAGTATCAGGAAGGCCCCTCTGCTGGGTGCCATGCACTCTCGAGCTCAAGCACTCTAGTCACTCTGGCAGTGGACACCAAACATCCAAATGTCATCTGAATGCCAAATCCTTCAACTGCCTGAGAAATGGGAAGCAGACCACGCTCTCTCCAACCCCTGTTGAGTAGTCTGACAACTGAGCTACTGAATTATGTTCTTTTTTTTTTCCATCCTGCTGGCCCCAGGACTGTAGCATTTTGGCACAGCTTCCAAAGAAGTTCCCAGTGTCCGTACACAACCTGATCTGTAGCCTCCTGCTTTGAACGCTGCAATGGGGCACAAGACCAAGGAGGATTGAGAACTGAGTCATGTCTCCTGCTTTGTAAGTGCTCTAAGCTGCTGCCATTTTTGAGGATATCTTTATCTGGCTTGATTTTGAATGAGATTGCCATGCTGTAGATTGGAGTTCGTGATGCATCGTTTGCTTGGCCTGTATAGATCACAGCGAAGAGCTTGGCCTCCATCAAAGACTTCAAAATAATTTAGTTTTTATTTCCCAAGTCATCTAAAATCTCAGACAAGCTTGATTGGGAATGATTCCTCATCTGCACTGCTCCTAGATGTGTATGGAAATAATTCTTTATCTGCCAAGGAAATTTAAAGCTGAACCTCAATGAAAATTGAATGGCCATGGACTTCCAGGATCACTGTCAGGGCTCTGAAAGCCCTACTAGGCTTTAGAGTCTCTGCCCAGCCTCCCTGGGCTCTCCCCACTCTGCCCATAGCCTAGGACCCCATTTCAGTCCCCTGGGCCGTCAGCTCCTGCCACAGTGATGCCATAGGACATTGGTCTCCAGCTCCCCACAGCCTGGCTGTGGGTCCTGCGGAGCCAGACCCACCCATGGTCCTTGGCCTATCCTTGTCCCCATGTCAGCACCCCAGGCTGGATCAGCTCCCTGGCCTGCCCTGCTCCCTGACTGGAGTGGTGGGACTGGTCTTGGCTACCAGGCCCTGCCCCACCACCCCGGGGAACCTCCACTGCTCCTAGACCCCATGGAGCCCCCAGCCCACTCAGCACCTGACAATCGCATCCATGAATTTAGTTGTCTGTTAAATACTTTTTTTACACATCAAAGGGAAAGTTCCAGCTCTCAAAATGGTTTGCTTGGAGAAGCTTGTGATAAGCAGGATTTTTAAAAGTGTAGTCTTTTAAGTTCACGAAAACCTTATTATGGCACATCGCCTACTCTAGGTAATCAATACACTCCAGCCATTGCAATGCAGTTTGCTGGTGGGATGGATCCACAGGAAGGTGTTGGCAGTCTACTACACTAAGATTTATGAGGCAATTCCCAGTTATCATATTTGCATTCACTTCTTCTGCAACCTATTATTCATGAGCAAAATGACCTACCTCCACAGCTAGAAGTGGTGACCCACCTTCCTTCCTCCAATAACCTCCACTGATAAATGCAAAAGGGGTGATGAAGCAAAGCCCTTAGACTCTATAATGTTCTCATGTACTCATGCAAGTACTGTGAGCAAAAACTGAAACTGATAGCGCTTTAGTAGCACACCAGCTGACAAGAATGGTTTTTGCTGAGAAGCACACGTACCACCTATTTTGCCAATTGTGTTAGGGGCAGTAATTTCTGGCAGAAGGAGCAGGGCA
Source organism: Balearica regulorum gibbericeps (assembly GCF_011004875.1). Classification (NCBI taxonomy): domain Eukaryota; kingdom Metazoa; phylum Chordata; class Aves; order Gruiformes; family Gruidae; genus Balearica; species Balearica regulorum. The sequence goes on along the minus strand of NC_046184.1, from coordinate 208,593,445 downwards.
GCCAGCTGGGAATGGTAATTTCTTAAATTTTCTCATATTAAATAACTAGAATTCATTGGTCTGGTCTACATTATTTGCCCTTCTCACATACTTTGTAGATGCAGTGCGAGGTGTTTCATGTCCTGCAGCTGAGAAATAACTGAGCTTTAAAGTTCAGATGCAGATTTGAGTTTCTAGCATGATTAAAAGACATTTTGAGGCAGTTTCCATTTTGGGCCACATACTTACTATTAGTTTAAGGCCACTGTATTTTTTAATGATTTTGCCAATTCAGTGTTTTTTGAGACTGCCCATTGCTGCTTAAAGATGTTTCCTCTAGTATATGCTACATATATAACATACGCTTAAGCAAGTATATTTTACAGATACAGTACATTAATATAGTAATATGGGCCATATGGTTCAAATTCTCTTGGAATAAATTAGGAGCCATTATACATGTTGTTATTCTAAGTGGATTTTTATGAATGATTGCTTTATTCTCTGTAGCGTGTCATATGTCTTCAGTACAATTTTTTTTTTTTTTAACATATGTGGAAAGTGCATTCATTCAAATAAGCCAGGTTTGCTGCATACGAAGCTTCAATTTTTCAAATGTGTTATCTTAGAATTTGTGATAATGTTGCACTTATATGTTAAACAAGTATCTACATAGAGTGAGATATATTTTCGGTGTATTTTTTAATGTTGTTAGAATTATTCTGCTAATTTCCCATGCATCATGCTGACTTGCGTATTTAATTAGCACTAGCATGTTAATCAGAAGCATGAGAAACAAGTTTATGAAGGGAAGATTGTTTTGGAGGTTTTAATTCCTTTTTCCTATCAGTCACAGTAAGAAGTGGGAGTATTGCATAATAATGCCAATTCTCTCTTCTCACATGATTAAAATTTCACAGACAAATGAAAGTGATCTTGCCTGTAGTTGAAAAATAATCCATCAGAGTATATCAAACACAAAAATGTATGTCTAGTTGTCAAATAATCTTCAGTCTTAGATTTTTATGTACAGGAGAATGACAGTCAGGAGACCAGGATAGGAGTTAAAAAAGGGAGAAACAGGTTCATTTCAGCATTTTCCTCCTAAAGGTGAGCAGAAAAGTCATTTTCCATATCCCATGTGATACCTAGAAAATTAATCTTTAGTGTACATCGATGTTCTCTAAAACACTGAGAAACTTGGAATTAATAATTTGGGGATAAATTTTATCATTTTATCAAACCATTTGAAAATCAGCCCTCTTTTTATGAGCTTAAAGAACGCAAAGGAGAAACCTAGCTTTATCAAACATGTTTTGAGATCCATTTCATTTTAAAGGTACACTATCTTATGTACTTCTTTGGCCCTATTACCACACAATCACAGTAGAATAACAAGCTGGTTATGCCACAGAACAGGATACAGCTGTTGCACCCACATTTATTCTAAGTCAGCACAAATTAGATGGCAGAAAATTTCTGGACATCCTTGCTGTAGCCTATGATAATGTTTTTGCAGAAAGTTCTGCACACTTGCACAAAATCACGACAAAGGCAGATGAAACCCATGGCAGCAACCCATTTAGACAATGGATAGGTACAGGGCAGTGTCCTCACTAAAGGGTAGTACTTCAAGGGAAGAGCGACAGACGTTATCTACTTGGACTTGTGCAAAAGCATTTGACAGTCCCACATGACAATCCTTGTCTCTAAATTGGAGAGACATGGATTGGATGGATGGACCACTCAGTGGATAAGGAATTGGCTGGATGGTCACACTCAAAGAGTTGTGGTCAATGGCTCAATGTCCAAAGGGAGACCAGTGATGAGTGGTGTTCCTCAGGGGTCGGTACTGGGACCGGTGCTGTTTAACATCTTTGTCGGGGACATGGACAGTGGGATCGAGTGCACCCTCCGCAAGTTTGCCGATGACACCAAGCTGTGTGGTGTGATCGACACACTGGAGGGAAGGGATGCCATCCAGAGGGACCTTAGCAGGCAGGGGGGGTTGGAACTAGATGAACTTTAAGGTCCCTTCCAACTTGAACCATTCTATGATTCTATGATTCTATAATTCTATGATTTATGTCCAAGGACTCTGCTCCAGTGGGCCTGGCAGGTACTTTCCACCTCACATCTGAATAGTTACCTATGCAGTGAAGAGATGGAGCAAGTTTAGACTCAAACATAGCCTCAAGGCTGTGCTTCAAATGCGTTATATCTGTGGCCACATATGATGCAGTCTTCATGACACTGACTCTTAAGACTCTCAGGAAAGGACATATTGTTATTAAGGTAAGTAGCAAATAGTCTTTCTTATCCAAGGTGTTTAAAAAATGATCCTTTGACACCATGAAAAACATCCTGAAACTTCAACAGAAACCAGAGACTGAGATGAGCTCTTCTAAGAATCAGTAGTGAGAGCATCCACCAGAGAAGTACTGGAAACCTTTGCTTTCTCAGCCATATTATTCCCATTTCTATCTCAGCCTCACATACAGCCACGTGCAAGACCCTTCCTTTTCAGATGTGTTTTTAAATTCTGGGGGGACTTACATTTTGACCAGAAACCATATCCATTTTTCACACTGATACTTATATTCTCAAGAGAAATACTTAGTTTCAGCTAGTCAACATTTTCTGATTATGGGGATTTAACTGGGAATTTCAAGGCAGTTCTCCTTACAGTATCAATTTACAAAAGAACCATTGTACAAGTCAGCTCACTTGTAGGCCGGGGGCAGAGGACTCTTAATGCAACATAACTCTCCTAGCCACTGCTGCTAACTTACCATCCTAATTCATTTTCTTTAGTTCAGCATAAATCGCTTTTGTGTGCCCAGGCATTGATTTTCCCCAGCAGTTAACCTTCATGGGAGGGAGCTGTGTGTGTAAGGAGCATCATGGTGGGACACAGAGGTTCTTCTTAAATATATTATGTGACTGTATGGTCTTCTCCTACCAGGTGCATTGTGTCTCCTCTGAAAGTTCATGACGCCTGCTGACTCACGGTGATGCATGGAAGTTGCCTGTGTTTGGTTACATTGACACTGGGACAGTACTTCTCTTCTAGGTAGTAGGTTGAGTCATTCATATCACAGAGCCTGCATCAAAAAGCATCAGATGTCAACAGCGCTGTCAACAGCTTTCTGTTGGTATCCTGCTCAGCTGTGCTCAAAACAGTTGCCAGAACTGTTTCTGCATTGCACTGTACTCACTGTAATTCAGCCATAAATTGAACTCTATTATTATGTTTCACATCCAGCCTAAGCCATAAATGACTTTGCAAAGCAATGGGGAAGCAGCTTCAAAACCTATTACTCCACTTTTAACACAGGTCAGAAAAATTTCCAGTGTTTTCTTCCTCTAAAAAAAAGACAGTAACCCTTCCTCAGAGAGCACATACTCATAGTATCTTACTCTGGAATTCTTGCCAGACATCTCCTTCATCTCCTACACCTTTCACAGGACAGTCTTTGGGCCAAATTCTATCCTAGCTTATTGGCAAAACTGACATACAACTCCATAAAATGCACAGGAACTCTGCAGATTTCCTCATGGACACTGGAATTTCACACTTCAGGTCTATCAAGCCTTCTGGTATTTTCCCCAGTTGTGTTTCTGAAATTGTTTTTTGGTGTAATTATTCTCATGTGTGTTCTCATCATTACCTGCCTTGTTCTGCCTGGTGGGAGGTAGTGTCTTGCAGATGTTCACGGTGGCTCCCTGTGGAGCTGAAAAGAACAGTGATCTACTTGCCATCCAGATTTTTTATAACTTCGTAAGTAACTTCTGAAATTAAGTAATTAAATGCAGCAACATCACTACTTTTTATGAGGACACGTTTGCATGTGTTGTCCCTGAAATGGTCTGTGATTGTCATGGCCTCTCTACTTGGTCACTCACTCCAGGTCACTCAACGGCTCAATTATAAATATTGCTGCTGTATAAAATATTTAAAGCATTTGCAAACTTGTCGCTTTCCTAAGCTGTGTTTAGACTTTGTAAGAAAACCACAATCCTTGAAAGCATGAAGTAAAAAAACATTCTCATCGTTCTGCCTTCAGTTCTGCACCTGCTTAACTTTTAACAGTTGAATAAATCTAGTGATTTCATTCAAGTCTATAAAACAGTATTACCAGATCAAGCTTTGAGTGGTGGACTGAGATGCTGAGTTTAAAGCTTAGACTAAGCTAATCAGAAAAAAGAAGCAGCTGGGGAGGGCAACTCAGAGCACACAAGTTAAACTGTAGTTATAACCTCTCCTTCACTGATAACTTTAAAGGCAGCACCTAAGCTAGTTGCTTAAAACAGGTCCATTCATGTCAACTTACATTTGAGAATTCAGATGTGTTATATTACAAGACTCTGTCATTTTTGTCAGTGCAGTTGGTTCTTGGCTCTGAAGAGAGGTAGTCCAAGTCTCCAGTTCCTGCCTCCAAACTGTCCCCTTCAAATTACCTCTACAAGACCATGGAAGAACTGGAAACTCCACTCCAGAAAACAGGTGAAAGAAAGTGATTGACTTTTTGCAGCTTCACCATGTTGATTAAATGTTGTTCCTTACTAACTGTAAACATTTCTAAATTGAAAATAAAGCATCAGATTTAATGGGAGATGGAAGTAGAACAGAAGGACGAGAACTCAGCGAGGTTTTATGGCTGCTGTTGAAAAATAATCACAATCTTCACTCACCCATTTGGGGTTTTAATAGCCTCATCAGTTCATTCTTCCTTTTTATGCTAGCTTTTTTCCATGTTTAGAAAATTTCTGTATAAAAGGCAACAAATGCCTCTGAATGGGGATGCCCACAAATGGAAACTCCTGATGAAACAATGGCTTACAAGCAAGGATTGCGTCTGTGTCATTCCAAAACAGATTTCAAACCAGTGTCCCCTGGCCAGTCTGGTGCAGACTAAATCGTTTTACTCTTTGTCCTACTGTCCTGTGCTTAGCATACAAGCCCTTGGGGATAGGAATCAGTCTTCATCTTATACTTGCACAACTCATGGTTTAATGAGGCCCTGGACTATATGCTGATCAGGCAGTTCCTGCAGCCTAGAATCACCAAAGTTACTTAATCTCCTTGGCTCTGCTTAGGTGCCTTCCTTGAGTGGGAATCTATGTGCCTTTTTTTGGCTGTGGATCTCAAAAAAAGCTTGACACATACTACTTTTTCCTATATATAATGTATTGCCACATTAAGGATTTCAAAGATATTTAAAACCTAATTGAAATGCTGTCATCATTCCAGAAATTATTTTTTCTATTGCTCAGGTTATCATATTGCATAAAACGTGCCACATACTATGCAGGCAGATATGAGTAAGGACATAGCCACTGCTTGGGAGATATTACAATCTATAAAAATCAAGACTGCCAAAAGGGTAAGAGCAGAAAAAGGGAGAGAAATAATAGGTATATCCTGCAAGAAGATGGTCTAATAATATTAGACCAATTTTAAAGCCATTTTATATAACATCTTAAAGCTACATCCAGGCTCTGCTATAAGAGAAGCTACAGGTTAGGTCCACCTTTCATTATGGTGAATAGCAAAATTCCCATTCATTTTAGAGCTCTATTAGCTCATTAGGGCAAAGGTTGATTAATGGATGAGTCTCTCCTTTCTTTTTTGTTCAGAACAGCAGAGAAGTCTGTGGCAGTCCAATCATCCTCATCCTGCTCTAAAGCTTTGAAGAGGTATTAAATATCAAATAGATACTTAGTGCTCACATAGCAGTCACCCATGTATAAATTCTATTTTAGTAAATATAAATTCTGACTTAGGTTTGAGTATTTGTGATTTCAAATTAAGAAACTCAATGATTAATTCCTGGAAAGGAACTTTCTTAAGCATGATTAAGATTTTTAAGATGTTTTTTATTTAAGACACCAAAGGTGCTGTCTGAGATGACATCATGAATTAAAGGAATTAGACTCCAAAGCCACCAATCTTTGCATGCCCTAACTTACATCCCTTCTTCTTTCATGGGCATACCTAAACTCAGAACAGTCTCCTCAAGAGCTGACAGCTGCAACCATTGCTTTCCTACTGATGTCAAAAGTACTGAGAGCACCAGTCTGTCAGCCCAAAAGCTATCCAACAGATCCACAGCAAGAGATGAAGAAGGCGCTAAATGGAGATAGCTGTGATCAACCCCATCTTGCAACTCCTGGTTCTCAAGAAGGAAGGTGAGAAGGTCTGTGGTGTCAATGATCAAGACAGATGGAGGGGATGGGGCTATTGAAGGATGCACCCTGAGAGAAATGTACTTCTCACAAATCTCCCATCCCTGTATATTGCTCTGTCTGAGCTCCTTGCTTTCCTCTGAGCTGCTTCAGAGCTTTTCCTTCTGCTCCAAAACAGGGCTGGACATTCAAGAGAGTTTATCTGTCTTCACTCGTTTTAAAGAGTGCTCCCTACTGTTTAGCATAACTGAGCTTAACTCCTGTATCTGCAAAGCAACCTCGCATTGCCGTCTTTCTCCCATTAAATGTTCAATTTAAAAACATAGCTATTTCATCGACCTCTTCCCTTATATCAGCAGTGAATTATCATATTCCCCCTGAATTTGCACATTCTGCAGCTGTGAATTAAAAATTATGCTTTCTGTTTGCCACAGGGAAGATGAGGTTAAAACAACAGTATTTCTTCTTGCATGTCAGTCCAAAGTCTGGTTAGGCTGTGCAGGGGGTGCAAGGGAAGGGAAAGGTTCGTTGCCCTTTGGCTAGTGTATATTTCAAAGCATAACCTTTCCTGTGCTATTTATTTCTACAGACCAGTCAAAAAGGCTGGCTTTGGGCAACCTGGTCTAGTGAGGGTGTCCCTGCCCATGGCAGGGCAGTTGGAACTAGATGGTCTTAGAGGTCCCTCCCAACCCAACCCATTCTATGATTCATTCTGTGGAAAAATTGTCTCCCATAGATAGTTCCCAACCCCCTCCAGCTCTGTAAGGTGGGGGCAGAGATCGTTGCTGTCTTCCCAAGGCAATGGAAGTGCTCTAGTGGTGCAGTAGGAGGGAGACAGGGCTGAGTCTGTGCAAAGGATATCAGACTTTTCAAGCGGGGTTCAGAAACACTGTTAATGAACTTTGATGTCAATGTAATTCATGAGCTTAGTTTTTGTATGACCAAAAGATCTAGAAAGGTTGGAGTAATGTTTTAAATTCCAATGTCAATTGTAATTTATCTTATTTAAAATAGGAAAGCCTCCTTGCTGGGTGATCTGAAGAAAATTCTTCACTGGAAATCAGACATGATAATAAATCACTTCTTGGTTTTCTCGCATGAATAATTTGTGTCTTGTTATGCAAAGCCTGGCAGCTAATTTGAAGTTGAGACCAGAAATACACAAATAATCAATGTTTCTCATTCCCAGATTTGCTTTGCAGAGAGGCAAAAGCACCATGTAAGAAATCAAATAGTATACTGAAAAGTGAAGGAACAAATATCTGACATGTTAAGGCTTAGCAATAAAAAAACGGCAACACAGCAATTAACATAGCAAATAATGTGATCAGGGCAATGTCACCTCGAGTTTCAGTCTCTCCCTCTAGATTTATATGTGTCTTAAGGAAAAAAGGAATCATAGCATTTCTTACCTCTACACTGGAAAGGAAGTGACTGCAGAACAGACAAGGTTGGGGAACTTTAAGCACTGAGTTATAGAAGAGAGAAAATTAACATTTTTTATGGTGGACAGGTAACTTTCCAGTCTAATCGGCTCCCTGGTCATTTCCATTGCACAGCACTCAAATACATGTGCCAGCACAAGATCGAGAGTGGAAGGGAGCCACAAATAAGCAGCTGGAGTGAGAGTGGTGCAGGACTGCTGCTAACGGCTGCTCTGGCTCCTGTCAGCTGAAAACATACATCAAACTGCATCTGAACTGTTGCCTGCTCTCACTTTGGACAAGCTGTGAGAAAGAGTGTGACCTTTAGTTGTAAACACAGAAATCTGCCAAGTGATTTTTGCTCCTGGAATATCACAGTGTATGGACCAGGGTCAGGTGGCCTATTCCACCTAAAGCTTTCCACCAGGTGTTTCCCATCAGTTGCCTTGATGGTGCCCCTCTCAGCACCTTGCTTAGCCTTTCTGAAGGGCTAAAGTATCAAAGGTATTATGTTCTGTCTTCTGACAGGCTCAGAAATACTGATGAAATAAGGATTGCCTGGGTATCTCTCTATTTCCACTGTCAGCCCTACAGCCCATTAAGTTTCCAATAGTTTCAGAGATTCTTCTTCAGTGCTTGCAGAGACAAAAGTGGTTTTTCAAGTAGGGAAGGGCAGTTTTAAGTGTAAAATTAAGACTTTTCAACTCCATTTAATATCCAGCAGAGAATCAGGATGCAACATGAAGGATGGTGGTGGTGTGTTGAATGGCTTAATGTTCCAGTTTCTCCATTTTGTACAATTTAGAGCCTTTTCAAAATATATTACTTTATGCTTAAAGCTTAAAGTTGAAGAGGATGGCACACAATTTATTAACTACATGCAGGAGGAAATAACCATTTCTGGGTTTGTTTGTGGTTGGTTGGTTGTTTTTTTGTTTTCTTTTACCACTGAACACTGAAGAGTTTAAAAATACCCTGACTCTGAAAGGTGTTTGGCCAAAATAGCATTAATAATGTGGAAAGAAAATGTTCTCATCTCTTTGAATTATTAGAAACCCAGGATCAGATTCAGCAATTTCACCTTCCCAGTGCTGCTGATTTCAGCTCATTATTAAAAATAAATAAATAAATAAATTATACATTGCTACTACTACTGAGCAATCTAATTCCATCCATACAAATCTGAGCTTAGTTCATGAAAAGATTTTATCTAAGATATTTCCTTACACATGTGTACAAGGCCTGTTAATTTTGATAATAAAACTAATTATGACTGATAACATTGCATACCCAAAGACTTATAATAGGAAGGTAGATAGCCTTGCAGTCCAAACACTAGTGTTTTATCTAGGTAATCTTCGTTCTAATTTAGATTAGGTAATGATTTTACTATTTGTACTTTAGCAAATCTCCTACATTTGTTGGTCCAAATTCACCCTACCTGAGTTAGTTAGACACTAAAGTAAGATGTTATGAAAATTCACAACTGTCCCATCCTGACTGAGGAGAGAGGCTAGGATGCAAAGTACAGAATTACAAAGGTAAATATTCATTCATGCGCATGAGGTGTCCCAGTCAAATTTAGACACCCCGAAGGTGGTTTGACACAGGGTTCCAGTAAAATTCCACTACCTCATTGCATTACAGTTTGTAATGTGAACTAATATATGTTAACAAAGTTAATACAGTTTCAAACTATAAAGACTTATTGATATAGGGAAGGGAATTTTCATAACAAAGACCTGCATACTTTGCACAGTCAGCGGAGGGAGACAGACTCTTCCAATAGGTGCTCACATCTCAGATTTTCTAAAGTGACCTGTGAAGGTGCCATTCGCTTTCTGTTGACAGCAGAGGATGACTGTGAGTGTATACATAATGACAGTATCTTCAAATTAACTGGATAGCCTTGAATATGATGCTATTGCAGAATACCTGAGCTGATTCTTAATGAGATAATGGACTGTAAAGGTGGCTTTGCGTGAGCAGCTGTGGGAATACTGTTGTGAATCTCAGCCCTATGAAGTCCTGCACTTGGGTGTTTTACGAAGTGCTATGTGCCATGTTCTATACATGCAGTATGTGTATCTTCTTCCATATTCCTTTATGTCTACACACATTTTTTCCCCCAGGAAAAATAAGGTGTGACCAGGAATATTTATGATCATTTAATAAGTCATAAATCTTCCTCTTTGCTCATATTTATCACTATTATATTCCAGTAGTGCTGATTGCTATGAAATTATGTTCATGAAAATCAGATGAGAATAAATCAATGGGATTCATCTGGCACAATATTAAACATTCTGTAAACAGAAGTATTCATGTAAATTAATTGTTTTGACCTACATTCTCTAATCCAAGGGAAAAGAAAATAGGCATGTCTACAGTGAGTCACGTGAACTGGTTTAGATGGTTTCTTTTGCACTAGCTGTATTCTACTCAGAAAATTCATCTTCTGCAGTGGATTGAGAGTGACTAGCTCAGATGTAGACATTTCCAGTATAGATGTTTACATTTAGTGAGACTCATGCCTTCCAAAAGGCAGTGAAATGCTGAGATCCTTGGTTCTTTCTTATTCATCTTTCGACGGGTCAACTCCAATACACATACTCCACACAATACTCCATATAGTGTGCTTGTCAGGTCTAATTTATCAGCCTCATAGTCTTCTGCATCACTATGCTTACTCAATGTGGTCTGCCTGCTGGTGGGAAAAGGTAATTGTGTCTTTTCTGCCTGATTTCTCTCATGAGATTCTCTTTCATTAAAATTCAAAGAGCAGTTATGTTTGAAATCTGAGCAGTTTGGAGCATTTCTACCTCCAAAATCATTACCTAACTATTTTTGAAACAAGTATGACTTCACTGTGTCTCACCTGTTATTCAGCTTTGGCACTTTCTCATGCCTGATGCTTCAAAGGAAGTTTGGGAATTCCTGTAATGTATTTAAACATCTGGGTATTATAGCAGTTGGTGAACATTTTCCTTCCTGAACTACATAGATAAATGGCTTGTGACTCAAAGATGAGACTGATCAGTCTGCAGAGCTTGATTCTGGATGCATCAATGCTGTACATCATGCTGGACTAGCTGGAACATTTACATAATATTACACAGTGCTTGGCAGAGATTTCCAGTTGGACCCTGCAAACAGGACAGCATTAATTCATCACAGCACATAAGTTAATTACCCTGGTCTGTTGGCAATGCTAATTAACCAGGGCACTGAGACACACTTACTTGGTTATTTCTTTTCTGTTTCCAGAGCTAGCTTGCCTGGCATAGCTCATCAATTTATACACCTTCATCCTTTGCCTAAAGGAGATGTGCCCTGGGGTGTCCTGGCTTACAATGAGTGTCACTTCCTGGGTAGCCTCTTTAATTTCAGTGTGTATAAATCCATTAAAACTATCAAAATGTAACTGTTCTTGCTTATAATAAAAAAAACATATTGTTCTTGATGTTACCTAAAAAACCTATTGGGCAGTGGGGAGAATCACCTATTTTCCTTAGAGAACCTCATCTAAGAACAGATAGCAGCACACAGCATAGCCATAATCATTAGTGATTTTGAAGTAACAAAGCCTTTATAACAAAACTTGACTTGACTCAATTTGCAGTTTTCTTTAACTAAACACAAAACTAAATGTGTTAGCAGTGTGGAAAGTTAATTATTTTATTTATGTTACTAAATATAGAATATATATGTGGGGACTAAGACACTTGTGCAAGGAACTGTCTGATTATAATAGAGGAAGACAGTTTTTGTCTTAAGGGAGTCTGTAATTGAATAGACAAGAAAGATAAAAGAGAAACAGAGACTGAGGGTGAAATAACTCACCTAAGCTCATACAGCAGATCAAGAGCAGAGCTATATCTTACTTTACTTTTCCCTCCAAATGTTCCCCGTCTTTCCTTATGTATTTTTTGCAAGACACTAAATTCATTCTTTGATTTTTAAACTCCACGTGAAGTCTGGGATGAGGGATAGCGTGATAAACTTAGGGACTAAAATCTCCTCAACAGCTGCAGGAAGAAGTAAATTCAAACTCACTTGTCAAATGCAAGCCTGCTGCTGGGTGCTCTGAGTTCTCAGGGGCTGTGTGTGGATTGTCTCCACATCACCCTGACTGCTGATTAAGCAAAACACATGTGCTTGAGTTCATTCAGCCATTGAGACCCATAGAAAGCTTGTCATGTGGAAAGCTGTAGAAAAGCAGAGAAGAGGAATAGAGCCAAAATTCATATTTATTTCATATTTTAGCAGCAATTCAACTTACTGTCTTCCACAGCATGGAAAGAGAATACTGGCTGTTCAATGGCTGGCTCAGCAAGTACATTGGAAATGTTCCTGGACCTTCTTCCCCTTGGCTCCAGCCAGCCATGGCAGCAAGGCTGAGCCCATGTTGAATACAGTATTTTAGGAACAGGGAAAAGCAGCATATTCCCTGGTGGTCAGAGTTTTATTCTCTTCGAGAGTGATGAATTTAGTGATAAATATGTGTTTATAAAGATGAAAATATGACTCATGGCAAGGAAAATCCTAAACATCTGACCTTGTCATATAATCTTTCCTATTCCTTCGTTTCATACAGCTGAAGAGTGAGGGGGATTATTAAAGTAGGAGCAAGGGGGCAACTGATGTCACAATTACAGAATTAAACACCAAACAAAAGTGATTCTTACATGTCAGGATAATCCCCAACTGCTAAAATGCCCTAATCATGCAGTGGAATAAGTGCTGTCACTCTGGGAAAAGGCTGTTTTGCTGCCTGAACTGTGCCTGTCATAAGCCATCAAATATCATCTACTTACCTCCATACAGAGGTCAGTCACGTAGTCTCAGATCACTATCCTGTGTCCCTCAGGAGAAAGCAAGAGAAATCACAGTGCTACCAATGCTCACAGCCCAAAATAGCTTTGAGGAAAGTTACTCAAGCCATGCTATCAGGTAAACATTTTCCCATGGTCCGGATGAATGTAACCCCTTCTCCTATCCTCCCATTCCTGCTAATCTTACCTGAGAGATTAAGGGAGGAATTTTTTCCAGGTTCCAGATTATGTCCTGTCTGTGCATATAAGCAAAGCACAACTAAGAAAGATGGCCCTTGCTTTTTTTGAGAGAAGGAATCCATTCTAGTTATTTTTCTAGTTTAGTTTTTCTAAAACTTGATGCTTTAGAAAGTTGGGAAGGAAAGATGAGGGGAAAAACAGAAGAAAAAGAATATCTGGACACTCATGCTTTGGAAGGAAAATGATTTTTTTGTTGCTTGTTAAATACAAATAGATCAGTGCCCAGTTAACCAATTGACACCCTTTCAAATCCACCCTTGATCAATCTCCTTAGTTTACTACAAGATTGTTCAGATAAACTAACATAGCACTTCTAATAAACTTATGCAGCATAAAGAAAGAAGAACATGGAAATACTGGAGAGGATATATGTGTGCATTTATATATACATTATAGATTGGCATATATTTATGTGTAAGAGATTTGTGTATCAGAATCTAAGTAAGTTTAATCTCCTATTTTCATCCTCAGATTAAAGTGCAGTCTGTTTTCAAAAGTTTATTCTTAAAGTAGATTTGGGGGGTCTAATTTTAACAGACAAAAGGAAGGAAATGTCGAGACGCCTCCTTCTTTTGCGAACCTTTAAAAAGCAAACCAACCTAGCTTGTTAGTGGTCCTTGAATGGTCTTAATTAGACAAGATTTAATGCTGGCAGAAAAAAAATCTGGCTCCTGACAAAGCATGATGTCTTATCTTCTATGCACTTGACTTCCCATTAACTGGGCCTTCCCTAACCTGGATGTCGTCCACTAGCCCATTAATTGGCTTTCTCTCCTGCCTGACACACTTAGCACATTTCACACTAATAAGGGTTCAAAAGTTCATTAACACTCCAGGCCGTTAGATATTAATAGCAACAGAGCCTTGTAGTACAAGTTTATTCATGGATTTAGCATGAATATATAGTTAATGCACAGAAACTGCATGCGCATACAAGTCAAACTGCCTGAAGCAACTTTTTTTCTCCTAAAAACTTAAAGTTCTAGCTTTCACTCAGTTCTGATTGCCTAGAGCCCATGTTCACACTTCTTTACCCTGAGGGCAACTGGCTAGAGGCGTGAAGCACGAGCTTTGATTTTCACTAGAGTCTTAACAGTGAGCTGCAAGTGTTATCAGTATGCTGAGGACTTTGCATGGCTTTCTGCCCTCTCTGTGACCCAACCCAGAACTGAGCAGAATATTCACAGATCTAGAGCTGCATTCATTCATTCCAGGGCCAGAAGGGACCACCAGACCCATACAAACTGTAGCTGGATTAAGGCATCTCTTTTCTGACAGACATCCAATTTCATTTGAAAGACTTCAGGAGACAGCATGTCCTTCACAAATATAGAGAAGTTATTGGATAAGATGTTTCAATGCTTTAATTAACTTCACTAATAGGATATTATGTCTTAATTTGTACAACTTTGGTTTTCAGATGCCAAATCTTATTTTCCCTCTGCCAGCAAGGCTGAAAAAAAAGCACCTCCTTCCATCGTCCATTCTTCTTGTGCACTATTCAGCACAGAGTAGAGGTCATCTAGCTTCATGTTGCAACATTGCTTTCTAATCTGTGGATCATTTTACAGGGATCCCTTTAAGCACCAATATTTCTGCACTCGTCTTGACATGGACAATATATATATGGGCAAGACACTCTATAGTATCACTGCTGTGCAAATGGAAACCACAGTCGAAGGGATTCCCTGTTAATACGTATAGGACGGTTTTAAACCTTCAGATCACGGAACTGCACTGAGAGCTCACAGCAAGGTGAGTACAATTCCAAAGTCTTTCTTTAATTTATTTCTTCCCGGCACTTTCCAGTTCTGCAAATGTAATGTGTTTTTTTCTGTTCCTGTATTTAATCCTGCTGTCTGCATTACTGCTTCTGCCTCACCAAACTGCTGTCAACTGCAAGTTTAACCAGGGTATATTTTCTGTTGCTTTATGGATCATTTATCCTCACAAGACCCTTCTGGAACAGAGATGTTCCTTTCCCATCTTTGGAAACTCTTTGAGGGAACAGTAAGAAATACTATGGCTCGTATGCAAAGAAGAAACTTGATCCAGGCTTTATGAGACCACTGGTGAATAACATGTGTTTTGCTTTGGGTTAGGCGTAGCACTGGGTCTCCTGAGCTGGGCTGCCTAGGTAAGATGGGCAGGATCAAAGAGGAGTTGGATGTAACCTGGAATCCAAATGTCTTAATCCTGTCAGGGCTGATGTGCTTCTTGGTATCTGGCATTCAGGTTTATAGAAAATGTTCTAGCAGAAAGATAAACACTTGGAGAGTTTAAGCAGCTGAGTGGAGTGTCAAGATCTGAAGCCAGCCTGGAACAAGGTTATTAAAACATAGAAGATTTGTGTGGATCTACCTTCCGTATCTTGATTTTATGATGGAGCTGGGAAGAAATCACGTGATGGCTAAATCCACAAGAGGCAGAGTGGCTCAGGTGACTGACAGCGTACATTTGTATTAATTAATAAGAGAACCAGGGATGTCAGCACTGGACCCCTGCTCATTTCCACTGCTTAGTTGCTACCTCACTCCCTGGCTTTTTTTGAACTTTTCCAGCTAGCTCTACCAAGGCCATGGCTGAAAACTACTCTAGTCAAGTAGTTCACTAGAGAGTACTCCTAAAACTCAGTAAGAATAGACATCTTTAAATTGTCTCTTTCTGCCATGTGCAGGTCTTACATGTTATCCCAGCAAATTTTGCTCAGATACTTCAGCACATGCAACAAATGCTATCCAGTGCTGTGCTATGAAACCTCCACTCTAATGGGCTGCTACACTGATCTCACATTATTTCAGAAAGTTTAAAAGGAAATAAGAAGAGGAAAAAAATACTTCTGTCTTTGGGCTCCCACATAGGGCTCAGAAGAGCTAGAGAGAGCTGGTAATCAGTATGAATGCAGCCAGGCTATACCACTTAGCCTCAGTACCAGAGAAAAGGTCCTTGCTCCTATTTTGTTTATCATCATAGGTGTAGCCATCTGTTTCCACCCAAACTGCAGCGGTCCACTGAGAAAACCTATTCTTACCACTTGAGCTGTTCCCCTGACCATTTATGTGCTGACACCTCTCAGCAATTCAGTTCTCCTGTAGGAAATCTGAACTGCATTTTGTAAGCTTTTGGTAAATGGGGACATAAGTTATGCATAAAATGTATTGTGTTTTCAAGTGCCACTAACAGCTCTCCAGAGTCTTTCTTGTCTCTGTTTGGGCCACTTCAGTGCTCAATCTCACTCTCTCTCTCTCGTGTGCTCTCACATTCTCCAAGACAAATCCACGAAAGCAGGACAGCCCTAAGTGATGACCTAAGCCAGTCTGTGCCACTTTTCCTCAGGGACAGAGATCTTTTCCTGCTGCTTTGTTTTGTTTAGCAGAAGAGGCAAGGCTAAAAAATACCCAGAAGTGATAGTGTACCAGAATTGTTGCCTCTTACCCATATTAGTGACTATGTCCCTCCAGTGCCACCATGCCTCAAGGTCTTCAGATGCTCTCACTGCCCTAATTGTCTCCAAGGCTGCAGCATGACCTTCCCCCTCTGCCTGAACCTGGAGGTAGTGGGGATCTGCAGCTCATGGCTTGCCAAGGAAAAAAGGCAGGAGTGAATTGAGCAAGAACACTGACAATCTGCCTGTAGCTAAACAGCAAAGGGCTGGGTAATTAATAATTTATCTGTGTCTGTGTGTTTGCACTGCGTTCTCACTCTTTACAGCAGAATGAGGACTTAGAGAAAACAGTAACAAAATGGAATTGTTTAAGTGGGTGTTTTCTTGAAAGGGATAAAACATGACTATGCTTCTTGCCAAGTTGTAGATAACATTTCCACTTGAAAAGTAACCAGCCTGGAACTTCAGAAAATTGAAAACGTAGGGCTAGATTAGTTCAGCTGCTACGGTCCACTAAGGTCAATGAAATCAGGCAAATTTCAGGGCCACTGAGTCACCTCCTCACCTTTTGTCCAGCTTTCCACTGGGAAAGCTGTATTGTACTGGAGGCACAGGAAGAGATGTGTGCTCTGTCACCTTCCCCATCAAGTGAGGGATGTCCCAATAACATAATGGGATGTGCAAACAAACCTCTCATGACCAACACTAACATTAGCTTGGGTCATTAGATCAGTGCATGTGCTTCTAGATGTATAAAGCAGGGGGTGAACTGGGACCTTCAGCAAAGATGGTGGCAGGGAGTAGGCTACAAGGCAGCAAAAGAGCTCCTGCTTCCCTCCCCAGCCTGGGGAGCTTGCAGGGAAAAGCCACCAGGGATCCCACCATGGCTTAACTGAGTTGCTCTGAGGCTTGGTCACCCCATCCCCACCTCGACTGTGGATCATTCTGTGTGCAGGAATTTGAGTTAACTGGTGCCCTGGTTTCACGGCTTCTATTCCCCAATTTTCTTGTTCAACAGGCCTCTAAAAGGTCAGACCTCAATCTTATCTCACCTGCAGCTGAAATCCTACCCACACTCTAAACCTCCATTCCTATTCTTCTGCTTTTCCTTCTTCTCCCTCAGAGGAGAGGAGAACGAGAGAAAATCCACACATAAGGTATAAAGTACATGATTTTTATTTTTTTTAGCTTTCACACTGTCCTCTGTGCAACTGTCTACATAAACAAGTTTTTAAAGAAATCTTACAATTTCTCTCTTCCCTCCCCAACATACCTTTAAACCGAAATGTCAAATGAGCTGTATTTTTTCTTCCCAGCAGCAGACTCACTACTGCCAAAAATATTCACAACACTTATGTAACCACGGCGTGGTTATCTGTGTGAAGGATTACTGCAGCTCTGTGTACATGCTAGCCTGGAGAGGTCAGTCTCCACAGACCCATTCGTCCTGACGATGGCATTGCTTTGGATGTGTTAAAAGCTCCTCATTTAAAAAAATGTTAGCTGATGCATTCTGGTTTCCCTTCAGCTTTCCATTTCTCTCATGAAAAGCAAGAAGGAGGGACAAGTTTGGGGGTTTTATTTAAATCAATTTCTGCATAAGGCTTTTCTTCTAAGGCATTTTAAAAGCTTCTACAAGTGTCTCTGTTGTATGCTTAGGGCACAGAACAGTTCATTGACTTGCCAAAGGCTGCAGAGGAAATAGGTGGCTAAACTGGTAAATTAATCAATCTCTTCATTCCTTTATCTACTGCCCAGATTCCATCTTCTCTTTCAGATCAAAATTGAGGCTCATTTGTATAATTGTTACCAAGAAAGCCAAAGAAACATGATAAGAGTGAAGTGTTAACGTCAGTACCCAAACTAGTCAGTGCAGTTTCCTTCACTGATATTAAGCTGATATTAAGAATATCCATGTTTTAAGAAAAAGATTTTGCTTTTCCAAAGTTTGATTTTTAGTTTTATTCTTCTATTGTTGTGGTAAATTATAGGTCATCTAAAACACCCATTTTTTTTTTTTAACTGACATTTGTTCTGTTAAAAGAGAATAACAAAGGCATTTCTGCAGAGAAACAAAAGAGAGTGAGGGCTGATATGTTTCCAGAATTTTTCTTTCCTGCGTGCAGCACGTAGCCTGACAGTTAATGTATTATCTTGAGAGAAAACAGCTCCAGGTCTGAAGAGGAGTGTCTGGGATGAAGTAAAGGTAGGTCTCTCACACCATAGTTGTGATAACTCAGCTGTTGTATACCTGCAATAAACCTGTTTCTGCTGTGTTTACAAGGAAAGCTATGGCCATGGCTTTTTGAGGAGTTTGGTGTTGTCAGCATGTCTGACATGGTCTGAGAATTGTGGCCAGGCTGAGTTACTCAGCTGAAGCAAGAATTGCTTAGGGTGATATTTATCTTCCTTAATGAGAGATGTTTATACTGTAGGCATTTACTTCTGAACTCATCCCATGTGCTTCCTTTTAAAGTCAACGTGAAAAACGGGCACTTTCAGAGCATGGTTCATTTGAACTGTTTGAACTAATTTTTGTCAGATTGTTCTCTGAGCTGATTCAGCTCACTAATGTGGGAGAACATGATCCAGACGCTTTTCCTTGGTTACTTCTTTGCCATATCAGTGAGTTAAATTAACTCACAAAGGGGTGCCAATAGAGGAGATGAAAATAAGCGTGAAGAGAGGTAAACAGCAAGATTAGTGCATCCTATTTCTTCAAACTGCAGCCTTTGACACCTAAATTCTGTTTATCTCCCCATTTAGATGGGGATTTGTCTCATATGTTTACGAAACAACATACCCAGCTGTTTCTGCTGATGGGGATAAATAGTTTGATATAAGCAGTGTTGTTTCCAAGTCAGATGAATGAGGAGAGTGCACTGAATATTGCACATTTTACAGCTGAGATAAAGGTATGAATGAGAAAGAATGGTGTTGAATTGATATAATGATAATACATATAAAATATGGTTGTAAATAATACAGGTGTTTCTGAAAATGGAATGACACATTTTGCTTGTTTAACTTTTGGAAAGAGGTAAGGGATGTATTGTAGGCTCAAAACCAGTCCTAGACAAATTCTCATTGAAGATAAGAGGTAAATTCTCTTTAATGTAAATTAGAGAAGTGATTTAGAAGAATAAATATCAAAGCATTTGTTCACTGAATGAATATGCATTTGACAATTGGTTTATACAATACTTGTTCAGAATAAAACAATACAGTAATAAACAGACTACTTTGCCAACCAAAAATATAATATGGAGATGTAAAGATTTCATTTTGATTTCACATAGGAGTGTAGGTTTGGGACATAGGCAGAGATACATCTACAGAGTATTTTACTGATGGCATCTCCAGTCTCCTCTATCTCAGCTGTATCTGAACTAACTCCAAAGAATAAACTACCATTTATACACTTCTGAAAGGCAGACTATATTAGCTCCAGCTCTGAAATACAGCCACATACCTACCAGGCCTCTAGTTTAGAGCTGGAAAGTGGCACAGGTCTGTAATTTCAAACACTTGAGAAAGAAAGAAAATTAACACTGGAAAATTAACATAGGGATTTATTCCCCACCAAAACTGACTTTGGGATTCTTTTCAAGGCTATAAATATATCTGAGTAACTAAACCCAAGCCTGGAAAAAAAATCCGTCTTGAAAGTGTGCTTATTCACCTCCCTCACAGAGATATTAGAAGAACTGATTTGACCTAGACATGTAATATGCACCAGGCATCTAGACAAAAGGCTGTATATATTCAGAGTTCTATTACAATGAACTAGCTGAGTATGCTGAGAGTGCTGTTGTAATTTTAATAAAATTAATTTAATTTGAATTGGTAAGCAGTTGCTGAGAGACAGCAGTTACTGAGAGACAGCAGTTACCACTCCCACCTGTGAAGGAAACCAGATCTTAACGGAATTTTGCAAGAATAAATGTGATAAAGACTTCATAAAAAAAGTCTACAAATGAGTTGCAAACCAAGCAGCAGAATGCTTGAATCACGTCTCTTCCCAGACTCGATTTAAGGTAATTCTGAAAGAAGGTTCCCATAAAGAAAGTACAGACTTTCTCAGACAGCAATACTAAAGTTAAATACTTGTGGTAGGGATTAGTCAGGCTTGCAGTTAATCGAGTCTCCATTAAATGTATACTTACATGAATAGTCTGTGTCTGGATGTAAAAGCCAAGGCACAGTTATGATAGGATGAATAGTTTGGATAGTGTGATTAATTGTACTTTGAGAAAATTGTATTCAACATAATCAAGAGGTAAATCTATACTGTAAAGGAATGATGATCTAAGAGACCAGAAAGAAAGGATGCAGTGCCAGCCAATGTAACAGAAAAAATATGATAGATCAGGTGATGGGCTAGGCAGAGGTAGAAGTTTGCAAAAAGGAGATGGAGAAAGGAAAGAAGGCTTCTTGAGAAACGGATAATTACATAGGTGTAGGAAATGATCCATTTAAATTCTTGTTTTTCCTTCCTATGCTATTCTCAAATAGAAATGGCAGCTTTCCAGCAGGGAGAGTTACTCTGAAAGAGGTAGAAAGTGTTCTTCAAGGCCTTAAATGGAGGGAATGAGCTTGGACTGGTGATAAAGGAGATGGTACAGAAGTCAGAAGGTGCTTGAAAAGGTAAGCCTTTCTTAGCCTAAGAGAAGTCCTGTGCCCAAGTCACAAATGCCAATAGACTGCTGGAACCAGGAGGGTGGGAGCTCCTCTGGAAGGCAGGAATACCTCTCCTGCTTGGCAAGGAAGCAATTCAGGGTAAATAAAGATAGAAGGACCAAGAAAGAGACTAACTTTGCAGTCAAGTATAAAGCCACTTGCTCTAAAAATGGCCACAACTTTCCACGTCTCAGTCCATGAAGTAACCCCAGAGCTACTGAGCCACGTTCCCTTCTTCTGCCTGGCCCCCATCCTGTGGAAACTGCTTTTTTTTTTTTGGACTTCAGCACAATTTCATCAGCAGAGGTGGAACCTCTGTTTACTGGGAAACAGCTGCAGACTTGGTAGTTCTTCCTAGTAGATAAAAGATGTTGGGATGCACCTCCTCAACTGCGTAAGAGCCATGGGCTTGGTTTTCCCATCAGCAGACTACACAGACTAGTGATTTAGTGTAGAAGTCTGAAGAAGCTGCACTGAAAAGGAGAACAAATATAGCCACTGTATTATAAAATAAAACAAAACCAATGATGTCTTCCAGCCTTGAAAGACACTGCTGATGGCATGTAGTCTGCATGCAGTGGTAGCAAATGGTAGCTAAGTTCCCTAAGAAGGTATCTAGCTCTAGACAAACAGAGCTTGGCATCTATTTTACTGCAAAGATCAGAGTCAATGTAGATGTACCTTTGGACACCAACCTACAGTCTGTGAACTTTGGTCAGATTTAGGAGCTTTCCTGTGACCCAGTATTAAGACCCTCCATTGTTCTCTGCAAACAATTCTGCTTTTCTAAATAGTTCCCATGGTGTAGCTTCAGCTGCTCCTCACACAGCTCTCCTAAAAGTTGGGAATCCCATTCAGAAAAGCTTGTCTCTCCTTCTAATGAAGGACATGTGTTTCTGCTCAAGGATTAAGGCACCTAAAGGTTGAGTGAGAAATCTAAATCATTTTGTCTCACAAAGGGATGGTGACAATAGATTTAGTAGTGACTGTGAGATGCTCAGATAATTTGGAAATAAGAACTCTCTAGCCAGAAACATAGAATCACAGAATGCTTTGGGTTGGAATGGACCTCAAAGATCATCTTGTTCCAACCCTTCTGTCATGGGCAGGGACACCCTCCACTAGACCACATTGCCCAAAGCCCCATCCAACCTGGCCTTGAACACTTCCAGAGATGGGGCATCCACAACCTCTCTGGGCAACCTGTTCCAGTGCCTCACCACCCTCACTGTAAAGAATTTCTTCCTAATCTAATCTAAATTGACCCTCCTTCAGCTTGAACCCATTACCCCTTGTTCTGTCACTGCACTGCCTGATAAACAGTCCCTCACCATCTTTCCTGTAGGCTCCCTTCAAAAACTGGTAAGCCTCAATTAGATCTCCCCAGAGCCGCCTTTTCTCCAGGCTGAACAACCCCAACTCTCTCAGCCTGTCCTCATAGGAGAGGTGCTCCATCCCTCTCATCATCTTTGTGGCCTCCTCTGGACTCTCTCCAACAGCTCCATGTCTCTCCTGTACTGGGGACCCCAGAGCTGGACGCAGTACTCCAGGTGGGGTCTCACCAGAGCGGAGTAGAGGGGCAGGATCACCTCCCTCGACCTGCTGGTCACGCCTCTCTTGATGCAGCCCAGGGCTGCAAGCGCACGCTGCAGTTCATGTTGAGCTTCTCATCAATCAATACCCCCAAGTCATTCTCCTCGGGGCTGCAAGGTACTGTTAATAGGTGTGTTTTAAAGTACAAACTCTGTTGCAGTCCCTTTAGGACCCACACCTCCTGCAGCCCACTTCCCAGTGCAGTATGAGTCAGGAAACGGGCTGTGCAGCTGAACAGCCCTGGCACTGCCTCCCTTCATCAGTTGATGGCATGGCTCCTACCAAACCAGACCGACTGTCTTTGGAGGCTTTGGGCCAATGCCATGTCTGTTCATGGACAAAGCCACTGCTTTAACACTTTCCTCTTAATTGAACAAACCTCCATAAAACTCTCTACCAGAGTGACACCTGGACCCACTACTGGTTCTCATCTTGTTTCTACATATTGCTGCTGTTACATTTGTTTTGGTCTCCTGTGGCTCCTTGTATTTGCACGGTAACCGGTGCCATTATTGCTGAGCTGTGTAATTACACAGTGGATCTCTCAGTAGCACTAAATGTATAATTATGAAGTTCTCCAAAGTAGAAGGACAAAACAACTGTTCAGTGTTCGCAGCCAACGGAGTTTTACTGTATGTGCTTTCCATACCACTTAGTTTACTGCCTACTTAACTTTCCATAAAGTGTAATTAGGTTCTGGGTAGGGTTGGAAGACACATGGAGTATAATATATTAACTGCACTTCTTATTCATAAAGTAACAAAGACTCTGCATCAAGTTAATGCCAACAGTTTCCCTTGGAAATAGCACAAATAATTTGTCACTGCTCATTACTCTCACACTACTATACCACTGCTGGCTTTTGAAAAGACAGTTTCTAAAATTATCCAGAAGAGCTGATTACTGGTTTTGGTATTGTAATGTTTAAATGGACCAAAACAATTCAAGATCTATGCATTTAACCCAAGCAAATAGAAGTGTTTTGGTTTTGCATTTGTCTTTATGGCATGTATGGATTGTTTTCTTTCTTTCTGAAGGATAAAGGGTACCCAGTGGAATACAGAGAGCAGAGAGCCAGCACAAGGCCACTGTTTAAGTGGGGTACAGACATTTGTCTTTTGAAGAGAGAGCAGTCTGACCTGAGCCTTTTACCAGTGACAGGAGTATTAGCTCTCTGAAAGCAGAGACAGCAACAGGGGTTAGGCACATTGCTTGAGCGGCTTTCACAAACTTCCTGAGATTTCTCTGTCTGAAGGGACAAACTGGACAAAAAGAGATAAAACAACTTCTCCAAGGTCACACACGACAGCCTTGTAGCAGAACAAGGAAAAGTGAGATTTTTCTAAATGCTGTGTTGGCGCCAGGTCCACTTGGACATGCTGTTTAGCCTTCATGTAGTCCCTCTAGCCCACCCCAAACTCATTAGGACCTCTTGCCAAAAGAAGTGTGTGTTCCTGTGAATCTGGCTCAATTCAACAATCACTGGACATGTTGATGTTTCCTTTGGAGATACAGCCAGCTACTCCCCACACACAGTGTTTGCACTCAGCAGGGCTGGAAGGGGGAACTAGTGCAGCCCCCGCTTGCACACTCATAAGACTGAGGGAGCTGATTCACATGTCACTTGTAGTTTCTCTGAATTGTAGGAATGTTCCTTACAACTGAAATAGTATTATATTTGAATTTATAACTCTTCCCTTCCAGAAAACTTGCCTGGCTGGGATGGCTGGGGATTCACTCCCCTCCTGTTTCACCTCAGTGCATAAGAAGCTCCATATACTGCATTATCCTGGGAGTAAATCAGAGGACAAATTGTGATGGAGAGACTTATTTCCTGCAATTTTGGAACAGAGAATGATCTGTTTAAGATATAACAGCACTCTCCCTCTTACATTCCCAAGTACGAAGGGCTGGCTGGAGCCAGGGCTCCTGCAACTCTGTAGCAGATGCCGTAGGTGGGCTTCCTTTTTCCTCCTCCTTGACCTTGGAGCCACAGACTCCACCAAGAAGAGAAGCAGCAAGGCTTTCTTCAATATCTCAGTAGGGATGGGAATTATTACCCCAGTGACCTCACAGTGCTTAGCCTGTCACAAAGAAAAACGTGTTACACAAGACTGGATCTGCGGTCTCCGGTCCCAGTTCCATCCCTCTGATCTTCTGATATGAAATAAGCAGACCACTGAAATCTGCCCCTCTATTACATGAGTATCAGGCCAACATTAGCAAACCCAGGCAAGACTGGGGGAAATGGGAACTGATTTTGAAGGGATCTTTTCTAGTATAGAGAGAAATGCTTTAGTGGACTATTCTGAGTTACCTGGTACTACTCCACTCCAGGTTTTCCAGCTTTGCTTTATTAAATCACTTCACAACACTTTTGGAAGAAAGTCTTGTAATATAAAGAGATCCCATTTAAAAATTACTATCCTAAACAGTAAGCTTTAGTTTTCAAAGCTGTCAGTCTCCTCCATTTCATATGTGATAGGCACAAGATAAAAAAGTAGGGTTTAAATCCTCTTTTCTAACACTTCGCTTCAGAGAGTATTTTTTTATGTCATGCTTGTTTTCCCTCTTTCTTATGTGCTTTTTTTTTCCCATTTAAAAAAAAATAAAAATCTTTTCACTTTCAGAACATTAGTCCTTCTCTCTTTTTCCCATTGTTGCTTGTCAATTGAACACTCACCCAAACAGACCCAATGTGGTACTAGCTGTCTTTAGTAAATGCATGTTTCACTTGCACTGAACTACCATTCCCTCATTTAAATAATTAAGCTTCAATTTGGCTAAGACAAGTTGATGACATGCTAAACAGAGGCATACTGCAACTGTCCCCAATGCTGCAGAAAATTCAGATAACAGACAGTAACTTCTCATTTCAAAAGTCTTCTCATAATAGTAATTTTTGATCCTGATAGAGAGAAAAAGACACTTAATTAACTCTCTGCTTATCCGTCTTCCATCATATTCGAGTATATTGTGTAGGACTGTACAGCTTTCTTTACTGCAGCACAGTCTCATCAATAGCAATTACGGCTCCTTGCCTGCTTGCAGTATCTTTGTTCAGCAGTGGATCTGAAACACAGTCAAAGCTGAAACAGCTACCAGCAATGGCACATGAGGACAAAAGAACAGCGTGAAAGCCTTAAGTAAGCTTCAATACTATAACAATACTTTTCAACAGCATGGCCTATTAACATGAAGCTCTTAAAATGCAGTTTAGACTGCTAAATAATAGCCTTATCCCCACCAGCAACACATATAAAACTGAACTGAAGCAACTGCTAACTTCAATAGCTTCTAATTAGAGATGATTGACTTTTTGCATTAAAACCACTTTTATTTTAATAGGAGACTAATTGCTCTCTTCCGAAAATTATTTTCTTTACATACTCCTTTGGTTTTCAAAATAGTCCCCACTCCAAACCTGAACTTATCATTCTTTTCTTCCAAGAAACAAATTTTATTTGAAAAGTAAAAATTTCTAACAGTCAATTTTAAATTATAATTTTCTGTTGGAAACCCATGTCCAAACTCTTTTACCCATTTCTATGTATTACAAGAAATTACAAGAGTTTCTCATGTCTGGTTATTTGTTTCTCCCAGACATCTGAATTTCACATCCTCTATGACATCATTACTGTTGGTAAAGCAATGCGTAGTGGGTTTTGCACTGCAAACTATGGATCCTCTCAGAGTTTGGGCTCACTCCTGAAGATTTATGTGCTTACTTAATTGTATGTGGGATGGGAAGTTCAATTCTCATCAAATATCACAGAAATATTTTCGGTACTGTAACCTAATATGCCTGTTAAGATGTCCCAAAAGGTAAGGGGGAGGCGATGACAGTATTTCAGGAGGAATTAAATAGGGGGCAAAAGAAATCCTGAGGAACAGTAGTCAAGTGATGCTTGATACAAGAATGTTCTGAGGGTAAAGACTGAAAGATGCTTGAAAAAGAAAGGATATATAACAAGCAGCAGAATCCGTACTGCCAACTACACTAGATTTCAGGACTTTTCTTGCAGCACTTAACAACATATCCTCAGTTGGTGTTTCCACCATCCAAGTATTTCCATCACACATCCTTTGCTAGGTTAAATGTTACAAGGGAAGATTCATTTTCAGGTTTCGTGGCACAAATCATCCCTGCCAGGCCCCAGGAATCAATGGTTCCTATTTTACCTCACGATGACAGATGTACGTTCGGTTGCCTTGCTGGCTGGAAAAGGCTTACTGAAGGAACCATGTTTCCTGCTTAGCATGCTGAATAAACTGCTGTCTCGCCATGAGATACAGAAGAAAACTGCTACCATTGCAGAACTTCTACAGTGGAAAAAAATAAAAGTGGCCAGCAAACAGAAACTGAGCCCTGTGAAATGCAAGGTCATTTGTAAACTGGAAACATATTTTTTTATGAAGCTTGGCATCCTATTTGTTTTTCATTAAAAATAAAAATAACATAATTACAAACCAGGCATAGGCGTCATTGTCCTATTTCCAGCACTCCAGGTACAGAAAATTCAGAGTGCCTTTAGTTGAGTTGAAAACTAATTCTAAATTGCATGTGTCCCAGTTCAGTGTCTAATGTATAAGACCTTGGTTCTTCTCAGGAATCTCCCAAAAAGACTAATGTCCTTGACTGCAACTGGAGGAGAGGGGGAGCAGGGAGAAGGACAAGGAGATTCCAGTTAGTCTTTTTATTCAATGCTAGAGATTCTCCTTCTCCCTTCAGTGAGAGCAAAAAGCTATTCCTAAATATATGCTGAAGACCAAATCAGACATGGAACATGATGTTTATTTACCTACTACTTAAAGAATGACAGTATGGGAGGTGGATTCTTTTTTATAGTCCTTAGTGAATAGACTGCTGCAATTCAATCTTCCCCTTGTGTCTCCCACAACTACCATCATCACAGAGAGAACAGCAGTAGTCATTGGTCTTTAGACCTCACACTGTGTTTCTATTCAGAAATAAAAGGAAATCAAAGATGATAGTAATATTTAGATGGGAGAGACTGTTTCTTACATCCAGAGCCCACAGACATTCAGAAAAAAACAGTGGAGAGGGTAATACTTACTGACTGGGTCAGCAGACAAACTGGTTTACTGGTCAGGGAAATTTTAGACTGCTTCAGCACAGTGTAAATGACACAACAACATTTGTGAACAATATTATCCCATGGGGACATGTCTACCATCAAAAATATCTATCAGAGAATGAGAGGTCAAGTCAACAAAACTTGTGAAGGAGAGATAAACTGCAGCAAGACTTTTGACTGGTGTTGCACAGCTCACACATCTCTCGCATGTCTACCCCTGCCAGCCCTGGTACCTGAGTCATTTTCCACACGGCAATGCTGTGATGTTTGGTGCTGTACAAACAGTAAAAATGCTCCCTTCGTCCCAGAAAACTTCTTGTTGTATTGTACCGTTTCTGTTCTCTCCAAACTTAGTGACAGAACTTCCCCTGGCTTTGCTAAGGTTAGAGCAGATCTCAAGCCATGTACAGTCTCAGGACATATAGTCAGGTGGAAGATCTAGTTCTTGAAACTTGACTTGCTATTCTTAAACTGATCTAAGGTAGCCTGATGAAAAAAATGGCTTCCTGCTGCGTGCCACTCACCTTAGTCACACAGTCCTGACTTCTCCCTTGGGCTGGCACTGGCTTGGCTGCATGGTGAGTGCAGGGTGTTGTGAGCACCAGAGGGATTATTTGCCATAGATGAGCAAGATGTTTGCCTCGCCCCTTGGCTGCATAATCCAAAATGAAGCAGGATAGCAGCAGGACCATAATCCTGGCTGGGAAGGTGGGAAAAGTAGGAGTGAACAGGACTCCATCAGTAGCATGGTGGGATCACACAAAGCATAACGTGAAGCCACATTCTGGTCTCAACCCGCTCAAATGACACAGGGAAGTGTTTAACCACCTTTGCACTCCTGGTATCTAGGGCTTGCTTTACCTCCAATGCAAAATAGTGTAATCCCTAGGCAGAATTAATTATGCTTATCTGATTGCAATATTCATGATCTAGCCAATCAACATCCTCCTCTCAGCACAGTCTCTCACACTGGGATTCCAGAAAGGCACCAGTTTTTACATTGCATGACCCAGAGTCTTCTTCCACAGAGGGCACTGTAGCAGTTGAAGAAGGAAAAAAAGGTTCTGACTGTATGTTCATACTTTTAAAAATTCCTTTCTTTTCTGAAGCAGTAAAATTTTGGGAAACTGTTTATATATTATTTAGGAGTTAAAGACATATTGAACTCAGTATGACTTTGTGTAAGTAATTTTAAAAACTAGTCCCATGAACATGTATAGGGGCAAGAACTGTAGTTGTATAAGGCCAATGGCTAAGCGTAACAGTGAAAAGCAGCAGGAAGGAAAAGAAAGAAAAAGCCAGGATTTTCTTTTTTTTTTTGGTTTCTCAGTAACAGAGAGGAAAGAAGCTGTGTGCAAAATCTGTTCAGTTTAAAAATTTTATTTGATAATAATTGTGGCATCACTTTTCAAAAGGAACAAGTCATAAAAAACGTGAGGAAATTTAATAGCTTTTATAGGTATTAAAATTGGGAGCAATTAATTATGTCTAAATGTGCCTGAGTAAACGTTCTCCCTAACCTAAAGGGGGCTTGCAGCCCTGGGATATAAAGGTCATTGGGGAAAGTAAGAACTAAGAATTCTCCTTTGAGTAACAAGGTCCTTGAGTAATCCCATATGCTACATGAACTGCTGTTAAAGATGAGAAATAACCACAGAACAGGTGCTATTGCTGGAAGTGTGGGGTTTAGATGAAACAGTTGGAAGCTCTATTAACTGTAACAGAGCAGATGCAGCTGGGCAGAGTGCCTCACTGAGCAGGAACAAGATCACAGAATTGCAGAATGGTGGAGGTGGGAAGGGACCTCCTGAGATCATCTAATCCAACCCCTTGCTCAAAGCAAGGTCCAAGAGAGCAAGTTGCTCTGGGCTGTGTCCATTTGGGCTTTGAATGGCTCAAGGATAAAGACTCTGAAACCTCTCTGAGCAACCTGCTCAGGTTCCTTACAGTTAAAAACAAAATTAAAGACAAAACCAAAAACAAACAAACAAACAAAAAAAACCAAACAACACACCGCCCCTAAAAAACCTTATTTCAAATTGAATTTCTTGTATTTCAGTCTGGGCCCATTGCCTTTCGTCCTTGCATTGATCACCACAGAGGACAGTCTGGCTCCATCTTCTTTACTCCCCCCCCCCCCATCAATGTGAGCACTCCTGCCAGCTTTGCTTGCCTTCCTGCACAACAGGATGCTCCATCCTTGAGCTTGGAGGTGGTGATCCTTGAAAATCAAGCAGCTCTCCTTGACCCCTCTTCTCTTTAAGACCACCTCCCAGGGAAGAGCTCCCTGAAAAGGCCAAAGTTTGCTCCCTTCAAGTCCAGGTTTGTGATCCTGCTTTTCACTCTGCTTACCCCTCTCAGGATCCTGAACTCCACCATGGCAAGATCACTGCTGCATCCAAGCTGCCCCCAGCTTTCACACCCCTGATGTGGTCTTCCTTGTTTGTATATATCAGATCCATCAGACTATCTCTCTATTGGCTTGTTAATCACTTCAGTCAGGAAATTATCGATAATGCACTCCAGAAACATCCTGGATTACTTGTGTCCTGTTAGGTTGTCCCTCCAGCAGAATCTGGACTGGTTGAGGTCACCCTTGAGGACCAGGGCCTACAAACATGAGGCTTCTTCTCTTTGTCCGAAGGCAGCCTTATCTGCCTCTGTCTTTTTAGGGGGCCTGAAGCAGGCACCAACAACATTGCGCTTTTAGGTTTGCGTGTGATCCTGACCCTTAAACTTTTGACTGGCTCCTCTCCTATCCCCAGGCAGAGCTCCATTCATCCTTTCTGCTCTCTTAAATAAAGGATAATCCCCCTCCTTGCCTCCCAACCTGTCCTTCCTAAAGAGCCTGCATCCATCCATCACAGGACTCCAGCTATGTGAGCTATCCGACCATGTCTCCGTGATCCCAATAAGATGGTAGTCCTGCAACTGCACACAGACCTCTAATTCCTCCTGTTTTTTCCCTATGCTGCATGCATTGCTGTACAAGCACTTCAGAGAGGCACCCACTCATGCTATCCTGTTCCCAGAAGAGGTATTGAGAGCTTACCCCATCATCCTTTCCTATAGGCACTTCTTTCTTTGTGTATGTACACTTGGAGAGGTACTTCCTCAACCCTGTTTTGTTTTTTCAGTGTCTCTTCTGTCCAAATCATCCGTACCCTTTGCTCTCCAACCTGGCCTGCCACTTCCTCACTCGATTGTGGGTTGTCTTCTCCCTCCTCCATCCTTCCTAGCTTACTTAAGGGTTCAATAACTCTATTCAAGGTAATTTATTCAATCAGTGAGCTCTTTAATAAAAATTAGTGCTCAATCAATGAGTAATCCAGGACCAACCATGCACACAGTACTGTCTCTATGGAATTTCATAAATGCCAGATGCAGCCACCTGAATCTAAGAATAGGATAAAAGCCTTTCTTTATCCCTATTATTCCTTAATATATTTCGTTCCATTTGGTCTTTAGAAATTTTTATGTTTGCTTTTGCAAAAACACATTGTCATTGTGTCTCTACTAGGCCATGAGAAACACTGAAAGCAATTCTAAACACAGTGTGAAGCTGTTTTGGAAACATTGCTTGACTCACTCAGAGTTTCTGTTCTGAATCAGTTATTCTCTGTTGCTTCTTGTTGTGAAGACTGACACCCAAACTGGAATCACATATGCAGTTACAGATAGAGCTTTCCTTACATGTGGACTTCTACATGTGGCAAGTTGAGGGAATAAAGAGGTATGATTGAAAAGCCAAGCAGTTTCCTGGTCCAGTAGCAGTCATGCTGCTAGGACTGAGATAGTTCACTTCAGATGTTAAAAAATTAGGAGGAAGTTTTACACGTGGCCTTACGAACTCTTCTGGGTTAGACCGGAGAGTTGGTTCTTGCTGCGGCTTACAGTTGACTGTTCAAAATGTTCTTATTATATATAATCCAGTGAAAAGTTGTTGTCACAACAGAGATATCTGCTGACAGTAAATATGGTCATTATGTACCTGAATTAAATTCCAGCTATCGGCGAATAGAGAAAACAGATAATATTTTTTTAACTGATCTATCTGTATCTAGGTGACCTATCCTGAAAATGTTTTAGTCAGAAGTTGAATGGGGTTCTCTCATGTGGAAAAAAGTACTCATATGCTTGGATTTGGGCTTAGATATTTATGCAGAGTGGTTTGATTTTTTAAGGCCTTTATGATATTAAAAAGATCTTGAAAAAAGTTGATCAAGTCTGAAAAATTTCATGCTTTGGAGACTGCAGTGGTCATAAAGGACCCAGGCAGAAAGTCCTTCACACTGAATGATCTTGCTTTTGTCAGCTATTGTTAAAACCCTGAAATATTCATATGTTTATGTTCTGTTAATTATCATCCTTTAATTATTTATAGCAATCTCTATCAATTCCACTTACTGACAGAAAGGAGGAAAAGATCCTTGCTGTGCTTTTAGTCAATTTGAACAGATAAAAAAAAAGTGCCCAGGGCAGCATAGAAAGGAGGAATTATTTCTCATCAAGTCAGAGGCTGAATGAAACCTGAAATAACTACAAGAAAAAGGAGAATTAAGCCACAGGGCTGACTTCTTCCGACAGAAGAATCTGGGGTGTGATGCGCTGACCCAGGCTGGAGGCCAGGTGCCCCCAGAGCCGCTCTGTCACTGCCCTCCGCAGCTGGGCAGGGGAAAGGAAATATAACGAAAGGCTCCTGGGTCAAGATAAGGACAGGGAGAGATCACTCACCTGTTGCTGTCACAGGTAAAACAGACTTGACTTGGGCAAAAATGAACTGAATTTATTACCAAGCAATCAGAGTTGAGTAATGAGAAATAAAAAAAAAATAAATTAAAACACCTCCCCCCACCCCTCCCTTCTTCCCAGGCCCAACTTCACTCCCCATTTCTCTCCCTCCTTCCCCCCTCAGCGGCACAGGGGGACGGGGAATGGGGGTTGTGGTCAGTTCATCACATGGTGTCTCTGCTGCTCCTTCCTCCTCAGGGGGAGGACTCCTCACACTCTGCCCCTGCTCCAGCATGGGGTCCCTCCCATGGGAGGCAGTCCTTCACGAACTTCTCCAACGTGAGTCCTTCCCAAGCGCTGCAGTTCTTCACCAACTGCTCCAGCGTGGGGTCCCTCCCACAGGGTGCAGTCCTTCAGGAACAGACTGTTCCAGCGTGGGTCGCCCATGGGGTCCACAGGTCCTGCCAGCAAACCTGCTCCAGCATGGTCTTCCCTCTGGGTCACAGCCTTCTTCAGGACCACCTGCTCCAGCGTGGGGGTCCTCAATGGGCTGCAGGTGGATATCTGCTCCACCATGGACCTCCATGGGCTGCAGGTTGACAGCCTG
The DNA here is from genome assembly GCF_011004875.1 of Balearica regulorum gibbericeps. NCBI lineage: Eukaryota > Metazoa > Chordata > Aves > Gruiformes > Gruidae > Balearica > Balearica regulorum. Next base: position 208,560,683 of record NC_046184.1, on the reverse strand, counting down.
CCTCACCATGGTCTTCTCCATGGGCTGCAGGGGAATCTCTGCTCTGGCGCCTGGAGCACCTTCTGCCCCTCCTTCTTCACTGACCTTGGTGTCTGCAGAGTTGTTCCTCTCACATCTTCTCACTCCTCTTTCTGGCTACAATTGCTCTTGGTGGTCTGTTTTTTCCCCTGCCTTCTTAATTATGTTACCCCAGAGGCACTACCACTGTTGCTGATGGGCTCGACCTTGGCCAGCGGCAGGTCTGTCTTGGAGCCGGCTGGCATTGGCTCTGTCAGACATGGGGGAAGCTTCTGGCAGCTTCTCACAGAAGCCATAGCTGTAGGCTCCCCTCTACCAAAACCTTACCACAGAAACCCAGTACGTGGGGGAAGAAATTTAACTTGGAAATCTAACTCCATTTAACCAGATGGAGGACTATTACACTGTTTGTTTCTGTCAACAATTTTTATGTGTATGGGAAGCTCCAACCAAGATGGGAGAAGGAGAAGTCTAACAGGGTAATAATCATTCAATTTGTGCTTCTTATTCATACCGAATACCCTAGAATGAGCCTCACCTGCTTCTGTATTTTTCAGATTGTGCCAGGGAGGACAGCCATTCAAGAATGACCCACAGAGACCTTGTTTTCTCAGTACTCTTCCTCTTCCTCTCAACTTGGTTTCACTCCAGTGAACACTTTTCTGCCAGAAATCAAGGGGCAATGGCATTAGTCCTCAGAGAAAGAGTCCAAGAAAGTGGCAAATACAGAATGACTGTCCCCATGTTATACGTTCACATCTTTCAGCAGTTTAGGAATTCACTGAGCTGGAGATTGCATCTGGGCCAACATTATTGCTTTAAATGTTGCAATAATTTTTTATTGCTTTAATCATTTATACATTAAAAGCCCTATGGGGTCCTCAGCACTAAGTCAAAGGATAGTAGCAATGCTTACCCTTTTTGTGGGGATGCAGCAGCCAAAAGGAAGTACAGCTAAGTCCCCAGCAGAAAAGAAACACTTCAAGGTAATATTCATCTGAAGGCTTTTAGGGATGGGAAAAAAAACCAAAATAATGTTTTGCTGCTTCACAAATACTGTGCCTGTTACAGGATATAACAAAATATTTCAGCAGCATATAAAACCATAACAGGATACAACACATCATTATAGACAAAATATTTGGAATACAATGAGAAATTGCAGTAAATCGTATTCCTCCCACCACTCACTCTGTTCCAGCCATCATCATAAAGATATTTACTCTGCATAAAGGCAGTCAGTTCTTGATTTTTCATAAGTACATTAGCAGCCTGCACAATAATCTAGACCACATTTCCTCCTTAACACTGTGAGCTGGAGAAAAGTCTACAGAAACTCCATATTGCCTATATCAGGCCATGTCAAACTGCTGAAGAAACCAATTTACAAGATTTACCAACTCAGAAACAAATGCATTAAATATGTTTCTACAGATTAATTTAAATAAGCTTTGTGTTAGCTACATCCTTCCTTTCTTGAAAATACTGCATGCCACTGTGACTCCAGATTACCGAGCGCTGACTCTAGCCATGTATAAAGAACACATTTTTAGCTTTTCCTCCCATCTACAAGGAAGGGGGAGGATAATTTCAAGATAAACTTGGTGCTCTACTTCAAATCCTTTCATATAGCTCAAAAGTCTTAGCAGTTAAGCTGTTTTGCTGTGCGGTACTGTGTTGGTTTTGCGTGGCAAGGTTTTGGTAGCGGGGGGGCTACAGGGGTGGCTTCTGTGAGAAGCTGCTAGAAGCTTCCCCTGTGTCCGACAGAGCCAATGCCAGCCGGCTCCAAGACGGACCCGCCGCTGGCCAAGGCCAAGCCAATCAGCGCCTCTGTGATAACATATTTAAGAAAGAGAAAAACAGTTAGAGAGTGCTTTTGCAGCCAGAGAGAGGAGGGAGAAGATGTAAGAACATCTGCAGACACCAAGGTCAGTGAAGAAGGAGGGGGAGGAGGTGCTCCAGGCGCCGGAGCAAGATTCCCCTGCAGCCCGTGGTGAAGACCATGGTGAAGCAGGCTGTCCCCCTGCAGCCCATGGAGGGAGGATGAGGGGGTGTAGAGATTCCACCTGCAGCCCGTGGAGGACCCCACGCCGGAGCAGGTGGAGACACCTGAAGGAGGCTGTGGCCCCGTGGGAAGCCCGCGCTGGAGCAGGCTCCTGGCAGGACCTGTGGATCCGTGGAGAGAGGAGCCCACGCCAGAGCAGGTTTGCTGACAGGACTTGTGACCCCGTGGGGGACCCACGCTGGAGCAGTTTGCTCCTGAAGGTCTGCACCCCGTGGAGGAGACTCACGTTGGAGAAGTTCGTGAAGGACTGTCTCCCGTGAGAGGGACCCCACGCTGGAGCGGGGGAACAATGAGTCCTCCCCCTGAGGATGAAGAAGCGGCAGAAACACCGCGTGAGGAACTGACCGTAACCCCCACTTCCCGTCCCCCTGTGCCGCTGGGGGGGGGCGGAGGTTGAAGCCGGGAGTGAAGTTGAGCCCGGGAAGATGGGAGGGGTGGGGGGAGGTGTTTTAAGATTTTGGTTTTATTTCTCATTCCTCTGTTCTGTTTTGCTTAGTAATAAATAAGATGAATTCCCTCTCTAAGTTCGGTCTGGTTTGCTCGTGATGATAATTAGAGAATGATCTCTCCCTGTCCTTATCTCGACCCGTAAGTTGTTTTTTTTTCCATTGTACCTTTTCTCCCCTGTCTAATGAAAGAGGGGAGTGATAGAGCGGCTCTGGTGGGCACCTGGCCCTCAGCCAGGGTCAACCCACCACAGTCTTTTTTGGCGCCCAACGTGGGGCACGAGAAAATCGAGATAAGGATAGTAATGGGAAGAGGTAACGGGCAAAACATTGACTGAACGTAACTTGAGAGTGATATAGTGGTGAAGGGACTAGAGGTAGATTTTGTGTGTAGATTGTCCACTCTTGTTTGGTGTTGTGATAGTGTTGTTTTGATTTTGGTGTGGGGAATTCTTTTTCTTTTTCTTTGTTGATGTGATTAGTGTTTGTGAAGTTTTGTGTTGAATGTATATTTTAATGATAATTCTTAAATATGTGATTCACAGAGGCGAGGGGTGGAATGTGTTGGTTTTGCGTGGCAAGGTTTTGGTAGCGGGGGGGCTACAGGGGTGGCTTCTGTGAGAAGCTGCTAGAAGCTTCCCCTGTGTCCGACAGAGCCAATGCCAGCCGGCTCCAAGACGGACCCGCCGCTGGCCAAGGCCAAGCCAATCAGCGCCTCTGTGATAACATATTTAAGAAAGAGAAAAACAGTTAGAGAGTGCTTTTGCAGCCAGAGAGAGGAGGGAGAAGATGTAAGAACATCTGCAGACACCAAGGTCAGTGAAGAAGGAGGGGGAGGAGGTGCTCCAGGCGCCGGAGCAAGATTCCCCTGCAGCCCGTGGTGAAGACCATGGTGAAGCAGGCTGTCCCCCTGCAGCCCATGGAGGGAGGATGAGGGGGTGTAGAGATTCCACCTGCAGCCCGTGGAGGACCCCACGCCGGAGCAGGTGGAGACACCTGAAGGAGGCTGTGGCCCCGTGGGAAGCCCGCGCTGGAGCAAGCTCCTGGCAGGACCTGTGGATCCGTGGAGAGAGGAGCCCACGCCAGAGCAGGTTTGCTGACAGGACTTGTGACCCCGTGGGGGACCCACGCTGGAGCAGTTTGCTCCTGAAGGTCTGCACCCCGTGGAGGAGACTCACGTTGGAGAAGTTCGTGAAGGACTGTCTCCCGTGAGAGGGACCCCACGCTGGAGCGGGGGAACAATGAGTCCTCCCCCTGAGGATGAAGAAGCGGCAGAAACACCGCGTGAGGAACTGACCGTAACCCCCACTTCCCGTCCCCCTGTGCCGCTGGGGGGGGGCGGAGGTTGAAGCCGGGAGTGAAGTTGAGCCCGGGAAGATGGGAGGGGTGGGGGGAGGTGTTTTAAGATTTTGGTTTTATTTCTCATTCCTCTGTTCTGTTTTGCTTAGTAATAAATAAGATGAATTCCCTCTCTAAGTTCGGTCTGGTTTGCTCGTGATGATAATTAGAGAATGATCTCTCCCTGTCCTTATCTCGACCCGTAAGTTGTTTTTTTTTCCATTGTACCTTTTCTCCCCTGTCTAATGAAAGAGGGGAGTGATAGAGCGGCTCTGGTGGGCACCTGGCCCTCAGCCAGGGTCAACCCACCACAGGTACTAGAAATGGGAGATTTGGAATGAACAAACTATAGTCTTCCTCTCTGCATTTCAAATGTGTCTGACCAGGTCCTGCAACAGGCTTGTTGTAGAAAGCTGGATTAATATAGTTTTATACTTTTTATGACCATTGACTTGTAATTATCCCTTTATTTAGTATCTCCAAAGCTATGACAGTTTTTGCTCAACATGCAGCAGGAAAATGGATGCAGTAAAAGTTAGTTAAATGGGTAAATCCCAAAAGTCAGACTTCTTGATCTACAAGTTCCCAAATCATCAGATTTAGTACCAGAAAAGTACAGGAGAATGCTGACAAACATAAGGAACAACTTATGTATTAAGAATAACTTTTCAGTTGGAAAATGAGACACTTCAAAGAAGATGTATCTTAGGTCTTGCATGGGTCGGTACAATCCCAAGCACAACTATAGGCTGGATGGAGAACGGCTTGAGAGCAGCCCTGAGGAGAAGGACTTGGGGGTATTGATTGATGAGAAGCTCAACATGAACTGCAGTGTGCGCTTGCAGCCCAGAAAGCCAACTGTGTCCTGGGCTGCATCAAGAGAGGCATGACCAGCAGGTCGAGGGAGGTGATCGTGCCCCTCTACTCCACTCTTGTGAGACCCCACCTGGAGTACTGCGTCCAGCTCTGGGGGCCCCATTACAGGAGAGACATGGAGCTGTTGGAGCGAGTCCAGAGGAGGCCACGAAGCTGACTGGAGGGCTGGAGCACCTCTCCTATGAGGACAGGCTGAGAGAGTTGGGGTTGTTCAGCCTGGAGAAGAGAAGGATCTGGGGAGATCTAATTGCAGCTTACCAGTACCCAAAGGGAAAGCTGGTGAGGGACTGTTTATCAGGGAGTGTAGTGACAGGACAAGGGGTAATGGCTTTAAACTGAAGGAGGGGAGATTTAGATTAGATATTAGGAAGAAATTCTTCCCTGTGAGAGTGGTGAGGCACTGGAACAGGTTGCCCAGAGAAGCTGTGGATGCCCCATCTCTGGAAGTGTTCAAGGCCAGGTTGGATGGGGCTTTGGGCAACGTGGTCTAGTGGAGGGTGTCCCTGCCCATGACAGAGGGGTTGGAACAAGATGATCTTTGAGGTCCCTTCCAACCCAAACCATTCTGTGATTCTATGATTCTATACAGCCAGCAGTAACATGGAAAAAAATAGTAGCCATGTAATGATTGTGCATTGGCTTTTACAATACAAGAAATAGGGGCATTACATGGAACAAGTATATGGAAAGTTCAAGTAATGTTGTATTTCTTCAAACATGTATTTTATCAAGCTGTGGAATTCCTTACAACAGGGTCTTCTGGATATTGAAAGATTATATAGACTAAAAGAAAAATCAGACAAATTCATTGAAGAAAAAATCCTTCAAAGGATGATTAAATACGAAACACTGACTTTGGGTCAAGATGTCCCTAAGTTATAGGAAATGTATTTCTAAGGAGGTGGCAATTGTTATGTTCTAATACCCTGCCTACACATCTCCTACTAGAGGCACTATGACAAGCAGCATGCTGGATGAGGTAGGCTTTTGTCTGACCACATTTTAACCATTATAGTATTTTTGTGTGCTAATATGGTTAATGAAGTATGTAGCTGTCAAGATACCAAACTGGGTCCAAGGAATTAATACACACACAAGACCAACATGAGACCAAAATATTTCTCTACTGGCAACTGGAAGATAAGCAGGATTACTGCGGCAGATGCACCTGCCCTGACAAAGCCCATGGGAAAACCTTCCCGCCACAGTTTGAATTATGCCCGCAGGGCATTGGCAGTTTCAGTTGAGAGGAGACAAAGCTGAGGTCTTTGGCCAATAGGAACCTACGTGACCATATACAACCACAGGTCAGATTCGAATAGGGTATAAATGGAGTCCCACGAGAGGGGCCATCTTGAGTTGGTCACCCTCAGGGCAGCAGGTCTGCGGTTGGAGGCTCTCCCCGTGGGTTGGGATGCCACCTGCGGTTCATCTTCTGTACAGATTGAGAGACCTCATCTTACATGGGTGAGTGATTTTGTGCATTTTGGGTCATCAACCATAAACCTTAGGAGCTCTTAAGTCGGTGGTGTAGTACTAATTTCCCGACCGACATCCTGAACCTGTGAATTGTTAATGTCTGTTGGAGCCAGAGTGGTTTCAGTTAGAACTTAGTTTTGCCCCTTCCATCTTATAAAATAAATACTTTTTTGTTTGATTGTTTGTTAACTGGACTGGCCTAGTTTGTGTGGCTCTGTGACGATAACTTAAGATATCTAAATTGGCATAATACATCCATGTTAAAGCAAATTGAATGAGACCATAGAGATGTAGTCAATCCAGGGAATGGAGTTTGGACAGTTATTCAGGTCAACTCAAAGTACGCACATATATTTAGAGAGTTGAGTTGTTCACCAGATCACATTGGCTAAACTGGGGTGTCCATAGCAAGAGATGAATCTCATCTTTAATGTTACAAAATCCACTACAGAGAAAACTGAAGGTGTTCTCCATCTAAAATTCTTTCCTATTTCCTTTAGACAGACACATACATCAATAGATGTTGCACCAAATAATTTGAAAGGTATGCTTTTTAAGTAAGATGTCCTCACTAGACATTGGTAATAAATGAATCTTTTTAAGCCTAATAGAGAAAAGTGTATGTCTCAGGCTCTATTAGATTTTGTTAAGATGTGCACAGAAACTGCAGAAATGAAAATATGAAAATATACTTAGGATAGAGTTGATCAGGTAGAGATTTCTTAGAACTGTAAAAACCAACTTGTCTACAGAAAATCCAGGCACTGA